>NC_133136.1:29782045-30407045 GCF_048418815.1 Hemitrygon akajei
TAAGAAAGCATACGGTGCATTGTCCTTCATCAATTGTGGGACTGAGTTTAGGAGCCAAGAGGTAATGTTGCAGCTATATAGGACACTGTGTGGCGCGTGGCCAAGTGGTTAAGGCATTGGACTAGCGATCTTAAGTTTGTGAATTCGAGTCCCAGCCGAGGCAGCGTGCCTTGAGCAAGACACTACACCACACATTGCTCCAGTCCACCCAGATGAAAATGGGTACTGGCAAAATGCTGGGGGTTAACGCTGGCGTCCTATCCGGGGGGGGGGGTGGGGGGGGGGGAGTCTTGTACCTTTAAGTCCCTTCACGCCACGTAAACTGATGAGCCTAAGGCATGGGACAGACTTTAACTTTAACTTTTATATAGGACCCTAGTCAGACCCCACTTGGACTACTGTGCTCAGTTTTGGCCGCCTCACTACAGGAAGGATGTGGAAACCACAGAAAGGGTGCAGAAGAGATCTACAAGGATGTTGCCTGGATTGAGGAGCAAGCCCTTTGAGAATAGGTTGAATGAACTTGGCCGTTTTTCCTTGGAGCAACGCAGGATGAGCGGTGACCTGATAGATGTACATAATGCGATGAGAGGCATTGATCATGTGGATAATCAGAGGCTCTTTTCCAGGGATGAAATGGCTAGCATGAGAGGGCACAGTTTTAAGATGCGTAGAAGTAGGTACAGAGGACATGTCAGGGGTAAGTTTTTTACGCAGAGAGTGGTGAGTGCATGGAATGGGCTGCCGGTGGTGGTGGAGGCAGATATGATAGGGTCTTTTAAGAGACTTTTGGATAGGTACATGGAGCTTAGAAAAATAGAGGGCTATGGGTAACCCTAGGTAATTTCTAAGATAAGGACATGTTCGGCACAGTTTTGTGTGTCGAAAGGCCTGTATTGTGCTGTAGGTTTTCTGTTTCTATGTTTCTAAACACTATTTTATTAGGATTCTTCATTTCTGTTATGAAGGTAGGGGCCAGAAAGTAAGAATGTGTTTGAGCTTCTGCTAGTGGGCCTTAAGTAGTAGGTACCACCAAGCACACCCCACTGACAGATAGCGCTTCAACATTTACAAACAAGAGAAAATCTGCAGAAGCTGGAAATCCAAGCAATTCACACAAAACACTGGAGGATCTCAGCAGGCCAGGCAGCATTTAGGAAAAGAGTACAGTCGATGGTTCGGGCCGAAACCCTTTGGCAGGACTCAACAGCTACACACACATTTCCAACCCCAAAACACTGACTTTACCCTGTGTTCTCCATAGCAAAGCCTTATCTCATCTAGTCCAAACAACCATTTCTATGCCTGCAACCATCTATACTTAATGATCATCATTCTAGTTCTCACAAAATCAGCATATCTGCCCTCTCATCATCTCCTCTACCAACAGTTTTAACTACCCAGCTACTATCCCTGCTTTAGGCTTCCATTTCTACTCCTTGAAATGTAGTGGTGGTTTCGGGATAGAGATAGTGGCAGAGAGAGTTGACAACATTTGGGGAGGTACAGATGGTGGTCCACAGATATAGTTTGAGGTTGGATTGTAGTGTTGGTAACTAAATGGATTGGGAGGGATAATGCTGTGCTGTAGAGAAGATAGCAGTAAAGGGATATTATATTCCACACTACCTTAGTTTTGGGAGACCTTTTTATCATTTTAATAATCAACAAGATACTGTTCAGAATGCAGAGAGCATAGAGATGGAAAGAAGCTACTGACCCAAGCAACAGGCTGGCATGTTGGAGCAGCTGAAGACTAGGCATCCTCTGGCGCACTCTGCTCAGTAAAACAAGTAATGTTTACAATAGTGCCGGAGACCTGCGTTCAATCCTGATTCCTGTCTGTGTGGAGTTTGCACATTTGCTCCAGGTGCTCCAGTTTCCTCCCACATTGCAGTGTTTTCAGGTTAGTTGGTAATTGGACATTATACATTGCGCTTCATGCTTAGGCAAGTGGTAGTATGTGGGGGAGGTTAATGAGAACAGGGGGAAAGTAAGGATATGATAAATGTAGTGTTGTGTAAACGGCTGGTTGAAATTAATTCATTGTGCCAAAGGGGCTGATTCTGAGGCCTTGGAAGTCACCAATCCACTGCACAAAAAGAAACACTTCAGAAGGAAGCAAACTTTAATGACTGGCTGAAAAATGAATTATAGTACACTGACTGCTCATTTTACCCTTCACTCAAATTATATTTCCTTTCCTGGCAGGCTGAATGGAAAACGTAGCCCAGGCTAATTGGTCTGACTGTTGCTGATTGTCTTTGAATTACTGCAGGGATCATTGATCACTTAGAATCTACTGAATGGATCAAAGATTCATGCTACTTCAATCAATTCCAAGTATTATTATGGTTGTTTAGGAAGAATACCAGTTTTTCATATGATTTAATGCTAAGCAGATCCCATTCCCAATGTTTTGAATAAAGAAACACCATTTCAAGTTATTGTCTGTGTTGGCTGCACAGAGGCCACAGTATTCAATGGGAGTGTGTAGGGAAATGGTCCAATGTGTTTTACAGTGACATCTTACTGCGACAATTTATTACCAATTTATTTCTGGTTTTAGCGCTGACTGCATAGCAGGGGGAACGATGAGGATCCACATCAGAGGCACATTATGCCAAAGATCAATGTAATTTGAATGATGGATGTAAAAGCACACATTATAAGATTTATTCAATGTCCATATGCTGCATTTCTTTTCTCGGCTGTACTGTAAAGGCCCACAACAACATAACCTGTTATCTCCCCATACCTCCTTCACTCTTCTTTTCCATTCCCCACTCTGGTTACTGTCTCACCTTTTCTCTTCTCCTCGCCTACCCATTACTTCCCTCTGGCTCGCAGCACCCTATTCTGAGATTATGGAAGTAAAAACTCGTCTCTATATCTCCCATTTCTTGGACCACATGAGATGGTTAAACAGCAAAAAGAAAACAACCATAATGTGTGTTCATTTTTCGATCCTGCAGGAAGCTTCCCTCATAAAGGTGCTTCCATGCGTAAATTTATTGATCACCAGATTGAAGAGCAGGATAAGTATAACTGATAAAGCTGCTGCCATTTTAGAACTCCATACTCCTTTAACTGTGAGCAATAAACATAATGTTATTTAGTGGGATTGGGAATTATTTATAGCTTAGTTGTGGGGCTATTCATTCCGACTGTTGCTATAACTCTGAATATTTTAGAAGCTTGCCTATCCTTAGTAAAATTTTTCAATGGTGAATATATTGGTACAAAAACAATCTCATTGGTGACTTAAATGTTTGTGCATAAGCCAGTTGTTTCCTGACATGGGTGCCACATATAGAACATAGAGCACTACAGCACAGTACAGCTCCTTTGGCCCATGATGTTGTGCCAGTCTTATAGCCTATTCTAAGGTCAGTCTAGATTCCCCCTCCATTTTACTATCTGGAGGAAAATACTGACATTGAGTGCACTTGAGTGAAATGAGCTCAGGCCTTGCAGAGGAGAAGAGACTGCTAAGAAAGGGGAGAACTTTATGGGGAGAAAGCTTACATTGGCAGACTATACCCACAGAAGATAGTTATGGAACAGATCTGTTGAAAAATACACCGCCGGTGTGCTGCCATTCTTCATTTTTCATGGATATCCATAACCATAATGAATTTGCAGGACTAAAAGCTAAGATTGTACCACAACTGTGGATGCTGCTTGCACAGCAGTTAGTCATTGAGTGGCTTGGGTGGAGCTGAGATAGTTTGGTTGCCTTCATAGAGGAATGGCTGTAGATCTTTTGTCTGTTAGAAAGAACACGCCTAACTGCAGTAAATTCTTGTTTATCTGGTATTCACATATCTAAAATTCTCATGGAACTGGCAAAAGATTGTTTTTAATGAGAATAATCTCCAATAGTGAACCTTATTTCCACAATTAGGGAAAAAAAGTTTCTAGTTAAATTACGTTTATGCATATGTAAAGGCTGATCAGCAGCAACAGTCTCTGAAGATTTGCCAACTCATGTGATCATCAGTACAGCCATTCATGTTATTTATTTTTGTTGTACTTTATATGAATGCTGTTTAGCTTAAAATACGAATTGGCAGTGTAAACCTGTGTTATTTAAAGGGCAATGAGGTGACATACATTTGGGCAATGAGGTAACATACATTTTGGCAATATATTTTAAAGTATATGCATTTAAATGATACACATTTTTTTATATAAGCAATTGTTCATGAAACCAGCACTCCCCATTGGCTGAAAGCTTTCTGCCAAAAAGATGCTTGTATCTTCTCAGATTCTTAACATTTAATGCTCTGTTCCAGTAATAGAGTTTGTACTCTTGTAAACTTTCTGCTAGTCTGGACTAGTGAAATTTTGATCTGAGCCCTCTTCGGCAGAGCTATTATGCTGACTCAGCCTCCTGGCAGCTTCAGTTTCCTCCAGCCCCGACTTCAGCTTTATATTGCCAACTCCCTCACCAGTCTCAGACTTCACCTCTATCCTTGCCAGAATGTAAAACTGGTTGAGCTGCTGAATACTTTGATGAAATTGAGTGACTCACTTCGTATCCATGGTCTTCTTGGTCTTAGACCTTAAATATCAAAAAAAACAAGAAAAATACAGTGATTTTACTGAGTGGATGGGAGAAAAGAATTAATGCATTCTTCAAATATTTACGGCTCATCAAAGGAGATACAGAGTACCATGGCACAGTGGCTAAGTTACTTTTTCCAGAACCTGGACTAATAAACTAGATATAGAAATTGACAGACTATATGTCATTCCTTTCCCCTTTTAAATAACAATGTTTAACAATGCAAGACTAGTTCCATTTTTTATGTTTCTCTATTAAAACTCCCCTGGTTCAAATAGACACAAAAGGGCTGTAGAATTCAAATGCAGTTGATTAAATGAAGAAAACGGAACCTCACTGATGGCCTTTGTAAAGACTCATCCAGTTTACTAATGTCTCTCAGGGAAATAAATCTCAAACTCTTTGCTGTCATATATCTGACTCAAGACCCATACTCTTAACTGCCTCATTCGATGGTCTAGAAAGATTTGCAAATCATTTAAACAGAATAGAATTGAGATGGATTTAGATATGGGCAGGTGAAACCATAATCTAACTAACGAGGAATGGAAGACCTGCTTGGGAATTGCTGGCCAGCTTTATCTTTTAGATGGAAAAGAAACAAAGCAAATAGTCAGATACTGAAGAACCAGGTGACCTCAAGGTAACTGCCCAGCGATTAATGAAAGCTTTCTGCCAAAATGATGTTTGATTCTTCTCAGCTCCTTAACATTTTACGCTGTGGTTCCAGCAATGAATGTGTACTCTCCTTCGCTTTCTGCTGTAGTCTGAACTAGTGAGATCTTCTTCTGAGCCCTCTTCAGCAGAACTATTGTGCTGACTCATCCTATTATGCAAAATGGGTTGATGTATAATGGTAATTTATTAGCTGTGGGCTGTGGTAAGAGGATGGGAAGGCTATGCTGGAACTATACAACAGCATTTGAGTTACAGCCAGAACTCTATACTCAGTGGCCACTTTATTAGGTGCAGGATGTAGCTACTGTTCTGTCAGACAACACGAGGAATATGATTGTAATGATAGAAGTAGAGAGGAAATGTGAGGCAATTTTATCTCTTTGGAAATCTTGGAAAGGCTGGTTTGTTTTTTTTCAATTAGTGGGGTTTAGGAATGATTTTGGTGAGCTTTGATCATGGGGAGCCGAGATAGAGTGGATAAGAAAGTCTAATTGCCATCAACAAAGAAATAAGTAGTTAGAGCATTCATAGATTTAAAGAAAATCTCGAATGTATCAGAGCTGAGTTCAGGACTGAGACATGGAGTTAGGTGGTTAGCTTTTGTTGACCACCAGAGGTTGCCATTGAGGGCATTAGTATGTACAGGGCCTCTGATAAGAGCTATGTTGCCAATGAGCTGAATGGGCTCATTTTATGCTACACATTTTTATTATTTATATTACTAGGACGCCGCTATGGTGTAATGGTTAGTTTGATGGCATTACAGCTCGGACAATCCACAGTTCGGAGTTCAATTCTGTCACCATCTGTAAGAAGTTTGAATGCTCTCCCTGTGGTGATGTGGGTTTCCTCTGGATGCTTTGGTTTCCTCCCATAGTCTAAAGACATACCAGTTAGTAGGTTAATTGGTCATTGTAAATTATCCTGTGATTAGGCTAGTGTTAAATAGTTGGGTTGCTGGGCAGTGTGACTCATTGGGATGTTCCATGCTGCATCTCTAAGTAAATAAAATTTTAATCAGTACGACATGTATAGCCATATAACTAAAATAATTGCAATTAATTGCTTGTAAATTGGAGAAGGGAGTGCAAATTTTAATGAGAATTTAAATATTATTTTCTAAACTTTGAGCTTTAATATTAGAAAGAAGTTAAGAATGTCATGAATAATGAAGAATGTGCTTTTATATCAGTTCGAATTACCTACATATTGTGACATTCCTCAGAAAGCGACAGGTATACTTGGTCATACAATGACATACAAGTTTAAACATTTCCAATTCAGATCATAAACTTCCGAAAAAGGCAGCAATTGTTCATGGTTACAATGTCATTCCTTTCTTTAGATTTTTTTGATAGCTTTCATTAAACCAATCTTCACAGTTGAGCTGTTTCCTGGAGTATCAATCAATTTTATATTTTATTTCTGCCTCAAAAGTTACTACTGTAATAAACATGGGCACATTATTGCTTTGCTCTGGATTCACTTCTGGCTATGATCAGTGAGCCTATTCCTTTAAAATCTATGAACAGCTTTTCACTACAAGGAATCATATTTTTCTGAAATGATCCAAGAAATGATAAATGGTTATTCCAATGGAACTGCTCAATGGATTTGATCAGTCTTTTTGGTAAGTAAAAGGAAAATCTCTCAGCGTGGGACATGCGCCATCCATTAAGTTAGTAATATAAATATTGAATTTCTTTGTTCTTTTACATGCTCCATTGAAACCTGTCATAAATACAAAAGTTTTCCCACTTATCAGCACATAAGAAATCCATCGACCTGAAACCGGATCTTGAAACATATAGTCGGAAAATAATATTATGTGCCACATGAGCATGCCAGGACCTTAACGATGTGTACTTCAAGCTGTAATAGTCAGAGGACTTTATTGCCATTTAGGGATCCTGCTTGTAGCAAGTCGGAGACTATTGTCTTGGTTTAATACCTACGTAATGCCAGCCTTGGGCACTTTTCCCAACTTGAAATAAAATTGCAAGTGACATGTGTCATGTACTGTATGAGCCCCAGGGAGTTACCTCAATCACATAGCAGCCAAACAAATAATCCTCAAAGAGACGACCAGAAGCTGACACTGAAGGGCTAAAGACATGCCTGCCTTCCTATTAAAACTATGCTGTTGTTATTCTAACAGTTCCTGACTTCCTATTCCCCACATACTTTTAATTAGGTTGGGAGAGAATATTAGGGCATTTTTTCCTGAGACTTCCTCCTACACAGTCCCTGTAATCCTGACGGCTTCTAATTCAATAGGGCCTGAAAGTCTGTAGCTTTGATAACATAAGCTCTTTTCTCTCACTCCTGCTGATGGATTATATCAGATTCGACATTTGAAGCTGAAACTGAGAATAGTGGAAATGCACCACAGGATCTCTGGAGAAGGAAACAGAGTCAACATTTCAAATTAATGGCCTTTCATCATTTAAAAACTTGTTTTAAAAGTGACATATATGAATCAGAGAGGAAAAAAAAATCACCTGGTGCTTCCCCATTCTTAATGTTTTAAAGATTTGACTGCTGATTTCCAAGCTACCAGGGCAAAATGTTACCTACGCTGGGATTTGCAAGATGAATTGACTGTAAGACCATAAGACATAGGAGCAGAATTAGGCCATTTGGCTCATTAACCTGCCATTTTATCATGGTGGGTTAATTATCTCTCCCAACCTCATTCTACTGTCTTTGCTCCGTGACCTTTGACACCTTTATTAATCAAGAACCTATCAACCTTTCCTTTAAATATCCTCAGTGACTTGGCATCCACAGCCATCCATGGCTATGAATTCCACAGATTCACCACCCTCTGGCTGAAGAAATTCCTCCTATTCTATTCTCTTTTCTATAGCGGACTGTGCCCTCTGGTCCTAGACTCCCCTAATATAGGAAACATCCTCTCTACGTCCACTCAGGTTTCAATAAAATCTCCCCTCATTCTTCTAAATTCAGTGAGTTTAGGCCCAGGGCCATCAAGCACTCCTCATATGATAACAGTTTCATTCCCAGGATCACCTTTATGAATCTCCAGATTATGGCAAGTTCAGTCTTGAATTGAAATATTGAAATATTCAATTGAAATATTAACTCTTCTCTCCTCTTTAAGAATGCTGCCTGAAAAGCTGAGTGCTTCCTGCACTTTTTGTTTTTTATTCATGCCTGGATTATATTTTTCAGGTGAGTTTATTAAAACATATGAAATTCAGTAGGAACTTGTTAGGGTGGAGGTGGTCAAGATGTTATCCCTTGTGAGCATATAAGAAATTAAGTGCCACAAATCAGAAATTTAAATGGAAAGAAGGTGGATTTTTTCGGAAGCTCACAAAACATTGGAATACTCTACCCTTGATAGTTATGAAGGCTAAATGATTAAATAGATTTAGGACAAAACTTTGGGTAAATTGGGAGTCAAGAGCTATGAGAAACAGGTAAGAGTGGAGCTGAGATCAAGATCAGATCAGCCATGTCCTTTTTTTGAATGGCAACACAGCTTGAGAGAAGAAGAAGAAGAAGAAGAAGAAGAAGAAGAAGAAGAAGAAGAAGAAGAAGAAGAAGAAGAAGAAGAAGAAGAAGAAGAATAAAGCCCTTAACTCTGAGTGGAGTTATGGGGACGCTGTTGTTTTTTTTAGCAGGCTTTCTTGTATTTACAAGTTGCTAGTTCAATGCTCAACCCAGCACAGACAGAAAGCACCATCCATAATTTCCAGCAAGAGAGCCGGCTGGATTCGAACTCTGGAGGCCTTTCTCCTAAGTCCAGCACTGATGCCACTATACCACCAGCCAGCCACAGCTTAAAAGGCCCTGCTCTTAATAATTATGTTGTTGTTGACTTAAGAGCAAGGCCCTCAGAGAGGAGTATCGGATCCATTTGGATAAGGTTTAATACTGGGAGAATGATACCTATGCTATCATTGTACCTTAGCTAAATGATACCTTGGCTAAATCAAACAGCCACAAAATAGCAAACTCTTTCTCTTCTTCAGCCCTGCAAACAATTGTTCCAATGGGACACCAAAGTCTTAAAAGACAAATGAAGGCTGAACCTCATGTCCAAGATTTGATAGTAAGATTTGTTTCCAAATTTTTTCGTACAGTTTATTAGTCTGGATTATAATAAATTATGGCCAGAATAAATTTAATAGATTTTCCAATATTAATATCAGCAATTTGGAAGCTAGCTTCTAATTCCTTAACCAATGAGAGGATTTGTAGATTACAAGATTTTGATTACCAGAACTGATCAAAATCTGTATGATCGCATCAAAAACCACATGATGCGGAGATACATCCTAGGATGTGCCGGGACACATTATCATCAGTGATGAAACCTTGGGGTCATCGGGTGCTCCAAGTCTTTTAACATCAGAAGCCCTCTCCCAGCCAACCTGGTCAGGGTTAAATCAAGCCCTGGCTTTTAGTTCCAGCAGCACTGATCCATAGCCATCTGGAGGAGCACTCAGCAGTCTCTGTAACAATCCTGATGGGTCTTCACTTTGCAGCCCCCATAATGCCAAGGAGTAGGCACAGTTGGCAGCTAGCATGGCACTCTGTGCCGTCTTCCAAGCATTCCAGCATCGGCGAAGCATGGCCCTGGTGGATGGGACCTCTACTGTTGGCTCCGTTGTGGGGATCAGAGGTTGGTGACATAGCTGTGGCAGAGGATGTGTATAGATTATGCGACAGCTTAGCCCAATGCAGATCTTTCTTCAATGCAGCAAGCTTAGAGGTGGTATGTGTCGCAGAAGTTTCTCTGCTTTCTGATTGTCCATTGGTCTGCGAATGATAGCCAGAGGACAAGCTCACTGAAGTGCTAAGGAGGGAGCAGCAGGCTCATCAGAGGCAGGAGGAAAATTGTGGGACCCTGTCTGTCAACATGTCCTGAGGAAAACCATGGAGGTGAACCACATGCTGGAGAACCAGATCCACCATCTCAATGACTAACAGAAGTTTTGGGAGAGTAATAAAGTGGGCTGGCTTGGAGAACAGTTCACCACTTAATGATCACTGTGGACCCAATGGAAGGTGCCAAACCCATGACAAATCCATGACGATGTGGGGTCACAGGTGTCAAGGGTTGCTGGGTGGAGGAATTGGACTGGGCACATTGTGGGTAGACAGCGATAAACTGACATATCTGCAAAAATGGTGGGCCACCAGAATCAGCATCGCAGAAACTCCAGAGTCTGTTGGGAGCCTGGATGGCCAGAGAGGGGCGAGGAGTGGGCCTATTAGAGTGCTGCAGAGCACACGGCCATCAATGTGTATTCACGATTGTCAAGTGTGTTGTTTGGAATATGTTCATACATAGGACCTGGCAGATCTGATTCTCAAGATTCCAGATGACTAGAGCTAGGCTCCGGGTGGGTAGAATGATGAGCTGAGGGTTGACCTCTGTTTTAGTTGGGTTGAATTGTTATTTCAGGGCGTCCGCCTTAGTGTCCTTAGAGCTGAGTTGGTAGGAGATGATAAAGTTCAATTGCTCAAAGAGGGCCCAGAATGGGAGCCTTGGTGAAGATTCCTTGTAAGCATGGTCACACAGCAGCAGACTTCGTTATTCGTGAGGCAGGTGATGGTAGGGAGATAAGAGGAACACTGATTTGGCTGTAACTTCTGATGAAATGATGGTAGAAGTTGAAGTTGGAGAAGCCCAGGAAGCACAGCACTTGTTTGAGGGAACACTATTGAGGCCATTCAACAATGGCGCACACTTTCTCAGGGTCCATGGTTATGCCTTGGGGTGTGGAACTGCCACCTTTCGAAATTGTAGTAAGTTTGATTTTTGAGCAGATGCTGAAGGACCAATTGAATGTGATGGACATGGCCTTGGGTTTCCTTTGAGAAGATGAGGATGTCACTGAGGTAAACAAATGCACACCTATATAACATGTCTCGTAAGACCAAACTGATGAAAGCTTGGACAATGGTTGAACTGTTGCAAAGTCCAAAAGCATCACCAAGTATTTGTAATGGCCAGTTGGTGTGATGAATGCCATCTTCCACTCATTCTCCAGGTTGTATGTGCTCCGTAGATCCAGTTTAGTTAAGGTCTGGGCCCTGCAGATATTTTGAATGCATTATCCATGAAGAGGAGAGGATAGCAGTTCCTAATGATGATTTTGTTGAGTCCATGGTAGTCAAGCAGTGACGAAAACCTCTGTCTTTCTTCCTGATGAAGAAGAATCCTTCATTGGCTAGGGTCTGGGATAGTCAAATGAAGCCACGCTGTAGTGCTTTAGTGATATTGTTCATGGCTCGGGACTCAGGAGGGTAAAGGAAGAACAGATTACCTTGGTGGTGGTGTCTGGGAGGAGGATGATCCAACAGTATTGTGGTCTGTGAGACACCATGGTGCTAGCCTCCCTGTTACTAAAAGCAATAGCTAAGTCATAATATTGCTGTGGGAGATTGGTGATGTTGAGGCTGGTGATTATTCTTTAAGATGTTTGTCAACACAGAGGGCCAGAGTGACGAGGCTTTCAAGGTCAGTTGGCATCTGCTGGGTAGACAACTCATCTTTCATGCACTCTGAGAGGTCATGATGGTAATGGGCCAGTGATGCTTTCATATTCCAGTTGCACTCTGCTGCGAGGGTCACAGTGCAATCCAGCACCAAACATGAGCCTTGATGTAGATGAAGTATCTAATCCACTGCCTCCCTTCCACTTCCCAGATGGTTGAAAACCTGATACATCTCAGCTATGAATCCCTCATATTTAATGCAGAAAATGCCTCATTTGATGCTTTGGTTGGTAACTTTAGTGTTTGCCTGCTTTACAAGGCTGAGTTGCTAGCTGGACTCTCAACCTAACACAGGTGGAACTCGTGCACAGAGCTGGCTGGATTCAAACCCAGGACCTCTTGCCTCAAAGTCCGGTGTGGATGCCACTACACCACCAGCACAGACAATACTTATGGTGGTTTTATTATCCCAGCCTAGGTCAGAGCTCACTCAGTCATGAGAAATGACAGAGGCAATCTAGGCTCGGTCTATAGAATATGGGGATGGCTGCAGCTTGAAGTGCAAGATACACTGGGACAGCAAGTCGGGGCATTGAGTTGGGGATCCAAGTGTTTGGACATGGAAATCCAGAGTTCTAATGAGATAGAGAGCTGGTTGAGATTGGCAAACAAGTGGCCAGTAGTTTCCTGCTGCATTCTGATCATGTACTTCTTTAGATAGACGACTTCCATTAGGCATGCAGACCCTGCTGGGTCAATCACTGGTTCACTCATCCTGTCAGGAAATGTAGAGATGGTTTGAATCAAATGCAGAGTAATGGAGATGATTTAGCAGTGAGGGATCACTTTAATAATAAACTGCAAAATAACAAACCATCAGGGACCACAACACAAGTGAGAACAGATACTTAACGCGATAAGGCTAAAAGGTGACTGAAGGCTGGGAGCAACTGGTTGAGGCTAGTTGGTTCATATGAGTGAATAAGGATCATGGACCAGAGCAGGGTTCAAATAGACTGCAGGTAATGAGTTTGGAAATGAGTGGCAGGAAACTCCTGTTAGCCGGGTGAAGACTAGAAGGTGCCTGAATGACATAAAAGGCAAGAGTGGACATAGGATTGCTATTATTCAAGCAGTCCAATGAGGTGCAAGGGAAATGTCCTCTAATTGCTAAATTGAGATCTTTGGAACAGACACAATTTAATATGAAAAGTTTATTAGGGTATCACAGCCATTGTAATGTATTTAAGTACATATTTAACTTTCTGAAAAGCATTCAGCTTCTTGGTATTACTTGATTTTTTTGGCTAATGGGGAGTTTAGTGGGTATACTGACTCTGTTCCACCCTTCAACTTTTGGTGGCAGTAATGCACCTTATGTTGGTCTGCCAACTGCCCTTAAACTTTACAAGAAGAAGAAGGAGAAGGAATACTTGAAATGATGCTGGAAAATTAGTAATGGGAAACAGGAAAATGGTGGAGGGGCTAACTAAGTACTTAGCAACAGTTTTCAGAGTGGAAGTCACCAGTAACGTACGAGAAATTCAAGAGAGTTAGAGGAAAGAGGTGAGTGGAGTGACCATTTCTAAATTGAAGATGCTGTGGAAACTAAAGGCACGAATGTGGAGAGGTAGCTGAAGAGGATGTGGAGGTACTGGAAGCTTCTAAGAATAAGACTTGGCATGTGAGGAGCATTTGATGTTTTGTGCCTGTGCTTGGTGGAGTTCAGAAGAATGAGGGGCAATTACATAGAACCTTAGCAGGAATTAAAAGACTTGATTAGAATGAACATGGAGAGGTTGTTTCTCTTCATAAGAGAGTCTGGGATCTGAGGACATAGCTTCAGAACAAAGGGTCGTCTTTTTAAAACAGCAATGAGGAGGAATTTCTTCAGTCAAATGGTGGTGTATCTGTGAGATATGTTGTAACAGAGGACTGTGGAGGCCAGGTCATTTAAAGCAGAAATTAATAGAAGGGGACTAAAGCTTATAGGAAGAAGGTGGGAGAATGGATTTAAAAATATTAAACAGGGCTGAATGGCCTAATTGTGCTCCTCTATCTTATGGCCTTATGTACAAACATACATGACAATAAATGCGTGTTTCATTTTGCTCTGTTATTTGATTTCATTGGAATATGGCATCAATGGAAAGAACAGCTGCAAAGTCACAAATTTATTGCAAATAACCAAGGATTAATATGCTAATCCGTTAATAAATATATACAATCATAGAAAGCAAAATGATATGAAACATTTGTCAGCAACATCATCAAGAACTTGTTCTTTGTAAAGTGCCTTTAAATGTTCCCAGGTGAGTTGCACAAGTTGAACAGGTAGAGAGATAAGTTTTGAAGAAGAGAAGGAAAAGAATATCAACAGGTAGTGAATCATTATCAGACCAGAGTTGAGAAAGAGTACTTGGTTTTTAGGACTGGAACAGACTCATGAGAAAGTAGATTTCTTTTTTTGTTTTCACTCCTTACTATTCTAACAACAGTGTTTTGGATTTACAACCTAATGATTTATAGCATTGAGTCTTTTAAGTCACCACTTACAGAACCTATGCACTTAAAATGCTTTTTTTTATTAATTTGTGTTTAAAATGTTGAAGACTTGTTAGCTCAGAAGTCTCAATCGCTTCTGAGTTCTGGACTTCCGAATATTAGCAACACACACAAAATACTGGAGGGATTCAGCAGGTCAGGCAGCAACATGGAATGTTTCAGGCTGTGGCCCTTTTTCAGTATTGGAAAGGAAAGGTGGAAGATGCCAGAATTAAAAGTCAGGGCCAGGGGAAGGGGGACTTCATGCAAGATGATAAGATAAGCTGGGTGGGTGTGAAAGGTAAAGGATTGGAGAAGAAGGAATCTGATAGGAGTTGAGAGTGGACCTTAGGAGAAATGGGAGAAGGAGCACCAGGAAGAAGTGATAGGCAGTTGAGAGTGGACCTTAGGAGAAATGGGAGAAGGAGCACCAGGAAGAAGTGATAGGCAGTTGAGGAGAAGAGGTAAGAGGCCAGAATGTGGTGTAGAAGAAGAGGGAAAGCGAGAGGGGGGGCATTTTTACCAGAAGGAAAAAATTATGTTGTGTCATCAGGTTGGAGACAGCCTAGATGGAATAAAATGTGTCCTTCCACCACTCTGAGGGCGTCCTCATCCTGGCAAAAGAGGAGGCCATGGACCAACATGTCGGAACCGGAATATGGATAGGAATTACAATGTTTGGCCACCAGGAAATTTCATTTTTGGCAAATGGAGTGTGTAACTCTTGCTTCGCCTAGTGGCCTAATTTATGGGGTGATAGCCCCCGGCCCAGCCAAACTTAAGAAATCTCATTTGGGTGGAGACTGTGCGATGTGTCCCCATTACAAACCAGTACTCCAAAATAACAAACAGTACACAATATTAAACGATTAAACGATTAAGATTTATAACTCTTACTTTGACTATATGGTTAGTAGAGGAACAAAGTAAAAGAAAAAAAAGGGCCCAATCTTATTAAACAGTCTGTGAGCAAAGTTGGAGCTCACTCATCGGCTGATCGCTCATCATCAACTTCCCCCGATCGTCGCTGCCCTTCGGACCCTTGCTCTGAGTCCACCCCGTCTGGCGGTCTACCAACTCTCTCCATCCATGTCTTCTCTCTTCATCTCTCTCGCTCTCTCTGGCAAAAGCCCGCAAAATCAACTGCTTCCAGATTCACAAGACAGGGCAACAAAATCCTGATTGGCTAACATGCATACCCCAGTCCTGTTATCTCCAGTCATAACCCAAACATTGCTGCTACAGAGTAACCGTTAATTCAAAAGTGAACATTACAGAGAAGCCATTTTATTAGCCTTAGCAGTGTAACATTACAGAGAAGCCATTACAACACGTTACAAGTGGAAGTGCTTGACAAAGTGGTCCCCCAATTTACACTGAGTCTCAGCAATGCAGAGAAGGCTGCATTGGGAGCAACAGATACAATCAACGATCCAACAGATTCGCAGCTGAAGAGTTGTCTCTTCTGGAAGGACTATCTTGGGCCCTGAATGAAGGTGAGAGAAGAGTTTGGGATCCTATAAGGGGGTAAAAGAGGAGGAGGACCCTGGTGCCCTTCCTACCTCCCTTTCTCCCAAGATCCACTCTCCTCTCCTATCAGATTCCTTCTTCTCCAGCCCTTTACTTTTCCCACCCACTTGGTTTTATCCATCAGCTTTTAGCTAGTTCTCCTTCCCCCTCCCCAACCCTTATTCTGGCATCTCCCCCTTCCTTTCTTCAGAAGGGTCTTGGCCTGAAGCATCAACTATTTATTCATTTCCATAGATGTTGCCTGACCTGCTGAGTTTCTCCAGAATTGATTGTGTGTCACTCTGAATTTTCAGCTTCTGCAGAATCTCTTGTTTCTGAATATTAATATTTTTGCAATGCTTTTGGAAACTAGAAATAGTTAATGTGCTTTCCAATAAATTTCATTCATTGGGTCTGACATCTCAGGGGCACTTGGAGCATTTTGAACAAGGTACGCAAGAAGAATTGCATTGTAACCAGTGTGAATGAGGTAATTACAATAATAAACTATATCCTCTTCACGGTAGAAGAATAACCTTGCATAAATAAAACATTTCTAAATATTCCCTTGATAGAATAGTATCTTCTTTAAAAAACAATGCATTATTGATTTTCATTACTGATTAACATACTGAGCCATATATCTTAGGCTCTCTGCAGTGCAACAGAGGAACTGGTACTCTCATTATCTTAGATTTTTTGAAGTGACCTCCAACAATAGTTGGACTCCAGCAGTGGCCTTATTGTTAGGCCACTGCTCCTGTGATTGTTTGACTAGACAAGCAATTTGCATTACACCATTATCAGTCAATTATGAGCATTTATTTTCTTTCTAACACATCTATATGCATCAGATCAGATGTCATTTATTTTAATTTTAGTGAAGTAGAAATAATAGATACAGATGATGCCACAAATGAATTACTAAACTTCGATTTGACCCTTTACAGGGGAAATTTGCAATGGTAATCCGAGGACTCTGAATAATATATCGTAAGAATTTACATTCCAGCAAGGAAAATGATCCACCAGGATTAAGATTCTTTTGCAAAATATTTATTTATCTTAAAGTGCATCTCTGTAAAGACGATTGTTAAATGGTATACAAATGCACCCATTAGCAAGTGAATAATCTAATTTGCCTTTCAGGGTCACTCAGGTCTAAACCAGAATTAGAATCGGAATCATGTTTTATTATCACTGACATACTGTATGTTGCAAAATTTGTTACTTTGTGACAACAGAAGAGTACGAGACAGGAAGAACAAGTTACAATAAAAATGTAATAAATAACTACGTAATTCTAAAAGGGATTAGCAAGGTAGTGCTCATGGGTTAATGGACTGTTCAAAAGTCTGATTATGGAGGGGTAGAAGCTATTCATAAAACATTTGACTGTGGGTCTTCAAGCTCTTGTACCTTCTCCTTGATAGTAGTAATGAGAAGAGGGCATGCACGGGGTAGTTGAGATCCTTAATGATGGTCTGACCAACTCTCCCTCTCCATTTTCCAAATAAATAAAGCAGAACATGATGATTTAGTGAATTGAATCAATAATTTGTTTTGTGCATGATAATTTTTTTTGAGAATTGGTAGTAGTTATAAATCTAACAGAACATATTAGGAGAAATTAACAAATGAGGAATCAGCTGAAGCTTTGGTCTGTTTCAAATGTCAGAGGTTTATTGTTTACCACCGGTGGGGAGAAAGCCATTGCCAGTATGCTTCAGGCAAGTTCTCCACAGAACAAAGGAAAACATCTATCATTATATCCTTTTTTCCAGTTCAATCCTGGCTGGCTACGGATCAATAATTTAACAACTGACTGCATATATTATGTGCAAACCCAGCAAGGTGTCTCAAAAACTGTAAAGGGAAAGAGTGACCATCTTATGGGCAAATGATGGACAGCTCTTGAGCATTGGATGATATTTACCAAACACCCAGTGCATTGGCTTTGAGCCAGAAAATTATCTCCAGTATTCAGTGCCTTAGTGCATCCAGATTGAACTGATCGCGGATAGTACTAATAGCAAAGACCCAACTGGTCAATTCTCTCTATGAGAGAATTTTCAAGTCAGAATCAGAATCAGAATGTAGCTTACTTTCACTAACAGCATTGTGGCAGTAGTATAGTGCAAGACATAGCAATTACTATGGGTTTACTATAATTACTAAATTACAAAAATTTTACTAGGTGTCAAAATAAATAAATAATGTAAGAGGAGAATAACAAGGCAGTGTTCTTGGAATGTACAGAAATCTGAGAGCAGAAAGGAAGAAATTCTTCATATTAAGTGTGCGCCTTTAGACACCGGCATCTTCTCCCCAATGATAGAGGTCATATCTCGGATGGTGAGGGTCTTAATAATGGATGCCGCCTGTTGAGGCACTACCTCTACCTCTTGAAGATGTCCTCGATGGCTGTACCTGTGATGGAGCTGGTTGAGTCTACAGCCCTCTGCAGCTTCTTGTGATTCGGTGCTTTACAGTCTTCATACCATACTGTGATGCAACCAATGAGAATGCTGAATCAATCAGTCAGTCCATAATACCTGGGCAGCTTTCCGCTGAATCAGAATCAGCTTAATATCTCTTACTCATGTCCTGAAATTTGTTGTTTCTGTGGCAACAGTACAATATTATATAAAAGTATAATATAAATTACAATTAAAATATACATCAAACAGTTAAATTAAGTTAGTATTGCAAAAAGAGAGCAAAAATAATGTGGTAATGTTCACGTGTTGGTTCCTATTCCATTTGGAAATCTGATGGTGGAGGGGAAGAAGCTATTCTGAAGTTGTTGTGTGTATGTCTTCAGGCTCCTGTACCTCCTCTCTGATGGTACTAATAAGAGGAGAGCATGCCCTGGGTGATGGGGTCTTTCATGAGGGATGCCACCCTTTTTGACTATTCTTCACTCTGTAACATTTCTACTGACGCATTTAACAATGTCTATTTCTGTAATGCTGCTTACAGCCTGGCCACTTGTAATAAACTCATGAATCATTTTACTAAGGTCAAGCCTGAACAACCACAAAGATTTTTATGCAGTAAGAATCAAATAAAAAATGCTTTCACTGATTTTAAGAAAGTGGTCAATGGTTCATGTCTTGAAAAGCTGCCATCACTTGTTGTAAATCACAGACAACTCATTCAAGTGAAAGATAAAAATTCAGGTTGTGTAATCGCTCAGGAGTGATGCTCAGATAAGCCCAGGGACAACGAGTTTGCTGTGGACAATGTCACACCTTCTCCTCAATTCCCAAAATAATATATTGATCACAAACAGCTTAGACCACATCTGCACTTGGGAAGTTGGACCAAAGCTGACCCGACTACAAGACAAAGTCAGACAGCATCACTGTCAGAAGTGTAATCCTCTCACAGGGAGCTTAATAAGTGGTGGATGCAAGTCAGTCCATCATAGGCAAAACCCACCCCAGCACAGAGTACATTTACGTGGAGGACTGCCATAACAGAGCAGCATCTATCATCAATGATCCCCACCACCCAGTCCCTGCCATCTTATCACTATCATCATCATGCCTGAGGTCCCACACACCAGGTACAGGAACAGTTACTACCCTACAGCCATCAGGCTCCTGGTCTGGCATGGATAACTTCATTCACCACCATTCTGAACTGATTCTAACATCTACAGACTCACTTTCAAGGACTTTTTACAACTCCAGTTCTCAGAATTACTTTTATGTACAGTTTATCTTCATTTTGCACATTAGTTGACTGTCAGTTTATGTATAGCTTCTTCCTAAATTGTCAGGCCTGGGGATTTATCCACCCTAATTTCCTCAAGATAACAAACACCTCCTCCTCTGTAAACTGCATAGGGTCCATTACCTGCTGCTGCATTATCTCACTTCTATACACTCTGTCCATCTTCCGAGTAAATACAGATGCAAAAAAATCCATTGAAGATCTCTGTTGGCTTCACACATAGAATATCACTCAAATCTTCCAGAGAAACAATTCTGTCCCTGGCTATCCTTCTGCTCTTAATGAATACAGTATGTGGAAGACCTTAGGCTCTCATTCACCATGTCAGTGAGCCTTCTATTTGCTCTCCTGCTTTCCTCCTGTATTTCTTATACTCCTCAAGTGCCTCATTTGTTCCTACCTGCCAATTGTGCTAAGCAGCTCCTTCATTTTCTCAACCAGGGCCTCAATATATCTCAAAAAACAATGTTCCCTAAACCTGTGATCCTTGCCTTTTAGTCTACCAGGAACATACAAATGCTACACTCAAAAATACATTTCCTTTCTTATTCAATATTTTTATTAATTTCTATATAGAAGAATACAGAGTTCAAGAAAATACATATTATAAAACAAAAGAAAGATATAATAATATCAAATACATTATATTCAAATTACATTGACAAATTCCTTACCCTATATTCATGTAGATTACCGTAGATTAATTTGTATATTGAGATATGAATAATTTTTATATATATAAAAAAAATTTATATAGAAAAAAAATCTATACCCACTACCAAACCCAAAGCTGCTGGGTAAAGAAAAAAAGAAAAAAAACCTTATCAGATGGTGAAATATGCTCCTAACCAGCATCGTACTTCAGTGGGAAATCAAAGGTTTTGAAAATAATTCAAAAACGGTCCCCACAAATTTTGAAAATCTTGGTTAGGTTCAGAGATTGAAAAAATTACATCTTTCTTTCTTTTTCCAATATTTTTATTAGATTTCATATACACAAATACAGAATTCATAAGGATACTTATTATAAATCAAAATAAGATAGCACAAAATGCACTGTATATAAATCACACTGGTACAATCACAGTATCCCATATTCATGATCAATCAAATAAAATAAGTTGAATTATAAAATAGAATAATAATATGGCTAATTATATTATTAAAAAAATCTACACCCACTATCAAGATAAAGCTGGTTGGTAAAAAAAAACATGAGAAAAAAAAGAGTACTTTACCGTATAATGTTTTATAATAATAGCCCAGATCTATTTTTTACTAACAATAACAATTCAAAGATTTTTAAAGTAGTTCAGAAAGGGTCCCCATAGTGTTTGAAATTCTTGGTTAGAGTCAGAAATCGAACAACGAATCTTCTCTAAACTTAAACATGACATAACATCGCATAACTGTGCAATCAAGTCCATCAAGACTTGAATAGCTCAGACTCAGCAGAAAGCAGCTGATTGGGCAATCGAGGTCAGGTGACCAAGCAGTTTGAAAAACTCAAACAAATAAATAGAGGGGTAGCTCAAGCGGAGCAGCCTGTGGAAAGCAGCCAGTGAAGGAGTGGAGCTTTGAGGCTTTGACTTGAGAGACTTTGACGAGAAGAGGCGGAGGACAAGCTTGTTCCCAGTTAGTCTTTACAATACCTCCTGAAATGGTGATGTGCCTCTTCTATGAGATGTGGCAGTCTTGGGGGAACTCCCCTCTCCCGCAGAGTCACATCTGCCAGAAGTGCTTGCGGCTGGGCGATCTGGAAGACCGTGTGAGGAATCTGGAGCAGCAGCTGGATGACCTTCGACTCATAAGGGAGAATGAGGCAGTCATAGATGAGAGCTACAGGGAGGTAGTCACACCTAGGCTGCCAGAAGCAGGTCAGTGGGTGACAGTCAGAGGGGGGAAGGTGAGTAGACAGGTAGTGCAGAGCACCCCTGTAGCCATTCTCCTGAATAACAAGTTTACCATCCTGGATACTGTTGGCAGGGACGACCGACCAGGTGTGAGCCACGGTGGCAGGGCCTCTGGCACTGAGTCTGACCCTGTGGTGCAGAAGGATGGGATGGAGAAGAGGAGAGCTGACGTCATTGGAGACTCTATAGTCAGGGGAGCAGACAGGAGAGTTTGTGGTGGTGAGAAGGATACGCGCAAGGTTTGTTGCCTCCCGGGTGCCAGGGTCCGGGATGTCTCTGACCGGGTGTATGACATCCTGGTACGAGAGGGAAAGCAACCAGAAGTTGTGATACATGTTGGTACCAACGACATAGGCAGGAAGAGGGATGAGGTCCTGAAGTGTGAGTTTTGGGAACTAGGCAGAAGGCTGAAGAACAGGACCTCAAGGGTGGTGTTCTCAGGATTGCTGCCAGTACTACGTGATAGTGATGGTAAGAATTGGAGGAAATGGCAGTTGAATGCGTGGCTGAGGAGTTGGTGCAGGGGGCAGGGTTTTAGATTTTTGGACCATTGGGATCTCTTCTGGGGAAGGTGGGACCTGTACAGATTGGATGGGTTGCACCTGAACTCGAGGGGGAGCAATATCCTTGCAGATAGGTTTGCTAGCACGGTTCGGGAGGGTTTAAACTAATTTGCAAGGGGGATGGGACCCGAAGCGATAGAGCAGTGAAAGAAGTGCATGGAGTAAAGCCAGATCTAACATATAGAGAGGCTTTGAGGAAAGAGCAGCAGAATAAAGGGTATAAAGGTAGTAAAGTAGAAGGGCTAAAGTGTGTGTACTTCAATGCAAGAAGCATCAGGAACAAAGGTGATGAACTGAGAGCTTGGATACATACATGGAATTATGATGTAGTGGCCATTACGGAGACTTGGCTGGCACCAGGGCAGGAATAGATTCTCAATATTCCTGGATTTCAGTGCTTTAAAAGGGATAGAGAGGGGGGAAAAAGAGGGGGCAGGGGTGGCATTACTGGTCAGGGATACTATTACAGCTACAGAAAGGGTGGGTAATGTAGCAGGATCCTCTTTTGAGTCAGTATGGGTGGAAGTCAGGAACAGGAAGGGAGCAGTTACTCTATTGGGGGTATTCTACAGGCCCCCTGGTAGCAGCAGAGATACCAAGGAGCAGATTGGGAGGCAGATTTTGGAAAGGTGCAAAAATAACAGGGTTGTTATCATGGGTAACTTTAACTTCCCTAATATTGATTGAATACGTACACAACGCTGGAAGAACTCAGTAGGTCAGGCAGCATCCATGAGAAAAGTGTAGCCAACATTTCGGGCCAAGACCCTTCATCAGGAATGGCACCTGATTAGTTCCAAGGGTTTGGATGAGGCAGAGTTTAAGTGTGTCCAGGATGGATTCCTGTCACAGTATGTTGACAGGCTGATTAGGGGGAATGCCATACTAGATCTAGTATTAGGTAACAAACCGGGTCAGGTCACAGATCTCACAGTGGGTGAGAATCTGGGGGACAGTGACCACTGCTCCCTGGCCTTTAGCATTATCATGGAAAAGGATAGAATCAGAGAGGACAGGAAAATTTTTAATTGGGGAAGGGCAAATTATGAGGCCATAAGACTAGAACTTGCGGGTGTGAATTGGGATGATGTTTTTGCAGGGAAATGTACTATGGACATTAAAGGATCTCTTGCAGGATGTTAGGGATAAATTTGTCCCGGTGAGGAAGATAAAGAATGGTAGGGTGAAGGAACCATGGGTGACAAGTGATGTGGAAAATCTAGTCAGGTGGAAGAAGGCAGCATACATGAGGTTTAGGAAGCAAGGATCAGATGGGTCTATTGAGGAATATAGGGTAGCAAGAAAGGAGCTTAAGAATGGGCTGAGTAGGCCTTGGCGAGTAGAGTAAAGGAAAACCCCAAAGCATTCTTCAATTATGTGAAGAACAAAAGGATGACAGGAGTGAAGGTAGAACCAATTAGAGATAAAGGTGGGTGGAGGCTGTGGAAGTGAGCGAGGGCCTCAATGAATATTTCTCTTCAGAATTCACCACTGAGAAGGAACTTGATGATGGTGAGGACAATATGAGTGAGGTTGAAGTTCTGGAGCATGTTGATATTAAGGGAGAGGAGGTGTTGGAGTTGTTAAAATACATTAGGACGGATAAATTCCCGGGGCCTGATGGAATATTCCCTAGGCTGCTCCACGAGGCAAGGGAAGAGATTGCTGAGCCTCTGGCTAGGATCTTTATGTCCTCGTTGTCCACAGGAATGGTACCGGAGGATTGGAGGTAGGTGAATGTTGTCCCCTTGTTCAAAAAAGGTAGTAGGGATAATTCGGGTAATTATAGACCAGTGAGCCTTACGTCTGTGGTGGGAAAGCTGTTGGAAAAGATTCTTAGAGATAGGATCTATGGGCATTTAGAGAATCATGGTCTGATCAGGGACAGTCAGCATGGCTTTGTGAAGGGTAGATTGTGTCTAACAATCCTGATAGAGTTCTTTGAGGAGGTGACCAGGCATATAGATGAGGGTAGTGTAGTGGATGTGATCTACATGGATTTTAGTAAAGCATTTGACAAGGTTCCACATGGTAGGCTTATTCAGACAGTCAGAAGGCATGGGATCCAGGGAAGTTTGGCCAGGTGGATTCAGAATTAGCTTGATGCAGAAGGCAGAGAGTCGTGCTGGAGGGAGTATATTCAGATTGGAGGGTTGTGACTAGTGGTGTCCCACAAGGATCTGTTCTGGGACCTCTACTTTTTGTGATTTTTATTAACAACCTGGATGTGGGGGTAGAAGGGAGGGTTAGCAAGTTTGCAGATGACACAAAGGTTGGTGGTGTTGTAGATAGTGTAGAGGATTGTCGAAGATTGCAGAGAGACATTGATAGGATGCGGAAGTGGGCTGAGAAGTAGCAGATGGAGTTCAACCTGGAGAAGTGTGAGGTGGTACACTTTGGAAAGACAAACTCCAAGGCAGAGTACAAAATAAATGGCAGGATACTTGGTAGTGTGGAGGAGCAGAGGGATCTGGGAGTATATGTCCACAGGACCCTGAAAGTTGCTTCACAGGTAGATAGGGTAGTTAAGAAAGCTTATGAGGTGTTAGCTTTCATAAGTCAAGGGATAGAGTTTGAGCCGCGATGTAATGATGCAGCTCTATAAATCTCTGGTTAGGCCACACTTGGAGTACTGTGTCCAGTTCTGGTCACCTCACTATAGGAAGGATGTGGAAGCATTGGAAAGGGTAGAGAGGAGATTTACCAGGATGCTGCCTGGTTTAGAGAGTATGGATTATGATCAGAGATTAAGGGAGCTAGGGCTTTACTCTTTGGAGAGAAGGAGGGTGAGAGGAGACATGATAGAGGGATACAAGATATTAAGAGGAATAGACAGAGTGGACAGCCAGCACCTCTTCCCCAGGGCACCACTGCTCAGTACAAGAGGACATGGCTTTAAGGTAAGGGGAGGGAAGTTCAAGGGGGATAGTAGAGGAAGGTTTTTCACTCAGAGAGTGGTTTGTGCGTGGAATGCACTGCCTGAGTCAGTGGTGGAGGCAGATACACTAATGAAGTTTAAAAGACTACTAGACAGGTATATGGAGGAATTTAAGGTGGGGGGGTTATATGGGAGGCAGGGTTTGAGGGTCGGCACAACATTGTGGGCCGAATGGCCTGTTATGTGCTGTACTATTCTATAACAATTGAGCATGTGTGTGGGGGGGGGGCAACCTCCTTCCATTTAAGCAAGATCGCCCTCCTAGCCATAAGAGAAATAAAAGCCAGTACCCACAAATGAGAAGGCTCCAAAATTATAGCTCTTTCCTCAACAATACCAAATAAGGCAGTCAAAGGATTGGGCTTAAAAATAAACTTTAAAAAGTACAGAAAAAAGTTTGGAATACATCTTTCCAGTATTTTTCAAGGCCCAAACATGACCAAAACACATGAATTAATGAAGCCTCTTCATTATTACACCTGTCACAATAAGGAGATACATCTGCAAAAAAAAAACGAGAGAGCTTGTCTTTAGACATATGGTTAATTCTTCATCATTATGTGCTTGTCATTCCCGCCTACAATTTAAAGTGGTACATAGGGCTCATACGTCTAAAGAAAAAAATTACATTTTTGAAGGCCTCTAACTTTCCAAGTACACCTTTGCCAGAAGACAGCCTGTCCCAATCCACACTTGCCAGATAATTTCTGATACCATCAAATTGGCCTTTCTCCAATTTAGGATCTCAACCCATGGACCAAACCTATCTTTTTGCATATTTACTTTGCAACAACTGGAATTGTAGTCACTGGATGCTAAGTGTTCCCCTACACAAACTTCTGTCTCCTACCCTGTCTCATTCCCTAATAGCAGATCCAATATCGCACACTTTCTCAGTGGGACATCTACGTACTGATGAAGGAAACTTTCCTGAGCACATTTGACTCTCTATCCCATCTAGTCCTTTCATAGTCTGGGATTCCCAGTCAATAAGTCGAAAGTTAAAATCACCTACTATAACAATCTTTTGCATCTTGCAACAGTCTGTGATCTCTTTACAAGTGTGTTCCTCTAAATCCCTAGGACTGTTGAGTAGTTTGTAATATGGTCATCACTTTCTTATTTCTCATTTCCACCCATAACACCTCAAGTTGAGTTCTCCAGTCTGTCCTGATGGAGCACTGCCGTGACATTTTCCCTGACTGGTAAAGCCACCCTTCCTCCTCTAATCCCTCCTGCTCTGTCACATCTAAAACAATGGAACCCCAGAATATGAAGCTGCTAGTTCTGCCCTCCTGCAACCAAGTCCCATTAATGGCTACAATGCCATAATTCCGGATGTTGATCCATACCCTGAGAACATCTGCCTTTCCTACGATACTTCTTGGTGAAAGAGAGCCGAATAACATGGTGTCATGACAACAAACTTCCCCCCAACATCACTGAAATAAAAGAGCTGGTTGTTCACTTCCAAGAGGAGGATGGTGCACACACACCTATTTACAGCAAAAGTGCTGAGGTTCAGAGAGTTGGGAGCTTCAAGTTCCTAGGAGAGGAGTGAACATCACAAATAGCATGCCCAGGTCCAACTACAGTGACACCACAGCCCCTAAAGCTTACCAATGTTCCTGTTTCTTCAGAAGGCTAAAGAAATTTGACAGGTCACCTTTGCTCTCACCAGTTTTTAAAACTGATGCACATACAAAGCATCCAGATGCATGATAGCTTATTAAAGCAATTGCTCTGCCCATGTCCACAAGAAACTGCAAGTAATTGTGGACCATTCCATAGTTTCTGTTTACTTTTCTTGCTACCTTGATAAGACAACCGGTGTAATCAAAGATCCCACCCACCAAGAGCATTTTCTCTTCTCGTCTCCTATTGGGCAGAGGATACAATAACCTGAATGATGTAACACCAGGATCAAGGATAACACAGTTGTAAGACTAATGAATGGTTCCCTAGTATGATAAGATGGACTCTTGACTTATAATGTACTTCTTAATGACCTTGCAACCTAATGTCTACCTGCACTGTTCTTTCTCTGTAACTGTAACTCTTTATTCAGCATTCTACCTTATGCGATCGCAATGTGGTGTTGTTATGAATTAATGTGTATAAACAGCATAACATTGAGTTTTCTCAGTGCATCTCTGTACACATGACAACAATAAAGACATTTACCAATTTATCATACATTTCTCCGCATGTCCCAGCCTAATCTTCCACAGATGCAGGTTCGGTTGAAATTTGGTCCGAGTACAGCTGGATGGGACTGGGCAGAAGATCAGGTCATCATGGACTAGATGGGCTTAAGGGCCTGTTTCTGTGCTGCAGTATTCTATGGCACTATGACTTAAACTCCTTTTTAATAGGTAAATAATCTTGTAGTGTAAATCGAGATTGGCAGATATGACGTTAGGGCATCACTGAGCCGTGGCTGAAAGAAGATCTTTGCTGGGAGCTTCATACTGTATCAAAAGGATAGGCAGATAGGCAGAAGGGTTGGCATGGCTCTGTTGGTTTAAAAAAATGAAATCAAATCTAATCAGAAAGATGTGACACAGGATTGGAAGATGTAGGTTCCTTGTGGGTAGAGTTAAGAAACAGCCAGCATAAAAAGACCATGATGGTAGTTATATACAGGTCACTGAAAAGTCTCCAGAACTTAACATACAAATTACAGTGGGAGGTAGGAAAGACATTAAAAAGGGCAATGTTATGATAGGGGGATTTCAGTATTCAGGTAGATTGGGAAAATCAGGTTGGTGATGAACCCAAGAGAGGAAATTCATAAAATGCCTTTAAAAGGGATTTTTAGACCAGCTTGTGGTTGTCAGTAAGGGAATGGCAATTCTAGATTGAATGTTGTGGAAGGAACCAGTTTTGATTAGGGGGTTTAGGAGGCAGTGATTATAATATGTAGATTTACTTTGCTATTTGAGATTAAGAACCTAAAGTCAGATATATCAGAATTACAATTGGAGCAAAAAGAATTACAGAGGCATGAGAGAGGAACTGGCCAAAGCTGATTGGAAGGAAAAGCTAGCAGCAATTTAGAAGGTGCAGCATAGTGAAAAATAGGGCATACAATATAGCAAAAATAGTGGGAAGCTTTTAAAAAAAATAGCAGAAGGCAACTAACTAACCCATAATTCTTTATTTGATTTGTGAATTATGATCACAATTTTATCTCCTTTACCATAGCATTGGAAAGGGATAGGAACAGATAAGTTAGGAAAGCATTTAATTGGAGTAAGAGGACATATGAAGCTATCAGGCAGGAACTTGAAAGCATAAATTGGGAACAGATGTTCTCAGGGAAATGTATGGTGGAAATGTGGCAAATGTTCAGGAGATACTTGCGTGGCATTCTGCATAGGTATGTTCCAATGAGACAGAGTAAAGATGGTAGGGTACAGGACCCATGATGTACAAAGGCTGTTGAAAATCTAGTCAAGAAGAAAAGAAAAGCTTACGAAAGATTCAAAAAATGAGGTAATGATAGAGATCTAGAAGATTATAAGGCTAACAGGAAGGAGTTTAAGAATGAAATTATGAGAGCCAGCAGGGGCAAGAAGGTGAGCAGGATTAAGGAAAACCCCAAGGCATTCTACAAGTATGTGAAGAGTAAAAGGGTAAGACATGAGAGAACAGGACCAATCAACGGAAAAGTGCGTATGGAACCAGAGGAGGTAGCAGAGATACTTAATGAATACTTTGCTTCAGTATTCACTACAGAAAGGGATCTTGGTGATTATAGGGATGATTTACAGTGGATTAAAACCTTGAGCATATAAGAAAGAGGATGTGCTGGAGCTTTTTGGAAAGCATCAAATTGGATAAGTCTCCAGGAGGTGAAGGTGAAGATGATTGAGCCTCTGGCATTGAACTTGGCATCATCAATGGGGATGCAGATGTTCCAGAGGACTGGAGGTTTGCAGATGTTGTTCCCTTATTCAAGAAAGGGAGTAGAGATAGCTCAGGAAATTATAAACCAGTGAGTCTCACTTCAGTGGTTGTTAAGTTGATGGAGAAGATCCTGAAAGGCAGGATGTATGAACATTTGGAGAGGTATAATATGATTAGGAATTGTCAGCATGGCTTTGTCAAGGGCAGGTCGTGTCTTATGAGACTGATTGAATTTTTTGAGGATGTGACTAAACACATTGATAAAGGTAGAGCAGTAGGTGTATTGTATATGGATTTCGGCAAGGCATTTGACAAGGTACCCTATGCAAGGCTTATTGAGAAAATAAGGAGGCATGGGATCCAAGAGAACTTGTTTTGTGGATCCAGAACTGGCTTGCCCACAGAAGGCAAAGAGTGGCTGTAGACGGGTCATAATCTGCATGGAGGTCTGTCATCAGTAGTGTGCCTCAGGGATCTGTTCTGGGACCCCTTCTCTTTGTGATTTTTATAAATCTCATGAGGGATGGGTTAGTAAATTTGCTGATGACACAAAGTTGGAGGTTTTGTAGATAGTATGGAGGGCTGTCAGAGGTTACAGTGGGACATTGATAGGATGCAAAACTGGGCTGAGAAGTGGCAGATAGAGTTCAACCCAGATAAGTGTGAAGTGGTTCATTTTGGTAGGTCAAATATGATGGCAGAATATAGTATTAATGGTAAGACTCTTGGCAGTGTGGAGGATCAGAGGGATCTTGGGGTCTGAGTCCAGAGGACACTCAAACACTGCTGCGCATGTTGACTCTGTGGTTAAAAAGGCATACGGTGTATTGGCCTTCATCAACCATGGGATTGAGTTTAAGAGCTCAGAGGTAATGTAACAGATATATAGGACCCTGGTCAGACCCCACTTGGAGTACTGTGCTTAGTTCTGATCACCTTACTACAGGAAGGATGTGGAAACTATAGAAAGAGTGCAAAGGAGATTTACAAGGATGTTGCCTGGATTGGGGAGCATGCCTAATGCGAATAGGTTGAATGGACTCAGCCATTTCTCCTTGGAGTGGTGGAGGATGAGAGGTGACCTTATAGAGGCATATAAGTTGATGAGAGGCATTGTTCATGTGGATAGTCAAAGCTTTTTACCAGGAATGAAATGGTGAACGCGAGAGGCCACAGTTTGAAGGTGCTTGGAAGTAGGTACAGTGGAGATGTCAGGGGTAAATACGCAGAGAGGGTGGGTGCATGGAATGAGCTGCCAGCCACAGTAGTGGAGGCAGAAACGATAGGGTCTTTTAAGAGACTCCTGTATAGGTACGTGGAGCTTAGAAAAATAGAGGACTATGGGTAGCCATAGGTAATTTCTAAAGTAAGTACATGTTCAGCACATCATTGTGGGCCCAAGAGCCTATATTGTGCTGTAGGTTTTCTATGTTTCTGTAAGGAGAGGAAAGATGAAATTTGAAGGTAAGCTGCCAATAATATCAAAGAGGATAACAAAAGATTTTACAGATGTGTAAAGAGCAAAAGAGAGGCAAGGACGGTTATTAGAGTGCTGGAAAATTATACTGGAGAGGTAGTAACGGGGGACAAAGAAATAGCTGATGAGTTATTAAGTATTTTGTGTCAGCAAAATATGGAAGACACAAGCAGAGTGCCAGAAATTCAAGACCATCAGGGGGCAGAAGTGACTGTAGTTGTTATTACTTAGAAGAAAGTGCTTGGGAAGCTGAAAGGTCTGAAGCTAGATAAGTCACCTGGATTGGATGGACTACACAGCAGTGTTCTGAAGGGTTAGCTTAAGAGATTGTGGATGCATTAGTAATGATCAATCAAGAATCACAGCATTCTGTAATGGTTCCGGAGGAATGGAAAATTGCAAATGTCACTTTTAAGTAGAGAGGAAAGCAGACGAAAGGAAATTACAGGTGAATTAGCCTGATATCAGTAGTTGGGAATGTGTTAGGGTCTATTATTAAGGATGAGGTTTCAGAATACTTGGAGGTATATGATAAAAGAGGGCTAAGTCAGCACAGTTTCTTTAAATCTGTTGCAGTTCTTTGAGGAAATAACATCAGGGTAGAACAAGGAGGATCAGTGGATGTTATTTACTTGAATTTTCATGAAGTGCTGCTCATGAGCCTGTTAAACAAAATAAGAACTCACAATATTACAGGAAAGATACTGACATGGATGGAAGATAGGTTGACTGGCAGGAGCGAAAGACTGGGAATAAAGTGGTCCTTCTCTGGTTGGCTGCCAGTGGCTAGTATTATTGTGAGGGGTCAGTGTTGGGACCACTACTTTTCAAGCTATATGTCAATGATTTGGATAATGGAGTTCATGGCTTTGAGGCCAAGTTTGTGGATGGTACAAATCTAGGTGAAAGGGCAAGTAATGTGGAGGAAGCAAGGAGTCTGCAGGAGGAATTAGACAGATTAGGAGTATGGGCAAAGAAGTGACAGGTGGAATATTGTGTCGAGAAATGTACGGTCATGCACTTTGGTAGAAGAAATAAAGGCACGGACTATTTTCTAAACAGGGAGAAATTTCAGACATGAGAGATGCAAATGGACCTGGGAGTCTTCATGTAGGATTCCCTGAAGGGTTGAGTCAGTAGCAAGGAAGGTAAATGCAGTGTTAGAATTCATTTCAAGAGGTCTAGAATATAAAAGCAAAGGATGTAATGCTGAGACTTTATAAGGCATTGGTCAGACTGCACTTGGAGTATTGTGATCAATTTTGAGCACCTTATCTAAGAAAAGATGCACTGGCATTGGAGAGGATCCAGGAGAGGTTCAGATGAATGATTTCAGGAATAGGTTAATGTCCAATGAGCATTTGATAGCTCTGAGTCTGTACTCACTGGAGTTTATTAGAATAAGGGGGGATCTCATTGAAAACCCTAGGTAGTGCGGTTGCAGAGATGATGTTTACAATAGTCTTGCACCAGAGGACACAGCCTCAGAGTAGAGTGCATTTAGAACAGAGATGAGGGGGGATTTCTTTAGCCAGAGGGTAGTGAATCTGTGCCAATTCATTGCCACAGATAGCTACAGAGGCCAAGTTATTGTGTATATATAAAGTGGAGGTTGATAGATTCTTTAATAGTCAGGGCGTCAAAGGTTATTGGGAAAAGGCAGGAAACTGGGGTTGAGAGGGATAATAAATCAGCCACGCTGGAATGTCAGAGCAGACTTAATGGGCTGAATGACCTAATTCTGTTGCCATGTCTTATAGTCTTAACGTAACTCTTTCTGACAGCTGACCCAATATTGAATAGTCTTGAGGCACAAAATTTTGGTGCTAAAATTTAATTAATTCCTTGCACTCTTCATATAAAATGAACCTCATGAGTCCAATATCTTTCCCAACTCACTTTTAGTGAGTTTTCTGGGTGTTATCCAGAGTAAATATCTCAAACTCATATCTCGTGTAAATTGGGCTGTACCTAATCCTATTGCTCCAATGGTCAAAACTTTGTTTTATTTTGCAAGTTAATTGAAATTGTGCTGTTACAAGAGCTTCCCTGACACCTTTCATGCTGCTAGCACTTAAAAAGATTAGATGAAGAAATTCAGAAATCTGCATTTTCAAAGTGCTTCTTCTGTGAAATTTTAGCACCTTCATTGTTGCAATACATCTGCAGTCCCTTTTCAATCGCCTTAATTATTGATTTGCTAAGAGGTTTTTCTTATATTTTGAACAGAAATCAAAATATCAGAACCGGGAATCTTTCTTTCTAACTTACATTGTTTTATTTTTAAGGAAAAGTCCTGAAAAGAAAGATATGAAGATGATTTACTTGCACCAGAAATAGTCTGATCTTTCCCTGAATTTACTTTCAAGCCATGCATTAAGAGCAGCGAAACAATGCAAAATAATAATTTCAAATGATAAAACCCCAGTATAATTAATTTATTGTGGAGATCCCTCTCATGACACCATTTGTTTAAGGTTTATAAATTCTATTCTTGGGTTCCCAAGTAGAGCATGGTTATCCTAAAATAAACATATCTGGAAATCGGACTATGTTGTGAATGGCCTTTTTACACTTAAAGAAAGCATTTTGCCCCTGTAAGGTCATGCTAGAGTTCATTTCCAGGTCAATTAATAATCATTGGAATGCATGATGATTGCTAATACAAAACTGGACCAGATTCATTTTGTCCCTATGACTCTTGATCTAAATTTTTGCCTCGAAGAAAATATTTACCAGAAGATTTGCAATTAAAAGCAGCAAGCTCAATAAATAAGAATGTGGCTTTTAAATTCTAAGTGTAATTTTTATGTTTCTTCATCCTTCTGTGTTATGCAGGCAGCAGATTTTCAATTAAGATCAATAACAACCCAAATCATTTACGCAAAAAATTGAGCATCTTATTATTCAGTTTCTGGTGGTTCTCCCTTTATTGTAATTCACTTTCCAGTTCATTAGTGTCTTTCAATTGGCATCAGTACTGTGGAGTTAATGAAGTCCCCTGTGTTATCTTTGCAAATCCTAATATACAAGAACACAGTGGACTCAAGATCATTGAATGCACACAGAGCAACTTTAAGACAATACAAAGGACAAAAGAAAATTTCCTTTCCTTCGTTATCTTGACGCAAATATTGGGCTATTTAAAATAAAGAGAAGTGTGCTGGAACAGAGAGAGTAGTTAAAGTACAACTAGCTTCACAAGAGTTTTCTCAGGAGATTCATTTCTTCAGCCATTTCTCAGTAAAACATTTGGTAAAATAATAAATGTAAAACTTGTTGGGCAATTCAATACTAAATTAATATTAATTTTCTATTTATAAATTTCTATAGACTTGCAAATTGGCAATTAGTGGCTGATACAAGGCAATTTCATTGCATTTGATTATTCACCTGCCTTTACACATCTCACTATTCATTGTTATTACACAATTTTTAACAGAAGTGTCTCCAGCTTCCTTTAACCCAGAGAAATCTGTAAGATGAGAAATATCTTTTTTTTATATATATATGACAAACTTCTCTAATTTTTTTGGGAGGATTGCCAAGGATGGTTTACCAAAGGAAAATAGAAGCAAGTTAGACAATAGAGACACAAATGTGTATCTAAATAACAATACACACAGGGTGCTGGAGGAGCGCAGCAGGTCTCTGCATCAGGACTGGAAAGGAAGGGGGAAAGAAGTCAGAAGAAGGGGAGGAAGAAGTACAACGTGGCAGGTGATAAGTGAAGCAAAGAGAGGGGTGGGGTGAAGTAAAGAGCTGGAACGTTAATTAGTGAAAGAGATAAACGGCTAGAAAATGGGAGGACAGAAGACCACGGAAGAAAGGAAAGGGGGAGGAGCACCAGAGGAGGTGATGGTCAGGTAAGAAGAAAAGGTGTGAGAGTGGGAAACAGTAATGGGAAATGGTCAATCAGTGGAGAGGAGTATAATTACCAGATGTTCCAGAAATCGATGTTTATGTCATCGGGTTGGAGGATGCTGAGACAGAGTATAAGGTGTGCTCCTCCAGCCTGGGTGTGGCCTTAATGTGGCAGTAGAGATAGCCATGGATTGACACATCAGAATGGGAAAGTGAAATAAATAACAATATGCAGTGCCTATAAAAAGTATGCACCCCTCTTGGAAGTTTTCATGTTTTATTGTTTTACAACATTGAATCACAGTGGATTTAACTGGATTTTTGACACTGATCAACAGAAATGACTCCTTTGTGCCAAAGTGAAAACAAATTTATACAAATTGGTCTAAATTTATTGCATTAAATTAAACACAAAATAATTGATTGCAAAATTCTTCACCCCCTTCAAGTCAGTATTTAGTAGATGCACCTTTGGCAGCAGTTACATCCTTGAGTCTGTGCAGATAGGTCTCTAGCAGCTTTGCACATTTGGACGTTGCTATTTTTTCCAATTCTTCTTTACAAAACTGCTCAAACACTATCAGATTACATGGGGATCATCAGGGAACAGCCCTTTTCAAGCCCTGCCACAAATTCACAGTTGAATTGAGGTCTGGACTCTGACTTGGCCACTTCACAACATTAACTTTGTTATTTTTAAGCCATACCTGTGTAGCTTGGCTTTATGCTTGGGGTCATTGTGACTTGGAAAAAGATTTGTTACCAGAAAAACAACAGTGAGACAAATCCAGCAAACCCATATTCCAAGTGTGATGAGAACCTGGCCACCCAAAACTAAAAGCACTCTTCCTGTGACGTTCCCAGCAGTCTTCAAACACACTTTTAACAGGGTGATCATTCCTCTGCCCCTCAATTTAACCCAGTATGTTAACAACAACTTCATCCTTCGCAACTATAAGAGTAATTGTCCCATTTCAACCAGTAAAGCTGAAACAGGAGACAAACTTACTGCACCACAACACAAAAGCCTGAGCTTGTATCACATCCAAACATTTTGAATTTGAAGATGAAGCTGATCCATAAGCCACACAGCCATAATCAAGTACCAATCTAATTAAACAAATATATAAAGTCAACAGAGATTTTTGTGTAGCACCCCAAGAATACCTATGGATACCCAAAGATATTAAATTCCTCTTTACATTTGTCAATTATCTTACAGATATGGTGCTTCCAGCCACATGCCAAGAAATCTTACCACTGACATTTCTTCAAGAATTTGACTATACAATTTCAAATTCAGAGCAGATCTATTGACTCTCTTTGTAAAACATATAATTTGTGTTTTAGCTATTTAAGGATGAAAGGTGAGAAATTTAAGGGGAACATGAGTGGAAACTTCTTCATCCGAGGGCCTTAAGGGTGTAGAATGAGTTGCCAGCACAAATGGTCCATGCGAGCTTGATTTCAACTTTTAAGAGAAGTTTGGATAGGCACATTGATAGTAGCGATATGGAGGGCTATGGCCCCTGTGCAGGTCAACGGGAGTTAGCAGTTTAAATGGTTTTGATATGGACTGGATGGGTCAGAGGGTCTTTTTGGTGCTGTTGACCCTATTCCAAATTATTAATATAATTGATAAATAATAAAGGGTCCAGAGCTGATTGATGGGGCATTGCACCATTTGCATCCTTCCAGCCTGAAAAAAATCCATTTGTTCCAACTTTAGATGTTCTGTGCAATTATAAATTGCCAATCCATGTGAACATTTCCCGAATACATTGAACTCCTGTGCCATCTTGTCAACCACCTTCCAAAAATCTAAATACACTCCATTTACAGGTTCCCTTCAGTTGATTCCGATTGTTACTTTGGCAAAGAAATACAGATATATCAGAAGCACTTATATTATACTGTGTATATGATTCAAATTCTCAAAAATTCTGCAATACCTGTGCCGTAGCTCTGAATGAATGATGCTGTAGTAACTCATATTGGGACACCAACTGGAAAGACAAAGTTTAATGTTTGCATAAGAATTTGCAGAAGGCTATGTCAGCAGTAGAGTTTTGACCTGCTTCTATAAATCTATTAGTCTAGGAGTGACTGGACGAGGGCAGAAATTTCAGGAACTCTATGCTCTGCTCAGCAGTGGTCAGTGTGTTGGGTGAAGTCAGTATCCTAGCCCACTGAATTGTTGAGAGGAGGGCTACCTGATTCCATAACTCAGTTATGGATTTCACTCCCAAGTAATAGCATAGCTTTTGCAAACATATTTATCTTTTTTAAAAATTTATATGAGGAAGAATTCTACTACCCCCCGTGGATGCTCAAGTCTTTTATATAAAACCCTAAGAGAGTTCGTAAGGGTGTTACGGAAAGTGAAAATAGCTTTCAGCGTTTGTTTTGCAGTGAGCCATTATAGAGGCAGCACACACCCTAAGCAGCAAGAGTGCTTTATTTCGATTTATTTTGTGCATCCGTTAGCAAGATGTGTCCTAGGGTATCAGAAAAGCCCAAGAGAACTCATAAGGGTGTTACGCTTAACATAAAACTGGATGTAATTAAGCGTTTCGATCGTGGTGAATTAAATAAAGATACTGTGCGTGTGTTTAACTTGCCTGCGTCCACCATTCATACTCCTTACACGCAGACAGAAAGAATCTTGAAAGCTGCCGATGTTACTATTGGTTCTGCTAGTAGCATATCATTCCTACTTTCATTTTATGTTAGTGTTATTTTAGGTTTTATGTGTTATTTGGTATGATTTGGTAGGTTATTTTTTGGGTTTGGCTTACGAAAGGTTCATAGGAATGCTTTACTTTCGGTTAGCGGGGGATACTTGTACAGTATTTTCGATCCGTGGTTGTTTGAATCCGCGGATACGGAGAGCCGACTGTATTAGATCCTTTGAGGTATTTTGAAAATCAGTGAACTTCTGATGAGGGCTTCTTATTGTGAGATACAGACAGATTTTTACAAGATTGCTGTTTATGTAGTATAAAGGCTAATGTCTGGGCATTGATTTTCAGGTGCTAACCTATTAATGCATGTTACTAATGTTTTAGGGTCTGAATGTTATAATCCTGCCTAGGATACAAGTGAAAACTATCAATGAGTAGCCCTTATATCTTCTGAATGACCATTGACAGTTTTATAACAGTCAGTGAGATGGAGGTGGGTACGACTTGCCTTTTTTTAATTTATTCATGAAACAGCAGGTTTTGAACTTATGACCAAACCTGCAGCCGAGTCTCCTGAGTGCAGCCAAATAATTCCTCCAGCAAAATGCAGTGAGCTGAAGGATAGTTATATAATATAAATCAATCGCAGTTTCTTACAGTGAGGAATTTTCAAGCATGATTGATGGGGTGAATTGAACAATCAGCTTTGTCCTTCACAGAGATAAAGTATGGGATCTGTGCCATCTGCTTCATAAGGAACTGTGGCCACTGTGACCTATCTTCATACATTTTCACCATATTGATACATTAGGAAGAATTCTCCATTATCTTCTGGAGCGTGTATCTGCATAAATCTGTTCTGCCTTCTGCAACACTGGCATCTAAATGAACATTCCTGAGGACATGGTGTTAAGAATTTGGCAAAAGTGTGCTTTGAGTCCAAAATGTCATGAGTCAAACTGTTCAATTACAAGTGTAGTTAAAAACTTCCCATACAAGCATACTCATTCACTTAATGTTCATCTTATTATAATTCTGCTATTTTAAACAGAAAGCTTTTTAGTCCCTAGCAAACATATCCTTCAAAATAATCAGATAACTAAACAGAACACAAGTGCAAAAAGAATTAGTAGTACCATCAGGTGAACAACGTCTGTGGGGAGAGAAGTAAGTGTTTAAACTGTTATCTAACAAACGGACACTGACCTGGACTATTAACTCTGGTTTTCTCTCTGCATTAGCTGCCTCACCTACTGAATATTTCCAACATCTTCTGGTTTTATTTCAGATTACAAGTATCTGCAATACCTCGCTTTAGGCAACAAAATAACCTTGGTACCTGAAAGAATGACTGTGAATGAAATAAGCTCTCAATCTTCTCTATTACAATTGACTTAGAGCAAATATTTTCTCTTCAACTCTTTACTTACTTTCGCAGCAAACAAACCTTTTTTTTCCCTTTTCTCTTCTCTTAAGTTCACCCAAAGGAATGGTATGCTGAGTGGGAATTGCTTGCTCTTGTCTTACTGTACGTATATCAGAATTGGCTTTGAGCCTGGACAAGTATGCTGCAGTTGTCACTGCCTTCATTAAGCACTGTGTGGATGAGTGCGTGCATATGTGTCAGTTCCTCCAGTTGAACTCTGTCTTTTTGTGTGTTTCCCCCAGCTGTCAGTCTGTGGTTTTGTATTGCCATGTGCTCCTGTCCCCACTCCTGCTCTACTCCGGCCCCTGTATCACTGAGTACTCCGTCTCTCATCTGTTTCTCATTATTACCTGTATTGCTGCCACCTGTGTCTCATTGTGCTCCACCTATCATCTGCCTCTCTGTTTATTGTTCAGCGTATTTCAGTCCTGTGTTTTCACCTGGTTGTTGTCAGATTGAGCCAGTGAGTTTTCCTGAGCCTTTCTAGCATTTATACCTGAACTCTGTATGTCTGAATATTGGCTCTGCCTGTTTCCTGATTTTGGATTTCTCTGGATGTTTTGATCTCTGCCTGAACTTTGATGCTGACTTTGTTTGCACCTTGGGATTTGTTACTCAATTAATATCACTGTGTGCACAGTACTGGGTCTGTGATTGGATCCCTGCCCCAGTACCCTGGCAGTACAATCTGGCCAGAATGGATCCAGCAGACCCTGGTCATCTGAGAGCAGTGGAATCACTTTCCACCAATGCAGCCTATCTTGTAGCACAGATTCAGTTACTCCAGCTGTCCCAGAGTGCTCATCAACATTCTGTGACTGCATCTGCGTTCTTGCTCACTCCTCCCGTCCAAGAGCCCCGTCTGCCTCCTCCAGAAAAGTACTCGGGTGAGCCTGATACCTGGTGCTCTTTTCTTTCCCAGTGCACCCTCATTTTTGAATTACAACCAACTACCTTTCCAACTGATTGAGCCAAGGTAGCCTACATCATCACTCAACTCTCCGGTTGGGTGAGAGAATGGGGAACGGCTGTCTGGGAGGCAGGCTCCCCTTTCTGCAGTAGTTTTCAGTTATTTTCTAAGGAGATGAGAAAAGTGTTTGATTGCTCCAAACGTGGGAGAGAGGCTGCCTGTGAAATGCTGCAGATGCACCAGGGGCGCAGATCTGTGTCAGATTACGCCAGAGAGTTCCAGACCCTAGCCATCTCTAGCGGCTGGAACGCGAAGGAACAGAATGACACCTTCCTGAATGGCCTCTCTGAAGACAAAGATGAGAGCTGCTCACCCAGGAATTTCCTGCCACCTTTGAAGCCCTGGTGGATTTGGCCATCTGTATTAATGTTCACCTTCAGTAGCGCTGCAGAGGGAGGGGTTCCAGAGAGTCCCTGGGGGCACTGGGTGAGATCCAAGCTCCTCGTCAGTCTGCATTGACCTGCCATTTGCCCCCATCTACAACTCCCGTTCCAGAGCCAGAAGCTATAAAGGGTGACTGTACCCATTCTACAGGGGTTGCATCGAGAGCATCCTGAGCAGCTGCATCACTGCCTGGTTCGGAAATTGCACCATCTCGGATCACAAGGCCCTGCAGTAGATAGTGAGGTCAGCTGAGAAGATCATCAGGATCTCTCTTCCCACCATCACGGATATTTACACTACACGCTGCATCCACAAAGCAAACAGCATTGTGAAGGACCCCACGCACACCTCATACAATCTCTTTTCCCTCCTGCCATCTGGGAAAAGGCACTGAAGCATTCGGGCTCTCACGACCAGACTACGTAACAGTTTCTTCCCCCAAGCTATCAGACTCCTTGATATCCAGAGCCTGGACTGACACCTTACTGCCCTATTGTAATGCCTGCACTGTTTTGTGCACTTTATGCAGTCCTGGGTAGGTCTGTAGTCTAGTGTCATTGTGTATTTTTTTTTCTGTTGTTTTTTACGTAGTTCAGTCTAGTTTTTGTACTGTGTCATGTAACACCATGGTCCTGAAAAACGTTGTCTCATTTTTACTATGCACTGTACCAGCAGTTATGGTCGAAACGACAATAAAAGTGACTTGACTTGACTGATACTGACTGAAAGACAAAGGAGAATCGGCACCCATTCCTGTCTGTACTGTGGCCAACCAGGCCACTTCATCTCCACCTGCCCAATAAAAGCCAAGTGCTCACCAGTAGGATGAGGAGTACTAGTGAGTGTGACTCCCTGTCCAGCCCTCGTCGACATCACTCACTGTCATACCTGCTTCTCTGGAGTGGAGCGTCCAACGGCAAGCAGTCTCCGTCTTGGTCGATTCTGGTGCAGAGGGGTGTATTATCGATGCTGGCTTGGCTATCCAGTGGGGATTGCCCACGTCTGCTCTCCAGACACCATTAGTGGCCAGCGCATTGAACGGTCAGACTGGCTAACATCACCCATGTCACGGCCCTGGTGAGTCTCAGTTTATCTAGCAACCATTATGAACAGTTAACCCTTTATGTTATTGACTCTCAAGCTCCCATTGTCCTGGGCCATCCCTGTTAGTTAAATGCAACCCCCACATTGACTGGCTCGGTCGCAGGATTGTAGGCTGGAGCCCATTCTGTCACTCCCACTGCCTCCGTCATGCTCAGATCCCCTTGTCTCCAAGCCCAGATCCCCCCCGAGGAATTTCCGGACCTTACTGCCATCCCTCCTGAATACATGGACCTCAAGTCTGTGTTTAGCAAGTCCCGGGCCATTTCCCTACCGCCTCAATGTCCATATGATTGTGTCATTGACCTCTTGCCTGGCACATCTCCCCCAAGGTGCCGCCTGTATTCCCTGTCCATACCTGAAACAGAAGCCATGAGTACGTGCATTCAAGAATCTCTGGCTGCAGGCAGCATCCAGCCGTCTTCCTCCCCTGCTGGTGCCAGCTTTTTTCTTTGTTGCCTCATCTGATATCAGATTCTCCTGGTCCCCTGCTGCTGAGAAAGCATTCTCTGACCCGAAGGAAGGTTTCACCTCTGTCCCCATCCTGATTCGACCCGACACCGACCGGCAGTTCATTGTGGAGGTGAATACTTCTGACATTGGCATAGGAGCTGTTCTCAGCCAATGATGAGAAGGTACACCCCTGTGCTTCACTCCCACGGAGCAGAATTACGATGTCGGAAACCGGGAGCTCCTGGTTGTGAAGTTAGCTCTGGAGGAGTGAAGGCTTCGGCTGGAAGGAGCAAAGGTGCCACTCAGTCTGGACAGATCGCAAGGATCTGGAATATATCCATACTGCCAAGTGTCTCAACTCCCATCAAGCTCGTTAGTCCCTGTTTTTGTCAGGATTCAATTTTGCTCTGTCCTTCCACCCCGGTTCCAAGAATGGAAAACCTGATGCCCTCTCCGGAAGATTTCCCTCCTCTGAGACCCCTGAGGTACCCGATGTCATCCTCCCTGCTCACTGCTTCATGGGTGCAGTGCAATGGAACATTGAAGCCATGGTCCAAGCTGCTCAACAGAGCAAGGCAGCCCCTAGCCAATGCCCCACTAATTGTGTTTATGTTCCCAGCTCTGTCCGCTCACAGGTATTGCAGTGGGGTCATTCTTCCCGGTTATCCTGTCACCCTGGAACCAAGCGCACTCAGGCCTTCATCAGTCAGCGGTTCTGGTGGCCCTCCATGGGAGATGGCATCTGCAACTTTGTCTCAGCCTGCTCGGTCTGTGCACAAGGCAAGAACTCTAACCGGTCACCTGCTGGTCTGTTACAACCCCTGTCTATCCCCAGGAGACCCTGGTCCCACATTGCGCTGGATTTTGTCACTGGTCTTCCCCCATCAGATGGTAATACCACAATTCTCACAGTAGTTGATCATTTCTCCAAGTCTGTACACTTCATTCCTTTACCTAAGCTCCCCTCGGTCAAAGAAACAGCCAAATTACTAGTACTGCATGTTTTTAAATTGCATGGTTTACCTGTAGATGTTGTGTCAGACAGGGGCTCTTAATTCACATCCAACTTCTGGAGGGCAATCTGTAATCTTCTGGATAATCTTCTGTGAGTCTGTCTTCAGGATTCCACCCACAGACTAATGGCCAGACCGAGCAGGCCAACCAATAGCTAGAGCAGGTATGGCCAACCTATGGCGAATGCCCCAAAAGTGGCACATTGGATGATTAGAAGTGGCGCATTGCACCCCAGTGATAATAATAAAAAAGTAAGCCCACTCATGCAAAAAGTATTAACCAAAAACCGATTTGCGGAAAAAAAATCTATAACAGGAATTCATGTAGCTTAGAGCTAAAAATGGGTCTTACTGAGAATAAATTTAAAACTTAGCAATTATTTTTAGCTATTTTTTATTATTTCATGCTCATCTTTTGGCAAATGTTATCATCTTTCACATTAATCTGTTTTCAATTTTTAAAAAAGTTCAGTGAGTCAAACTAGGAAAGAACAACTTTTCTGCAGTCGTTCCATAACTGTTCAATACATGTTTGATACTTGTTTGATCCTGGGGTGCCAGGCATCTGCACCAGCGGTGCATCACAGGTTTTTGCCAGTCAGTTTACAATTGACGCTCATACGCTACAGAGTTGTGCTTTGTCCGTCCTTTGTGAACATTTGAAGTTTTGCACTTTTTCAAAAATTAAGCATTGTATTTATATTCAATTACATATCACAGTGCAAAAGAAAATGAGCAAAAGAAAAGCAGAAAGTGATAGTAAGCGTGAATTCAATGAACAGTGGGAAAATGAGTTCTTCTTTATAGTGGGTCCATCAGGAAAATCATTGTGCATTGTTTGTGAAAACACTTTCTCACATAATACAAGACATGATTTTAATAGACACTATAAAACACAACATCAGACTGAAATAGAAGGAAAACTGAAGCTAGTGCTTCGGTCTGAGTTTCAGACAGAATATGTGATTAAGAAAAAGGAAGAAATCAAAAGAAGACAAAATATATTTGTTAGAAGTCTCATTAAGGTAAGTAATGTTTATCTTGTTTTTATATTAAATCGATATCATGTAAAAATGCTAAATATGTCTATATTAACATATTTTTACAAGAATTGAATGGGGGTACAAGAGTTGTATGGCACATCTGAATTCATGCATGAAAAAATTGACACATGGAATGTAAAAGGTTGGCCACCCCTAAGCTAGAGACTGTATTGTGGTGTCTGGGCTCCCAGAACCCCTCTGCATGGAGTCAGCAGCCACCCTGGGACAAGTACGCCATAAGCTCTCATCCGTCCTCCTCATCCATTGGTCTGGCCCCTATTGAGTGTTGCCTTGGTTACCAATCTCCACTGTTGCCTGCCCAGGAGGAGGAGGTTGGCGTTCCACCTGCTGAGGCATTCATCTGCCATTGTCAGAGGTACACTCGTTCTGCCCTTCTCCATGCCTCTGCTAGGATCAAGTGTTAAGCTGACTGCCACCGCTCCAAGGCCCCACGTTACTGCCAGGGACAGGGTGTGTGGCTTTCAACCTGAGATCTGACCCTCAAGATGGATTCCTGCAAGCTAGCCCCCACCTCATGGGCCCCTTTCCCATTGCTAAAGTCATCAACCCTGCTGCCGCCTGTCTCAAGCTCCCCTCCACTCTCTGCCACATTCATCCCACCTTCCATGTGTCCCACATCAAACCTCTCATGAGCCACCCTGTGTCCTGTCCCCAAACCCCACCCTCCTCAATCAATGGGTCAGAGGCCTTCATGGTGCGTCAACCGCTGGACATTCATTGTCGAGGCTGTGGCCTCCAGTATCTTGTGGACTGGGTGGACTCCGGTCCTGAGGAGAGATGCTGGGTCCCACCCGTAAAATCCTGGACCCCCCTCTCATCAGGGACTTTCATCGCCAGCACCAGCTCTACCTGCTGTGATGCCAAGAGGCGTCCATTGAGGAGGGGGGCATTGTCAGTACCTCCAATTGAAATGTCTTCTTGTGTGTTTCTCCTAGCTGTCAGTCTGTGGTTTTGTATTGCCATGTGCTCCTGTCCCCACTCCTGCTCTACTCCGGCCCCTGTATCACTGAGTACTCTGTCTCTCATCTGTTTCTCATTATTACCTGTATTGCTGCCACCTGTGTCTCATTGTGCTCCACCTATCATCTGCCTCTGTTTATTGCTCAGTGTATTTCAGTCCTGTGTTTTCACCTGATTGTTGCCAAATTGAGCCAGTGAGTTTTCCTGAGCCTTTCCAGCATCTGTATCTGAACTCTAGCTGTCTGACTATTGACTCTGCCTGTTTCCTGATTCTTGTTCTTGGATTTCTGTGGATGTTTTGATCTCTCCCTGAACTTTGATGCTGTCTTTGTTTGCACCTTGGGATTTGTTACTCAATTAATATCACTGTGTGCACAGATCTGGGTCTGCGATTGGGTCCCTGCTCCAGTGTCCTGACACTATGAAAACTTACAGTACATTCCCAAACCAAAAGCTGTGGATGAAACAAGATGTTTGTAGTCTGATGTAGGCTAGATCTGTGGCACTTAAGTCTGGCGATCCAGAACCGGAAAAGAAAACCAGGTATGATTTGCAGAGGGCTATTTCAAGAGTCGAGAAACAATACCAGCAGTGGTTGGAGGTGACATTGGATGCATGTCAGGGTTTGTGGGCCATTACTTCCTACAAAGCAAAGCCCAACATCATGACAAATTCAACACCTTCTATGCTTGCTTCAAAAGGAAGAATAAAACCACAGTTATGAGGATCCCTGCAGCATTTGATGACCCTGTGATCTCTGTCTCAGAGGCTGATGTCATGCTGCCTTTCAAGAGGGTGAACCCTCACAAGGTGGCAGGGCCTGATGGAGGACATGGTAAGGCTCTGGAAAACCTGTGCCAATCAACTGGTGAAAGTGTTCAAAAACACTTTCAATCTCTCATTGCTATATTTGGAATTTTCCACCTGTTTCAAAAGGACAACAATTATACCAGTGGTCAAGAAGAGCAGTGTGAGCTGCTTCAACGACTATCGTCCAGTAGCACTCACATCTACGGTGATAAAATGCTTTGAGAGATTGGTTATGGCTAGAATCAACACCTGTCTCAGGAAGTACCTGGACCCACTGCAATTTGCCTATCGTCTCAATAGATCTACAACAGAGGAGATCTCAGTGGGGCTTCATGTAGCCTTGGATCACCCGGACAATGCAAGTACCTATGCCAGGATGCTGTTTATTGACTATAGCTCAACATTTAACATCATTCCAACAGTCCTGATTGAAAAGTTACGGAACCTAGGTGTCTGCAACTGGATCATTCACTTCCTAACCAGACGACAACAATCTATGCAGATTGGAAATAACATCTCCACCTCACTGACAATCAACACTGGCACTCCACAGGTATGTGAGCTTAGCCCCCTGCTCTACTCTCTCTACACCCATGACTGTGTGGCTAGGCATGTCTCAAATGCCATCTATAAACTTACTGATGATACAACCATTATGGGCAGAATTTCAGATGGTGATGAAAGGGTGTAAAGGAGTGAGATATACCAGTTAGTTCAGTGGTATCGCAGCAACAACCTTGCACTCAATGTCTCTGATGTCAGTGTCTCTGAGGACTTAACCTGGATGCAACATATCAATGTAACTATAAAGAAGGTGAGACATCTGCTATATTTTATTAGGAATTTGAGATTTTGTTTGTCAAGTAAAACACTCAAACTTCTAGAAATGTACCACGGAGAGTTTTCTGACTGGTTGCATCACTGACTGTGGTACAAGATCGAAATAAGTTGCAGAACTTGTAAAATTAGTCAGCTCCATAAGGGGTACTAGCCTCCATAGTATCCAAGATGTCTTCAAGGAGTGGTACCTTAGGATGGTGGTGTCCATCATTAAGGAACCCCACAACCAGGACATGCCCTCTTCACAATGTTACAGTCAGTAAGGAGGTACAAAAGCCTGAAGGCACACTCACTACTTTTATTATGTCTATTTTTTACACTAATTTTAACTTGACTATTAGTAGACGTATATACTTAACGTTTTTCTCAATATTCTGACCAGATTCGGGTTTAATATCATTGGCGTATGTAGTGAAATTTGTTGTCTTTACAGCAGCAGCACAATGCAATCCATAATAATAGAGAAAAAACATTAGTTACTATTTAAAATAGTTAGATTAAATAAGTAGTGCAAAAATATAAAAAGTAGTGAGGTAGTGTTCATGGGTTCAATGTCCATTCAGAAAATAGATGTCAAAGGGGGAAAAAAAGCTGTCCCTGAATTGAGTGTGTGCCTTCCAGCTCCTGTACCTCCTCCCTGATGGTCCAATGAGAACAAGGCATGTCCCGGCTGATGGGATCCTTAATGAGGCATGCGCCTGTCTGAAGCATTCCTTGAAGATGTCCTGGATACTACTGAGGCTAGTGCCCCTGATGGAACTAAGTTTACAACTCTCTGCAGTATATTCCAATCCACTGCAGTAAACCCCCTATACTGGATGGTGATGCAGCCAGTTAGAATGTTTTTCACGCTACATCTGTATAAATTTGCGAGTGTCTTTGGTGACATAGCAAATCCCCTCAAACTCCTAATGAAATATAGCCACTGTCATGCCGCCTTTGATATGCTTCTTTTGGTATGTTGAGCCCAGGATAGATCCTCAGATATTGACACAGAGGAACTTGAAACTGCTGATTCTTTCCACTTCTGATTCTTTCCACTTCTGATCCCTCTGAGGACAGGTGTGTGTGTGTGTGTTCCCTCATCTTGCCCTATCTGAAGTCCACAATCAGTTCTTTTAACTTACTGAAGTTGTTGCTGTGACACTAGTCAACTAGCCTATATATCTCACTCCTATATGCTGACGAGAGGACATCTGAAATTCTGCCATTCATATTAGGTTTTGCTTGCATCCAACCACATTTGAAATTGTACCTTTTCTCTTAAGATGGCCCTCTGAGTCATACCTGGTTTTCTTGTCTTGTCCTGGGTCTCCAGACTTGAATGCCACAGATCTAGCCCTCATCAGTCTATGAATCTTCCAGTTCATCTACAGTTTTTGAAGATATGTACAATAGGTTCTCGAAGGCACACACTCATCCACATAGGTTTTAATGCTGTCACTGACAGTTGTGATGTACTTATTCAGACTCGAAGATGAATCCCTGAATACAATGAAATACACTGATTCAACAACAAGGAGTGAGATGTGATGTAGCAGTCATCAGATGGGGAGATCATGGAAATAAATCTTGCTGACTATGTTTGAGTTTCTACTTGGCGCTCAATGTCATTTCCTCTGTACCACTTAAGAGTGGAGGAAGTGTTGGTATGCTGATGAAAAGCTGGTGGCAATGAGTCTTATTCTCATCTGTGATTTTGTGATGAAGGAACACAGTCAACGATGTAGATCAGGAATTGCAGAATTTTGACTCTGTGTCAAAGAAGTGATAAATGAGTGATCTTCCAACTTAATGTAGTTCATGACTAACTGGAAAATCACACTTCCTGCTCATTCGTTCATCACTGTTCTCAGCATCCTCCTACTCTACATTATTCTCTGCTCTGAGTCCTGTAATGAATCTACTGCAAATAAAGATACAAACGAATGAGCATCTCATCCTTGGCAGTACGGAGACTAGGAATGGCATGAAAGCTCTAGGCTGACTGTTCAGCTATTCATAAACTAATGGACCCCCGTCATTGTCCTTTGATCTTCCATTATATCAAGAGCTTAAAGCATCTCTCCCCGTGTTCTTTGACTTGCTCCTCTGCAGCATTCAGCTTATTGACATCCAGTACGCCCTACCTGTCACAGTCATTGGACACAGCATTTTCTTACCAAACAATTAAATACATTGGGTTTTCCCAGCAAATCCTACATACCCCCAGGTGAATACTAAACTCTGAGAAATCAGGCCAACTGTTTTAAAGCAATCACCTCAGGCTAGATCATAAGACCTTAAGACATAGGCTAAATGGTCTAATTCTGCTCATATCAAGTCTGCTCCACCATTCTAATATGGCTGATTTATTATACCTCTCAACTTCATTCTCTACCTTCTTCCCATAATCATTCTCCCATGACTAATCAGGAACCTACCAACCTCTGCTTCAAGTATACCCATTCACTTGGCCTCTGTGACAATAAATCCCACAGATTCACCACCCTCTGACTAAAGAATTACCTACTCAACTCTGTTCTAAATGGACATCCCTCTATTCTGAGTCTGCAACCTATGGTCTTAGACTTACGCACTACAAGAAACATGTTCTTCAAGTCCACTCTATGTAAGCGTTTCAATATTCGATAAGTTTTATTGAGATCCTCCCTCGTTATTTAAACTCCAGCAGATACAGGCCCAGAGCCATCAAACATATGTCAACACTTATTTGTAAAATCATTCTTGTGAACATCCTTTAGGCCAGCACACCTTTTCTTAGATAAGTGGCCCAGAACTGCCCAGAAGCCTTCCAAGAAAGACAATCCATCCTTATGCTGGTTCTTCAGTCTCCCAAGTGGTTTCTAGTCAGTACTTACCTGGGTGCTATTTTGAGTGCTTCACTTAGTGAATTTCTTGTTACCACTTGCTTAGTTATGGCATCTCTCTGATGAAAATGCAGCTTGGCTGTGTGTAGTCCGAGGTTTCTCAGAGCTGTCATCAGGAATATCATTCTAACCACTCAATTCTAACCATTCACAACTCAAAACCAGAATTAATTTCAAACTCTCTGGTGTAAGAGAAACAATAAATATAAATACAATAAACAAAAAATACTAATTTTTAAACTTGCTTGTTTAAACTTGTTCATGGCCTAAAATAGAAAGAGTCAATTTTAGAAAACCTAGCACATTTATTGTTCAACATAGTCCCCTCCTACATTTATACACTTAGTCCAGCGGTCGTGGAGCATATGGATCTTGGACCTCCAGAAAGTGTCGACAGATGGGTGATTGACAAGTTCGTGGCCTAAGGTAGAATGTATAATGAGTTATACAGCTCTCATTACATGCACATGCAGTTCAACTCTTTGAGTGATTATGCAGAAAGTTTGAAATTAATAACTCATCTCCTACCTTAGGCCACGAACTTATCAATCACCTCTGCTGTGGGCACTTACTGGAGGTCCAAGATCCATATGCTCCACAACTGCTGGACTAAGTGTGTAAATGTAGGAGGGGACTATGTTGAAAAATAAATGTGCTAGGTTTTCTAAAATTGACTCATTCTGCCTTAGGCCAAGAACTTATCAATCATCCCTCGTACTTTCAACAGAAACTGGGTGTATATGAAATGGGGTTAAAATCCAGTCGAAATAAAACCCTGCATTTGCAAAGCCTTGAATTTATGAAAACATGAAATGTTGAATAATCTGCATTCGTTTAAACCTTCTTTACTATTTTAATAAATTTCAATCTTTATTTAAAGTTACCTCTTGTGTACTCTTGCCAGATGCGTTGAACCCCAGTTAACTTTTGATTTTGGGCTCAGCCTTCTGTCAGTTAAAGACATAAAATTTTATTCACATTTGGGGTGTCATGATAGTGTAACAGTTTCCGTAACACTATTACAGCACCAGCAACCCGGGCATTCAGTTCCTGCCACAGTCTGTGAAGAGTTTGTTTGTTCTCACCTGCGACCACATGGGCCTCCTCCAGGTGCTCCGGTTTCTTCCCACATTCCCAAGATTAGTTAGTTGCTAATTGGCCACATGGATATAATTGAGCAGTGCTGGCTTGTTGGACTGGAAGGGCTTGTAACCATGCTGTATCTCTAAATGAAGAAATAAACAAAATACAATAATTCATATTTTGCACATCCTAAGAATCAGTAAGAATTGCTTCAGTTTTTCTCTTGTTGCATTGTTCTAACTTTGTTGGAGATGTGACCGAAATCCCACTTACACAAGCTTCTTCCAGCTACCAGACACAGTAATGGTGACAGAGCAGAAGTTTCACGGAAACAAAAGAACTCGATTTGGAATCATTAATGGCCATTTCAGCTGTAGCACGTGTATTCTGAATTTTACTGTCAGGCAATGATCTAAGGGAAAAATTTTATGCTTTCCTGACAGAGCTTTAAATTCATTTAGTGGCAGAACATAAAATGGAAAAAAATATCAAAGATAAATGAGTTATGCAGCAAAATGCTTGGCAATGATGAAAAAGGCAAAGTCTTATCTGAAATGAAGTATTGGTAATCAAAGCAGCCTCAGGCAGCAAAAAAGCATAGTTAGATATCACTGAGCCTGCGCTGTCAAATAATGATAGAAAGTCTAATTCTCTGTTATCAACTAGCTCTGCTCTCGTAAAGCCCACTAAAAAACTATGCAGCTTATACAACACTGTATATCACAATCATATAACAGTCTCTTTCTGAAGGTTGGTTTTCATGTTCCTGCCACAACAATTAAATGTACTCTCCACTAAAAAGGATCCAAATTTTAATTTTCTTCAAATGTTAAAGATATAAATAATATTTTAAAGTTGTAGTATAGTTTAAAATTGCAGTGGTACATTAGTTATTATTTGCCCTGTAATATGCAACATTTACAATATGTAGTGAGGGATACTGTACAATTTGCAACAATATTTAAACAGGGATAAATTTCTTTATAGCCATCATCATTGTGACTCCTTTTTCTCCCAGGACACACATTTTGGAAGATTACCGTATTTAATTTTTTTTGTGTATTATTTGAGGATCTGGTTACAACTCAACACTCATCCTTGTGGACACACAACTATATTAACACTTCAGAGCAAGACGTTTGTATCAAGCATAGGGTTGCCAAGCTCCAGATATCATTGTAAGACTTTAATTTTTTTTAAATAGCCTTAGCATAGAGTAATAGAAGTTTTTGAAGTTTGTCAGGAATTCATAAGCTTGATCAAGTTAAAAAATTCTTAATGAAACATAATATAAAAAATATCAATACAGAGAGAAATGTCAGTCAAAATGGACCTTAAAACATACCTCTCCAGCCAAATCTTTGGTTCCATGCCTAATTTCTTCCTATATGGTCCAGCATCTAACTTTTTGTTTACCAATTTTCCTATAAAATTGATTGGGATATTAAGTGAACAATATTGTTGTTTTGTAAGCCCAAAACATAAAATGAATTGAATGAAAGACATTGATTCCGACGCCGCATACCTTCTGCATGCACACTCACGACGTGATGACGCATGCTATTTACGCACATTTACATACTCTATAGCCTGTAATGACTAATTTAGATAAACAATAATACTTAATCAAACAATATATAACTGAAACAAGACTGAAATATTAAATACGCAACAGTCCTTGCTGCTTAGCTATGCACTCCAACTTAACATAGAATGCATCCCAATCTGTAGGCACACAGATATATACAGTATACCATACATACAACTATTATATTAATACCTATAGTATAGTAAGTATTAAATTGTTCTGTTCAGGCCTAAAGATTTAATTGTGTGGAAGATTTCTGACACTTGGCAGATAATGTCTTACCTAACCGGGAGGTGGAGTCGATCCGCTTAGCAGGAGAGACTTGTGGCTGTGAAACAATCTCAGGTTGTAGGGCCTCCTCCATAGTGGTTGTAGGAGTTGACTCTGAGACTATATGAAGTAGCTCTGACAGCTTTGGACACATTTCTTCTGGACATGTCGGTATCCCAAACAGTGCATGACAAGTTGTTTGATCTGCTGCTCAGTCCCAGGCCACCAGACAAAGCTTCAAGCTGACTGTTTCACTTTGACCACGTCCAGATGACCGGCATGTAGCTCCTCCATATTTCAGCTCTCAGCGTGGATAGTACAACTCTCAATCCCTACATGTAGGTAAGCCCCCATCAAGGGTACACTCATTCTGGTCCTGGTAAAAATGGGGAACAGGAGTTTATGCTGCACATTCCTGCTATTTTGGGTGTCCATGTAGACCTGAGACAGGGTGGGGAGGGGTCTTTTCTGGTTTCCATTTGGATCACCTCTGCTCTGAAAGGAGACTTTCAATTTGCATTTTGGGGATTATGTCAAGAGGAATGTCCTCTTTTGTAAATTTTTCAGGTATTTCATTTTCCAAGGGTAAACAGGACAATCTATCAGGATTTCTATGATCAGCTGACCCCCTGAATTTAAAGTTCAAAGGACATTTATTATCAAATGCTGTATACTATTACAACCTTGATATTCATCTTGCAGGCAGCCACAAAACAAACAAAGCCAATAAAACCCATTAAAAAAGGAAGATCATCAATCGCCCAATGTGCAGAAAAAAAAATTAAATCATACAAACAACAAAAGTTAGCAAGCAACTGATGTTCACAAAAATGAGTCCACAGAATTAAAGAATTCACACCTGATGCATTATGCTCTGAGCCAGTAATAATCTAATTTTTTTAATGTTGACTTGAGATTTTGGAAATGTTCCTTGTCATCCTTATTAGTAACAATGATGTCATCCAGGTAATACTGAGTGCCTGGACAGCCTTACAGCACCTGGACCATAGCTTTCTTCCAAAATGAGGATGCAGATGTTACTGCAAAACTAAACCTATTATTGCAATAAAGCCCATTGTGAGTGTTTATGGTGAGAAACACCAGAGTCTTCTTCCAACTACATCTGTAGGAAGCCCTCAGGTAAATTGACTTTGTTGAAGTATTTCCCTCCAGAAAGATTTGCAAAGGTATCCTTTATCCTAGGCAGAGGGTATTGATCTATTTTACTTCTGGGTGGATGGTGAATTTAAAGTCTCCAGAGTCTCTGAAAGACCCATTCTTCTGGATCAAAAATAAATGGACTGTGCAGTGCAGAGAAAAAGATAAAAAGTCATGTTGCAATTTGAAAAAGTGCTGTTGATGAAAAGTCTAATAATGATGAGAGTGACACAGCATTGGTGACGCCCATGGGTTTCAAAAACCTTGGAAAGAATTCCTCCAGCCAACTCACCGGATAGGTTTTGTAAAATTTGGATGTGGCATTTTCATTTAACACTATTTTATCCCAGATATGTTGGAATTTTCCAAAATGTTCCTTCTGCTGTCCCTCCTTAATTCACTTTCAGTTGACTCTCTTGCAGGGAATGTGACATGCAGATGATGGATAGATCTTCAATCAGGTTCTTGTTGTCACAGTCAATCCTGGCTCCACAAAGCTGGCCCTCCTGTTTTTTTTTACCACGTACAAGCTCAATGTGGCTTGTTGGTCATTGTATTTCACTGTTATGAATATCATTCCCACGGAAGTTATCTGTTCCCCAGTATGAGTTCTTAGTTGGATACTGCATCTGCAGGCTTTAGTCCAGTATCTTTGAAATGCCATTCAAACTCATTCTGTGGAATGACTGAAACAGCCGAGTCAGTGTCCAAATGCATTTTAACTAACTTGCCATTCACTTTTTGTGTAAGCCATTTTGTTTGTCTCCTGTTAGTTTTCACATTGTAAACCTTAAGGCTACACAGTTCTGTATCACTCTCATCGTTATTAGACTTTTGATCAACAGCACATTATAAATTACAACTTGACTGTTTATCTTTTTCTCTTCCCTGTGCAGTCCATTTATTGTTATCTGCCTAACACGCTCTTTGTATGTGTCCTACTTTTTCGCCCTCTCTGCTACTTTTGCCTTTAAACCACATTGGTCTAGTGTATCTGAGAATGCCACATTGGTAACATGATTTTTTCAGCCAGGCATGTTTCCCTTTAGATGTTGCAATTTTGTTCATGTTCACTTTCATTCCTGACTGCAACTCAATTGCATCTCTGTCTACTGTTTCCTTTGCTACAGCAATTTCAATGGTTCTTTTAAATGTGAGCTGTGCCACAGTTAGGAACCATTTTTGAATGTTTTCTTGTAAGGTTCCATAAATCAAATGATTTCTCAGTGCATCATTAATCTCATCACTGAATTGACAATGCTCAGACAATCTCTTCAATTCAGCAGAATGTTAATAAGACCATAAGATATAGGAGCAGAATTAGGCCATTTGGCCCATCCAGACTGCTTCATCATTTCATCATGGCTGATCCATTTTTCATCTCAGCCCCAATCTCTTGCCTCCCCCCACCCCCCATATACCTTCATGCCCTGACCAATCAAGAATCTATCAACTTCTGCCTAAAATATTCATTAAACTTGGCCTCAACATCTGCCTGTGACAATGAATTCCATAGATTCACCACTCTCTGGATAAAGAAATTCCTCCTCATTTCCATTCTAAATAGACGTCCCTCTATACCGAAACTGTATCCTCTGGACTTGCACTCCCCCACCATAAGAAACTTCCTCTCCATATCCACTCTATCGAGGCTGATCAACATTCAATTGGTTTAAATGAGATTCTCCCCCATTCTTCTGAATTCTAGTGAGTAGAGGCCCAGAGCCATAAAATGCTCCTCATATGATAAGACTTTCAATCCAGGAATGATTCTTGTGAACCTCTTTTGAACGCTCTGTAATGTCAACATATCCTTTTTATGATATATTGCCAAACCTGCTCACTAATGCTTTATATAACCTCAGCATATCATCCTTGCTTTTATATTCTAGTTCTCTCAAATTGAATGCTAACATTGCATTTACCTTCCTCACCATTGAGTCAACCTGCAAATTAACCTTTAGGAATCCCTGCATGAGGACCCCAAGTCCCTTTGCACGACCATACACTTCCCAACAATATATTACATCTGCCATTTCTTTGCCCATTCTTTGAATCTGTCAAAGTTCTTCTGTAGTCTCTCTACTTCCTCAAAACTACCTGCTCCTCCACTTAATACTATCCAGAAACTTGGCCACAAAGCTAGAAATTCCATCATCCAAATCATTGACATTTAACATAAAAAGAATTGGTCCCAACACAGACCCCTGTGGAACACCACTAGTCATCGGCAGCCAACCAAAAAGCGTCCTTTTACTCCCACTCTTTGCCTCCTGCCAATAAGCTCTATCCATGCTCATATCTTTCCTGAGGCTCTTAACTTGTTAACCAGCCTCATGTGTGGCACCTTGTCAAAAGCCTTCTGAAAAAATCAAGTACACAACATCCACTGAATCTCCTTTGTCTATCCTGCTTGTTATTTCTTCAAAGAATTCCAACAGATTTGTCAGGCAAGATTTTCCCTTGAGGAAACTATGCTGGCTACTGCCTATTTTAACATGTGTCTCTAAGTACCCCCAACCCACATCCTTAACAATCGACTCCAACATCTTTGAGGGCAAATTAACTGGCTTTTAATTTCTTTTCTTCTGCCTCTCACCCTTCTTGAAGAGTGGAGTGACATTTGCAATTTTCCATTCTTCCTGAACTATGGCAGAATCGATTGATTCTCAAAAGATAAATTACTAATTCACCCACAATCTCTTCAGCAACCGTTTTCAGAATCCTGGGGTGTAGACCATCTGGTCCACGTGACTTATCAACCCACCAGACTACTCAGTTTCCTAAGAAACTTCTCTGTAGTGACGGTACCTCTGCCGTTCACTCACCTCTCCAATATTGTTTTCCAGCCGTCCGATATCTACTCTCACCTCTCTTTTACACTTTATAGATCTGAAGAAACTTTTGGTATCCACTTTAATATTATTGGCTTGCTTGCCTTTGTATTCCTTCTTTATAACTTGTTTAGGGTTGCCTTCTGTTGGTTTTTAAAAGCTTCTCAATCCTTTAGGTTCTCACTAATTTTTGCTTTAATTTTTTGTTTTGAATCAAACAATAAACAACACTACTCAAACACAACTGAAACATTAAATACACAGCACATATACAGATAACCACCCCTCCCCCCTCACCACCACAACATCTACATCAGCCACTCCTCTCGACAGCCCTCAGCGCCCTTTACCCTTTGATGAACATGCCACTTTATGCTTTCATTCCACACCACATATCTACACCAACACAGTCACTGTCTTAATGTGTTTTTGTCTGCTTTGTACCATCCAGAAGAGTTCCTCTTGCCAAGAGTCAGTTTTGTCACTTTATCATTTCCTGTCAGAATCACCTTAGGCTTAGATACTCTTGCACCCAGCATCCTTTTACATGCATTCAATTAGTCTCTGTACTGCATTTCAGCAGGCAAGATGATTTGTGCCTCAAGATGTTAAATTTGGGGCACCAATCAAGAGAAAACCAGGTAGAATCTGAAGTTTCTTTGAGATGTTAGGCAGGAAATGCTACTTGAACAGATGAGGCATGCTGTAAATTGAAATCTTATACGTCTCAAGGGAGGAGTTTTGATTCTAGACTCAAGATGCCAGAATGGTTATTGTCATTCATCAGTACACAACTGGAAAGGAAACTAAAATGATTGCATTAAAAGTACGATAAATACAAGTATTAAAACAATCCTATTAACTACAAAGTATGTACATACTCAACTGCAGAATGTGGTTGTATAGACATAATAGTTTATTATATAGACTGATTGTACATAACTAGATGCTAGGTGCAGGAATATCTGAACACAAGGTGACTCTGACAGGCAATGATAAAATGAGAAAGTGACTCTTGACAAGAGGACCACTTCCAGGTAGCAGCAGATCATATGAGAACCCTTTAGAACAGTGACTGTGTCAGCGTAGGTATGAGCTGTGTAGTGTAAGTGTAAAGTGCATGGGGAGAGGAATCGTGCTGGGGGGCTGTGGAGAGGAGTGGCTGATGTGGACAGGGGTGGGGGTGTGGGTGGAAATGTTCATTAGCCTGATGCCTGGGGGAAGTAATTAATTTTGTGTCTAGTGGTCCTACATAGTTTCTTTCCTGATGGAAGTGGAACAAACAGTCCATAAGTAGAATGTGTGGGATTCCTCAAGATACCACTGCCATTTTCCCTGCGTCCTTCTGTATATACTGAACCTCTTTGATATAGGCTTGTGCCTGTGATGCATTGGACAGTTTCAGCTACCAGTTGTAGATCCCTCCTATCTGCCACAGTGCTGTAGGTATTAATTTTCTAGCCAAATAACCAACTCTCTCCTTGGAATATGGAGGCTGCAAAGAAAAGAGCCATCAGGGCCGTCGCAGAGTCTGCTGAGCAAGCCTCTGGATGGTTATGGATCAAGAGGTGTGAGCCATGGACCAATGCTCCTAAGACACAAGCCAAGGCCTGATCAACCCTGTCTGGGTCACCTGGGCCCAATGTACCCAGGTTATATTGCTGATGATCTGTCCCAGTTTTGATTTTGAAAATAAGAAACTGAAAGATGTGAGAACCGAGAATGGAATCCTCTCAATTTGAACTCATAACTCACTTTGGAGAATTGGCCTCCATAATAGTTTGCCGATGTTGGGATTGACCATTACTGTTTATTCCAAGGTCTTAGGTAGAAATTTACTTCAGATTCATCTTCTGATTATGAGCTGACAAATGATATCCTCTAAATATACAGAATACAAGTGGTATATTCTGCTCATCATTTATTCATGGAATCATCTGTGAATAATGATATTTATGAGTTCTTCATCTGTTGAGTTATCTCTTTACTAAACATAAATTATTTTATGCTCCATTAAGAAACCTGACAGGAACATGCCAAACCATTTTACATTAATTTGGCACCATTGCTCATAGTGTTATCCAGGTTTCTGGATCTCTTTAAAGATTCTGAAATATTTCTGCAAATTGTTACTTTCAGTAAAGGCCTGACACTTTACAAATAACTTCTGGGAAACAAAAAGAGTGAATTTTCATCACTCTGACAGGCATGCACCAGATTAAAAATAAATTATCTTCAAGAAACTTAGGGTGTTTAGCACATGTCATGATACAAGAACATTTTAAGTTAAAATGTTCTTTTTTATTTCATATTTTCCTGTATTGATTTTGGTCAATGACTTACAGCTATTTTTTTTTATTTTTTAGACAAATAAATATTATCAACTTATTCTGCCGAATAATCTGCACACAGAGAACAAGTGTTGCTAATGGACCAGTTTAATTTCCCCTTCTCAGAGTATCTGGTGGCCAGCTTTCTATACTGACTTTTTCATTTTGATAATAAATAGCTTTGGAATTTTTTGGCCTCACTGTAATACTTCCACTTGATGAAAGTGGAGTGCTAACAAGGATTTTGCCAAGTTTTGTAACTTCAAAACATTAACCTTATTTAAAGAAACACATGGGAGTCTGAAATGCAGGTCTGGCTTTGTCAAAATAAAAAACTTTTTCTAAATAATAAGCACCATGCATAATATTAAACAAATGTCTATGTGTATAATTCTATTTGCAAGTAGATATATTTAAGTTACACTCAATGGCTAAAATGTCAGAGTTCTCCAAGTTGAGGAATTAAATGCTAATGAACATTTGGCAAATGAGGTATTCATGTCCTAGTTCTAGCAACATCCATCTTAAGCTGTGACTGGAATTGTTGTGAAGGAATTCAGGTATATGTATCCTTTGTTTTGGAAGACCTACAGCATTTCTCATGAAGCAGAAAAAGTATTAGCTTCACAGATTCATTTAACTGTCTGAAATGAGAACACTAAATTAATGTTTTAAATTTCATTTAAATCTAACAAAGATTAGAACTGTTTTTGCTGCAATGGATCATTTCAATTCAAAGTCCAATTTGAGTTTATTGTCATCTGTGCCACTAGATATTTGCACAGGTGCTGGTGCAATGAAAACCCTACTTGCTATAGCATTGCAAGCACGTCTTCATACATGCAACATTCACAAATAAAGCACAAATGCTAATTATACATAATTTTTACAAGAAAGAATGCAATTAGAACAAAAAAAAAGAGGTAGTTTCTTTCAGTGCTGAAAGTCATTATAGGATCATACAATCTACAGCACATTACAGGCCCTTCAACCCACATGTTTTGTCATCTATGTAACCTATTCTAGAAACTGCCTAGAATTATCCTATCACTTGGCCCTCTGATTTTCTTACAAGACCCTTTTGTATCCACCAATACAATGTTGCTGGCAATGCCCACCATGCACCCACCACTCTCTGTGTAAAAAATCTAACTCTGACATCCCCCTTATGCCTGCTTCCAAGCACCTTAAAACTATGTCCCCTTGTATTAGTCATTTCAGCCCTGGGAAACGTCTCTGGCTATTCACACGATCAACGCACCTCTATCAGGCCACCTCTCATCCTCTGTCTCTCCAAGGAGAAAAGGCCAAGTTCATTCAACCTATTCTCATTAGGTGTGCTCTCCAATCCAGGCAACATCCTTGTAAATCTCTTCTGCATTATCTCTATAGTATTCACATCCTTTCTGTAGTGAGGTGACCAGAAATGAGCACAATACTTCAAGTGGGGTCTAAATAAAGTCTTATATAGCTTTAACATTACCTCACGCTCTTGAACTCAATCCCACTATTGATGAAAGGCATCACACCATATGTCTTCTTAACAACACTGTCAACCTATGCAGCAGGTTTGAGTGTCCTATGGATCCCTTTAATGGATTTGCTTATATGATCTTCCAAAGTTGCCACGCAATTTGATAGGGTGGTTAAGAAGGCATGTGGTGTGTTGATTTTCATCAGTCAGAGGATTGAATTCAAGAGCAGCAAAGTACTGTTGCAGATCTAAAAAAAAAACACTGGTTAAACCACACTTGGAAAAATGTGTTCAGATCTGGTCTCCTCTTAAAAAGTATGTAAAAGCTTTAGGTAGGGCACAAAGGAGATTTACAAGGATGCTGCCTGAATGAGAGGAAAGTGTGGGGAGGGAGGTGAAAGGTATGCTCTTTACACAGAGAGTAGTGAGTGCATGGAATGCTCCACCAGGAGTGTCGGCAGAGGCAAGTACGTTAAGGGCATTTACAAAATATCTAGAAAGGCATATGAGTGATAGAGAAATGGACAATGTAGGAGGGAAGGGTTAGATTGATCTTCGAGTAGATTAAAAGGTCAGCATCATATTGTGGACCAAAGGGCCTGTACTGTGCTGTAGTTTTCTATGTTTAACAATTGTGCAAGATTTGAACCTGAGAGAAAAACTCTATCTTTTCACTTGTCCTGATAATGGATGCTGAACTTGCCCTGATACTATTATCAAATTGCAGGAAAGTTTGTCCAATGATGCCACCTATACCAACAGCCTGTGGAGGTCATCTTTTAATGGCGATCAAACAATAATGGTTTTCTATGGAAGTGGGTGTGATCACAGTGAATATAATTGTCTATTTTAGTGTCCTACCTTTTCTCTGTGTAACTGAATGCTTTCATCTAAAGTTTATCTCACACTGTCTTGTTGAAACACACTCTGATGGGACTAAAGTACCATTTAGAAAACATAAGGGAGTGTGTTCTTTAACATTTAATGAAGAACACCACAACAGCTTCATTTTCTCTAAATACTAAAAGCTTTGCCAGTCCAGTTTTCCATTAGTGAACTTGAATTAGAATATACAATGTTCTAATTATAGTGGCCTCTTTATTAGGTACATGTATACACCTGCTTGTAACTGCAAATATCTCATCAGTCAAGCATGTGCCAGCAACTCAATACATATAAGAATGCCGATATGGTCAAGAGGTTCAGTTATTGTTCAGGCCAGACATCAAAATGAGGAAGAAATATGATCTAAGTGGTGACATTGACCATGGAATGATTGATGGTGCCAGATGAAATGGTTTGAGTATCTCAGAAACTGCTAATCTGGAATTTTCATGCACAGCAGTCCTAGAGTTTACAGTGAACGGTGCGAAAAACAAAAAACAACCAGTGAATGGCAGTCCTTTGGACAGAAATGCCTTGTTAATGAGAGAGGTCAGAGGAGAATGGCCAGACTGGTTCAAGCTGACAGGAAGGTAACAGTAACTCAAATAACCATTCATTACACCAGTGATGTGCAGAAGAACTTCTCTGAATGAACTACACATCGCACCTTGAAGTGGAAGGGCTACAAAGGCAGAAAACTATGAGCATGCACTCAGTTGCCACTTAACTGAGCACATGTGATACCAAATAAAGTGGTCACTGAGTATAGAACATGGAACAGTACAACACAGTACAGGCATGTCAGTGTATAATATTATGCTGACCTCAAAACCTACTTTAAGGTGAATTTAACCTTTCCCTCCTACATAGCCCACCAATTTTCCATATGACTATCTGAGAGTTTCTTAAATGTTCTTACATTATCCACCTCTACAGGTAAGGTAATGATACAGCTAAATAAGACCTTGGTTAGATCCCCACTTGGAGTACTGTGTTCAGTTCTGGTCACCTCACCTCATTATAAGAATGATGTGGATACTATAGAGAGAGTGCAGAGAGTACAAGGATATTGCCTGGATTAGAAAGGATGCCTTATGTGGACTCGGCCTTTTATCCCAGGTGCAGCAGAGGATGAGGGGTGACCTGATAGATGTGTATAAGATTATGAGAGGCATTGATTATGTGGATAGCTAGAGGCTTTTTCCCAGGGCTGAAATGGCAAAAAAAATGGGGGTGTAGTTTTAAGGTGCTTGGAAGTAGGGACAAGGGGGGATGTCAGGTGATAAGTTTTCATACAGAGAGTGGTGGGTGTGTGGAATGCACTACCAGCAAATATGGTAGAGGTGGATACAATAAGGTCTTTAAAGAAACTCTTAGATAGGTATACGGAACTTAGAAAAATAGAGGGCTATGTGATAGGGAAATTCTAGGCAGGTTCTAGAGTAGGTTTCATGGTCGGCACAACATTGTGGGTCAAAGGGCCTGTAATGTGCTGTAAATTTCTGTTTTCTATGTTTAGTGCCATCCCTGACAGGACATTTCACATACTCACCGCTCTCTGTGTAAAAAAAAATCACTAACATCCCACCTATACTTTCCTCCAATCACCTTAAAATTATGCCCCCTCATATTGGCCATTTCTGTCCTGGAGAAATATCTCTGGCTATCTGCTCGATCTACGCATCTAATCAAGCTGTACACTTCAATCAAGTTACCTCTCATCCTCCAGTGCTCTAAAGAGAAAAGCCTTGGCTCACTCAGGCTTTTATTAGTCCTGAATGCTTCTTAGATAAAGACCATAAACTATATTTGCAATGTGTTTCCCAGAGAAATGGTGTGGCTCAGATGATAGACCCAAGTCTTCTAATCTTATATTTCTGCTATCAGTACTATAGAAAATAAATGCTTAGCTACTGTATTTCCCAGACAAGGCTGCCATCTTCAATGTGACCAGATGGCGCTGACAGAGGAGTGAGTGTACAGGGCTATTAATGTCCTGGCTTTGAGAGAGGTGATTACTGCTTAGTTGAGGAGAACGCTAGAGCGATTAGAGATTTATCAAAATAAATAATGCACTAATTTAACATGAAGTATCAGCCAAAGGGGAATGTCACTTATGACAGACAAAGGTACTCTTGTAAGCTGCGTCTGCAGTGTGATAACTAATCAAAAAACAAATACAGCAAGTCAGCAAGAACCTTGCCTTGGGGATAAATTATGAATCACCAAAAGGTAACCTTATTAGTTAGCCATGGTGCAAAATCTTGTTTTAATTGATTAACCTGAAAGGCTCGGATGATGCAAATGTTAATCAGTATACTTTGCACGTCAGGTCCTGCAATTTTGTACCCTGCAAGATAGTTAACAGCAAAATTTCCTGCCAGTTGGAATTGCCTCTGCTTGACTTCTGTCTCAATAAACAGTTTAAATGTTTTTGAATATTTCTGTTCATTGATCACACTAATTGGAATGTAATTGAGGAGGGTCCGTCCACAAGGAGCCATAGGGCAGAGGTTGCTGGGTTAGGTTGTCAGTTTGGAACTTTACTTGCGGAGCCAAGGAGCAGAGATTGAGTTGGGATAATGCATACCAGCAATTTATCTCTAAATCTCTCATCATTCCAGTTAGGTTACTGTTCAGCTTTCCTAGTCCTCAGCATACCTTCTTATATTTCTCCAAAGTTTCATCCTGGTTTGCTTCCCCACTCATACAAAGTTAATCAGCTTAATCCTCATTATCATTCAACCACCCTTTTGGGATATTGCCCTGTGAACTCTTATCTTGTACTTAATAAATAATGGTCACCCACTTGTTTTTTAAACATCAACTTCGAGATTCTTCCTCAAGAGGAAACATTATCTCTACACATACCCTATCTAGACCATCTCAGTGTCTTACACATTTTAAACTGTGGAGATCTGTGCAGAGTTATCAGTTCAGTTGGTCTGTCTGCTGAGTATTTCCACCACTTCTGTTTTTATTATAGACCATGACTTCCAGCTATTGCCTCTCTTCCAGCAGGATCATGGAATTATTGAATCCTACAGCATGGGGGTCACAGACTTAGAGTGCAGTTCTTCTGTGTTTTGCTGTCACTGCCATGGACTGGGTGAGTGTGCCACACTTCCAGAATGTGGAAGTTAGTTGTACTCCATGCCTAATGGCCATCTTTAAACCAACCTCAGCTCTCTATAGCTGAAACTGAAAGGCAACCGTCACTTGGAATATTGTGCGCCTAATAATTTTTGGTCTTCATTCTGTTACAGTATCATAACCCATTGTTGGAAATGGAAACAGCTTCAGAAATATTCAACACAACCATATAACCATATAATAATTACAGCATGGAAGCAGGCCATCTCGGCCCTTCTAGTCCATGCTGAACGCTTACTCTCACCTAGTCCCACCTACCTGCACTCAGCCCATAACCCTCCATTCCTTTCCTGTCCATATACATATCCATTTTTTTTATGACAAAATCGAACCTGCCTCTACCACTTCTACTAGAAGCTCATTCCACACAGCTACCACTCTCTGAGTAAAGAAGATCCCCCTCGTGTTACCCCTAAACTTTTGCCCCTTAACTCTCAACTCATGTCCTCTTGTTTGAATCTCCCCTACTCTCAATGGAAAAAGCCTATCCACATCAACTCTATTTATCCCCCTCATAATTTTAAATACCTCTATCAAGTCCCCCCTTAACCTTCTATGGTCCAAAGAATAAAGACCTAACTTGTTCAACCTTTCTCTATAACTTAGGTGCTGAAATCCAGGTAACAGTCTAGTAAATCGCTTCTGTACACTCTCTAATTTGTTGACATCTTTCCTATAATTTGGTGACCAGAACTGTACACAATACTCCAAATTTGGCCTCACCAATGCCTTGTACAATTTTAACATTACATCTCAACTCCTATACTTAATGCTCTGATTTATAAAGGCCAACATACCAAAAGCTTTCTTCACCACCCTATCCACCTGAGATTCCACCTTCAGGGAACTATACACCATTATTCCTAGATCACTCTGTTCTACTGCATTCCTCAATGCCCTACCATTTACCATGTATGTCCTATTTTGATTAGTCCTACCAAAATGTAACACCTCACACTTATCAGCATTAAACTCCATCTGCCATCTTTCAGCCCACTCTTCTAACTGGCCTAAATCTCTCTGCAAGCTTTGAAAACCTACTTCATTATCCACAACACCACCTATCTTAGTATCATCTGCATACCTACTAATCCAATTTACCACCCCATCATCCAGATCATTAATGTATATGACAAACAACATTGGACCCAGTGATCCCTGAGGCACACCACTAGTCACCGGCCTCCAACCTGACAAACAGTCGTCCACCACTGCTCTCTGGCATCTCCCATCCAGCCACTGTTGAATCCATTTTACTACTTCAATATTAATACTTAACGCTTGAACCTTCCTAACTAACCTTCCGTGTGGAACCTTGTCAAAGGCCTTACTGAGGTCCATATAGACAACATCCACTGCTTTACCCTCATCAACTTTCCTAGTAACCTCTTCAAAAAATTCAATAAGATTTGTCAAACATGACCTTCCACACACAAATCCATGTTGACTACTCCTAATCAGACCCTGTCTATCCAGATAATTATATATACCATCTCTAAGAATACTTTCCATTAATTTACCCACCACTGACGTCAAACTTACAGGCCAATAATTGCTAGGTTTACTCTTAGAACCCTCTTTAAACAATGGAACCACACGAGCAATACACCAGTCCTCCAGCACCATCCCCGTTTCTAATGACATTTGAAATATTTCTGTCAGAGCCCCTGCTATTTCTACACTAACCTCCCTCAAGGCCCTAGGGAATATCCTATCAGGATCAGGAGACTTATCCACTGTTATATTCTTTAAAAGCTCTAGTACTTCCTCTTCTTTAATCATCATAGTTTCCATAACTACCCTACTTGTTACCCTTACCTTACACAATTCAATATCCTTCTCCTTAGTGAATACCGAAGAAAAGACATTGTTCAAAATCTCCCCCATCTCTTTTGGCTTCCCACATAGCTGTCCACTCTGATTCTCTAAGGGACCAATTTTATCCCTCACTATCCTTTTGCTATTAATATAACTGTAGAAACCCTTTGGATTTATTTTCATCTTACTTGCCAAAGCAACCTCATATCTTCTTTTAGCTTTTCTAATTTCTTTCTTAAGATTCTTTTTACATTCTTTATATTCCTCGAGCACCTCATTTACTCCATGCTGCCTATATTTATTGTAGATCTCTCTCTTTTTCTGAACCAAGTTTCCAATATCCCTTGAAAACTATGGCTCTCTCAAACTTTTAACCTTTCCTTTCAACTGAACATATATGGTAGGAATCTGCATTGCTATTTTTGGAGTGTGTTTCCAGTTGCAGCCAGTCATACAGAAGGATTAACTGAGTTGGCTTCCCGCAGCAGGTGGCTATCAGAGAGTATAGGGAACTTCTTTGATAGAAGGATTGGAAAATTTAGGAGTTGAGGAGTCATCAAAAATAACAGAGAGGTCAATAAGGAGCAGAGAAAATTGGAGGGCAGGGAGTCAGGCAGGGATGAAAGGATCTTCATGCAGCCATGAAGATTAGAGAAGGATGGCAGAAGAATAAAATTGTACTGCAAAGCGGCAGAAGGATTTAGTTGCGGGATAGGTTAACAGATTTTCTTGAAGGGTAAATAGAAGGATTATTCATTTCTCCTGCCCATATAAAGTGCTGGAAAGGCATCTCCATTCTGTCCATGTGGTCACACCTCCCTTCCACACTCGTGTTTCTTGACGACCGAGATGTTCTGCCAGCCAGAGTGAGATTAAGAACGTAGCAAAAATTTTGTCCTTTAGACATACCAAAGTACTTAAATGTTAGAACTGTCATCCCCAGAATAGTTGATCACTCACCACTGTTTCACGGGTGCTTGAACTAAAAGTGGGCAAGTTTGAGGTTTGTACATCTTGAGGTGGTTGGGCTTCTGCCTCCTTCCTTTCCAGTCTTCATGAAGGATCTCAGCCATTACATCAATTGTTTATTTCTCTCCGTAGATGTTGCCTGGCCTGTTGAGGTCCTCCAGCATTTTGTGTGTGATTTTAATATTCCATTTAAGCCATACCCATCCATATTAATTAATCTTTGTTTCTCCCTTTCCAGTAACTTTTAGGATAATTTATTTCTCTCCCTTGTTTGACGGTAATATTTCTTTTTACATCTTTTCTATACCAAGTTTTTCCTCTTCTCAGAAGCTTATTTTAACCTACTTTGATTTGCTTAGTCTATGAACATAATAATCAGAGAACTTTCCAATTAAATCCCATATCACAGTCCAATTGTGTGACAAGCACTGAACAGGCAGAAGAAAGGCAATCCAGAGTTTCTCAGAGGTATGAGAGGTTGCAGATGCAGGTAACTGGTCCCACCAGTAAACTGCTGGAGGAACTCACTAGGTCAGACAGCTGTCAGGCACTGGAGGAGGGACCCAATCGCAGAGCAAGTACTGTGCACACTGTGATATTTATTGAGCAACAAATCCAGAGGTGCAAACAAAGTCAGTGTCAAAGTTCAGGCAGGGATCAAAACATCCAGAGAAATCCAAATCAGGAAAACTCACTGGCACAATCTAGCAACAAACAGGTGAAAACACAGGACTAAAATACACTGAGCAATAAACAGAGAGGCAGATGATAGGTGGAGCACAATGAGACACAGGTGGCAGCAATACAGGTAATAATGGGAAACAGGTAAGGGTGGAATAGTCAGTGATACAGGGGCCGGAGTAGAGCAGGAGTGGGGTCAGAAGCACATGGAGTATGAAAACAAACAAGAGCACATGGCAATACAAAATCAGAATGACAGCTGGGGGAAACACACAGAGACAGAGTTCAGCTAGAGGTACTGACAACAGCATCTGTGAGGAAGGGGGGGGATGGGGAGAGGAATTGTTGACACTTGGCTTTAAACCCTGCATCAGTCCAGTTTGTTTTATTGATCTAAGTCCTCTGCTTCCTTTACAGGAACTGTAGTAGGCACTGATCCCTCTGAGTTTAAATTATTTTTAAATAAATAATGGAAAACAAATTTCTATTTGGATGCAGTATTAACAAGATTGGACATAGATGAGTCAAATTTATTGACAATTTAAATTTCAGAGTGGTTCGTTTAAGCAGCTTTTGATTGAAATCCTTCCTATTCATTTGTGAAACGTCCATAAGGAGAATGTCAGAGCTAATGCAACATTTAATGACAAATCTGCCTTCGTGGTCCACCGTAAGCAAATAATGAAGTTTGCTTCAGCCTGAGCCATAGTGAAATCCTATACTGGTCTTTCTTGCTCTATTCCCAGGGAGAATTATTGATCCTCAACCAGGAACGGTTGTGCAATTTAAATTTAGGGATTAAAGTCAAAAAGAACATCAGCACAAAAACAAAATTACAATGAACCATTGGTGTGAAGGGAGCTGGGGTGGTTTATCCATGAGGGACATCATGGATTCTTCAAGAAAATGGAAGATATTACAGATGAAAATAATTTTAAAATGGAGAAAGAAACTAAGTAAAAACAAAATGGAAAAATCAGCTGATGGAAAAGGCTTGCAGTAATACAGGAATTGTGACATGAAGTAGAATCGCTGGCATGGATCACCAGAACAGTGCTGCCACCATGGAATATCAGAATCAGAATCAGACTTTAATCGCCAAGTGCCTAGGCACATACAAGGAATTTACTTCCGGCAGATGTTGTCTCTCTGCTCATAACAATAATAATGATAAATATAAATGAAAATATAAATTGTACATACAGGTAGTGCAATCCAAGTAATAGTTAGCTGATAGTTAACCGGCAGTTAACTGTTCAGCAAAGTGACCGCAGTAGGGAAAAAACTTCTCCAGTGCCTATTAGTCTTAGTCTGGAGGAATCTGAAGTGCCTACCAGACGGAAGCAGATCAAACAGTCCGTGCGCAGGACAATTTCCATTGTCAGAGTTACATCATTCTGAAGGATAGCAGAAAACTTGGGGTGGGGGGCAGTGTGGGGAATGGTCAAATTCCATTTATAACTACTTATAGTTACAGATGTTGATTTTCCTATGCAGTTATGTGAAGCAGAAGTTTTACAATTGAACAGATGTCTGATGGAGAATGATAGAATGATGTCCAGAACAAGGAGGTACATCTAACTGCACAGATCAAACTATTTGGGCCATAAAGGGTCTGAGATAATGGGCATAAATAAAATATTTTCCATTATAACAAAATGGGATGAGGCTATTGAAAAATTCATGATTACTGGGAGAAACAAAAGATTAAAAGCATAGCTCTTTATCTTTATGATCTGATGTAGTGATCTGCCATTGACATGACTTGTTTGATGTCATTTCTTTTGATTTCAAGACAATAAGGATCAGGCATATTCTATAAAATGCAGGTTGTGGAAACACAAACCTAACCCAAGTATCAAATGCATTACTGAAGACTTTATCAGAGGGAAGCTGTAAACTGGCATTCCCAGCACACTCTAATGTTGATCATAGCTACTTGAACTGCAAGGCTTGTGCTGACAGGTGACCTTTGCCTGTCACACTGCTTGAAAACATCCTGAGCCTTGAAAATTAAGATGTCATCTGGAAGGAACAAAGCAATCGATGTAGCCATCAAACAAGTTATTTGCAATTCGGAGATTTAGTAAGCAACAAACTGCCTGGCATTTTAAATTGATGCAGCTGACAGCCAAGGCCATTTGCAAGAGACTCTAACGCACAAACATGGCATCTTTATATTTAGTGAGTCTTGAAAACTAAAGCAAGCAATCTCTGGGACACAAATTGTTACTTCAGGCTTATTCTGGGGTGCAGCTGATTTTAGTATTTAACATAAAATAGGTAGCCTGCAGAAGGAAATAATTTGGTTACCACCCACATTCGCTCCTGGGAGACTCAAACATTTTCAAAGGCTGGTCATCTTTCACTTGAATCCAGACCATTGTTGCCATGGAGCTAGATGGTTGGAGAGTATAGCAAATCAGAGCCTTTCAATGAGAAGTAAGGGAAAGGGGCTGGATTGTGTAATATTCAGCTGCAGGTTGTCATATTAGAATATGACCTGCTCATCAGAATGAAAGGTAAATGAAAAGGAAGGCGTGCCTTATGAGAATAGATTGAGTGAACTTGGCCTTTTCTCCTTGAAGCAACAGAGGATGAGAGGTGACCTGCTAGAGGTGTTTAAGATGATGAGGGGCATCGATCATGGGGATAGTCAGAGGCTTTTTCCCAGGGTTGAAATGGCTAACATGAGGGGGCATAGTTTTAAGGTGCTTGGAAATAGGTACTGAGGAGATGTCAGGGGTAAGTTTTTCACACAAAGAGTGGTGGGTGCGTGGAATGAACCGCTGGCTGCAGTGGTGGAAGCGGATACAATAGGGTCTTTTAAGAGCCTCTTAGATAAGTACGTGGAACTTAAAAAAAATAGAGGGCTATGTGCTAGGGAAATCCTAGGCAGTTTCTAGAGTAGGTTACATGATCAGCACAACATTGTAGACCGAAGGGCCTGTAATGTGCTGTACATTTCTACGTTCTATGTAAGAAAGGGGAAAGCTGCAGTGATCAGGTCTTTGGAATTGAGTTCAAGGTTAATTGCCTATCAACCATACACACGTATCCAGCTAAACAAATCAGTGCTTCCCCCAGAGCCAAAATGCAAAGCACAGTGCACACAGTCCCACACAGCCCACAGCACTTATAGTTACGATAGCACATACAGTCACAAAAATATTATTAGCACTAGTCCCTGTGACATGGCCAGAAGGTTGAAAGTGCATGAGATGTTGTCCTAGAGCCACATTCCTGCAAGAACACCTATGCAGCAGTTCCTCATCTCTTACTAGTTCAGCCACAGATGAAGGCAAATTATCTTGCTTTCCAGGGAGCAAACACTGGAGGGCAGTGCTGATGGGAAAGCTGGCCTGCAGGGGCCAGCCCTCTCATCCTCACAGATTGCAGTGCACATCTGGCTCTGTGGATCAGAAGGAAAGGTAGGAGAAGAGGAGAGAGGTGGTGAAAGGGGATTCGATAGATAAAGAAACTGACAAGATTCTTTAGACATGAAAGAGATTCCTGAATGATATGTTGCCTCCAAGGTGCCGGGGTCAGGGATGACTCAGACTGAGTTCACAGGATTCTTAAAGAGGAGGGTGAGCAGCCAGAAGTCATAGTACATATTGGAACTAATGACATGGGTGGGAAAAGTGAAGATGTTCTGAAGAGAGAATATAGAGTGCCAGGTAGGAAACTAAAAAGCAGTACATCATGGGTGATTATCTCTTGAAGGCTACCTATGCCATGTGCGAGTGACAGACAGGATAGGATAATATGACAGATGAATGTGTGAATATGTGGCTGAGGAACTGGTGCTGGGGCCAGGGTTTGCAATTTGTGGACTACTGCTATCACTTCTGGGAAGGTATGGCCCATGGAAAAAGAATCGGTTACATCTGAACTTGAGGGGGACTAGTATCCTAGTGAACAAATTTGCTGGAGCTTTTGGGAAGGGTTTGAAGGGATGCACTTTGGAAGATCAAATTTGAAACAGAGTACAGAGTTAATGGCAAGATTCTTTGCAGAGTGGAGTAACAAGGGGATCTTGGGGTCCATGTCCCCAGTTCATTCAAAGTTGCTTTGAGTTGATAGGATAGTTAAGAAGGTCTATGCTGTTTTGGCTTTCAATAGTCATGGATTGAATTCAAGAGCCACAAGATAATGTCGCAGCTCTACAAAAATATGATGAGACCACAGTTGGAATATTGTGTTCAGTTCATCGCAGGAAGGATGTGGAAGCTTCAGAGGTGGTGTAGAAGAGATTTACCAGGATGCTCTCTGGATTAGCAGCATGTTACATGAGGAACGGTTGAACAAGAGAAGGAGGATGAGAGGCCACATGATAGAGTGGTACAGGATGTTAAGAAGCATTGAATGAGTGGACAGCCGATGCCTTTTTCCCAGGCCAGATATAGCTAATACAAGAGGCCATTATTCTAAAGCGTTGGGGGAAAGTAAAGAGAGGGGATGTCAGAGATAGGTTTGGTTAACACAGAGATTGGTGGGTGCTGTTTATAATTTCTCACAAGAATACATAATCATCAGTGTCGTCAACTCCGATCCTCTCAACATAAATAAGATTAAAGCTGGAAAATCCAATAAGCTTGGAACAGGGTCATAGTACATCATATGAAAATATTGAATAAATGGTCTCCATATCTCTTCAGATTTAATAGAAGTATCGAATACACCACTTCTAATTTTTTCTAAATTTAAACATAACATAGTTTGAGAAAACCACTGAAATACAGTGGGAGGATTAATTTCCTTCCAATTCAACAAAACAGATCTTCTAGCCATCAGAGTGAGAAATGCAATCATTCGACAGGCGGAAGAAGATAAATGAAGTGAGTCCATCATTGGTAAACCAAAAATTGCGGTAATAGGATGTGGTTGTAAATCGATGTTCAATACCGCAGAGATAATATCAAAAATATCTTTCCAATATTTTTTCAAAAGCGGACATGACCAAAACATATGAGTTAAAGACGCGGTTTCAAATTGACATCTATCACAAATAGGATATATATAAGAATAAAAATGAGCTAATTTATCCTTGGACATATGGGCCCTATGTACGACCTTAAATTGTATTAATGAATGTTTGGCACATATAGATGATGTATTAACTAATTGAAGAATTCTATCCCAATTCTCAATAGGAATAATAAGATTAAGCTCTCTTTCCCAATCATTTTTTGTCTTATAAAGGGGCTCTGAACGTATCTTCATAATTATATTATAAAGTTTTGATATAAGCCCTTTTTGAAAAGGGTTTAATTCAAACAAACTCTCCAAAATATCTGAAGACACAAAATTTGGAAATGTAGGAAGTACTGTACTTAAAAAATGAAATCTAGGCAAATTATATTTATTAGATAATTGCTCAAAAGACAGAAAACAAGATTATGTATTCTTGTGAGATATTATAAACAGCCCTTTTTTTACTTTTTCTAGTTTTTCTTTCTTTTTTTCTTTTTTTGCTTCTTTTTTCTTCTTTATTAGCTATTAGATTAGTAGGTTAGTTAATTTTGCAAACATTTTTTTTCTTTTTTCTGTTTTTTTTATATCATATATTATGAAATACCTAGATTTACCTTGTTCATACATATACTGTATGGTTCATGTTTTGGGAAAACTCATTTATACTGTAATCATTGCTTATGTATTCTTTCATGTGCAATGGGAATTTGTATGTTTGTAATCCCTTTATTAATATATCAATTGTATTTTGTTCATATTATTAATATTAATAAAAAGATTGAAAAAGAAAGAGATTGGTGGGTGCATGCAATGCCCTGCCAAGGGTGGTGGTAAAGGTAGACACATGAGGGACATTTAAGAGGCTCTTAGATTGGCACATGGATGACAGAACAGAGCTAGCAGGAGCAAAGGGTTAGTCTGTTCTTGGATTAGTTTGAAAGGTTGGCAAAACATCATGGACTATAGTTCAAATTTCAAAGTTCAAAATTAATTTATTATCAAAGTACATACTGTATATGTCACCATACACTACCCTTAGATTCATTTTCTTGCGGGCATACATAGTAAATCCAATAACCATAAGACTGCACCAAGAGGATGCAGTCTATTGTGTGCAAAACACAACAAATTGTGCAAAAAAAGAAAGAAAAAAATAATAAAAGGTTTCCTTGTGGCCATAGAAGACCAACTGGTTAACACAAAAAATTATCAAAAATACATAATAAAAGACAAACAAATTCAAGATGATAAATTTAGAATATGTCAAGAAAAACTAGAATTAATCCAACACATTACAGGATCCTGTAGCAGTTTAACACAATCTGATTACTTACACAAGCACAATCAAGGGCAAACATCATTCACCAAAATCTTGCTTTAAAATACAAATTCATAAATGAGATCACACCTTACTATAGTTTTAGAGTCAGAATACCACAAATTATATTATGACTGATCAATTATTACAGACAGGGCAATCCATAATAACTGTCTAGATATAATAATACAGGACAAACAAGCAAGAAAAACTTACCTAATAGATATAGTCATTCCAGACACACATAACTTACATAAATCACTGTGAAAAGCACCAGAAAGATTCTGAATTAAAAGAGGAAATTCAAAGACTTTGGAACATGAACAAGGTATACATTATCTCAAAAGTAATACCTACAATTGATGTCATCCCAAAGACACTACACAATAGCATTAAACAATTAGGAATACACAGTGATATCTATGTAAATCTTCAGAAAACCACAATACCATTAGAATAGTCCAAAATTTCAAAGCAACTGAGAAATGAGTGTAAAAAGCAAACACAAGGAAATCTGCAGATGTTGGAAATTCAAGCAACACACACAAAATGCTGGTGGAACGCAGCAGGTCAGGCAGCATCTATAAGGAGAAGCACTGTAACTGTTTCGGGCCGAGACCCTTCATCAGGACTAACTGAAAGAAAAAATAGTAAGATATTTGAAAGTCAGAGGGGGAGGGGGAAATGCGAAATGATAGGAGAAGACCGGAAGGGGTGGGGTGTAGCTAAGAGTTGGAAAGGTGATTGGCAAAAGGACACGTTCTAAGGAAGGATATATGGCTGTAATAGTGGGTCTGGGTCAAAATATGATCGAAAAGTTGAAGGGCCGAAGAAATTATAGATTGGGAGCTGCGAGAGAGGGTTTCACTGAACTCCCATCGAAGAGAAGATTTAAAATTTGCTCTGCCTGTACATTTGGTTTTAGCAGCAGCAGCTGAAAAAAAAATAATAATAAATCTTTCATGTTACTATATTGTCTACCAAAAAGCAATTGGCTCTGTCCAACACTCATGGTTAACAGCTCTTAATATATATAAAATACACCCAATACTTTTGAAATTCTTTCAAAATCTGATGAAGCATTGGTGTACTATAATCACCCTATCTATAAACAACCAAAAAAGAACATCCACCATTATCAAATAAATCGAGGCATTTTCCAAGGTGACTCTCTAAGTCTACTATGGTTCTATCTAGCCTTAAGACTGCTCTCTAATTTACTGAATTTGAAGAAAGTTGGGTATCAATTCAGAAACTACAGAATGAGTTAAACCTTAAAACACCTATATATGGATAATTTGAAATTATATTTTCATAGAAACATGGAAAACCTACAGCACAATACAGGCCCTTCGGCCAACAAAGCAGTGCTGAACGTGTCCTTACCTTAGAAATTACCTAGGGTTATCCATAGCCCTCTAATTTTCTAAGCTATATGTACTTACGCAGGAGTCTCTTAAAAGACCCTATCGTATCCACCTCCACCACCTTTGCCAGCAGTCCATTCCATGCATTCACCACTCTCTGCATAAAAAACATACCTCTGACATCTCCTCTGTACCTGCTTCCAAGCAGCTTAAACCTGTGCCAACTTGTGCTATCCATTCCATCCCTGGGAAAAAGCCTCTGGCTATCCACACGATCAATCCTCTCATCATCTTATACACCTATATCAGGTGACCTCTCATCAACCTACTCTCATAAAGCATGCTTCCCAATCCAGGCAACATCCTTGTAAATCTCCTCTGCACCCTTTTTTATGGTTTCCACATCCTTCTTGTAGTGAGGCGACCAGAACTGAGCACAGTACTCCAAGTGGGGTCTGATCAGGGTTCTATATAGCTGCAACTTTATCTCTCGGCTCCTAAACTCAAACCCACAATTGATGAAGGCCAATGCACCATATGCCTTCTTAACCACAAAATCAATCTGTGCAGCAGCTTTGAGCGTCCTATGGACTCGGACCGCAAGATCCTCTGATCCTCCACACTGCCAAGAGTCTTACCATTAATACTATATTCTACCATCATATTTGACCTACCGAAATGAACCACCTCACACTTATCCTTCATTAGTAAAGCTAAAGCAGTTAATTCAAATAGCAGAACTATTTTCGAAAGATATAACCATGAACGTTGGACTGGATAAATGCAGAACATTAAGTGTAAAGAAGGTGCAATAGAGCTAATAGAATACAAAACAGAGCAGCAGAATACAATGCAATGGATGGATGACGATGAAATACATAAGTATCTGGGATATCAACAAGCAAAGAAAATACTGTAGATTATAATGTGATAACGGAAAACTTTTTAACAGAATTTACTTCAAGGCTTAAGAAAATCTACCAATCAGAGCTTCATAGTAAAAATATAACAAAGGCAATAAACACTTTTGTGATACCCATATTAGCATATTCTTTTGGCAGAATATCTTGGTCTGAAACCAATCTGGAAAATTTACAAAGAAAAATAAGAACTGAAAGGTCAAATTTCAGAAAACACTATGTACACTCGAATATGCTTAGATTTACACTACCTAGGACAGAAGGGAAAGGAGGAATAACAGGCATTAAAAATCTACACAACAGTGAGATAAAACATATATTTCTATCAACAAAAACAAGATTCAGCACTCCATGCAAACATATACAATTCTGATAAGTACACACTACTATACTTAAATGAAAGCATAACCCAGAAAAATGAAGAAATTATCACTATGGAAGAAAAGCATGAACCTCCATGGAAGACATCCTCATGATCTCTGTAGCCTAGATATCAACAAGGAAGCATTGAATACCTGGCTCAGAGTTGGAGACCTCTTCCCAGAAAGAGAAGGGGTTTTTGTGGCAATACAGGACCAAATAGTTAACACAAAAATATATCAAAAAGTCATAATTAAAGACCAACAAATTCAAGATGATAAATGTAGAAAATGTCAGGAGATACCAGAAGCAATCCAACACAAAATAGGATCCCGTAGCAGTTTAACTCAATCTGATTACTTACACAGGCACAATCAAGTGGCAAATATCATTCACCAAAATCTTGTTTAAAATACCTTACTACTTGCTACCATACCTTACTCTAAAAAGAATCCTGATCCAGTTTTAGAGTCAGAATCCCACATATTATATTATGATTCATCCAATGCTACAGATCAGGCAATCCATAATGATTGTCTGGATAAAATAATACAGGATAAACAAACAAGAACAATTTATTTAACAGATACAGCAATTTCAAACACACGTAACTTACCGAAATCAATATGTGAAAAAACACCAGAAATATGCTGAATTAAAAGAGGAAATTGAAAGACCATGTAACATGAACAGTGTATACATTGTCTCGTTAGTAACATCTACATCTCATATCATCCCAATGGCACTACACAATAGCATTAAACAATTAGTGCTTCACAGAAATAGCTATGTAAATCTTCAGAAAGCCGCAATGCTGATAACCACTAGAATAGTCCAAATTTCCTGGCAATTGCGAAATAACGTGCTTGGCTATGCCTGTCTCTCAGGTTTTACCAACTTGAGCTAAGAAAAAAAAAACAAAAAACAATAATACCAAATAAGTAATAAGTATCAAAAACATGTGATGAAGAGACCTTAAAAGTCAGTCCATAGTTTGTGGGAACAGTTCAGTGATGGGGTGAGGGAAGTTATCATGAGCCTGATAGTTTCTGAACCTGGTGGTGTGAGTTCTGAGGATCCTGCACCACCTTCTTGATGGCAACAGCCAGAAGAGAGCATGATGTGGAAGGTGGGGTCCCTGCTGATAGATGCTGCTTTCCTGTGACAATGTTCTGTGTACACGTGCTCAGTGGTGGGGCGGGCTTTACCAATGTTGAACTGGGCTGGGTCCATTATTTTTTGTAGGATTTTCCATTCAAGGGATTTGTTTTTTTCCACACCAGGCTGTGATGCAGCCAGTCAATATACTTTCCACTACACATCTATAAAAGTGTGTCAAAGTTTTAGATGTCATGGCAAATCTTCGTAAGTATCTTAGGAAGTAGAGACACTGACTTGCTTTCTTCATCATTGCACCTTTTTTTGACACAGGAATGCTTCTCTGAATAAAAATATTAATGCTAAGCTATAATATTATGTGCTGGACTCAGAACAGCTCCTCTGAAAAAGTAACACTGAGGAATTTAAAGTTCTGCCTATTTGCTGCTGGAGGCTTCTCACCATGTGTAATATCCAAATGGCCATGGTATTAGAGGTAGGTGGAATAGCCTCAGTTTGATAATATAAGTAACCTTCTAGCTGAACTATCGACTTCTGCATTTGACCATCTGAAAACACATCACCAGTTTTCCTGGATGTTTAAGAATCATGCCATTTACAATCCTTCTAAAACTTTTCTTAAAAGTTATCTGAAATTGTGTTTTCTCTTGTATTGTTCAATGAGCTCGCGCTTCTTTATGACACAGGAATGCTTTTCTGAATAAAAATATTAATGCTGAGCTATAATATTAAAAAGATCAGCAACCTAAGACTGAGTGTTGTAATATGTGAGATTTGCTCTGAGGGAAATCTGTCGCAGTGCAGGTAAAGATGGATGAGAGGTGACTTGATAGAAGAGTATAATATGATAAATGGCATAAATAGAGTGGAAAGCGAGTGCCTTTTCCTTAGGGCAGAAATTGCTAATACAAGAGTGATAATTTTATGATGATTGGCGGAAAGTGTCCGAGATGTACTTCTTTACATAGAGGGTGGTAGGTGTAAGGAACACACTGCCAGAGGTTGTAGTAGAGGCAGATGCGTACTTCTGCCATCTCCATCTGGATCCCTCCACCAAGTATGCCTTTACCTCTGCCCCCCAACTTCCTGCTTTCCACAGGGATCACTCCCTATTCAACTCCCTTGTCCATTCGTTCCTCCCCACTTATTCTTGCAAGCGGAACAAGTGCTGCACCTGCCCCTACACCCCCTCCCTCACTACCATTCAGGACCCCAAACAGTCCTTCCAGGTGAGGCGACACTTTACCTTTGAGTCCGTTGGGATCAAACGTTGTGTCCTGTGGTCCTGGTGTGGTTTCCTGTATAGCAGTGAGACCCGACATAGATTGGGAGACTGCTTTACCGAGCACCTATGCTCCATCTGCCCAAAGAAACAAAATCTCCCAGTGGCCACCCACCTTAATTCCACTTCCCATTCCCATTCAGATATGTCAATCCATGACCTCCTCTACTGTCGCGATGAGGTAGTCAGGTGGAGGAACAGTACCTTATATTCTATCTGGGTTGACTCCAACCTGCTGGTTTAAACATCAATTTCTCGAACTTCTGGTAATGTTCCCCCTCATCTTTAGCAGTCCCCATCCCTATTTCCCTCTCCTACCTGATCTCCTCGCCTGCCCATCACATGCCTCTGGTGCTCCATCCCCTTTTCGTTCTTCCGTGGCCTTCTGTCCTCTCCTATCAGACTCTCCCTTTTCCAGCCCTGTATCTCTTTCACCAACTTTCCAGCTCTTTACTTCACCTCTGCACCTCCTGGTTTCATCTATCACCCTGTGTTTCTCTCTCCCCTCCCCCCACCTTTTAAATCTACTCCTCATCTTTTTTTTCTCCAGTCCTGCTGAAGGGTCTTGGCCCAAAAACACTGACTGTATCTTTTGCTGGGCCTGCTGAGTTCCTCCAGCACTTTACTGTGTTGCTTTGATTTCCAGCATCTGTAGATTTTCTCCTGTTTGCATCATGGAGATTTAAGATTCTCTTAGGTAGGCATATGGATAAAGAAAAATGGAGCCTATGCAAACGGGAAAGGTTAGATTAATCTTGGAGTAGATTAAAAGGTCAGTACAGCATGATGGGCTGAAGGGCCTAAACTGTACAAAATTGTTCTATATTCTATGTTCTAATAATTTGAACACTGGCCAGATGAAAAAGACTGTTGTTGTGCATGAATCAATGCATAAGCCTGCTTCAGAAATTAGATTACTTTGTGCACTGTTTTAAATGCACACAATACACTTTGGATATATTACACTGTGATAATAATCATTTCTTGGTCAATTATTGCCCATCAGGAAATTGATTCAGTCACTTCCAGGCACAATGCACAAAGTCAGAGCTGACATGTTTTCTGACTTCAGTCACACATCTATTGATGTTATCCGTTTTGCAGTGCCCATTTCTGTAGCTATTGGAGATGCAATCTAAGACTTTCGATGATATCAACAACATATCTAATGTGAAGTGGTTGAGGTGGGCTTTACTAAGATTGCTAAGCAGTCAGCACAACATCATGGGCCAAAGTGCTGTACTGTGCGATGTTGAATGTTCACATACTCCTTGGGTGTGCGGTGCAATAAAAAGAGCAGGATAATTAATGAGATTTCATCTGAAGTTCTCCACATCCTGTCCTTTACATTCCTCAGAGACATCACCTCCCACACTTTTCTCCGAGCACAATGTGAATCGGGTAATTGCTCAGGAGATTTGGGGCACCTGACTAGCATAAGTATACAGACACCTATTCTATTACACTTGAGAACGTAGGGACTAATTCTCTTGTTGTGGAATATTCAAGCTACTCACAGCAGTACCCAAGTAGATGTCTGCAACAAATCAGGATGTTGGGAAAAGAAGCTCAGTTAAATTATTGTGGTGCAGACGTGTGTAAGAAAAAAAAATTACCAGAGCTGTTCCTGATGGCAGCTGTCTGCAGCCGTTGCTGCTTCTCCCTCATTACTGCAATGAAGCATGCAAAACTGACAGAGCCCTAACAACCCTCTCACAAAGCAACTGGTGGGAAGGTGGAGAGTTGAAACCCATGTCTTTAGTACATCTGGCCATTCTACCATGATCATGGCACAAACTGAGGGCAGCAATTGTCTCAGCACAGCTGAGAGGCAATGGTTCATCACAGATTGCTGGGTGTATCAGCACTGCAGGTTCTGGGACGTCCACATGATGATAAGCTTGAACTGAGGCTGACAGATGCTGACAGCAACACATTGATTGAACAATGGGAATCCTTTAAATTATTTCCCCTTGCTGATTTGCTTGAAGTTTGCTCTTTTTTTTTGTGGGTAGATCTCACATTTCCCACAAACAAAAAAATTCATAACTCAAATTTCTAAATGTTAAAAAAAATGCATGTCTGCATACTCAGAGATGCCACAATTCTGCTTCACGTTGTGCTAGGCATTAAAGAGTGTGAGGTGACGTCTCTGAGGAAAGTGAAGGACAGGATGTTGACGGTCCGCAGTACCTGAATTCAGATGAAATTTCTATAATTACACCACTTCTTTTGTACATCCGAGGAGGTTTTTTCATTGATGTGGCAGGTGTAATATCAATCTCAACTTAATCACTTTATATTAAACATGTTGCTGATATCATCGTGATATTGCAACTTCTTCAGATATTTTGCCAATGAGTTAACCAAATTAATAGCTTAGATAAATTACCATCAGTGAGTGATAACATTAGAAAGAAAGTTTTTGACCAGAACAGGCCTTTCAGCCCAACTTTTTCTTGTAACTTGATAAATAGAAAAAGTAGATAGGGTTAAAACCTCAGATACTTGGTGTGATAGTAATAAATGTGCTGAAAGAATCTTCGGAATCTCTGAAAGATTATTTGAATCTTCAAAAATGTTTGAATCACTTTAATATTTCATATTGTTTAGGAATGGTAAATCTGCAGATACATATAAGTATGTAATAATATGTAGTAACTAAAAGACAAGATAATTAGATTTATTTCAGAGTGAAGCAAATCATGATGTCCCTTGTTTATCTTTTCTGCCAAAACATGAAGCAGGTAATAAAAGTAGAAGATACTTATTGAGGCTCAGTCCTTAGGGAACAGCATCTGAACTGCTACAAGAGAAAATGTATCGTACCAATGATGTCTGTGCAATGTGCAGCTCATCTTTTCAATTTATGATGACTGCGTACAGTTCTAGTTTTCTGTATAAACAAAGCACTTAAATGAAATAAATCTCAGCGTTCAGAAGAATGAGGAGGGATTGCAAGAGAGGGAATTTGTTGAGTGCCTCTTTCGATGGCTTTTTATGCAGCTTGTGCTTGAGCCTACTGAAGGAAAGGTTATCTTAGATTGGGTGTTGTGTAATAACCCATCTTAACGCAAAGAAACCCTTTGGAGGCAGTGTTCATAATATGATTGAGTTCATACTGCAATTTGAGAGGGAGAAGCATAAGATACATGTATCAGTATCACAATGGAATAAAGGAAATTACAGAGGCACTAAAGAGGAGCTTTCCCAAGTGGACTGGATGGTGATACTGGTGGGGATGATGGTAGAACAGAGATGACTGAAGTTTCTGGGAATAGTTCATGAGGTACCACAGAAGAAGTTGTTCTCCAGTGGAAAGGCTAGGCAACTGTGGCTGGCAAGGAAAGTTAAGGATTGCATAAAAGCCAAGGAAAGGGCATATAAGGTAGCAAAAATGAGTGGGAAGTTGGATGATTGGGAAGCTTTTAAAATCCAACAAAAGGCCACTAAAAAAGCTATAAGAAGGGAAAAGATGAAATAGAGGGCAAACTAACTGACAATATAAAGCAGGGTAATAAATGCTTTTTTCAGTAACATAAAGAATAAAAGGGAAGTGAGAGTTAACATTGGACCACTGGAAAATGATGCTGGTGAGTTAGTAATAGGGCACAAAGAAATGGCAGATGAACTTAATAAGTACTTTGCTTCAGTCTTTACTGTGGAAGACATTAGGTGTACGCCAGAGGTCCATGAGTGTCAGGGAGCAAGAGCGAGTGCCATTGCTATTACAAAGGAAAAAGTACTAGGTAAACTGAAAGGTCTTAAGGTTGATAAGTCACCTGGACTACATGGACTACATCCAAGAGTCCTGAGAGAGGTTACTGAAGTGATAACGGATGCATTGGTCAGGATCGTTCAAGAATCACTTGATTCTGTCATGGTTGCAGAGGACTGGAAGGTTGCAAATGTCACACCACTCTTCAAGAAGAGAGGAAGGCAAAAGAAAGGAAATTATAGGCCAGTTAGCCTAACCTCAGTAGTTGGAAAGATGTTGGAGTCAATTATTAAGGATAAGGTTCTGGAGCATGGTTTCTGTAAAGGGAAATCTTGCCTGACAAATTTGGTAGAATTCTTTGAGAAGTTAATAAGAAGGGTGGACAAATGAGAGGCAGTGGATGTCATTTACTTGGATTTTTCAGAAGGCATTTGATGAGGTGCCTCAGATGAGGCCGCTTAACAAGTTAAAATCATATGGTGTTACAGGAAAGATACCGATATGGATAGAGAAATGGCTGACAGCCAGGAGGCAGCAAGTGGAACTGGTTGGCTGCCAGTAACTAGTGGTGTCCTCAGAGGTCAATATCAGAACCGTTACTTTACACATTGTTTGTCAGTGATTTAGCTAGTGGAATTGATGGTTTTGTGGCAAAATTTGCAGATGATATGATGATGGGGGAGGGGTAGGTAGTGCTGGGGAAACCATGCGATTGCAGCAGGACCTAGACAAATTGGAAGAATGGACAGAAAGTGGTAGATGGAATATAGTGCTGGGAAATGGATGACAATGCATTTGGTAAAAGGAACAATGGGGATATAAAAAACAAGGAGATAATGCTGAAGCTTTATAAGACACTAGTCAGGCTGCACTTGGAGTATTGTTGATGGTTTTGGGCCTCTTATCTCAGAAAGGATGTATTGTCATTAGAGAAAGTCCAGAAGAGGTTCACGACCATGATTCCGGGAAAGAAGGGGTTAACATATGATGAGCATCTGGCCTTTATTCACTGGAATTTAGAAGATTGCATAGGAATCTCATTGAAACCTACCAAATGTTGAAAGGACTAGGTAAGGTGGATGTGGAGAGAATGTTTCCTCTCATGGGAGTATCCAGAACTAGAGGGCACAGCCTCAAAACTGAGGGTGACCTTTTAGAACAGAAGTAAAGGCAGATTTTTTTTTAGCCAAAGAGTAGTGAATCTGTGGAATGCTCTCCCAGAAACTGTGGTGGAGGCCAAGTCCATGGGTATATTTAAAGTGAAACTTGATAGATTCCTGATTAGTCAGGACATCAAGGAACATGGTGAGAGGGCAGGTGTATTTGGGTTGAAAGAGACCTGGGATTAGCCATGCTGAAATGGTGGACTTGGCTCGAAGGGCTTAATAGCCTAATTCTGCTTCTATGTCTTATGGTCTCATGATCTATCTCATTGAAACTTATTGAATGTCGAAAGGCTTAGTTAGAGTGGATGTTTCCTATGGTGGAGGAGTCAAAGACCAGAGAGTACAGTCTTAGAATAGAGAGACATCCATTTAGAACAGAGATGAGAAGGAATTTCTTTAGGCAGGTGGTAGTAGATTTCATTGCTACAGATGGTTATGGTTATTTTTAAGCAGGGGTTGTTGGTTCTTGATTAATAATAGAGTCAAAGGTTACTTGGAGAAAGCAGGAGAAAAGAATTGAGAGGGAAAATAAGTCAGTTATAATCAAATGACAGATCACACTTGATAGGCTGAATGGCCTGATTGGGCTTTTATGGTCTTCTCCATACTTTGTCCACCTACTACTTAAATTTAAAGTTGTTCAGCAAGCACAGCCTCTAAGCAAAAGTAATGAACATGAATCAAGTTTCCTTCTCCTTGTCAACACCATAACATTTCTTTCTATTGCAGTTCTTATAGAGAGGAGAAAATATATAAATTACTTCCCAACCAGAGAAGAAATTAAAAGGGGGTGTTGAAAAGTTTGGTCACTGAAATGCCTGTAAGGCTATCGGCAAAGCAGCGAGGCAAAGATATGTAGACAGGTAATATTTCATAGTTAATCATTCTCAAACTAATATGACATTTTCATTTCCCAAATCCATTGTTGTTATGCTCTGTTTGCTTCTGATTGACAATTTAGTGTAATTAATTTAGGTGAGTGTTGCATTACTAATTTAGGTGGAGACTGCTAAACTCATTTCAATCTTGGCATACAGAAATTTCCTTGACACAAGACTAAGGTCACTGTTGAAGTGCATTAACTTGGATCACAATATTTTTGGGTTGACTATCAGACCTTTAATAAACTTCAACACAAAACCATTTTTTAAAATCAGACTTGTGAGGAAGAACTTAAATTTGCCAGCTTTTGAGTCATCAACATTATAGGGCAACATCACCAGCTTAAAAAAAACCTTCTGGATAATTTTCACAGTCGCTGTTACACTTTCTTGTCTCAATTTGAATGCTCTCCTTATCATGAATGGAAAAGTAAGAGATGATTTATTCAAACTTAAACATTATTTCATCAATATATCATTCATTTAAAATAAAACAAGTTAAAACATCCTTAAATAATAGTTTGTTCTTTATATCAATAATTCACCTATTGAATGCACAGAGTAACAATCACAAAATGCTGGAGGAACAGGCAGTATTTATGGAAAGGAATAGAGGCGACATTTTGGGCTGAGACCCTTCATCAAGACTACTGAATGCACAGATTTGCTCTTGATGTTGTCCTGGGTTACGGGAATTGTACAGGTTCTTCAGCCCACAGGTACTTGCCGATCTTTCCACCTGTTTATACAAATCCCATTTACCCACATTGGGATTGTATCTTTCCATTCAATTACCCCACAGATTCCTTTGATCCAGGATTGACCGCCCTAGCTTATTCAATCACTCACCACTCCTCCCATCCAGGTAACATCCCAGTAAATCTCTTCAGTGCATCCCTTCTATAGCGTAGTGGTCAGAAATGCACACGATACTCCAGATACAGTCTAACCAATGTTTTGTAAAGCTGCAACATAATATCTCAACTAGAGAACACAAAAAAACATAGAAAAGTACAGCACACAAGAAGGCCTTTTGGCCCACGATGTTGTGTCAAACTAATTAAAGTAGTGCCTACATAATATCCATTGCCCTGTATTCCCTACACATTCTGTTATCTGTCTAAGAACCTCTTGTATGCCTCTAAATGGCATTCAAGATGAGGTAGTAAATTGGATTAGAAGTTGACTTTGCAGGAGATTGTAGTTTGTTGCATCTCTGATTGCAGACTTGTGACCAGCGATGTACCTCAGGGACTGTACTGGGTCTGTTGTTATTTGTCATCGATCTGGATGATAATGTGGTAAATTAGATCAACAAATTTGTGGATGAAACCAAGAGTGAGGGTGGAGTAGACAGTGAGGAAGACTATCAAAGCCTGCAGCTGGATCTGGACCAGCTGGAAACATAGGCTGAAAAATGGCAGTTGGAATTTAAGTGTGAGTTTTTACAATATGGGAAAGCCAGCTGGTGTAGGTCTTACATGGTGTGTGGTAGGGCACTGAGGAGGGCAGTGGAACAGAAAGCTCAGAGTACAGTTCCATAATTCCTTGAAAGTGGCATCACAGGTAGATAAAGACATAAAAAAAGCTTTTGCACATTGACCTTCATAAATCAATGTACTGAGTACAGGATTTGGGATGAAACATTGAAATTGTGTAACGTAAGACATTGATGAGTCCTAATTTAGAGTATCGTCCAGTTTCAGTCACCTCCTAAAGGAAAGATTGAAAGAGTGCGGAGAAAATTTACAAGGATGTTGCCAGGTCTTGAGGACCTGAATTATAAGGAATGGTCAAATAGGTTAGGACCTTATTCCCTAGAACATAGTAAACTGAGGGGAAATTTGATGAGGTATACAAAATTATGAGGTGTATAGATAAGGTAAATGCAAGCAGGCTTTTTTCTGCTGGAGGAGAGTGAGACCAAAACTAGAGGTCAAGAGTTACAGATGGAAGGTGAAATGTTTAAGGGTAACATGAGGGGAAATTTCTTCGCTCAGGGAGTAGTGAGTGTGTGGAATTAACTGCCAGCACAAGTGTTGGATGTGGGGTTGATTTCAACATTTGGATAAGTACATAGATGGTAGGAGGATGGAGGGCATTAGTCCAGGTGTAGGTTAATGGGACTGGGCAGATTAATGATTTGACACAGACTAGATGGGCTGAAGGGTATGTTTCTGTGTTGTAGTGTTCTAAGTCTCTATTTGCTTCCATCACCAAACGTAGGTACCAACTACTCATTGTTAAAAGAAAACTTGCCCTGCACATCTCCTTTGACTGAACCACTTTCACCTTAAATACATACCCTCTAGTATTAGAAATTTTTTTTACCCTAGGAAGAAGATACTAGCTATCTAATGAGCACTATACACTGATCTCTGAAGACAAGTTTTCCAAATATCTTCTTCACCACTCTATTGAAGAGTGTTGCTCCTTTCATGAACTTGGACCCCCACTTCTCCCTGATCATTAACATTCCTTACTCTCTCTACTATTTACTGTATAAAATGTATCACCTGCCAAGATTAAAATTTATCTGCCAATGCTCCACCAATTTTGATCTAATCTATATCTTGCTATTATGGCTGAACGCACAGCTACCTGGATATAATATGGTAAGGATTATATTACCCAATCAACCCTGCAGAGAGCTGGACAAGTAAATAAGGATGATGGATCCACTTAATATGTTTATGCAATTTTTGAATTTAAATTCAGTTTAAAAACAAAACTGAAACTAAACAGTAAATAAAATGACAATGAAGTTTTAGGGCTCTTGTGTCTGTTCATTAAAGGAGCCAGGTGACCTTACTCAATTGAGTGTAGATGTAGATCCCAAATACATCCATTGACATGAGTTATAACCACCCTTTCAACTGGTTTCCCAAATTGCTCGAGCTCAGATTAGTTCTGATCAGCTTAGTCATCTTTCCTATGGGTGTGCAACGATTTCCAAATTTACTGGTGATCCCTATATCCAAGCATTTCCAAATCAGGAACCCTGAACCCTTCTCTGTCTAAAGATTCCTACATACCTGCAAAGGTCACCCAAAGTATTTACTTGCTCACTTGTTAGCCTGTGATGGTGGGCATTGTAAAGTGTTTCATATAAAACTATAAACATTTCCTTTGTTTATCTGCTGAATATTATGTGAGGAAGTATTCAATATTGGGATATTTTGAAAATGTATCTCTGGGTAATATATGAGGATATATATGTACTTTGATAAGAAATTTCCTTTGAACTTTGAACGTTTCTTCTTGTCAGCAGTGGATCTTGGGAAATGTCTATTTGTGTCACACTGGAAGATAATACTGCTGCTGGAATAGATGAAATACCTGGTTATCAAGAGCTACATGGTCATGTTCCATTGCACACTAAATCCAAGTTGCCTTCAGCAAGGGAATTCCCTTTGCCTAATGTATTCTGTATTGCAAGATGTTTACAAGAATATTGCAGTATTTTGGGATTCTCTATGGAACTGAATTCAAGCAGCAGTATTTTTGAATATTTAACTTATAAGAAGTATTGGAAAGGAGAAAAAAGCGGGGAACAACAGAATAGTCAGATGATGAAGGAATTGTCAACAATTCGACAATGTAAGGGTGGGGTTTGGGCAGAAACAGAAGCTGCTGACAGGTGGGAAGTGGATTGCCTTTTCCATAGAGTAAATGTGAATCAGAATGTCCTCTCATGCTTGAATAAAATGTCAAAGTTACAAAGAAACATGGAAACACAGGTAAAATAAATGGTCAGAGTGAGGGATTTGTAAGAGGTACAAAGCCACTGACTCGGGTAATCCTCACCTTCGGTTATGGATTTGACTATTTAGAGCTACATAGCATGGAAACAGAACACTTGGCCTACAAGGGATTTTATTTGCAGTCTGCATGTTCTAGCCTTATTAGTCTTTGTTGAAGTCCATGTAGATTTAAGTCAACTGTTCTACTCTCATCAGCACGCTCGGTCACCTCCTTGAAAAAGCATATCAGATTACTGAAACAGCATCGGTAGTGAGGACCAAGAAGGTATGGTCAGGAGAGGTGGAGGAATGCTTATAGGACTGCTCTGAGTTGGTGGACTGGATAAATATTTAGGAATTCATCTTCAGATCCGAATGAACACACCACCAATGACGTCACTGACTTTATCAAGACCTTGTGGATGAGTGTTTGCCTTTAATCAAACCTATAGCTGTGGATAAACCAGGAGATTCTTAGTCCAGTGAGGGCTAGAACTCTGGCATTCAAGCCAGGTGAACCAGAACTTTATGAGAAGTCCAGGTATGACCTATAGAAGATTAGTTTAAGAGCAAAAAAATTTCCAATTGAAGGTAGAGATGGAATCGGATGCACGTAGGCTCTGACTGGGTTTTCAGGTCATTACTTCCTACAAGGTGAAACCTTGATGTGATGCTTCACTCCCAGATGAGCTAAATGCCTTTAATGCATGTTTGAAATGGAGAATAAAACTACATGTGTGTGAATCCTTGTGGTATCTAGTGACACTGTGATCTCTGTCTCAAAGGCCAATGTTTGAACAGCTTTCAAGGGGGTGAACCCTTACAAGGCCTCAGACCCTGATGGTGTACCTGGTAGGGCTCTGAACACCTGAGCCAACCAATTGGCAGAAGTTTTCAAGTTCATCTTCAATCTCTCACTGCTGCAGCTTCCCACTTTCTTCAACTTCAAAAGGGTGACAATCATACCAATGCCCAAGAAGAGCAGTGTGAACTGTCCTAACATCTGTCATCCAGGAGCAGTCAGATCTACTTTCAGAGGTAGGTCACGGTTAGAATCAACTCATGTCTAAGCAAGGACCTGGATCAGCTGTAATTTTCCTATTTCACAATAGGTCTACAGTGGATGCAATCTCACTCACTCACCACTCGGCCTTAGATCACATGGCCAATAGCAATACCTGTTTCAGGCTGCTGTTTATTAATTACAGCTCATTGCTCAACACAGTCATACCCTCAGTTCTAATTGGCGATACCATCTCCTTGCCAATGATCAAGTGATGCAAGCTTAGCCACCTCCTCTACTCTCTACACACTGACAACATTGTGGCTACACATAACTCAAATGCCACCTGTAAATTTGCTGATGACACAACTAACATTGGCAGAACTTAGGTGGTGACCAGGAGTCCTACAGGAGTGAGATAGATCAGATGATTGAGTGGTGTTGAAACAACAACCTTGCAATCAATGTCAATAAGACCCAAGAAATTGACTGTGGACTTCAGGAAGAGGATGCTGAGGCATCACACACCAGTCCTTATTGAGGCAATAGCAGTGGAAAGGGTGAGTAGTTTCAAGTTCCTGGGTGTCAACATCTCTGAAGATCTGTCCTATGCCCAATATATTAATGCACTTACAAAGGAGACAGCAGCTATGTTTCATTAGGAGTTTGAGGTGACATAGTATGTCACAAAAGACTCTTGCAAATTTCGACAGATGTACCATGGAGTGTTATGGTCCGGTCCAGAGCCCGCATTCTGGGTCTTGATTGGGTCCGCCACTCCGGACTTCGGGTCTTGTAGCCGTCCCTCCTTTTGCCCTTGAGCCCAATTAGTCACACTTGTGGATCATCGTGGCTTGTTGGGAGTTGTCCTGCTTATCCTGTTTCTCTGGTTGCCCTGGCTTGGAGTTCCCCTCCTTAAAGATGAGTTCTTTGAGTAAGTCTGGCAGTCACCCTGGACCTAGTTCCCTTCCTATCACTTGCCTCCGTCGGGTAAGCCTGCCTGGACTGCTGTTGCCTGGTGGGGTCTCTGCCCCTTTCCATCCCTCACTGCTGATGGTGCCCCGCGACCTGCTCAGGCCCCCGTGTTCCTGCCTGGGAGGTCTGGGCCCTGCCTAGGAGTTATGCGACCCGCCCAGAGGTCTCTGCCCCTACCTATCCCTCACTGCTGATGGGTTGTGCCCTGCAACCTACCCAGGTGCCCCACGACCTGCTCAAGCCCCCATGTTCCTGCCTAGGAGGTCCGGGCCCTGCCTAGGAGTTATGCGGCCTGCCCAGTGAACTCCAAGGTCCTGCCCTGTCTGAACTCCGGGATCCTGCCTTGCCTGAACTCTGACTCTCCTGGAACCCCAGAATCACCTTGAACATCACATCCCTCATGCACACCATGGTCACCACATCTTGTCTATCGTTTAGTTGTGCCCATCCTGTCCCTAGTACTTCAGTGCCTGTGTCCTGCACTTGGGTCCAGTCCATGTCCCCTTATGACATGGAGAGCTTTCCAATTGGTTACATCAGCATCTGGTAGGGAGCAGCCACTGCAGAGGATTGGAAAAATTTTCTGAAAGCTGCAAACTCAGCCAGCTCAATTATGAGCCGTCGCCTCCACAGCATCGAGGACATCTTTAAAACGTGATGCCTCAGAAAGGTGGCATCTGCCATTAGGGACTCCATCACCTAAAACATGCTGAGTTGCCCTTAAGGTGTTTATTTAACTTTATTAAATTTCCACTTTAAATAATTTGTTTGTAACTATTTTCTAGTTAAAGTTAAAGGTTGATAACTACGTTACAGGTTAACAAAGGTAAATTCATTGTCTACGGTATATCACGGCATGTGATGACGTCACCTCTGGTTTCGCCGCATCTTGTGGGTAACTTGCAGTTCGGAGAAAGAGGAACGGTGGGGGGCCGCACGTGCAGCATGAACGTGAAAAGCTCCATTCCTACCCACAAAGAAACATTATAGAAGCAATGCCTTTTCACCATACGATGTTAATGTGGAAGAGTGGACAGTAAACGGTCAATCTTACTGTGACTCTGTCTTCATTGGCTCTGCTTTAACTTGGTGTTTAATCAGACTTTCAGCACACTGCACGAGAACACTACAGTGAAAGGGCGGAATCATTAGATGTTTCGACAAGAGGTACGATGGCTTCGCGATCACGCACCGTTTGCATCCAGCACCAAGAGCAGTAGGACGACGGACGGCAAGAGTGGCTGCCCTCGCAAGAGCTAAAGCAGAAGCTGCCAAGGTGCAAGCATCATACGCTGACCAAGAAGCAAAACTGAAAATGGAAATGGCTGCCAGAGGAGCAGAAAGTATCACAAGGGACACACAAAACCAGTTGGAAAGGGCAAGGATAGATACATAGGTAGAAGTGCTGACGCTACAATGAGAAACTGCTGTAGCCATGGTGGAAGCACAAGTGTTGGAAAATGTTGAAGAAATGCACGTTCTGGATGAAACAGGAAAATCTATATCAGAAGGGGCCAAATTGGAATGCACCAGCAAAGATGTCAATTCTCAAATTGACCTGCAGATTTGTTCTCCCTCTCCATACTTGCCTGTTGGCATCCCAGCTCACGTGAAATCACAGGGAAGCTTCGTTGCATCGCGTCCACCTGGGGAAGACAACTCACAATTGCAACCTTGCAACAAACTCAAGTATGAAAGGGCTGACTACAAATACTTCCCGACACCAAACTTACCAGATCCGGCGAGAACAGAGACAAAGGCTGAAGTCAGAACATCAAATCCCATCATGAACGTACGCACTCAGTCATATGCCCCCCAAAATAATCCCCCAGCTTGCACGCCACCTGCAGCAGAACCCTTGGCACAGTATTTAGCACAATGAGACCTCATCAATTCAGGACTGTACCAGTTTAACGATAAGCCTGAAAATCACCATGCATGGTACTCCTCATTTATCAGTGTAGCCTGCGGAGTCCAGCTCACAACAAGCCAAGAGTTGGACCTTATGACTAAATGGCTGGGAAAAGAATCAAGTGAACAGGTGAAACTCATATGCTCAATGTACATCAACAACCCCAAGCTAGCCTTACGCAAAGCATGGGAGAGACTTCGGGAGTGCTATGCGGCCCCTGAAATTATTGAAAGAGCGCTATTTCAATGGCTGGACAATTTTCCTAGGGTGTCAGCCATGGACTGCACTAAATTACGAGAACTCGGAGATCTATTCATGGAGATTGAAGGTGCTAAAGAAGATGGCTATTTAACTCTGCTGTTGTATCTAGATGCTTCACGCGGAATTGGACCAATTGTAGACAAACTCACATTTGGGCTGCAGGAAAGGTGAGTGTCTATTGGCTCAGAGTACAACGAAGAGAATGGTGGTTGATTCCCTCCCTTTAAGTATTTTAGTGGGTTTGTGTGCAATGAGGCGAAGAAGCGAAACGACCCTAGCTTCATGAATCAAGGTAGCACCACAACTCACACCAAGCCAGTCAAACACATTTCGAACAATTTTAACATCAATAAACCAGTCTCAGTGCATAAAACCGAATTCTCCACAACCAACAATGACCCAAGCAAGAATTGTCCATGCACGACAAACCCCACCCCCTCAAAAAATGCAGAATGTTTAGAAACAAACCCTTTGACGAAAGGAAGGCCCTTCTCAAGGAAAAAAGAATATGTTTTAAGTGCTGTTCCTCTAACTCCCACCTCGCTAAAGAGTGTATGTTCCTCATAAAGTGCTCGGAATGCAACAGCACTAATCACGATGGGGCCGTGCATCCCGGCCTGTCACCACAAACTGGCAAATCTCCTTCATCCTCACAAGAGGACAGCAGGGAGGGAGAGGATCACCCTGATACAACTATTGTCAGCTTGAGCTGCACAGAAATTTGCGGTCCAGGTCAGTCAAGCCGTTTGTGCTCAAAGATCTGCTTCACTAAGGTATACCCTAAGGGAGCCAAAGACAAGGCCATCAAAGCCTACGTAATTCTGGACGACCAGAGCAACTGCTCACTAGTCAGACCAGAGTTCTTTGAATTGTTCAGCATAGAGAGTAATCAGTTCCCATACTACGTCAGAACTTGCTCTGGCATCGCAGAAACATATGGCAGGAAGGCAGATGGCTTCCAACTCAGATCGCTGGATGTCAAAGTTGTCATCTGTCTCCCTCCACTCTTGGAGTGCAACGAGATCTTGAATAACCGATCCAAGATTCCGATGCCAAGTGCAGTGCTACACTGGTCGCATCTCCACCACATTGCCAAGCACATCCCAGAACTGGATCCAGAAGCAGAAATACTCCTGCTGCTCGGAAGAGAAGTTCTCAGGGTGCACAAAGTCAGGCAGCAGATCAATGGACCACACGACGCCCCCTTTGTTCAACGTCTGGATCTGGGCTGGGTGGTGATAGGGGAGGTGTGCCTTGGCAATGTACACAAACCGACAGTTAACACCCTCAAGACTCACATGCTAGAGAATGGCCGCCATTCAATTTTTCAGCCCTCCACAAGCGCTATGTGTATCAAAGAAGCACAACAAAGGGACAAGCATAGTAAAGTAACTGAGAAGACACTGAGACAGTCAATCTTCGCCCAAACTGAGCACAACAATAAATTTGCTCCATCAGTGGAAGACACCATCTTCTTAAAATTAATGGACACCAAGGTCTTCAGAGATGAAGCAAACAATTGGGTCACCCCATTACAATTCAGAGAACCACCCAGTGCTTGCAACAAAGAGCAGTTAGTCATGGAGACCTTCCCACCTGATGACTGTGTTCCAGTGATCAAGAACCTAGATTTAGGTAGAGAAACTAAACCCACACAGAGGAGTTTGGATCTCCTTTGGAGATCATGACCAACACATTCACATTCTCCATGCCGACCATGAACAAACCAATCACCCACTGTCAGCAGTGTTTTCGATCCCCTGGGTCTACTGGCACCGATTACGATCTAAGGAAGAGCCCTCCTCAGAGAACTTACCTCCGAGCTCTCTGACCGGGACACTCCACTACCAGAAGACAAGCTAAGCAGATGGGAAGCTTGGAGAAATTCATTTCAAGACCCAAGACAGCTTCATGTCCCACCTGGTGTTCCCCACTCTCAGAAACCAGCCAAAGCAATAGAAACATGGATTGGTCACGACAAGGAAGAACGAGAACAATACTTTGAAAACCTAGTATCCAGTTTAAAGGAAACTGGTGAAATTGTCCATATATACCTGTTTGGAAAAGAAGACACTCAGACACACTCACTGGCAGTGCCTTTGCACTGTGATGATGACGCTATCAGTGTCAGTGGACAAAATCGCTTGTGCCAGCAGATTACTGCCGCATGCAAGCATGGAAATGACTCACATGTTGTAGGTGGCCCCATCCCACGATGGATGTCAAAGTGCAACATGGAGACAATGGACTGGGAACAATGTGCATCACTGCCAAGAGATCGTCTTCAGCACATGCCTGTATCCGTCCCAAGTGAAAATGACATTTATTCATTGGCTGGGAAAACCCTTCAGGATACACCTTCCAGTGCTGTCATTATTATGTGATCTGCGATAATGTGTGGATTGAAACTAATCAGCTGGAGACTGCAGTGTCTTGTGCTGCTGGTGTTAACCTTAACGTAACTATCTATCTACTGGGTGGGAAAGAGAATGACCTGGACTTCTTTACCAAACCATCTCGTCTCATTCAGTATTTTGATATGCGTTCCAGGACAAACATGTCAGTTAAAGTCATATCTCCTCCCTTTTTGCTGGCTGTATGCATGCTGCTATTCACAAGGACCTGATTTTTATAGTAGCTGAGGGAGATTCTCTGGTATGTTATAATCCACTGCTTGACAGCTTCACCAGACTGCGCTTCCTAGAGGTTTGGAGTCCTGTACCCTCCCTGTGGAAGATTGCCAGCTGCAATGGGTGTATTTATGTTTTCAGAGATAAGTGTAAAAAGGATGATGCCAAAACATTAAAACTAAACCCAGCCACATCTGTAGTACCAGTGATAAGTGGAATTGAGATACTGTTGACAAATCGGCAATTTGTTTTGGCGTGATTCTAACCAAGTACAGTAAACTGCAGTTTTTATTTGTTTGCTGCACAAAGTTATATTTTTTAAACTTCTGCAGATGACGACAAAATTTCAGTACTATGTTTGTTTTCTAAGACATTAGTTGACCTAAACAATATCAAACTATTGTCATGTTCTATTGCAGACTGAGACCAGTTGCAGAGGTCGTTCTACTTCTACGTAAAAACTGATCCTGAGACTAAAGTCCTATACCATGTTCATAGTGACTTTACAAAGGTCAGGCAGGGAGTGTATTGCCCTTAAGGCATTTATTTAACTTTATTAAATTTCCACTTTAAATAATTTGTTTGTAACTATTTTCTAGTTAAAGTTAAAGGTTAATAACTACATTACAGTTTAACAAAGGTAAAATTCATTGTCTATAGTATAGTGCAGCATGTGATGACATCACCTCCGGTTTTGCCGTGTCTTGTGGGTAGCCTCTGGTTCGGAGAAAGAGGAAAGGTGGGGGCCCGCACATGCAGAATGAACATAAAAATCTCCATTTCTACTCAGAAAGAAACATTATAGAAACAATGCCTTTTCACCAAACGAAGTTAATGTGGAAGAGAGAACAGCAAATGTTCAACCTTACTGCGACTCTGTCTTCATTGGCTCTGGTTTAACTTGGTGTTTAGTCAGAGTTCCAACACACTGCACGAGAACACTACACATGCACTCTTCTCAAAGTTCCAAGCTCAAAATACAAAGTAGATTTTATTATACAAGTACATATATGTCACCATATACAACCCTGAAATTCATTTTCTTGTGGGCATACTCAGCAATTCTATAGAATACTAACAATAACAGGATCAATAAAAGATTAACCAGAGTGCAGAAGACAACAAACTGTGCAAATGCAAATATAAATAAATTTCATTAAATAACAAGAACATGAGATATAGAGTCCTTAAAGTAAGATCATTGGTTGTGGGAGCATCTCAATAGATGGGCAAGTGAGTGTAGTTATCCCCTTTCTTTCAAGAGCCTGATAGTTGAGGTGTAGTAACTGCACTTGAACCTGGTGGTGCGAGTCCTGAGGCTCTTGTACCTTCTTCAGTGAGAAAAGAACAAGGGCTGGGTGGTGGTGTTCTCTGATGATGGATGCTACCTTCCTACAACAGCATTTCATATTGATGTGCTTAATGCTACCATCAAGGAAGTGATACAGGAGACTGAAGAAACACACTCAAAGTTTTAGGAAGTGCTTCTTCCCCACTGCCATCAGATTTCTGAATAAATGAACCCATGTACACAATCTCACTGTTCCTTTTTTTTTACTTGTATGGACTACTTATTTAATTTAATATAAATATATATATATTTATACTTTAGTTTATAGATTTTTTATTTTGCATTGCAATGTACTGCTGCCACAAAACAATCTATTTTATAACATATGCCAGTGATATTAAACATGATTCTGATTCTGCTTCTGAGGATCTCGGCTTAACAAAACCACACTATCATTGGTTAAGTCATGTAGTTCTAAGTGCAGATTAATCCTGCTATTAGAATTTTTTTCTGTAATTTCCCTACCACTGTTTTTAGACTCACTGCAATTAACCGGATTATCCCTGCTAGCCTTCTTAAGTAAAGGTACCACATTCAATTGGACACAAGACACTTTAACAACAAACACAGAATATTGGAGGAATTGATAAAAGGGCTCATCTTGATTCACCAACTGTTGATTTCCTCTATAGATCTCAGACCTGTCAAAATCCTTCAGCATTTCATTGTTCTGCAGTCACCTGTAAGTTCCTGTGTGGCCAAGGGAGATGTGACATTTCTGGCAAATTCTCTGCAATTTGCATCTTTGTCTACCAAATCAGCTGGGATACATCTCATCAGACCTTGGGAACACTTGGACCTTCAAGTCTGCTAAGACTTACATTGAGTGTATGTTCGCGAACTTCTGCTGCTATATTCCATCCACTTCAAGATTTGACAAGTGGTACATTCAGAGATGCTCTTCTGCACACCACTGTTGTATTGTGTGGGTATTTGACTTACTGTCACCTTCCTGTCAGCTTGAACCAGGATATGGCCTCTCTAATTAACAAAATATTTTTATCCACACAACTGCTGCTCACTGGATATTTTTGCTTCTCGCACCATTCTCTGTAAACTCTGGAGAGTGTTGTGCATGAAAATTGCGGGAGATCAGCAGTTTCTGATCATCTTGTCTGGCACCAACAATCATTTAACAGTCAAAGTCATTTAGATCACATTTCTTCCCCATTCTGATGTCTGGCTGAACCACAACAGGACCACTTGAGCATGTCTACATATTTTAATGTGTTGAGTTGCTGCAACATGATTAGCTGATTAGATATTTTCATTAACAAGCAGCTGTATAAGTGTACTTAATAAAGTGGCCTCTGAGTGTATGTTAGATGAAAATCAAGATAAAACTGCAGATGTTAGAAATCCAACATAAGTACAGAAAATACTAGAAACACTCAACTAGTCAGGGAGCTTTTGTGGAAAGAGAAACAGTAAAGTTTCAGGTCAAGGGCCTGTCATCAGGACCTTGAAAATGAGAAAACAGGTTGGTGTTCAGTACCAGGAAATTTGGAGAGGCATTAGGCGAAACAAACAGAATATGACTCCTGGGTAGTACCAGATGACCTAAATTGAGAGTTCAGCATCAGTAAGATCAAATGAAGCTTCTTTATTTGTGTAATATATTGTTAATAGTGCCATTGTGAAACATCACTCAAAATACAGAGTTCCAGCAATAATTTCCTTACCATTACTTGTCACTAGAAATGGTTTGATGCCTGCACCACTCTTGTGAAATTACACAAATGAAGTAAAGTTGAGGTTTATAACTTTGGCCTGCTAATGATTTGTTGGTTTCCACTAAATCATTAGTTAAAACACTTCCAATACTTTCACACTTTGCTTAAGATAATAGCAGAATAACTTACTTACTGTATTATTCCTTTGGTTTAATGGTGCAAACAGATATTAAATCCCAGATCCAGGGTAAATTCTAATGTATTCAATTGAATATATATATTCTAATGTGGATATTGAAATGCTGGAATTTCTCCAAAAAAAACCACCCCTGCTGTTTAAGTATTAGTCGAAATTCTCCAATCCTAATATGGGAACATTTTTGTTCTACAAATGGAAGGATGTGACCAAGGTCATCCGTTATTTATCAAAACAAATCGAGCCATTTGATTGCCCATGTGAAGACATTTTGTAATGTATGTATACAAACATAACATTTTTTCAGTAACAGTAGGTTTATGTACTTTATACATATTATTTTACAGAACAGGGAGGTCAATGATTTTGTTTTTCCTGGTGAAAGAAGTAGAACTGAAATTGGAATTGGTTTATTATTATCACACATAGAGAGATACAATGAAAAGCTTGTCTTGCATACTATTCGTACAGATCAAATTATTACACAGTGTATTGAGGCAGACCAAGGTAAAATTGAGTTGAGATTGAAGTCTAACAGCTACAGAGAAAATACAGCATAGGTAAACAATGAGATCATAATGAGGTAGATTGAGTCCATCTTGTTGTATTAGGAACCCATTTCATAGCCTTATACCAAGCTGTCCTTGAGCCTGCTTTCACTTTCTTATATCTTCTGCCAAAATGAATGGGGAAGAAGGGAGAATGTTTGGGTTCAGGGAGAAGGGTGCCTTTTTATTATGCTGACTGCTGACGGAGGCGGTGAGAAGAACAGACAGAGTCCATGGAGGTTTCTGTGATGTACTGAGCATCGTCCACAATTCTGCAGTTTCATGCAGAACAGGTGCTATTCCAAGTTCTTCTGCAGATAGGATATTTTCTATGACACATTTATAAAAATTCATAAAGATTGACAAGGGCATACCGGTTGTGTCTGAGTACCTTAAATAAAAGCATGCACGGGGATATGGCTTTAACTGGTGTATTTGCATTGCAATGAGAGAGAGAGAGAGAGCTACGCGCGTGTGTAGACAACAGCAAATGCGCAGACTCCAGATCAATACGTTGTCACAACAACGGATTCGGCAGCACAGTAGATATGGCAATTGTGCCTGTGAATACGCACGTGTCAGCTAATTATTATTTAATCATGATAGTATTTAACTCCATACTTGTCGTCGTAGTCTTTGCCGAGACTTGGACAGAGCACAGCAATGCTTCGCTGCCTGTTTGCTTTCGGTCTTCCCTGATAAACTAGACTTTCAAGTCAACTGGTTCTGAAGACTAGCAGTATTCATTTAACGTTGAGATTTTCTTTTCAGCTGTAGTGTAGGCCTCGTTTCCCATTTGAGAGTTTTAGTTAACAGCACTATTTGGCTGAGTGTTTGTTGTTTATTTTCCTTTTAACACTGTTCAAATTAAAGTCTGTGAACTATCGACCTGTTTCAGTGTCTCTCACCCGCACTTGGGCCATATCCAAACCTGGTAACGTATGTGGTGCTAAGGGGTGGGGAGGTCATTGCTCTAAAAGAAATAGATCCATACATTTCACTTCCTCCCCCTTTAGATAAATGCAACATAAAACTGTGTATGTACAAAACATTCAATAAATCTGCTTTCACAATAAAAGTCCATAATTAACTTCACAGTTCTGAAGATTCAGTCTTTTGGGTGGTACTCTGTTTCTTTCAGGCTTGTGCCTCTGGACCTGTAGAGTGGCATTGGGTTTGGCAGGTGTCTTGTCTAATACGTTCTCGGTTTCCATTTGTCACATTGCTCTCAGCAACATCATCACTGTGAGATAAGTCCGGTGACCATCATGTGTCCATCTTATTGGATGCATTCGACTCAGGTGTGTTCTTCGGTTGAGCATCCACATGACATCTCCATGTCTGATCTCCAAAAGCCACGGTGTACATCAGTGGTCCACTTCTTGTAGCTGTCCTATCAGGTGTCATTGTCTTCTTGGTAATCATACGCTAGGAATCCCTGTCCAATCTTAAACCTCCTTGCTGCTTCACTTGGCAACTGGCTGAACTGTTTGTTCTGCACTTCCCTCCGGAGGTCTGGTTTCAGGAGGTCTGTGCCGGATCTCAGATTCCTGCTCATGAACAGCGTTGCAGGTGTTTGACTTGTCATCACATGAACTGAGTTCCAATACACAAAAAGGAATTTGTCCACCTTGTGCATCCATGCCACATGCAAACCTGCCCTTTATGCCTCAGAAAATACATATCTGAAGTCACAGTATTGGGAAAGTTTGTGGAGTTCTGTAATGTATTCAGAAATGTTTTTACCCTTTGATTGGGTCCTTTTGTAAAATTAAAATTTCTCAGCTATTACTTGCAGTTTAGGGCTGAAGTGATTTTGTAAACTTGTAACAATTTCATCAAAAGTCTTGCTTGCTAGATTTGCAGGGGCTACTAAGTGGCATAAGAGACTGTACATCCTTGGACCGATTAAGCTTTGAAGCCTAAAGGCTTTCCTTTGCTCCTCCATGTTGTTTATGTTACAATTCCACCCTCTCAATATACAACTCCCAACCTTCATTAGCACTACCAAGTTTGTCAACTTTCCCGACTGAAGCCATCACCAGGTTATTTTCACTTTAAATTCAGCACATTTTTCACTGCTACTCACAGCTACATATTAATTAAGTAAAAGCACGCACAACAGGAGATGGCTTTAACTGGTGTATTCACATTGCAATGAGAGAGCAAGAGAACAGTGCACATGTGTAGACTGCATGGACAACAGATCAATATGTGGTGCTGGAGGAGTGTGGTCACTGCTCTAAAAGAAATAGATCCATACATCACAATACCAAATTTCCTTAACCTCCACAGAAAGTGAAAGGATTGATGAGCTTTCTTGGCTGTGATGTCAACATGGTTGGACAAGACAGATGATTGCTAATGTTCACACTGAGGAACTTTAATCTCAACTTCAAGTTAAATTTAATTGTCATTGAACCATACACGTGTATACATTCAAATGAAACAATGTTCCTCCAGGACCACGGTACAAATCACAGCACATACGGTCATACACGTTACCTGGATTGGAAAAGTTTAGAGCAGGGGTTTCTAACCTGGGGTCCATGGACCTCTCTGTTAATGATAAGGCTCCATGGCATAAAAGATTATGGGAACCCCGGGTTTACAGGAATATGGGTTGAACGGGAGCAAATATGACTAGATTAGATTAGCATCTTGATTGGTATGGACAGTTGTGCTGAAGGGCGTGAGTCCATAATGCATGACTCTACGACTCTATCAATGACAGGGAAAATACTGGAACCTATCCTAAAGCATCTTATAAAAGGTAATAGCAGCACTAAGCAGAGCCAGTTTTGATTTATCAAATGGTAATTTTGTTTGAAGAGTCTATTAGCATTTGTTGAGAATGTGTCAAGTACAGTTGGTGATGAGAAGCCAGTGGATGTTGCGTATTTAGATTTTGAGAATGTCCCACACATAAGCTCCAGGACATTGGTGAACAATATCAGAACACATAGAATTGAAGTAATCATAGAATGGCTTCTGAATTATCTAACAGTTAAGAAACAAAATATCAAAATAAACGAGTGCTTCTCAGTAAAAAGGCTGTGATTAGTTGACTAATGCAGGTAGCAATCCTGGGGCGCCCATTATCCTCAGTCTGTATCAATGTCTTGTCTGAGTGTAATACTTCCAGCTTTGCTGATAACATAATATTTATTTGGAAAGTGGGGTAATGAGGATGCAAAGAGGCTTCAAGAGGTAGATTCAAGCTAAATGGGAGGGCAATAAGGTGGCTGATGAAGTATGATGTGAAAAGACTTCTTTTTAAGCACTTCATGTTTAGCATGGGGGGGGCTGTTTCCATTGCTTTTGACCTTATGATATCAGCTATCACAGTGGACAGGGAAACAGGAAAGTTAGTTTGATGGGTAGGTGTTCAAATAGATAAATAGATCATTTGCCAAAGAGGATATGCATTAAGCTCATCTGATAAAGTTGGTTGTGGAGTTTTAACGCAATGGAGAGCACATTAAAATTATAGTTGGACATTGGTTCCTGTGACATTGTTTGCTTCAAGTCCACACTCTAATCATAATTGGTGTGTGCATCAAAAACTGGACTTGGCAGAAAACCATCAGTGTGGTCATCTGACATGCATTTTAATCTTTCCATTTAGGATCTCTGAGTAATTTCATGATGCACTTTGAAATCATTGGTAAGGAATGTTGGGGGAATATGTGATGGACAAGCTGACAGAGGTCAGACTTCGGACAATTGGGTCATTGTTGGGATATATATATATCCAGTTCTTTCCCTGTTGTAAGTAGCAGCAGAAACTTTACAGCTATTGGGCAGCCCTGCTTATGAAAATTAAGAAACTGCTTTTCAAGAAGGGACGCCTTTAATGGTGGTGCTAATAGGACTGAACTCATGTCCTCCTGTGTAAATTGATGGGATGAGCACTGATAGGAAGGACTGCCAAACTAGGTCAGGAGATCACCGAGGGATCAACAAGTGACATGCATGTCAAAGTTCCAGTCCACGGCTAAATCATTGTAAGTACTATACCCTTTATGCTCACTTGCACTATCAATGTAAACTATTGCTTTTCGGTTTTTGGGCTTGACACTTCTATTTGCTTGAAGAAACAGTCCCTTATTCCTGGCCACTTTCTTCACAAAGACTGCAGAACAACATCTGAAAAAGTTCGTTCTTCTAGCTGCCAGTTTTACATTACAGAAGTGATTGAAAACTACTATTAAAATCTTCCCTCTAGGAGGTGTAGCATTTGAATAAAAAACATTAGTGTCTGAAAGTATGTCCAAATAACTCACCTCACCACAGTTGCTGAGTTAATCAGAAACAATACAAAAAGTTTGTTTCTTTACCAAGCTACACAACTGAAGCTCAATACCTATTGGCTCCCAACTAAAACTAAGATCATGAACTATAAGTATTGACTGCAATGACACTTTAAACCCATTTACAGCATATTCAATTTTTTCACATCAATGCCTACAGAAAATTTGAAAGATCTTGAGCATAAAAAATTGACGTGTTCACTGTAGTCAAACTATAAAATGAATTATTTCTCTTACAGCAAGACAAGAATTTTGCAAGGTCTATTGTATTGTTTGTTTTCTGACAAGTCCTCAGTAATAAATGAATATGGTCACTTCTTTCATTTTGGTACCTAAAAAGACAGGGAACATCGTGACAGTGAATGATACAGGAGCTCCTCCCGCAATATGCAGTTGCACATCCATTCATGAACGTTTCATCATTTACGATTGATAGAAGCAACAATGACATGACTTATTACCATGCTCTAGCAAGTAACTGTTCTGCATGCAACTTGTAATTACTTTACATTGTAGCATGCAATTGTTCATCTTTGAGGAAAGTAAAGACAATGTGAAGAAAACATTATGTTAGTAAAGCAAGTGAAAGACTATTCATATCCTAATAATAAAAGCTGCAAACAAGTTAATCACAGTGCAATTAATATACAAGTGAATATTTACTGTTATGGTACACTATTAACTCCTTCATGTAATTAACAGTATTACATATCTATAAGATCTAAGAACAGGTATAAAAACACCTCAGATGAGAAAATCCGCAGATACTGGAAATCCAAGGAACACATACAAAATGCTGGAGGAACTCAGCAGGTCAGGCAGCATCTATGGAAAAAAGTAAACGGTCGATGTTTTGGGCTAAGACCCTTTATCGGGATTGCAGAGTCCTGATGAAGGGTCTAGGCCGATGCTGCCTGGTCTACTGAGTTCCTCCAGCATTGCATTAAAATAATTCATCTGCTTTGAAGGAATTTATGAGTACTTATCTACATGACATCTTTAATATATATTTAACTATTTTTATAATTTAACTACGGGTTATCACTTTTTTGGCAGAGTCATTGATGGGGATATAGACTGCACTACTAAACTAGATTTAAGCATTGCTCTAGAATCTAATCATTCACTGCAAAGAAGATCTGCCATGTTAATGCACTGAAGCTGCATCTTAGGATGGAATTTTAAAAAAAGTTAAAAACTGCTTTTATATATTTAGAATCTTAACATACCTTGATTAATAGAACTAAAAGTAAACTTTTTAATCAGTATCTATTTCTCCAAATGTAGGAATCAAGCTTAAAGAAGGGTAAAGAAAAGACTTTAAAAACATACAAATCTGTTTATTTTTGGATTAGATATTAATAGTCTATTTTATGAAGTAGAATTGTGAAAGAAACTTTAAAATATTTTGAAACTTGTATCCATAAAGTATCTTCAAATAAGGATCAAGTGCATACCCAGGTGCAGAAAGCTTTTAATCTTGATAAATCTGTCCTGAAGGTGGGATTAGTTTTATGTGTGACATGGCTTCTTGAGTGATGTTCTTCAAATTAGTGCAATCAATAATTTCAGTTTGCAGCAAACTTAATTCATTTGGAATTTCTCAATCTTTTGCATGGAATTCAGGCAATTGAAAACAATAAAAGCTAGAAAGCAATTTTGGCCATTATGTTCGCAGTAATGGAAGCCAGCTGATGTCCTGAAAGAATATGTCTATTGTTTGTTTAACTATTCTGTGTGTTAGTTATAAAAATCATCAAGCAAGCAGTTTACAAACAAGGAATCTTAAATTGAGACACTGATTTTAGGGTCATCTAATAATAGTTACTAATTGCTATTTATCTGTTATAAGTCTTGCACTGTGGCTCAAAAGGGAAGTGGGAGAAAAGGACTGCAGTAGTGATAGGGGAATCCATAGTTAGAGGAGTAGAATGAGATCTTCCGGATGTGAAAAATCACAAAGAGTAAGGGTCCCGCCCCAGAGGCACTCCACGGGTGACCAACCTCCATGCAGAATATGATTTGTCTCCAACCACTCTTTGCCTTTGTGGGCAAACCAGTTCTGGATCCACAAAGCAATGGCCCCTTGGATCCCATGCCTCTTTACTTTCTCAAAAGCCTTGCATGGGGTACCTTATCAAATGCCTTGCTGGAATCCATGTACACTACATCTGCTGGTCTTCTTTCATCAATGTGTTTAGTCACATCCTCAAAAAATTCCATTAGGCTCGTAAGGCATGACCTGCCCTTGACAAAGCCATGCTGACTATTCCTAATCATATTATGCCTCTCCAAATACCAGGGTCAGGGATAACTCAGATTGGGTCCATGGCATTCTAAAGGGGTGGGTGAGTAGCCAGAAGCCTTGGCACATATTGGCACCAATAACATAGGCATGAAAAGGGAAGAAGTCTAGAAGAGAGAATTTAGGAAGTTAGGAGGAAAGTTGAAAAGCAGGACCACTAGAGTAGTAATGTCTAGATTGCTGCCTGTGCCATACACAAGTGAGAATAAGAATAGGATGATTTGGCAGCTGAATATATAGCTGAGGAATTGGTAAGGGGAGGGTTTCAGATTTTTGGATCATTGGGATCTCTTTTGGGGAAGGTAGAACCTGTACAAAAAGGACAGGTTACACCTGAATCCAAGGGGGATCAGTATCCCTTGGGTAGATTTGCTAGTGCTGTTGGGGAAGGTTTCAAGAAATTGGGCAAGAGGATAGGAATCACAGTGACAGGACTAAGGATGAGGCAGTCGGTATGCAACTAGATGCAGTGTATAGTGAGACCGTGAGGAAGGACAACCAGATGACAGGGCAAAAGTGTAGTCAGTTGGATGAGTTGAATTGTAACATGGGAGCAAAATTGAAATCAGTGGTGAATACAGGATTGAAAGTGTTTTATTTGATTGCTCACAGTACATGGAGTAAGGTAGATGATATTGTAGTGCAGTTTGAGATTGGCCGGAATGATGTTGTGGGCATCATTGAGATGTGGCTGAAAGAAGATCATAGTTGGGAGATTAACATCCATGGATACACATTGCATTGAAAAGACAGGCAAGTAAGCAGAGGGGGTGGAGTGGCTCTGTTGGTAAAAAGTGAAATCAGGACCTTAGAAAGAGTTGACATAGGATCAGAAGATATAGAATCCTCTTGGTTAGAGTTCAAAAGTTCAAAGTTTAATATAATTATCAAATCCTGAAACTTGTCTTGAGTTATAAAACTGCTAGGGTAAAGATGGGAGTTATATTCAGGCCTTCGAACAGTAGCCAAGTTGTGGGGTACAAATTACAATGGGAGATGGTAATGGCATGTAAAAAAGACAATGTTGAGTAGAAATGGGGTTTTCAATATGCAGGTAGATTGTCAAAAATGAGGTTGGTCCTGGATCCCAAGAGGCTGAATTTGTAGAATGCTTATGAAATGAATTTACAGAGCAGATTGTTGTTGAACCCAGTTGGGGAAAGTCAATTTTGGATTTGGGAAGTGTAACGAACCATATTTCATATGAGGGCTTAAGGTAAAGAAACCCTTTGGAGTCAGTGACTGGAATAAGATAGACTTCATCCTGCAGATTGAGATGGAAAAGCTAAAATCAGATGCATCAGTATTACAGATGAATAAAATGAATTACAGAGGCATAATGATGCAACCGGGGCTGACAAGGGAATTTAAAGACAAGATAAAAGCAAAGGAGAGGACATATAATATAGCAAAAATTAGCTGGAAGTTCGAAGATTGGGAAACTTTAAAAAAAAACATAAGGCAATGAAAAAACCATAAGGAGGGAAAAGATGAAATATGAAAGCTAGCCAATAATAGGAAAGAGGATACCAACATTTTTTCAGATATATGAAGAGTAAAAGAGAAGCAAGAGTTGATACAGTGCCATTGGAAAATGATGCTGGAGAGGTAGTAATGAGGCATGAATAAAGTCAGAAGAACTAAATAAGTATTTTGCAACTGTCTTCACTGTGGAAGACACTACCAGCATGTTGGAAGTTCAAGAGGGTTAGGTGACAGAAGTGAGTGTAATTGTTATTACTAGGGAGAAGGTGCTTGAGAAACTGAAACGTCTGAAGATAGATAAATCACTTGGACCAATGTTCTATACCTCAGGATTCTGAACGAGCCAGCTGAAGTGATTGTGGAGGCATTAGTAATGATATGTCACAAATCACTAGATTCTGGCACGTTTCTGGAGGACTGGAAAAATTGCAAATGTCACTGCACTCTTCAAGAAGGGAGTGAGGCAGAATAAAAGAAATAATAGGACATTTAGTCTGACCAGTGGTTGGGAAGGTAATGAAGTTGATTGTTAAGGGTGAGGTCTCAGGGTACCTGGAGACACATGAAAAAATAGGCCAAAGTCTACATGGTTTCCTTGAGAGAAAATCTTGTCTGACAAATCTATTGGAATTTATTGAAGAACTACAAGCAGAATAGGCAAAGGAGAATGATGGATGCTGTGTACTTGGATTTTCAGAAAGTCTTTGACAAGGAGCTGCACATGAAATGGCTTAACAAGATAAAAGCCCACAGTATTAAGACCATAAGACATAGAAGCAGAATTAGGCCATCTGGCCCATCGAGTCTGCTCTGCCATTCAATCATGGCTGATCCTTTTTTTTCTCCTTCTCAACCCCAGTTCCTGGCCTTCTCCCCATAACCTTTGATTCCATGTCTACTCAAGAACCTATCAATCATTGCCTTAAATACACCCAATGACCTGGCCTCCACAGTTGCATGTGGCAACAAATTTTACAAATTCACCACCTTTTGGCTAAAGAAATTTCACCACATCTCTGTTTTGAATCAATGCCCCTTTATCCTAAGGCTGTGCCCTCTTGTCCTAGGCTCTCCCACCATGGGAAACATCCTTTCCACTTCTACTCTGTCTAGGCATTTCAATATTTGAAAGGTTTCAATGAGATCCCTCCTCAACCTTCTGAACTCCAGCAAGTACAGACCCAGAGCCATCAAATGTTCTCCATATGATAACCCTTTCATTCCTGGAATCTTCCTGGCGAACCTCCTCTGGACCCTCTCCAATGCCAGCACATCTTTTCTAAGATGAGGGGCCCAAAACTATTTACAATACTCAAGGTGAGGCCTTACCAGTGCCTTATAAAGCCTCAGCATCACATCCGTGCTTTTGTATTCTAGACCTCTTGAAATGAATGCTAACATGGCATTTGCCTTCCTCACCACTGACTCAACCTGCAAGTTAACCTTCAGGGTGTTCTGCACAAGGACTCCCAAGTCCCTTTGCATCTCAGATTCCTGGATTTTCTCCCTGTTTAGAAAATAGTCCGCACATTTATTTCTACTACCGAAGTGTATGACCATGCATTTTCCAGCATTGTATTTCATTTGCCACTTTCTTACCCATTCTCCTAATCTGTCTAAGTCCTTCTGCATCCTACCTGTTTCCTCAACGTTACCTGCCCCTCCACCAATCTTCATATCATCTGCACATTTGTATACAGCATAAAAAGTGGTCCCAACACTAACCCTACAGAACACCACTAGTCACTGGCAACCAACCAGAAAAGGATCCTTTTTTTCTCTCTCACTGCCTGCTACCAATCAGCCAATGCTCTAACCATGTTAGTAACTTTCCTGTAATACCATGAGCTCTTAACTTGGTAAGCAGCCTTATGCGTGGCACCTATCAAAGGCCTTCTAAAAGTCCAAATATACAACATCCACTACATCCTCTTTATCTATCCTACTTGTAATCTCCTCAAGGAATTCCAACAGCTTTATCAGGCCGGATTTCCCCTGAAGAAAACCATGCTGACTTTGTACTATCTTGTCCTGAGTCACCAAGTACTCCGTCACCTCATCCTTAACAATTGACTCTAACATCTTCCCAACAACTGAGGTCAGGCTATCTGGGCTATAATTTTCTTCCTGCTGTCTTCCTTCTTTCTTAAAGAAAGTTAAAGTATTACAAGAAAGATACCTGCATGGGTAGAGGATTTGCTGATTAGCAGGAAGCAAAAAGTGGGGATAAAAGTAGCTTTTTCTGGTTGGCTGCTGGTGACCAGTGGTGTTCCACAGGGGTCGGTGTTGGGACCACTTCATTTTATGCTGTATACAAATGTGCAGATGATATGAAGATTGGTGGAGGAGCAGGTAGTGTTGAGGGAACAGGTAGGATGCAGAAGGACTTAGACAGATTAGGAGAATGGGTAAGAAAGTGGCATATGTCAGTGATTTGTATGACAGTGATTTAGATGACAGTTATATGTCAGTGATTTGTATGACAGAATTGATGGCTTTGTGGCCACATTTGACAATAGACAATAGGTGCAGAAGTAGACCATTCGGCCCTTCGAGCCTGCACTGCCATTTTGAGATCATGGCTAATCAATTACTATCAATACCCGGTTCCTGCCTTGTCCCCATATCCCTTGATTCCCCTATCCATAAGATACCTATCTAGCTCCTTCTTGAAAGCATCCAGAGAATTGGCCTCCACTACCTTCCGAGGCAGCGCATTCCAGACCCCCACAACTCTCTGGGAGAAGAAGATATGAACTTAGGTGCAGGGGTTGGTGGTGCCGAGGAAGTAGTGAGGTTGCAGAAGGACTTAGACAGAATAGTAGAATGGGAAAAGAAGTGGTAGATTGAAAACAGTATTGAGAAGTGTACAGTCATGCACTTAGGTAGAAGGAACAGAAGTGTAAATTATAGTCTAAACAATGAGTTCTCAACACTTTTTACGCCATGGTCCAATACCATTAAGCAATATGTCTGTGAATCCCAGGTTCGGAACCCCTTCACTAAACTGACAGAAATTCAAAAATTCGACGTGCAAAGGGACTTGGACGTCTTCATTCAAGATTCCTTAAGGGTTAACTTACAGGTTGAATTGGTGGTGAGGAAGGCAAATTCAACATTAGCATTCACCTTGGGAGGACTAGGATATAATGCCAATGCTTTAAAAGCCACTGGTGAGGACCCAATTGCAGAATTGTGAGCAGTTTTGGGCCGCTTATCTAAGAAAGGAAGTACTGGCATTGGAGAGGGTCCAGAGGAGTTTCACGAGAATGATTCCAGAAATGAAAAAGTTATCATATGAGGAGTGCTTGATGGCTCCAGGCTTATACTCACTGGAATTTAGAATGAGGGAGGGTCTCATTGAAATCTAATGAATGTTGAAAGATCTAGGTAGAATGGATGTGGTAAGGATGTTTCCTGTAGTGAGGGACTCTAGGATCAGAGGGCACAGCTTCAGAATAGAGGGATGACCATTTAGCAGAGAGGTGGGGAGAAATATCTTTAGCCAGAGGATAGTGAATCTGTGGAATTTTTTGCCACCGGTGGCTGTGGAGTCTAGGGTGTATTTAAGATGGAGATTGATAGCTTCTTGATCAGTCAGGGCATGATAAGTTATAGAGAGAAGGAAGGAGAATGGGGTTGAGAGGGAAAATGGATCAGCCATGATGAAATGGTGGAGTTGACTCGATGAGCTGAGTGGCCCAATTCTGTTCCTATCTCTAATGGTCTTATAAATATAGTTGACAATACCATTTTTTATGGTATCTGCCAGAAGTAAGAACACACTTCTCTCCTGCTGCAAATAATCTATCAGAAAATAAAATCTTAAATATCAGTTGAACAATATCGGCATCAACAGGAACTAATCTGATCAGAAATGGCATAAATTATTTTATGGAAGCAAAGAATTTAGTGTAATTCATTTTGAATGTATTTTTAACATAAACTGTTTATACCTGGGGGTTTTTTCCCCTTTTCTGATGATAGTTGAACTGATCAACTTCCTTCTATCCTGAAAGACATCTATCTGTGAATTCTGAAACCCTGGTAGCATTGTTTGCGATGTTAGATTTTTCAAAGTGACAGATACCTATATCCGCAGGCAGCGTGTCAGATGTTCATCAGGGCCAGCAGAATTGTGAGGTTGGGAAGTGTTCTTTAAGATGTTCTGTACCTTTGATGACATGATGTTCCATTTTGCAGCTTTCACATGATCAATGATTCAGCGGCTTTTGAACAGAAAAGGAAGCTAGCTGTCATACAAGTTGCAGTTTGCAAGGGAAATTGATCAGTTGATTAATTCACTGACTTCAGCCAGATGGATGATTTTGAAGCTTTCATTTTCCTGTAAAAGTGAAAACATATGTTAACAGAGGTGGTAAATTCAGTTCTCTGACATTGGTAAATTGCATAGAAATTGATATATTTGATTTATGATCCGGTAAGGCCATGTCAATCTCAGAATTTAAGGAGTAGATCTGTTTGGATAAAACAAAGGAAATCTTAAAAGAAAGGTCATCTTTCAAAGAAAGTAGTAATGAAAGTGCCTTGTTTACCTTCAGGACCCACACTTTAGTCTACAGGGCATGGTTTTAAAATGAGCTTATTTGTCCAATGTATTGTACATCGAAGCATATAATTTTCAACAACCACCCCAGTCCGAGAATTGTGCTTGGGAGCAGGCTGTAAATGTTGCCATAACTCCAGAGCCAACACATCATCTCCATAACTCACTGAGCCGAAACCTAAATGTATGTCTGGAATGTGGGAGGAAGCTGGAGCACCAAGTGGAGACCCACGACGTCATGAGGAGAATGTACGAATTCCTTACAGACAGCGGAGGGAATCCAACGCTGATCAGTGATCGTTGGTGCTGTAAGGCGTTATACTAACTGCTACACCTCTGTGTTGCCCAGATAAATTCACATACGTCCACAATTTCTTTGATAAGGATGATTATAAATGCACATCCCTAATTAGTCTGTGTGTGCTTCATTATAATTTGAATTAATGTCTGAGCAAAATCTGTGGACAGGTATTAGCTTTTCGATATATCTACAGATTTACAGTGTGTAAATACAGTATGTTTATGCAAATATATATGCACTATATTGCAATTTGACAAGACAGCTAACTATATAAATTAGATGCACGGAAATATTCATGGAATGATAGAATGGGAAGAGTGCAGTAGTGGCCACTTAAACTGTTAAGTCTGCATAAGCTTCTTCAAGAGTTAATTCCACTTTATATTATTTATGAGGATCATTTCTTTTAAGCTGAAGACATAATGCAATTTAGTGCAGAGGTATTCTTTATCATACTTCTAGGAGAACAAAGGGAATGAAACTAATTTTGTGATTTTTATAATTTGTGACATGGTAAGTGATGGTGCAGTGAATTGAGGGTAAGAGAGAGGTGGAGATGGCTTTAATTTCCTTGCTGTTAACATATCAGAGGATCTGCCCTGGGACAAGCACATATGTTTTACCACAAAGAAAACACAACAGAACATCTATTTTCTTTGAAGTTTGGATAGGTTTGGCATGTCACCAGAAACTTTGATAAACTTCTATACATGCACAGGGGAGAGTACCCTAACTGGTTGCCTGGTATGGAAAAACCAATATCCACGATCGGGAAAGGTGACAGAAAATGACCAGCACATCCTAGTCCAGCACGGGCGAAGCACTCCCCACCATTGAGTACACTTACGTGGAGCGCTGCCACAAGAAAGCGGCATCCATCATCAAAGACTCTCACCCTCTAGGACATGCTCTTTCTTGCTACTGCCATCGGGAAAGAGGTACAGAAGCCTTAGATCCCACACCACCAGATTCAGGAACAGTTATTACCCTACAAACACCAGGCTCTTGGAAAAGCATAGGCAGCTTCATTCACCACTACTGTGAACTGATTCCGTGACCTACAGACTCACCTTCAAGGACTTTTTAGTCAGTTAGTTAGAGCTTTACTGTCATTACTGAGGAAAACAAGATTGCAAGGCTACTCCATTTAGTGTAAAACAGCAGACTGGCTATTCAATTACTAAAAATACAATGAGGACATTTAAAATAATGTCTGAGTTACTTAGAATGACATCTAAGTTACAACTGAATTAAAAACAAGCAACTCCAAAATGAAAAGAAACAGTGACTGCCCATTCAAGTGTTGCATTGTATTTATTATTTAATAAATACAATTATTAAATATAAAATAGCATCAAGAATTATGCCCCCTTATTGCACTTAGAGATTGTCCATTTTGCCTATGGACTATGGGTGGGTGGAAGCAGGCATGATGTATCTGGGGAAAAAGTTGTTTCTCAGTCTGGATGTCCGTGCAGAGATGTTTCTCTATTTCCTGCTGAATGGTAGGAAATTGAACAAGTGATTACTTGGGTGGGATGAGCCCGTCATAATTTTGTGAGTTGGCCATAGACATCATGACTTGTAGATGGTTTCCATATCTGGTAGTTGTGTCCCAACGATGTTCTGTGCAGTCCTGATCACTCGTTGAAGTGCTTTTTGGTCAGTGTTGTAGCGGCTAGTGTACGACACTGCCATGCGGTAGGTCAATATGCTCGCAATTACACATTGCTAAAAGCTTACCAGCAGCTTTAGAGGCATATACGCTCTCTATAAGCTCCTAAGATAGCATAGGCACAGCTGAGCCTTCCCCACTATCAAGAGAGCCCCTCTGTGAGGTTCACTCACAAGAGTTTAAAGCTGGAAACACTTTCCACTGCTTCACCACTTATGAGTGATGGAGCTTGTTCGTACCTTCCTAATTTCCTGTAATTGATAACCATTTCTATGTTTTTTTTTAAATGTTGAGTGAAAGGTTGTGGTTATTGTACCATTCAGACAGTTTCTGCACTTCCATTTGTTATCTGTAATTAATCCAGCCACTGTGGTGTCATCTGGAAATTTGATGATGGAGTTGGCAACATAGGCAGGGGCACTGTCACAGGTGGAAAGAATGTAAAGGAGTGAGCTTAGTACTCATCTCTGCGATGCGCCGGTGATCAGGGTCAAGGAGATTGATGTGTATATGTCTAGTCTGACGAGTCTGCCATTGGTAAGAAAGCCCAGAATCCAATTGCAAATTGACATATTGAGTCCCTGACTGTGTAGTTCAATGGGCAACTTGTTGGTGAGTATGCTGTTGAAGGCAGAACTGTAGTCAATAAAAAGCAGTTTAGCATGTAACCTTATGCTCCAGGTGTTCTAGTAGGATGTGGAGAATGTTGGAGATGGCATCCTCAGTTGATCCGTTTGCTTATAGGCAAACTGCTGACTGTTCAGAGTAGCAAGGACAATTTTCATATTGTGGGACATAACCAGTCGCTCTAGGCTCGTGCCGGCTATGGGGGAGTGGGCAACCGGTCTGTAGTCATTAACACATGTTACCGCTGACTGTTTTGGGATTGGTAGGATGGTAGATGTCTTGATGCATGCAGTGGCCACAGCAAGAGACAGAGATAGGTTATAGATTTCAGTTAAAAAAAACTCTGCCTGCTGGTCAGCACAGTCCCTGAGAATCCACCCATCTGGTCCAGATGCTGTGCATGACCTGATACTGTGTGTGTTGATACTTCACAATTTGTATCTGTGTCATTTTTATTTGCATAGTTTGTCTTCTTTTGCACATTGATTTTGGTCAGTCTTTATCTATAGTTTTTCTAAATTCAGTTGTATTTCTATTTTTTCTGCAAATACATGCAAGAAAATAAATTTCAAGGTAGTATATTGTAACGTACACATATTTTGATAACAATTTTCCTTTGAACTTTGAGCTTTCTTACTTTAATGGCCTTGTAAAGCCTGTTCTAGCTGCTAAGTTTCATTGACATATTTTCAAATCCATCCCTCTGCCAGCATAACTGATGCCTCAAGGACTAGCTGGTACTGGAGCAGGAACTCCAAAACAGTTTACAATGTATCTCAGTGCTTACTTTAACTATGTTGATTCTTAAGTTTTTTTTCTTGGGCCATGCAACATTTGACCACCATGTACAGCAGATTAGACATTACGCACAGCAACTAATATAGTGTGATTATACACTCAGTGGCCACTTTCTTAGGTACACCTGTGCACCTGCTTGTTAATGTAAATACTTAATCAGCAAATGATGTGACAGTAACTTAATGTATAAAAGCATGCAGACATGTTCAAGAAGTTCAGTTGTTGTTCAGACCAAACATCAGAATGGGGAAGAAATGTGAGCTAAGGGACTTTGACCATGGAGTTCAAAGATGCTCTTCAAATGATTGTTGGTGCCAGACAGGGTGGTTTAAGTATCTCGGAAACTGCTGATCCCCAGGGATTTTCATGCACAACATTCTCTAAAGTTTACAGAGAATGGTGTGAGAAACAAAATGGCAGCTCTGTGAGTGAAAACACCTTGGTAATGAGAGAGGTCAGAGGAGGTTGGCCAAACTGATTCAGGCTGATAGGAAGGTGATATAACTCAAATAACATTACTACAATGGCGTGCAGAAGAGCATCTCTGAGTGTGCAACACTTTGAACCCTGAAGTGCATGGGCTACAACAGGGGAAAACCATGAACATACACTCTTGTGGCCACTTTATTAGGTACAGGATTATGTGTTTCTAGGTTTGATGTAATGTAAGAAATAAAGCTAATCTTTAATCTTCCTTTAGAAATCTACAGCACTAACTGCTTTCTCCTTCAAAAGAGGCTGCCTGACTTTCTTGATTCTTCCAGCATTTTTATTTTTGGTTTTTGCCTTACTTGTTTTCCTTTCTCCGAATTCCTCCTCCCAGGGTCTTCTAATAGAGCCACTGGCTGATCTATTGAAAATTATCTCACTCCTTGTATTTATTTCAATTCCCCATAACCTTAGTGCTCCTGAAAATCTATGAGTTCACTTCTCTCCTATGATCTCCCCACCCATACTGACTGACATCATTATGCATTGCTCTAGCAGCTCTGCTAAGATTATGGATTTAAGAGGAGACTGGTTCAAGCTGACAGGAAGGGGACAGTAAGTCAAATAGTCATGCATTGCAGCAATGGTGTGCAGAAGAGCATCTTTGGATGCACAACACATTGAAACCTGAAGTGGATGGGCTCCAGACGCAAAACCCACGTACATACATTCAGTGGCCACTGTATTAGGAAGAGGAAAACCTAATAAAGTGGCCACTGTGTGTATAACAAGATGTTTCTGTCATTTATGCCTCTCTTGTAAGAGAAACTGCCATTAGTGGTTTTAGAAATACCTGAATCTATTTCCAGGTCTTCAAGGTGTTAGTCAATGAACAGCATATATAACACTGCCTACATATAAGTGTGACTGAAAGCAATGAGGCAACTTAAGATTATGCATCATGCTTGTGCAGTGAGTTCCAAATCCAGATACATATTGCACTTGTAGGTCAGAAAATTTACAATTACAATATGTAAATTAAGAAAGGAAGTCAAGAAATAATCTTCTTCAATATTCTTACAGAAAGAGCAGTACGGTAATTATTACATAGAATTTCTGAAAATGTTATCATAAGTAGCAAATGTAAGAAGTAAGAATGGTGTTCCAAGAAGCCTTCCAGTTCATGAAGAACCTTTGAAAAGCAGTCACTTTGACACTAGTTATCATAATCATAGGAAAAAGATCATTCAGCCTCTTGTGCCCTAGTGAGGTCATTAGTTACTTTTTTAAATTATATCCACCTGTCATAGTATTGCTTCGTTTTGTATCCTTGTCTCACAAAATTCAATTACTCTCAGACTTAGAACTGTTAATTAAGCTCGCACTGACTAAATTTTGTTGAATTATTTCATCATTCTTCCCTCCCTTGCCTGAAGAAATAGTTCCTAAGTTTCCTCCTGAATGGCTCAGACTTAACGGTTATGTCCCTTTGAACACTGTGTCTTTTTGCAAGTAGAAAAGGTTTCTTGCAATCTTCTCTTTCAATTAATTTTGAAATTCTAAATTCCTCTATCAAATTTCCCTTTGACCTTCAATATTCCAGAGAACGGAAGTCTAATGCAGATAATTCTCTTCGATCTCTCTCTAATTCTTGGAATCCCATTAACATTAGAGTGAATATGAACTGAACTTTAATTTGAATATCAACCTTCATACAGTTAACATGGTCTTTTCGAGGTGGAGCACTGAGGACCATGTTAAATACTTCGGATGTGGTCATTGCATCAGTGTAGTGAAAAGGCTTTAAATTTATATTCTAATCCACCTGGTTAGCCACTAGCCATTCTGAATATTTTTCTGTTCCTAACTAAAATATTTTAGTGATTTGTGCTCCTGACACATAAATTTCTTAGAGCTGCTATTCTACCCAGCTTTTCACTATTTAAATGTCACTAGAGTCTAATGTCGTTTGGTCCAAAATGAATGACTTCATTCCTATCTACATTAAAATCCATCTGCTTCAATCTCACCCACTCACTCTTTAATTTTCTTGCAGATTACTCGGGGGAAGTTCACATTTTTGTAGGCTTACTTCGTGTGAAAGAAGTAGATTTGTATCCTGCTGTTCATGAATAAAATTAAGGTTTGTGCATATTTCTTCACCTTTGAATCCAATTTACTACTGGATAGGATTCTAGTATTATTGTATTATTAAGGACGTAGTAATTGATCCAGCAAATTCAGCAATTAAATGAGGACAGAAAAGTAATAACTTCTGTTTTAATTAAATTGATGTCTCCAAGTCTAGCACAAAGTATATTATGAAAGAAATTTCTCCTGTTAATGGCTACTTATGCCATTTCCTGGAACATGAAATGAAAGAAATAGATATGAAGATGTATATTAACAGGTCTTTATCCTCTTTACACAGAATGCACTGGATGTAAGGCTGCTGGTATTTGTTGCCGTTGTAGAATCAGATGCCAGCAACTTCATGAGTTTTATACATGGATCATTTTACACAGAGATCCTAAAGTTGCTGCCAATGGTTTAATTTCTCTTTTGTAGGATGCATGATATCTAACCTTTTGCTAATAAAATAGAGGGAAAGTACTTCCACTGGTGTGAGCATCAGCTAATTCCAAACTGGATGCAGTTCACATACATTGAAAATACTTAATGACATAAGATCTTCATGAGCTTATAAACGAGCACAGGCACTCAGTGAGAGGTTCAAAATGTCATTGAAGCCAGCTGATTGGCATGGGCTTTCAGTCCCAAAAGATCAAGAACTGTGTTTTGTGGAGTCCAAATAGAAACAACTTTCCAGTCACCAGATCACCTGTCAATAATAAGTGAGCCACTGAGTTAAAATAGGTATTTTGGAACAATAAGGTGAATAGTTATGAAATAGTGGATCCATTTAGATTAGGTATTCTGACAGCAGTGGTAGGTAAAGTGCTAGAAAAAGGTAATGGGATTGAGGAAAGTAAGCATAGATTATTAAATATTAGGATTTTCTGTTTTTTTATCTAACAAAATATATGCTGGAGGAGAGGAAGCAGGGAAGAAAGTTGAAGTACAGGAACAAATGTAGTATATTTGCCCTTCAAGAAGGACTTAATTAAGATTCTACATATTTTTAATGTTCTTATTTACTTTTGTTCTTGTTTACATTTTGTTGATCAGATTGCAATGTGGAAATCTTGTCAAAAGCCTGGCTAAAATCCAATTTTATCCTACTTTACTAAGTTCTAACCCCAAAACTATGCCCCCAAGTTCTACAATCTCCAGCCAGGAGAAGTAGCTTCTCAGTGTATGGAATTTGCTTAAAACTTAATTAAGCATGCTACTAATTCATTTATGCAGGCACCCATCCAGCACAACTTCTCGACAATGTTCTTTACTAAGGATTGTGAGACAACATCCAATCAGAATGGTTCAGTACCAAGACTGAAGGAAGCATGGACAATATTAACTAGCTATGGGATATAGATTGCTGGATTGCCTGTTTGCCTTTTTAACTACCATGTTCACAAAATTGTTCTATAATTGAGACAGTATATAGGTAGAAGTGTACCCAATTCAAACTCTGAAAATACACTCTATTGTTAAAGTAGGGTTCACCTGCACTGCATTACTGCAACTGAGGATGGCAGGCAAAGCGAAAGACTTGACCTTCAGTGACGTCTTTCACTCAACCTTACTAATCATCGCTCTGTTTAACCAATCATCCATTATCACCTTAATGTGACTGCAATAATAGGTAACTCAACGTTGCAATTAATTTGTGACCATTTATTCCTACAAATGGGTATATCCTCATGAGTAATTCATATACCCATTATGGATCTCTGGAATTATTCAATTTTTTACACAAAATAATGTATATCACATAAATTAAACTTACCCAGCAGCAATGTAAACATATGAAAAAAATATCAAAAATGTACTGTAAGGAGAAGAATATCTGTTGTTATGGGAGTTATAAAAATAAACCTTTTCCCAGGGTTGAGGAAGCCAGAACTGGAGGGCATGGGTTTAATTGAGAAGGGGGAGATTTAATAGGAATCTGTGGGACAACTATTGAACCTTAAGGATTTTCCATATATGGAATGAGCTGCCAAAGGAAGAGGTTGGGACAGGTACGTTAGCAATGTTTAAAGGGCACTGGAAGGGAACATAGTTAGAAAAGGATTAGATAGATAGAGATAGACAAATAGATACTTTATTGATCCCAAAGGGAATTACAGCATAACAGCAACATTACAGGTGTACAGATATACAGATGTACAACTATTAGAAGAGAATTAAGAAAGAATAAAAAAGTAAGTTACCTCAAACAGTCTAACAGGAGGGGGGTCATCACTTCCATGGCTATAGTTGACTCATTATAAAACCTAATGGCCGAGCATCAGAATGACCTCAACTAGCACTGTCTGGAGCAATGTGGGCAAATAGTTGAGATGGCCATCATGGTCAGCATTGGCATGTTGGGCTGAACGACTTGTTTCCATGCTCCATGACTCTGTGACTGGAATGAAGTGTACCAATCGATAGCAAAGATGAGAAAAATACCAATGTTTTGGGGCTTGATTGTGTCAATCAGCATATTATGGGAATCTGTTATTAGCATAGACCTTTATGGTTTTAGAAGAAATTTAGTAGATAAAATGGAATAAAAATGTTTTAGCAAGTGACAGATCATGCTTGATAAGCATACATTGGTTATATAAAGCTATAACCAAAATTAGCTGACGCAGGTCGTCATCAAACTGTACATGTTAAAATATACAAAAGCTAATCATAAAACAAAAACAGCAAGGTCAAGAAATCCAAAATCAAAACAGAAAATGTTGAAAATGTCAACGGGCAGACAGTGTTGCTGAACAGAGAAACAGAGCTACATTTCAAATTTATATCCCACTGAAACCTTCATTGACCTGAAAATTACCTGTTGAGTATTTCCAACGTTTCCTGCTTTGTGACATGAAGCGGAATGTTTTATTCTTGGCAAACATAGAATAAGATAAAAGCTTCTGAAATGTAAACAGAATGCTGTAGATGCCCAATGGACCAGGATGCATTGTACAAATAGTACGCTATTTGTTCTCAAAATAATTCTATACAGAGCTGGGGAACAGGGTTAGGGTTTGGAGACACTGAAATAAAATATCTAGAACCTCCCATAGGGGACTGCTATTCTCCTATAAACTGGACTTGTTCCCAGAGGCAGAAATCAGTCTGGAGACCTTTCAGGTGAGAGTCCTTTTTAGAGGACTTCAGGGAATGAGAGAAGATAAGGTAGGATTTCGATACTCCAGTGGTGTTGGAGGAGTAGGAATTTGAATCCTAGATGTTGCAGTGGTGCCACTTTCAAGGTACGCATTGAAGTTTGTTGGAGCCTGGTGAAGGTGGGATTTGAAGGGATGGAATGAAGAGACATACTTTGTCTATTGAGCTGGAGAAAGCTTGTGTTCATTCCAACCCCCAATCCTCAGAGAATGACATTTATCTTAAGAATTTTGTCCCTCTTACTTTCTTTTAATATGCTTAGCTTCCTGTGTTAATATGAGACCATCATGGCCCACAAAATCCTCCAAGTTCCTTGTTAAGTTAAAAAAAAAATTTCTCTCCCAGGTCAACATCTTCAACACTGAAGTCCTTGTGAGATGAAAAAAAGTTCAGGACTTGAGCAAAGCCATCAGGATTCAGGAACTTTGATTAAAGAGATTCTCATCAGGAAAAATAAGGAGGCATAGGTAGCTGAGATCAAATGAGTCTCTTGAAGAGTACAAGAGATGCTAGGATATATTTAGGGAAATAAGGAGAGCAAAAAAGGCGATGTGAGATATCCTTGGTGAATATGATAAAGGAGAATCTTAGAAGATTACTGAGAGTGAAAGGGTAGCCATCCATCGTCCTCTGCCACTTCTGTGGAAAATCTGCAGCTCCCATATTTGCCTCATGAACAAGCTCAAAACAGATTCTCAATCCCAAAGGACTTCCTAGGAAAAGTACGAAAGCAGGAAAACCTCAATGTGAACAGTTAAATGATCATCATAAATCTCGTGAGCAAGTTAACCATTGATCTTCTGCTGCAGTTAACATCCACATCCCAAAGACTTGCAGGTTGCGAGGTTCATTGGCCATTGTAAATTGAACCTAGTGTGGAGGTGAGTGATATATTCTGTGTTTAATAAGAACGTGGGACTAATAATAACAAGAGGATTTGTGTAACTGGCTGGTTGATGGCAGGTAAAGACTCATTGGGCTATTTCTCCTTGTGACTGCATAGGGATAGGAGTTTCAAGATTAACACCCAGTGGTAATGAATGATTGATGAAGTAATTCCAAGTTGGAGATGCAGAAAGGAGCCTGAAGGTGGTGGCGTTACCATGCTCATAGGGCTCTTGTCCTCAGTGGCAGCAGTCAGCTGTTTTGGAGTTTAGGTGTGTAAATGCAGGGCATCCTCTTGATACGCTGTGTCTGTGAACTCAGTTCCTCAAAGACTCGCTTCTGTGATGGTGGGAATATGAGGAGAAAGGCCATTTATTTGGCACTTCTGACTGAACAGACAATTGGCTAATGCATCAGCATTGTCTTTATTGGTGACACGATAATGCCCATCATTACTGAAGCTGAGGATGGATAGGTACATGGCTGAGAAAGGAATGGAGGGCTATGGTCCAGCTGTAGGTAGATGGGACCAAACAGAAAATTAGGCTGGCGCCAACTAGATGTCCAAAGAGCCTATTTCTGTAGTGCTCTATGATTCTATAAATCTATGGAGATATACTCCTTCCTTTAACTGTTCAATTATCCATCATGATTCAGCTGATGTGGTAACTTTATTTATTTCATTTTACTCAGCACGTCAGCACAGTAGCAGGTCCTTCCAGCCTAATGAGACAGTGATGCCCAATTACACTATGTGACAAATTAACCTACTAATCTCACAGTCTTCCAAATGCAGGAAGAAACCAGAGGACCCAGAGAAAAACCATGCAGTCACAAGGAGAAAGCACACACTCCTAATAGACAGTAGTGGGAACTATCGAGGTGTGTAACTGTGAACTGGTGTGCTGCGTGTTCACCTAGATCTGTGTTTTCATTCCATCTTAGGGATCCTCCACTATTGGGAAAATGTGTTGCATGGCAAATGACCCACCTGAGAGTGGACTATGAGAGTAATAAAAAAAAAAATTGCCCCATCAGTCAAAAGTAAGCTAAAGAAATACAAAAAGGAACATGGGAGATGTTGGATTTATTGGTCTAATGGAAAGGAACAGCAGGCTGAGAAGTGAAAGAAAAATGTGGGAGACAATGAGGAGGCAGATGGGGCAGTGGAGGATCAACACACAGTGGTGAGGGAGCAGAGGGTGCAATAAAGGGGTAGTGTAGGGACATGAGGGAGCAGTAAGGGGCAGTGAGAATGCAGGATGGAGCAGTCAGGTTTGTGGACCAACACCTCAAAGTTCAAAGTAAATTTATCACCAAAGTACATACACTATATATCGCCATGAGTTTCATTTTCTAGTCAGCATTCACAGTCATTATAAGAAATACAATAGAATCAATGAGAGTCCACACCCAATAAGACAGATGAACAAACAATGTACAAAAGACAACAAACTGTGCAAATACAACAAGAAAAATAATGATAATAAATAAATAAGCAACAAATTGAGAACATGAGATGGAGTCCTTGAAAGTGAGTCCATTGGTTGTGGGAACAGTTCAATGATGGGGTGATTGAAGTTATCTTCTCTGGTTCAAGAGCCTGATGGTTGAGGGGTAATAGCTGTTCCTGAACCTGATGGTGTGAGTCTCAAATCTCCTGTACTTTCTTCCTGGTTGCAGCAGCGAGAAAAAGGTATGACCTGGAAGGTAGGGGTCCTTGATGATGGATGCTGCTTTCTTCTGACACCGCTCTGTGTAGATGTGCTCAATGTTAGGGAAGGCTTCACCCCAGATGAACTGGGCCATATTCACTACATTTTGTAGGCTTTTCTATTCAAGGGCTTTGGAGAATCCTTTCCAGACAATGATGTAATCAGTCAATATACTCTCCACAATTATAGAAGTTTGTCGAAGTTTTAGATAACATGCCGAATTTCACAACCTTCTAAGAAAGCTTTCTTGCTAATGACCCAGGGCTGATCCTCTGAAATGATAACACTGAGGAATTTAAAGTTGCTGATCCTCTCCACCTCTGATCTCCCGATGAGGACTAGTTCTAAGATTTCTGGTTTTCTTCTCCTGCAATCAATAATCACCTCCTTGGTCCTGCTGATATTGAGTGAGAGGTTCACTCAGTTGCAGTTGAATGATTGAGTGTTAAAATCACTCAGCCAGATTTTCAATCTCTTTCCTATATGCTGATTCATTGCCGCCTTTGAATCTGTTTGGGTCACTACCAACTTGACGGCATGAACATTGAATTCTCTAGCATCAAGTAGCTTCTCCTGCCTCCCACTAATACTTTTTTCCCATTCCACATTCTCCTTCCTCCTTAACTTTTCTCTTCTCTTCACCTGCCAATCTCCTCCCTCTGGTACTCCTCCTACTTCCCTTTCACCCATTGTCCACTCTCCTCTCCCATCCATTTCCCTCTTCTTCTGCTTTTTACTTTTCCACCAGTCACCTCCCATCTTCTTGATTCATTCTCCCTCCCCTCCACTTACCTAGCTTCATCTATCACCTGCCAGCTTGTGCTCCTTCCCTTCCCCCACCTCTTAACCTGGCATCTTCCCTCTTCCTTTCTAGTCCTGATGAACAGTCTCCGACCAAAACATTGAATGATTATTCCTCTCTATAGATGCTGCCTGACTTGCTGAGTTCCCCCAGCATCTAGTGTGTGTTATTTTGGATTTCCAGCATCTGCAGAATCTCTCCTGTTTATGTGACGGTGAGAAGGCAGTAAGGGGGCATTGTGGAAATGGTGGAGCAGTGAGGAAGCAGTGTGAAGCTGTGAGGGGGCAGCGAGGGAACAGATAGCACAGTGAGGGTCAATGTTGGACAGTAAGGGGAGCAGTGTAGCAGCAGGAGAGTGGTAGTGAATGAGGCAGTGTAGAGGGAGTGAGGCAGCAGCAAGCGGGCATTGAGAGGAGTGACGAGAACTGTGGCACTTGTGCTACTAAGTATGACTTCAAGTATCAGAGTCTGGTTAAAATAAAGCCTGTCATTTTTTGTCAATGGCCCTAGGGAATGGTGTTAATTCTAAATCTGGGTCACCTTGTAAAATAAAAACATTATGCTCCATTGTAAAGATTATCGCTCCATTTTGACATTGCGAATCAAAATAGGCCTGGGCTATTTCCCAGGCCTTCATCGTTTCCTTGTTATTTTTATAATTTCATATTAAATTTGATGATTTAAGCAGAATTTTGTTTCTCATTACTAGAAGTAGCCTCCAGAAGCAGTCTACTATAACCCTTTAATGTGCTGTGCAGGTAGTCCCTCAGGGATGCAGAACAATGATTTAGATGTCCAATTATGCAATTACTTTGTAACATCTTTCAAATATATCCATCTTACAAAATGCTAATTTTCCAATCTATAGTTTTGAAGATATAAAAAACTTTGAATTAAAATTATGGTGCTTTAGCAACAGATAATTTGACCATATGATTATAGCTTGAACTCATATTGTCTTTTGTTGTCTGATTTTTGTTTTAAATTTCTAAACTAGAATGAAATACAACTCAAGCCTAATTAACAACATAAAGGCTAAGCCAATAGTTATTTGGTTATAAATTAACTGATAAAGAAACTGAGAAAAAATATTCTCCCTTTTATGTCCACTGACTCATGATGAACAATTTTTCATCAGAGCTGCCCCAAATAAAATATAGCCACCTTTTTTTGTGATAAAATCTATTTCACTTTTTCTTTCCTGGGGTCTTCTTAATTGGCAAATCTATAAAATGAAAAATTAGATTTGTTTTCTCTGAAGTAGGCATTAAAAAGTCAAGGTTAGATTTATTTCTAATGAAGCTTATTGGGTAATTTATCTTGTGTTTACTATTGAATGGGAGAAGGCATTATCAATTCTCTTTATATTGACACTGTTTCTCACACCTCCTCCTTTCCTAAGTACGTGAGGTTTTACCAGCACTTCAGCATCTGCCATTCTACATTAATACATTTATGTGGTAGAAACCGTGAGGCATTTTTTTCTCTCTTCATTCTTGTTAAAGCCAGGATTCAGTGCCCAGACATAATTGCTCTAAAAAATGTGGTGTTGAACCACCTCAGTAAACATCTCTATTCCATATTGCACAGGTCCTCCCAGACGCTGTTTATTAAGATTCAACAATGAAAACAAAGTAGCAAGATACATCCCCAAGAAATCAAGGGAGTCTGATGGTGATGCTGTGTTCATGCTCTTGCAGCTCCCCGTGTTGAATGTCACAGGCTTCAAGTTAAATTCATTATGTATAAATGAGTTAAGATACAGCAGCATAGGCAGAGACAATGCACAGAATACAAATTATACATAAAATGATGTCATACAGCACAAAAAAATGCAAATACAAGACCTTAGTGCACAAAGAGCAAAGATACAATCGAAAACAAGTCCACCATGGTCGTGCAAACACTGGGCCATATCATCCCTTTACTGTAGGGTTAACATTGCACAAGAACCTGGTGACTATAAAAATTAGTTGTTCCTAAACAGTCTGAAAATTTAATCTGATTTCTGCACTACAAACCATTAAAACAATTGCCCTAACATGTAAATCTTCGATAAACATAAAATTTCCACTGAGAACACGTAGCAACATAATGGGCATAATAAAAAACAATGTATACAGAAATATAACTTTGTGCATGACTAGTCTGCCGGATCAGAGGAAAACTGTTCAGCTGATTTGTTAGTTTCCAAAGTGTGCTAAGCTCATTTCTTTGCTGAAGGTCACATTAACGTAAATCAATCAGGTAAAGAAGTTAAAAGATGCAATTTAATTAAACTGTTCTGCCAACACCACATGGCGATAATTCACTTTTAATCTTTGGCAGCAAAACTCCCACTACATCTCACAGTTTTTAAAAAGCATTTCTTAGGTTTCATCAATTCATATGTCCACATATCCTGCAGCCTAGTGATGGATGAGACTTATATAGAGTCTCATTTTTAACTGTCAAACGAGGCTGTGATCACTTGGTTGATACCAACAAGGTTTTTTTTTTCCAATCATTTCCTTTTGATCTGGACTGGAAATGTTAATAATGAAGAAGAAAATGACTTAGATTAGTCCATTCATGCCTGAACACCACAAATAATGATGCAGATGACAGAAATTAACTTTCCATGAGCGGAAAGAAATTAAAGAAAACAAAGGAACTTATAACCTCATGACTGGATTCACTGAGTCGCAGAATAATAGTTTTGTCATGCTGAGTTATTGCAGAACCTAACTGTGAATCTGTGTGTAATATTATAACTGCTCCACCTGTTTCAATGGGGAAAGACCACAGTAAACACTGCTCCACATCTACCTTCAATACTCTACAAAGCAACTATCATTCGTGCCATAATAAATTGTATAGTGGACCTTCCCTGACATATTATAAAGAGCTCACATTTCCAACTGACCATCATAGCAATTAGAAGTAAAAGTCATTTGTTTGATTCTCCGATTGCTTCTGGTTTACTAAAACATAGAAAGCAAATTTTCCTTTGTAGAGTAGAATGTTTTTATCTGATATTTTTCTGTCTTTGTTCCGGTGGATTCTAATAACCTCCCTGAATGGAAAAAAAAAACACACTTTCAGGATGTTTTCAATTTCACCAAGTTCTTCATCCTGTGTATTCAGTCTGGCATCAATGCTTCCAGACCGGGATAGAGGGAGAATCATCAGCAAGGGGTCATAGTTATAAAATAAGGGACTTGTCATGTAAAACCAAGACACCTAGAGGTTTCTTCTCTCAGTCGGAACCCTCCAACACTGAGCACAAACACAAGCAATTCTACGGGTGCTCAAAGTCTTGAGCAACGCACACAGAGTGCCAGAGCAACTCAGCGAGTCAAGCGGCATCCATGGAAGTAAATATACGGTCAATGTTTCTGGCTGAGACCCTTCAATGACGTTGCTTGCCCTGAAACCTATTCCTCTTCATTGATGCTGCCGGACTTGCTCAGTTCGTCCAGTATTTTGTGTGTCTCTAATTATGAGGCTGGGTGAGGATGGGTCATTAAAATGGAAAAGGTTAAATTTTCAAAGACTGAGGAATTGCATGTATAGAGCACTGGAAAAGAAGAAGAGTTGAAATCGCCATAGTTCAGGATGATTATATTGAATGGCAGAACAAGTCTGATGGACCTGGTGGGTGACTCCTGTTCCTACTTCCTTTGTTAGTGAGTTTATTTTTGCACCTACCTGCCAAGCCCAGACGTGACTGAGGAATAATGAAATACTAATTACTTTCACTCACAGAGAATGATGCAGTATCTTCTGCAATTATTTTTGTCTCTCATTGGATTACTGTCTAGAAGGGCAGGGCTTGATAAAAATGGCCCCTTTATTGGGTACTCCTGCTCATTATTGCAAACATCTAATCAGCCAGTCATGTGGCCCCACTCAATACAGACATGGCCAAGAGGTTCAGTTGTTCTTCAGACCAAACATCAGAATAGGGAAGAAGTGTGACTGTGGAATGATTGTTGGTTCTAAACAGGGTCGTTTCTGTATCTTAGAAGCTGCTGATCTTCCAAAATCTTCATGCACAGAAGTCTCAAGAGCTTACAGAGAATAGTGCAAAAAGCAAAATAAAAACATCCAGTGAGTGGCAGCTCTGAGGGCAAAAATGGCCTTAATGAGAGAGGTTGGACGAGAATGGCCAGACTCTCTCAAGCTGACTGGAAGGTGACAGTAGCTCAAATAATCACGTGTTACAACAGTGCTGTGTAGAAGGACATCTCTGAATACACAGTACAGTGAACCTTGAAGTGGATGGGGTACCACAGCAGAAGACCACGAACATACACTCAGTGGCCACTTTATTAGGTACAGGATGTACAGTCCCTAATAAAGTGGCTATTGAGTGTACATTGAAACACTGAAGAATACAGTAAAATGAGTTGTATGTGCCAATGATCAACACAATCCGAGGATGTGCTGGGGACAGCCCACAAGTGTTGCCACACTTCCAACGCATGCACGCCCACAACTACTAACCCTAGCCTATATTCCTTCAGAATGTGGGAGGAAACTGGAACACACGGAGGAAACCTACATGGTCATGGGGAGAACATACAAACTCCTAACAGAAAGTGACAGGAATTGAACCCAGATCGCTGTTGCTGCAAAGCGTTATGCTAACCATTCCGATACCATGCTCCTATTTACGTATATTCAATAAGTTTGACCATTAATTTTGCTAGGGTTCATCAGAAGATCTTATCCTGGGAAATACTTGCAGATCAGTGCTGTGCGGTTTCAATATGCACCTTTGGGAAGATCAAGCAAAGTCATTATTTAAAATTGTAAATGCAGTGCCACTATTGCTATTAACAATGACTGATGCCCTGTAAACTTCAATCTAAATTCAATTCATTCAAATCCACCCACCATTTCTTGAGATCTTTTAAATTGTGGGTCAATATGGAGTTAACAATGCACTGAAATTTTAAAAAATTTGATATGTACTTAGTCCAATAGAAATTCAGTAAATTATAATAAAACAAGCTTCAATAAATACAAACATTTGTATCAAATATAAACACCTCTCTCCATTTCTGCTTAACCATATCTGGACTGAGATCACATTAATCACTTAACTTTTCAAGCTTTGTCCTTAGTAGAATGGACTGTACCTGCAGTTGTTGAATTTTTAGCAAAAGATAATTTAACATTTGCTGTTCAATTTTGTCCATTTCTTTGTTGCAATGTATTTCACAAATAAGTCCTAATTTGAGCATTTTAGTGGTTTCTGATGAATGGTGAGATTGCAAGAATAACAAATATACGTGGACTGATATTAGAGAGATTTGTTGTAAATCTGTTGTTATCCATTACTTACAGACAACACATAATTATGCAGAAAGTCATGGAGTTTTATTTATGGTAATTTTGTTGTCTACTATTATCATGTAATTTGAGATATGTTTTCAATTTTCTTTTCTTCTTTACCCTAGGTGAGCTGTTAGTACAGAGGATGACTTGCTGTCTTCCTTGTTTTGTGGATTCCGAGATGTGATAAAGTCAATTTGGGAACTACAGACTCTTCCATAAACGGGCAGGAGGCAGCGATAGGGCAAGAGTGGGTAGTTTGTGAAATAGTTCCTTCTTCTATTACTTGTACTGTTCTCAGTGTTTCCAGAATCATCTTGAATGTTTGTTCTCCACTGTTAGCAGTCTAGGACCAGTGATTCCCAAGATTCAGTGAGGATATTTTACTCTATCAAGGAAGCTTTACTCAGATGCTTGAACCTCTTCTTCTGTCCAGCTAGTGAGCACTTCCAATGACAAAACTCAGATCTGAGCATGTCTTCTGTGATCTTGTGTAGAAATGTGCACAAGGTGCATGCCCAATGCAACAGACTGGGTGCTAATAGAGCATCAGATCAGAGAATGTTGAACTGGGTATCTTATCAATTATATCAGTGGTCAGGAAGAGTGTAGTGACCTGCCTCAATGACTATTGCCCAGTAGCACTTACATCCACAGTGATGAAGTATTTTGAGAAGTTGGTGATGAAACATATCAACTCCTGTTGGTGAAATAACTGAGATCAACTCTAATTTGTCCACCAGAGCGACAGGTCCACAGCAGATGCCATTTCATTGGGTCTTCACTCAACCCTGGAATATTTGGACAGCAAGGATGCATAAATCAGGATGTTTTTATTGACTAAAGCTCTGCATTCAATACCTTCATCCCCTCAAAACTAATCAATAAGCTCCAAAACCTTGGCCTCAATATCTCCTTGTGCAATTGGATCCTCGATTTCCTCACTTGCAAGCCCTAGTTAGTTTGGACTGGCAACATCTCCTCCATGACCTCCATCAACACAGGTACACCAGAAGGCTGTGTGCTTAGTCCCCTGCTCTACTCACTTTACACTGTGTGGCTAAGCACTGTTCCAATGCCATATTCAAATTTCCTGATGACACCACTATTGTAGGCTGAATCAAAGGTGGTGATGAATCAACATATAGGTGGGGGATTGAAAATCTGATTGTGTGGTTTCATAACAACAACTTCTCACTCAATGTCAACAAGAATAAGGAACTTCAGGAGAAGGAAATCAGAGGTCTGTGAGCCAGTCCTCTTAGAGGATCTGAGGTGGAGAGGGTTAACAACAGTAAATTCCCAGATGTTATTATTTTGGGTGACCTGTCCTGGGCCCAGCACATACGTACAATTACAAAGAAAGCACGCAGTGCCTCTACTTCCTTGGGAGTTTGCGAAGATTTGGCATGACATCTAAAACTTTGACTAACTTCTATAGATGTGTAGTACAGAGTGTATTAACTGGTTGCTTCACAGCCTGGTATGGAAATACCAATACCATTGGACAAAAAATCCTAAAAGAAGTGGTAAATACGGCCCAGTCCATCACGGGTCAAGCCCTCCGCACCACTGAGCACATCTACACAGAGCATGGTTGCAGCAAAGCAGCATCCATAATCAGGGACCTGCATCACCCAGGTCATACTCTCATGTCGTTGCTGCCATCAGGAAGAAGATATTGGAGTATCAGGACTCACACCACCAGGTTCACAAACAGTCATTATCCCTTAACCATCAGAGGGGATAGCTTCACTCGACTTCACTTGTCCCATCACTGAACTGTTCCAAAAACTTATGGACTCATTTTCAAGGACTCTTCATCTCATGGTCTTAATATTTATTGTTTATTTATTTATTATTATGTTTTATTATTTTTATATTTACACAGTCTGTTGTCTTTTGCACACTGCTTGTCCACCCTGTTGGTCCAGTATTCTGTTGATTCTGTTATGGTTATTGGATTTACTGCGTATGCCCACAAGAAAATGAACCTTAGGGTTGTATATGGTGACATATATGTACTTAGATAATAAATTTACTTTGAAGTTCAAACTAACCTTGGTCACTTTGAAGGAGCCTGAGTTGTCCATTTTGCTCCAAATTACATCTTTAACTTTTCACTGTTAATGAACATATCCAACTGAATTTACCTCATTTTTTTCATGCGCAGACTAATTCCTAGACAGGAGCCTTTCAATGCAAAAGGAAGTGGCACTTAAAGAGTTGAACATCCTGTGGAGCAGACTTCCCTGGGCATTTTAAGTATAACTTAAAAAACAGTGTCCTATACGTATTTTCATTCTATTTGTACCAATTGCAAAAACAGAATAAAGCTGTTCAGCCCATTGGGTCCACGCCATTCAGAAACAGGTTTATTATGACCAGCATGTGATGTGAAATTTGTTAACTTAGCAGCAGCAGTTCAATGCAATACATAATGTAGAAGAGAAAAAAAAATAATAATAAATAAATCAATTACACTATATGTATATTGAATAGATTTTAAAATGTGCAAAAAAACAGAAATACTGTATATTAAAAAAGGTCAAGTAGTGTTCAAGGGTTCAATGTCCATTTAAGAATTGGATGGCAGAGGGGAAGAAGCTGTTCCTGAATCACTGAGTGTGTGCCTTCAGGCTTCTGTACCTCCTGCCCGAAGGTAACAGTGAGAAAGGGGCATGCCCTGGGTGCTGGAAGTCCTTAATAATGGACACTGCCTTTCTGAGACACCTCTCCCTAAAAATGGCCTGGGTGTTTTGTAGGCTAGTGCCCAAGATGGAGCTGACTAGATTTACAACTTTCTGCAGCTTCTTACGTGCTCTTTTTCTAACCCTAATTATTGTCCAATATATTTCACCAGAAAATTCAAAACACTAGGCAGACTAAGATATTAGTATGTTTGCATACGAGATGAATAAATGTCTAATGATTTCTTCTTATTCAATTATATTTATAAACCTTCATTTAAAACCAACTCACTATTTAAATAATTGGGGGTTAATAGGAAACTTTCCTGCCAGGAATAAACTGCATGGAGAGGTGATTAAAATAAACTATGATGTCAATTATTGCCTGATGTTGAGACTGTGAAACACCTTGAGATATTTTCTTACATTAATTGCTTTATATAAATGGAAGCCAGTGCTCTTATTGTTCATTTTCTAGAAATGCACGGGGGAGCCATAAGAAAAAATGCATAAAATTACAATGGAATAATTATTCAGAATAATCAAGAAGAAAGAACTGTGTAACTTTGTTTTCCTATTTCATCACATTTGCAATTTTTGTACGAATAATCTAAAACAGTCTTACACATTTATATGAATATGAACATTAAGGTTAGTATTTAGAAACACCAGCCTTAAAAATTAGATTGAGGAATCACTGTTTGGTTGAACATAAAATGATTGAAAATCAATTTACCAAAGATTGAATCTCAATAAACCAGTTTTCCATTTCTCAGAATTTCAGAGCATACTCATTTTGGACATACTTTCCAGGCCAATATGTGATTTTCCATGCAATGCTCCCCTTGGAATATTGTAGAGAGATTTAAGATCACTTGGTGTCTGAAGAAATAATTATTGGACAATCCTGGGACGATTAGTTCTTCAGAAAACAGCAGACAATGGAGCCCTGCCCCCTTAGGTCTCATTATGACATACAAAAAGGTATACCATTTTACAGCATCAGCTGTAAGCCTGGGGTTCAATTCCCCTTGCTGTCTGTAATGAGTTTGTATGTTCTCCCCATGACCCTGTGGGTTTCCTCCAAGTGGTCCAGTTTCCTTCCACATCCCAAAGAATTATGGTTATGATTAGTAAGTTTATGCTACAGAGGTGCCACTGCACAAGATCAGAAAAAGCCGCAGAAAGTTACAAACTCAGCCAGCTCTGTCGTAGGCACTAGACTCCCCAGCATCGAGGACATCTTCAAAAGACAATGCTCTAAAAAGCGGCATCCATCATTAAGGACCTCCATCAAGGAGGAAGTACAGGAGCTTGAAGAAAAGCACTCAACGTTTTAGGAACAGCTTCGTCTCCACCACCATCAGATTGCTGAATGGACAATGAACGCACGTACACTACTGCACCATTTTTATTTAATTTTTTTTGCCTTCTTTTGCATTACTTATTTAATTTATTTTTTATACCTGCATTTACATATTTTATTATAATTTATAATTTATTATTATGTAGTGCAATATCCTGCTGCCTTAAAACAACGCATTTCTCTACATATGCCAGTGATAAAGGGAGGAGCAAGGAAAGAAGGCACCAGTAGTTTTTGCAGACCCAGGTAACTTCTTCCAGTTCATCCACAAAACAACTTATTCTTCTTCTCGTATGTCTTTCTTTTCTTTTCAAGGAGGTTGGGGTTCTGTCAGAGTCCATGATCTACAGTTCAAGCTATGGTTCTTTGCAAGTGGAGGGTTTTCAGACTGGCTGTGTGGCCTAGTACTTGGCTATCTCCAGGAATGGCCTGGAAGATATGTGCCCTTGGGAAGCAGCCCTGTGGACAACCGAGTTCCTTGCCGACTTCACTGCAGTATCGTGGGAAACTGAAACATGGAGGCAGCAGTCAATTTGTTCGCTAAACGCCAGCTGCTGTTGGAAGAAGGCCCCTGCACTCTAACGAGCCCTTCCCCCCCTCTCTCTCTCCCTCTTGATGTAGACAATAGACAATAGGTGCAGAAGTAGACCATTCGGTCCTTCGAGCCTGCACCGCCATTTTGAGATCATGGCTGATCATCTACTATCAATACCCGGTTCCTGCCTTGTCCCCACATCCCTTGATTCCCCTATCCATAAGATACCTATCTAGCTCCTTCTTGAAAGCATCCAGAGAATTGGCCTCCCTGTCAGTCCTCGAGATGGGCGGGTGGAGAAGCAGCGTGAAAGGTTGCAACATTGGAACAGAACGTGCTGGTCTCTGCTCTCGTTGCTGCTGTAGGGACCTATCTCTCTCCCTCACAGGGGAGAAAGAGCCTGTCTGAGATACTGAAGTGCTGGGTTATGGACTGTAGTTTTGATGGACTTTGGATCAAGGTCTCTTTGGGAAGCTTTTACTATTGCATGCATGGTGAGGAGGTAGGGGGTCGGCGCTTCTACTGGTGTGAATGGTGGGGAACGTTGATGCTTGTGTGAAGGGTGGGGAGCTTTGATGTTTCTCTCATTCATTGTACGGAGTTTCTTGTTTCATGGATTCTATGAAGAGTACAAAATTCAGGTTGTATAATGTGTGCATTCTCTACAAACGTTCTCTGATATTAAATGAACCTTTAAACCTTTCATATTAAACCTGATTCTGTTTCTGAATCTGCTAATCTTTTGGGTTCACTACCAGGCAACCCTAGTACCACTTCTAACAACCCCCCCCCCCCGACACACACACACATTCTGAACCTATTCACCCACCAGTCTCCCCCTCTAACCCATTTTCCCTGAGCCCTTTAACCCAGTGCATCTCCTCAACAAAGGCTCTAACCTCCACAGCTCTAGACCTTACCTGATCACCCCTTTTACCTCCAGTCTCATGTTACCCACTCATGACAGGAGCTAACCCCTGTCCCTAGCTTCACCACACCTTAAACCCAGAACTTATCATTGTCGGAATCCATGATAAACTTGGTTCTAAACCTATTAATCAACTTACCTACGTTCAAGTCACAGTCATACCAAGGGCCTCCTGCCTCTTTCTTCCCTGACCCTGACCTAGGATATGTCTCATCCTAGACAGCACATTTCCACTTGTGAAAGAGAAATATCCATAAAGTAATGCCAAAGGACTCAGGTAGTGGGGCACTACTGAAGTTTACAGTGGTAGTTTACAACTGAAATGGTCACATGCATTGCTCAATGACCACATGCCAAGTCCATGCTGAGTACATTTCTTTGGCCACCATTTTCACAATTTCCAATTGCCTGGATCTGTTAAAACATGTCTCTAATAGTTCCTCAGCAAGCAGTTGAAGTTGGTACCTTTATTTTTATCCCCAAGAGCTAATTGGACTGAATTAATATGCATGACTCACAGAACATCTCAATTTTATAAATAATCTGCGATCCACTGGTGACCTATGTTTGGTTGCCATGGTAAACAATGCGATTCATTTCACACCTGGGTAGTGTTACCTAGTCTTTGCAGAAGGCCTGCTCTATGCAAAATGCTGCATTTTGCATAAGAATATTGCAGAATTGACTATCGCAATGACCTTTTTTGCAGCTTTGAAAATTTCACACCTACTGTAATTAACTGAAGGAAAATGTACTGAGCTCTTTAGTTCTGTTATTTCATTAAGCTGCTTTGCAACAAAAGAGGCATAATTCCAGATCTGACTAAACTATTGCCTTTACCACCAGAAAAATGATGCAGCCAGATTGAGTCAAATTCTGGGGTAAAACTTAGAAAGGGGGAAGGGATCCTTTTGATAATGCTTATAATTTCCGTTATTAAAATAAAGGCACCTAGTGTTAAACATTCCCACCAAAGCTTAGAAGCTCCATTTTCATCACTGTAGGTCTTGCATTAATACAAATGAATATTAAAATGGTTTCAGGTTAGCATTTAAAATTAGGGATAGCACGGTAGTGTTATTGGCTTTTCAAGTCGTCAAGTTTATTGTCATTTCGACCATAAACTGCTGGTACAATACACAGTAAACACGAAACAGCGTTCCTCCAGGACCCTGGTGCTACATGAAACAATACAAAACTACACTAGACTATGTGAGACAGCACAAGGCTACACTAAACTACCGGTATGTAAAACAACATATAGACTGCACTAGACTATAGACCTGCACAGGACTACATGAAGTGCACAAAACAGTGCAGGGCAGTATAATAATTAATAAACAAGACAATAGGCAGAGTAGAGGACAAATTACAATATAATAATAAATGATGTAGATGTCAGTCTAGACTCTGAGCATTGAGGAGTCTGATGGCTTAGGGGAAAAAATTGTTGCACAGTCAGGTCGTGAGAGCCTGAATGCTTCGATACCTTTTGCCAGACGGCAGGAGGGAAAAGAGTTTGTGTGTGGGGTGAGTGGAGATTTTCACAATACTGTTAGCTTTGCGGGTGCAGTGTGTAGTGTAAATGTCTCTAATAGTGGGAAGAGAGACCCCGGTGATCTTCTCAGCTGACCTCACTATCCGCTGCAGGGTCTTGCGATCTGAGAGGGTGCAATTTCTGAACCAGACAGTGATGCAGCTGCTCAGGATGCTCTCAATGCATCCTCTATAGAATGTGATGAGGATGAGGGGGTGGGAGGTGGACTTTCCTCAGCCTTCGCAGAAAATACAGACGCTGCTGGGCTTTCTTGGCTATGGAGCTGGTGTTGAGGGACCAGGTGAGATTCTCCGCCAGGTGAACACCAAGAAATTTGGTGCTCTTAACTATCTCTACCGAGGAGCCATCAATGTTCAGTGGGGAGTGGTTGCTCTGTGCTGTCCTGAAGTCAACAACCATCTCTTTTGTTTTGTTCACATTCAGAGACAGGTTGTTGGCTCTGCACCGGTCCGTTAGCCGCTGCACCACCTCTTTGTATGCTGACTCGTCGTTCTTGTTGATGAGACCCACCACAGTCGTGTCATCGGCAAACTTAATGATGTGGTTCGAGCTGTGTGTTGCAGCACAGTCGTGGGTCAGCAGAGTGAACAGCAGTGGACTGAGCACACAACCCTGGGGAGCCCCCGTTCTCAATGTGATGGTGTTGGAGATGCTGCCTCCGATCCGGACTGACTGAAGTCTCTCAGTCAGGAAGTCTAGGATCCAGTTGCAGAGGGAGGTGTTCAGGCCCAGTAGGCTCAGCTTTCCAATCAGGTGCTGAGGAATGATTGTGTTGGATGCTGAACTGAAGTCTATGAACAGTATGTGTCTTTTTTCTCCATGTGGGTTAGGGCCAGGTGGAGGGTAATGGCAATGGCGTCGTCTGTTGAGCGGTTGGGATGATACGTGAGTTGCAGGGGGTCCAGTGAAGGGGGCAGCAGGGTCTTGATGTGCCTCATGACGAGCCTCTTGAAACACTTCATGATGATGGATGTAAGTGCAACGGGACGGTAGTCATTGAGGTAGGACACTGAAGACTTTTTCCACATGGTGACGATGGTGGTGGCCTTGAAGCATGTTGGAATGACGGCGCTGCTCAGGGAGATGTTCAATACCAATGACCAGAGTTCTTTTCCCGTTGCTGCCTGTAAGGAGTTTGTACCATCCCCCTTTGACTGCGTAGGTTTCTTCTGAGTAACCTGGTTTCCTCCCACAATCTGAAGACATTCCGGTTGGTAGGTTAATTAGTCATTATTAATTGTCCTGTGATTAGGCTGTGATTAAATTGGGGGATATCTGAGAGGCATATGATTATGTCACACATTTTCCTTAAACACTGCTCCTGCTCCTTAGACATGGAACAGAAGAAAGTTTTGCTGTACGACTGAAAAAACTTCAGTATAGTTTCCGCATGAAATGCACTATGAATTTTCACTTTCTATTTCTTGTTGCAGCTGTATTTTTCTGATTAATATTCATATTTGTGGCAAAAACAGTGCATGCTGGTCTGTAAAATCAGAAGAGTTTGGCAGTGTGAGGGTCCAACCCATATCGTCCAGCAGAATGCTTCCTCTTTCAGGAGTAAGACAGAATACAGTGAAACTGGAGGCTTTCTGGCTACAGCAGTATTGAATAGTTCTGCTGCAAACAAGAGTGAAGAGAGAGAAGCTGGCCTCTGTTTGTATTCTAGATTCTACTTAAGGAGCTGATTCAGAGTTAGTACTTATTCAATGATACAATATATCAAATTACTCATTACTTGTTTGATCTTGATTACCATTCATATTTCAGTACTAATTTTGAAGAGGAATACCACTGTGAAAAAAAAGAGTAGACTCTTATGAGAAGGGTTGCCATTTGAAATGCCCTAATGAAAATGGTAAAAGCTTCATATGTTTCAGCATTCTACAGTCCATTAGGTCCCTCTTGAATTTCAATAACTCCAACGTATGCTGAACTTTATAAAATGAACAAAGAACACTGATTCAAACTGAATCACTGACCTTAACATGTTTTCAATGTTTTGTTTTCAAATAGGTTTACAAAATAGAGAAAGTCTCTGTTGTGAACCATACGGTGGGCAGGCATAAATTATAAGAGCTTTTGAATTCTGAATTTGTCGTTAAACAGCTGCCTGACACTGAAATGCTTTGATTTTATTTTCTCCACAGAAGTCCGACTGATTGTTTTGTCCACTGCAGTTATTAGCTGGGTGACGTTTACCTTTATTTCTTATGATTTCCCAATTTTTCCAACCTGAAAGTGAGTGGATAGAATTACCATGGAAGTTTGAATGGCAAATTTCAGCATGAAGTTTGCAGAAAACACATGCTGTTGTCCAGTTTTTTGAGATGGAGATTTGCTGATCTGTCTCAGACATCATGCGCAACATTATGGGATGCTTCCATGCAAGTTACTGGCTGTGGTGGATGGGGGGTTGTGAAAGCACTAAGAAATAGTTCCTTTATAGGAAATCAGAGAGCCAGACTCGGGGCGGCATAGGTAGAGTGGGCAGCCAGCGCCTTTCTCACAGGGAGGCATGGCTAATACCAGAGGACATCCTTTTAAGGTGAGTGAAAGAAAGCCTAGAGGAGATGTCGGATGTAGTTTCATTTAACACAGAAAGACGTAAGTGCCTAGAATGCACTGCCAAGGGTGGGAGTAGGGGCTGATACATTAGAGACGCTTAAGAGGCTCTTAGATTGCTACATGGATGAAAGAAAAAACAATGGGTGCTAATGGACTACATAGGAGGGAGCGGTTAGATTGATCGTGAAGTAGGTCAAAAGGTCGGCACAATGTTGTGGGCCAAAGGGCTAGTACTGTGCTGCAGTGTTCAATGTTCTATATGTTTGTTGAAAGATCCCAGAGGCAGCAATGTGATAATGATCAAAGTATTTATATATGGACAGCAAGCATTCGGCACGGACTAGAAGGGCCGAGATGGCCTGTTTCCGTGCTGTAATTGTTATATGGTTATATTCACTGAGGACTAAATATTGATCAGGAATCTCCTCTTCTTCAAAGTAGTGTCGGAAAAATAAATGTTTTCACTGGGGATTTTGTGTTGATTGGCCACTGCCATTGATCCTAGTGTGAAAGTGAATGGCAGAAAATGGGTGGAGCTGATTAGGAAAAATGATGGAAGAATGGAATTATTCTGTGAGCTGGCACATACTGTGCAAGAAGAGTCAAAATAGCCTCCTTCAATGTTACATAGAAATCTGGAAATGTATAAATATGGAGACCACTTGTACCACTTAGTGTTTTCCTTGTATCTACGACCCATTGGATCTCTGCCCCTCCCACTCTTCACCACCCAGGTGCATAAAATATCCCTCCTGCCTTGTATCATATTTCTAGGTCACCATTCACTAAATTATAGAACTCTCTCCTTCTCACCTGCAGACTTCTTCTCCTTGTTGGTAGCCAACATGTGTGACCATGCTGTCTGGCTGTCATGGTGAGTGTAAAGTTGCATTCATCTGACCTGGTCCTATCACGAACTGAGTAGGTCCTGTTTCAGCCTACTTCCAGATGCAAGCTACTAAAATGTCATCAATGTGATTTGTTTTTTTTTGCAGTGAACTCTTTGAAAATTCCTATTATTCTGTTGCTGAGATACATGTAAAACTGAATTCATAATAACATTAATTGATAAGGTCTCTCATAGAACAGCCTTATCCCCTTCCCCTCTGCCTCCTTCAACTTCAGGTTGTCCAGCTCTGTTCACTATCTTTCATTATTTCGCTTATAGTAAACATCTTGGGAAGTATCCCTTAAATCTCTTATTTGTGGCAGGAATGTGCTTCAAAGATCTACCTTCAGCTGCACCAGTCACTGAAGAGATTAAAGTGTGTGACTACCAAGTGAGAAACATCATTTTCCCACAATAAACTCTCCTTCAAATTAATCATGAACAATTCAGCACATAATAGTTTAATTACTTTTAATAACACAGCTGCTTATGTGTGTGTTTGTGTGTAAGTCAGGTGTGAGAAAGTTTGGGATGGTTTGTGAATTAGCTCTCTTGCTTCTGTTAGAGTAAATTACATTATTTTGGTTGCATTGTTGATGTGCAGGTTGAAAAAAACAGATAATAAATTATTATTAAGCAAACAATAACTTACTATCGCTACTTACAAATTTCAAAGAGTCCATGCACAGAGAACAGTACCCTCCCCATATAACAGAGAGCAAAGCTTATCTTGTGCATTTGTGCATGCATTAAGTTTTCCCTGAACCACTCCCAAATACAACTCTGCAAAGCCCAATATTTTCCTTGCTTTTTGTCAATCAGGTGGTAAGATGACTTTGATTTCCAAATATCCTAGAAGAACTGATTTGAAATAAAGTATTACAATCATTCTCCCTGCCTAGTAATGATATATCAGGGGCACAGCCAATATGCAATGTTCATAACTAAGTAATTGACATCAAATGGAAACAGATATTTCAAAACAGGAAATTTTTTATATCGGCTTTCATTTCATTTTGTAAGTAGTTCAATAATTTGTTGTTTATTCAATTAATGTTTTTCAATAATCAAAATTTAAAAATCTTACATTCAAGGTCACACTATTAGTTTGCTTTGCAATTAATGGCTGCTGTGTAGAATTGTTTTACCACTCTGAAATGAAGTCTCCTTTTCAGATTGTAAGTAAGGAATCTTCAATTGCTTTTGGAGTTTATGAACTAAGTGGGGGTGGGGGGAATTATTCTGCTGTATTTCCTGTTTCTGGTTCATGTTGCTTTCTAATGGCTGCTGCTATATGTTGTTAGTGAAATAAGACAGGTTCAGGATTAATCATGATAGCCCTCACATATAGACAGCATCTAACAAATCATGAATGCAAGCTCCTATCTCAGAGTTCTACTTTGAGTTCCTTATCTTCCGGAAGCTCTGCTCTGGAAGTGTTTAATCCACACTCATTTTGTCATCTGATTAAAGGCTGGTTATCCAGGAGGGGTAATCAGGACAAGCTCCCGCTACCTATTATAAGCTCCCAATGGTGTGCAACTCAAATAACCTCTGACAACCAAGTCCAGCTCCTGACCTTCACATGTAGCTTAGCTACTAAACCTGGTGGAATTGTTTCTACTGACAAGAGAAGAGGCAAAGGTGGGCTTCTGATGCCTTAAAACCAGTTGCTTCAGGCAGATGGAGCTCATCAGCTGTAGTTGGCAATTCATCTAGGGGAAAGAAAACTCTGATCTCAAACTTCCATTGCCTTGCATCTATACCCACTCATGGAGAAGGTTTCAGGAGTAAACCCCAAGGGAAAATTCTGGAGCTGGGGTCTGTAAGGCAGTCCTATGTTGAGTTCAACAGTGACTGCCAATTCCTACGACGCTGCTGGTGCCAAACAGCTCTTCCTTTGGGATCATCAGATGCACGGAGAGGGGGAGCTTGTACATGGGCAACTGCTTGCTCTCTATATTGTACTGCCATGGCTTGCATGTCTAGATAGCTAGGTTGTAATATCTATGGTCGACCCTGACCAACGGAGGCCTCACTCAATGAAGGACTCATGGTATGAGTGACACGGTAGGGTAGCAGTTAGTGGAATGCTTTTCCATGCCAGTGGGGGTTTGTTTCCCACTGTTACCTGTAGGGTGTTCATGTATTCTCCCCATGGCTGCATAGGTTTCGTCCAGGTGTTCCTCTGACGTTCCAAAGATGTACAGGTTAGGATTAGTAGGCTGTGGGCGTGCCATGTTGGTGCTGGAATCATGGTAACACCACAGGCTGCTCATTACAATCCTCGCTGATCTGATTTGATGCAAAACAAAATGTTTCACAGTATGTTTCGATGTACATATGACAAATAAAGCTAATCATTATGTCTCTTTAATCATGTATACCTTCTACTTGCGGCCTCCCTGATTAAGATACCAAATGAAACTTCTGCTAAATATCCTGCGGCAAGTGGATCTTTTTCTTACTTTGTGGAACTAAAAGGATCTTGTTTGGATGAGTGTAGCTCCAAACAATATTCGAGAAGCTCAACGCAGCTCGAACAAAGGAACTGACTCAGCATACAGTTCTAACATCCTAGACACTTACTCCCTCCACTACTCAGTGACCACTTTTTTCAAAGTGGTTGTCTTGGAGGAAAAATTCTGTGAGTGGTCCCCCATGTCCTTCTCACAGTGCAGTGTTTTATTTTACGAGGCCGAGTTGCGCGCTCGACACTCAACCCAGCACGGTTGGAAAATGTGTTCGGCAGCGGCCCAACTGGATTCGAACTTGGGAACCTTCACTCCGGAGTCCGGTGCTGATGCCACTGCACCACCAGCAGGCCACTACTCATACCATCAGGTAAATAGGGCATATATACCCTGGAAGTTAAAAGAATAAGGAGTAGTATCATTGAAATGTGTAAGATTTTATTTGAGTTTGACTAGGAGGTTGACTGGGTGATTTGGAAGTTTTTTAACCTCAGGGTACTGTGAACTTCTGAAATTATCAACGCTCGAGAATTGTGAGGACTGAAGCATTAAGAATATTCAACAACATTCAATATTCTTCATGGTTTAGCACTCATAATTCTCATAAGTAGTTCAGTAGGAAAGTCATGTTGAGGCCAATCATCTGATTAATTTTAATTTATTATGTGATTGAGGAGCGCTGTGGTACTATTTTTTAAATTCTTCTGACATACTTTGGCAGCAAAGTGTCCCTACTCCAAAATGCATAGTAGGAACTTGTCAAAGCATTTTCAGCAGCACCTTCCAATGCTGCAACCGTCACCAACTGGGGTAAAAGGTTGCATGCAAGGACATTCATAATCCTTTGAAGTCATGCTTAGTCCTGGTTTGGAAATTTGTCACCACTCCTTGATTAATGTTGTGTCTAACATCTACAATTTCAACAAGATTATGAGAATACTTCTGCTTTCTCAGGGGCATTAGAGCTAGACACTAAATCCTGATTTTCCAAGGATGCCCAAAGTCCTCCAAATGAATAGAACACACAAACATAGGATAAATTAGGAGAAAGAGTTGGCCACTCAGCTGTTCAAGTCTATTGTTGAAAAGGATATAATAATCTCAAATCTACCTTTCTATCTATTAGAGAAAGCATTTATCCTCTTTCTGGAGTCTATCCTTATCAGACTTAAAAATAAACAAATTTTCTGTTCCCACTCTCCTTTGAGGAACAATTTGAAGTCCTCATGGACATCTAGGAAAAAGTGCTATCTCATTGCTTTCTAAAATAGTAACTCCATAATTTTTGAATGGAAGCTCCTAGTTCCAGATTCCCTCCCCCCGCTTACCCCTGTCCTCACCCAAGAAGAGGCATTATCTCCACACGTAGCATATCAAGACCAGTCCAGATCTTTTATGCTTCCAGTATCTATTCTCACTCTTCTAAATTCCAATCTAATAGAGTGAACAAACTTGGAAAAGTTGAAAACTATAAGGAAAGTCATTTGAATTATTATGCCCTCCTGATAAAATGGAATGAACTTTCTTGGGCAGGACAATGCATCTGTACCTGTGCAGTGGAAAGTTATTTTCTTACAAGTGAAATGTGTGGATGAGGGCAGGTGAGGGTTGTGGTTTCCTAAGTAACCTCAGGAAAACAATTAAAATGTATCAGGTACATTTTTGAGTTTCAGACAGAACTGTGACCTATTACTGTATATCTGCTGGGATTGCAATGACTGGAGGTGGAGTAAGTGAGATCATTCCTTCTACAGTATTTTGCCAAGATTATTGTGATAAGCAAAGAAAGAAGTGGAAAATTTTAGTTTCATAAAAATAAAAAGCCTCTGATAATCTTTCATCTCCATCGCATCTGTTCCAAGGATAAGGCTTTCAGGACATCAGAGAAGTTATCCTTTTTCAAAGAAAGGGGTTTTCCTTCCTCCATCACTGATGCTGCCATCCATTTCCTGGACATCCTCACTTCTTCTTCTTTCCATTGCCTTAACAGGGTTAGAGTTCCTCTTGTGTTGACCTACCATCCCATTAGCCTCCTCATCCAACACATCATTCTCTGAAACTTCTGCCATTTTCAATGGGATCCTATCACCAAATACAGCTTTAACTTCTACCCCCCATTATCCAGTTTCTGTGGGTATCACACCCTCCATGATTCCCTTGCCCATTAGCCCCTCCCCACTAATCTCCCTCCTGGTAAATATACTTGCAAGTGACAAAAGTGCTACGCTTACCTATTCACCTCTTCCCTTACCTCCATCCAGGGCCCCAACCAGTCCTTACAGGTGAGGTAACACTTTGCCTACATATCTGTTGGAGTCATCTATTGTATCCAGTGCACCCAATGCAGCTCCTCTAAACTGGTAAGACTCAGCATAAACTGTGGGACCGCTTCATCGAGCACCTTTGCTCCATTCACCAAAACCAGAACCTCCCGGTGGGTAACCATTTCAATCCTATCCCCATCCCATTCTGACACACCAGTCCATGGCCTCCTCTTCTGCCATGATGAAGCCACACAGAGTGGAGGAGCAACGCCTCATATTCCATCGAGATACCCTCCAACCTGAAGGCATAAATGTCAATTTTTCCTTAAGGCAATGCTTTTCCCCTTCCCCTTCCCTCTTCTTCTGTTCCTCCCCCCACCCCCCACCTCCCAGCCTCTTAACTCTTCTCCTCACCTGACTTTCACCTCTTACTGGTGCCCTTTCTCTCATGGTCCACTGCTGTCTCCTATCAGATTTCTTTTTCTCCAGCCCTCTACCTTTTCCACTCACCTTGCTTCATCTATCACCTTTGAGCTAGTCCTTCTTCCCCACCCCCCCACCCCAACTTCTTATTCTGGCCTACTCCTCCTTCATTTCCAGTCCTCACGAAGGGTCTCAGCCTGCAACGTCGACTGCTTATTCATTTTCATAGATGCTCCCTGACCTGCTGAGTTCCTTCAGTATTCTGTGTGTGTGAGCTTCTGATCTTTGTGGCTGAACAGACAAAGTGGTTTTCTTTTCCTAAGAATGAAGCATATTTAGACTCAGCCACTTTTTAATATTATTTTCCAGTGAGGAGTTATAAGCAGAAATTCTTTTTGCATCCATCTTAGAAGCCAGATGTGTTTTTCAGGGGAAGCAGTTGGACAAGCCTGGCTTAAATTCTGGAGAAATAATGTTAGTACTCCCCACCTAACTACATAAGAAGTGCCATTACTGCACTAAAGGCCCATGAATCTCTCTATGCAATATGCACAATATTCTATGCCTCATATTTAGTTGGAAATCTCTCTTTGCAGCCACAAATAACACTGGCTGGCTCCCTAGGCAATGCCATTTCAACTAAATACAAATTCCAGACCTGTATATTTTCTACATGATGCTTAACTGATACCTCTCCGTTTTACCCCCTTGAGTTATGTTATATATTCAACAACACAATTTCCAGCAAGAGCTTTCAGACCAACAGTCATTCCTCAATCAACATACCTAAATTTAATCATTATCCTTGTATGTTGGAGCTTCCTGTGGATAGAATGGATTTCCTATATTACTGCAATGACTATGTTGTTGCTGATAATAAAATAACTAAAATAACTGGGCCCAGGACACGCACACTCTTATGACTCAAGCGTTCTTCTTAATTTACTTGTGCACAAAGAGAACAGCATGGGCCCGTCACCCACACTGTTCTGAAACGCGAACAGAAAACTGCTATTGTGTACAGAATTGGCTAATCAGTTACGGAAATTGATCATTGCAAATGGTATGTTTGAATTCCTTACTCACAAGATCAATTGCTATTCACAATGGAGGTGTTAAAGTCACTCGAAACTTCAGGTAGATAGCGGATGTTATTTTGGAATCAGTAAAGGCAATAGAGCCCGAGTTGTTGGGTATGTGGTGTGTTTCACATCCTGCAGTTAATCTTATCTCATTTTCCTCCTGCACACCCTGTTGTGCAAACGGATGCTGTGTTTTCCAAAGACCTTTCTGGAAAAGGCTCACTACAGAGGCCTCACTCATTTGGCTTGAGTACACACTGCCTCAGTCACCCCAGCCTATCTTGCCTCTCGTAAACAGAGGTGTCTCCAGTGGTCTCATATCAAAGGGATAGCTTGACCACAACCGCTCCAGGCTATCCTTGCCTTACCACAACTTCCATAATTACAACTCAAAAGCATTGCAAGGCTGTAAAGCAAATTAAAGTGCTAAAAATTAAAATATAGGTATGAAAATCAGTAAGACCTGCAGATGCTGAATATCAGAAACAAAACTATTCTGACAGAGCCTGAATGTTGCTTCTTACCCTTTCCATATATATGCTGGCTGATATGCTGAGTGTGCTTTACAGTATTTCCAGTTTGCTCTGTGTGTGACCTAACTGTAATTGCTTTCTTCTTTAATTGCATTATCTTGTATTGGGTAGAGAATGGTTCATTGCCTTATTCCTTGGGTGTTGAGGTGAAACCTATCTCTACTTCCAGTGCACATGTTTACTATGGTGAACTAAACAGCTAATGAAATGCTTCTGCCTGAGATGATGTCTATATGGATAGTTGAGGTTACTGGCATGGATGCACTGGGTAACACAGGTCATATAATGAAGCTGCCAAATATCTTGATTCTTTATTGTCACTGAGCTAAGATGAAGAAAGCTAAGAGAATGAGACAGTCTCTTGTCAAATTCTGCTCACTTTAATCTAATTCATGCTCTGATGCTTCTTTCCTTCCCACAAATTATGATTCCAGTGAAAGTCGTCCTCGCCCACACACTCCTGCAGGTGCTTTGATAAAATGAACTGTGGAAGCCAGGAGGAAATAATAAATGAAAAGAAATTAAACTCTAAGGGTATGTGTAGCATTCGGATTCACCAAATTATGTGCAGTAATTTGCATACTATAAATCCAGGACCCTTTCAAACGTTTGCCAGCTATGTTTAGTGAATTACACACATTCCTGGCCGAACCAGAATGATTATTTGATCATAAGCAAATTCGTCAGATTGACCTTGTCTGATAGTTTCCAGCAGATCAAGCTTAGCCAAAGAATTCACAGAACATTTGACCTAATTGTATTTTTTGCTGCACAATACATTTCTCTCCTCTATATAAATCTTATTCACGATAACCTATTTCCTTCGCTCTTATATATATTTAGATCTCATTTGTGTACTAACACTATTTGCCTCAAACATTCTTGTGTAATAAGTTCCATCTGTAACCACCATCTGAGAATAAAATTCCATCATGAATTAAATTATATTATATCCAATTTTAGCCCCTCACAGAAGTAGACATTTTTCACTAAATTGTTAAATCCTTTTACTGTTGTCCCATGTACTGAGGTACAGAGGAAAAACTTGTCACACACACCATCCATAGAGATCACTGCAAAAAAAAACAATTGCAGAATGTAAAATAAAGTGCTACAGAAAATGTACAGTGCAGGTTGATAGTATGGTGAAAGGGCATAATGAGGTAGAGCATCAGGGCAAGAGTCCATCTTACCATATCAGGGGACTGTTCAACAACCGGATGGAAATCGTACTCACCCTGGTTGTACACGCTTTTAGGTCTTTGTATCTTTTTCCTGAAGGGAGCAGGAGAAAGAAGAATGTCAGAGGTGGGTGGGGTCGTTGATTATGTTGTCTTCTTTACTGACACATCAAGAAGTATAGACAGAGTTCATGGCGGAGAGGTTGGATTCTGTGATATGTCCACAACACTCTTGTGGTCACAGGCAGAGTGATTCAGGATTCAAAGATTCAAAGTACACTTATTATCAAAGAAGGTGGAAATTATCCAACCTTTTGTCTGCTAGGAACCCGAAAGAACCCATTTGAAAAAAAAGACCAACCCCCATTGTGCAGAGAAAGAGAGAAAAAAACACAAGTCATCCAAACAATAGAAGCTAGCAACAACAACAATATTCCGAACCAAATTGAGTACTAGGATCCAAATCCCCAGAGCAGCCCGGAGTAGCCCCAAAACCTTGGTATTCAGTTCATCATATTAGTGGGGAAAATCATCGCAAAGTTTGCAGGCATGAAGAACAGTAGCCAGGGGCAATCTTATAGCCTCAGATTCATGAAGACAGGAGCCTCCAGTCTATATGGGCCAGTGTTAAATTGTCCAAACAGCAAATCGTAACTTGCATTGGGATCCAAGCTCCACCACAGCAAATCGCTCCTGGCCTAGAACATGCATCCCAATGTTTGGTTTCACTGCAAAGAAGCCGTTCTTGACCTCTCCAAGTTGGCTTGGAGTGGTTGCCAAACCGAGCCATTATGCAACTGGATATGATGGCTTCCGTGGCGCCTCAATTAAAAACAGTGAGGGTCAAAGGCGCTATGCTAAATTTCTCTAGCCTCCAAGAAAGTAGAGATGCTGGTGAGTTTTCTTGGCCGCGACGCCAGTGTGGTCGGAGCAGGGCAGATTATTAGTGATGTCCACTCCCAGAAACTTGAAACTCTCAACACTCTTAATCTCAGGACCATTGATATAAACACTACACTCCTTTCTGAAGTCAATCACCAGCTGTTTTGTTTTGCTGACACTGAGGGAACTGATATCATGTCATGAGGTTTTACAGTCTCCTTCCTGAGCTCTGATTCATTGTTATTTGAGATATGACCCACTACAGTGGTATCATCACTGAGGGACTGAGCACACAGCCTTGTGGGACACTAGTGTTTAGAATAATGAGCAGCAAAGCTGTTGTTGATCATGGGGATAGTCAGAGGCTTTTTCCCAGGACTGAAATGGCTATCACAAGAGGGTATAGTTTTAAGCCTGTCCTTACTGGTTGTAGTCTGTTGGTCAGGAAGTTTGGGATCCATTTGTAAAGAGAGGTGTTGAACTTCAAATCTAGGAGACTGGAGATGAGCTTTCGTGGAATTATGATAATATAGGTGGAGTTATGGTCAATAAACATGATATTCCATTTCAAATCTATTCAATATTTGGAACTGTATATAGACCTGTCAATTCCTCCTAAAATATTCTCCCAAATATCACCACTGCAGAAGACAATTTGGGGGCTATTCTTTTCCTGGGGTGCAAAAGACACTGGAAGGTTAGGCAGCGCCTGATCTAATGTTTCATCCTAATGTGAGAACCTGGAGCAAAATTAATGCCAATTTTTTTTGGTATTCCTTGATAGATATAACCTTTTAGTTCTTGTAGTCTGTTAGATAAACTCAGCAAGTTGTGCAGCATTTATGAGGGGAAAGGAGTTGTCAATGTTTCTGGTCAAAACCCTGTAACAGCCACCCAGCAGATTGTTAGTCCGCTAGATTTCAGCATCTGTAGCTTGGTGCCATTTTGACTGGAAGATCTTATTGAAACCTACAACATATTGAAAGGCTGGATAGAGTGGACATGGAAAGGATGCTTCCAATAGTGGGAAGAGTCTAGAACCAGAGGGCACAGACTTAAAATAGAAGAATGTCCCTTTAGAACCAAGATGAGGAGGAATTTATTGAGCCAGAAGGTATTATGGTATTATTGTAATTATTCAATTGATGAAATATTTTGGTTGTTCTTCCTCAATCCTTTCTCAGTACACCTCTATCCTTTTCATATGACAGGCATACCCATGTGTGCACTAACCAAAGATTATCTTTTTATAAAATTATTCCCATGTTTCTAGAGCCTACAGTAAATGAAAATGTATTACTCCAACAATCAAGTATCAAGCACAAGGGACTGTGAGAGGATAGATGAGAGAAGAGATTTTCTTTTCCTTTCCACGGCCACAGCCCGAGTGTTTTCAGCACTTCATGGTTTTCTTTAAATTTACAACATCCAGCAATTTGCTTTTGTAATAAAAATTCAGACCTGTGTGAGATGTTTGAAACAAATCTCCAGCAATGGAGATCACCGCTGACACCTCCATCCTTTCGTTGTGTGAATTACAGTTTTGAAATATTCAAATAATACAAATATAATGTAAATGTCAAGAACACGTGTCACAGCTCAAGTGAGTATGAAAGTAATTCACGACATTGAAAAGATCTTTAAACTACAATAAAATATTCTAATCAATAATACTAATTTGCATTTCTGTCATAATTTAACTACTCTCAGCAAAATGTTCCATTTGTACTGCTCATTATTGGGCACATCAAATTTATAATTGAAGATTGCTTCATTGAAATCTTCCAGTCAATGTCATTGTTAGGAGTATTTCTGCCGTAACCCTTTATCTCTCCTTAGCACTCACTACTTGCATCTCTATCAACCCTTTTGCTCTCCCTTTGCTTGGCACCTTCACCCCATTCGTTATGTAATCTCTATCTCCATCTACTCATAGAAACAAGGAAAAACTACAGCACAATACAGGCCCTTAGGCCCACAAAGTTGTGCTGAACATGTCCTTATCTGAGAAATTACCTAGGGTTACCCATTGCCCTCTATTTTTCTAAGCTCCATGTACCTGTCAAGGAGTCTCTTAAAAGACCCTATCGTATCCGTCTCCACCACCGTTGCCAGCAGCCCATTCCGCACACTCACCACTTTCTGTGTAAAATACTTACTCCTGACATCTCCTCTGTACCTATTTCCAAGCACCTTAAAACTATGCCCTCTTGTGATAGCCATTTCTGTCCTGGGAAAAAGCCTCTGACTATCTACATGATCAATGACTCTCATCACCTTTTTCACCTCTATCAGGTGACCTCTCATCCTCTGTCGGTCCAAGGAGAAAAGGCCAAGTTCACTCAACCTATTCTCATAAAGCATGCTCCCCAATCCAGGCGACATCCTTGTAAATCTCCTCTGCACCCTTTCTATACTTACCACATCCTTCCTGTAGTGAGGTGACTAGAACTGAACACAGTACTCCAAGTGGGGTCTGACCAGGGTCCTACATAGCTGCAACATTACCTCTTGGATCTTGAACTCATTCCCATGTTTGTTGAAGGCCAATACAACACATGCCTTCTTAACCACAGAGTCAACCTGCACATCAGCTTTGAGTGTCCTATGGACTCGGACCCCAAGATCACTTTGATCCTCCACACTGCCAAGAGTCTTACCAGCAATACTACTGTATATTCTGTCATCATATTTGACTTACCAAAATGAGCTACCTCACACTTATCTGGGTTCAACTCCACCTGACACTTTTTAGCCCAGATTTGCATCCTACCGATGTCCCACTGTAACCTCTAACAGTCCTCTATACTATCCACAACACCCTTAACCATTGTGTCATCAGTAAATTTACTAACATATCCCTCCACTTCCTCATCCAGGTCATTTATAAAAATCACAAAGAGAAAGGGTCCTAGAACAGATCCCTGAGGCACACCACTGGTGACCAACCTCCATGCAGAATATGACTCATCTACAACCGCTCTTTGCCTTCTGCAGGCAAGCGAATTCTGGATCCACAAAGCAAGGTCCCCTTGAATCCCATTCCTCCTTACTTTCTCAATAAGCCTTGCATGGGGTACCTTATCAAATGCCTTGCTAAAATCCATATATACTACATCTACTGTTCTACCTTCAGCAATGTGTTTAGTCACATCCTCAAAAAATACAATCAGGCTCGTAAGGCACGACCTGCCTTTGACAAAGCCATGCTGACTATTCCTAATCATATTATGCCTCTCCAAATGTTCATAAATCCTGTCTCCCAGAATTTATAAACATTTATTATGCAATCTCTACCCCCATCTATTCTCTTACAGACAGTCCCTATTGTTCTCTGTTTGATTTATTTATGAAAATATTAATTATACTCTGGAAAAAGCAGTATAATTTCAAAATTTTTTGACAACCCTCAGCTACACTGAATGTGGAGTGCTTTACACTTCACAAATTGCATAATACATATTAAAATAATATCTTTGCATGAAAGAAGGTCTGATAACGATTGATCAGAATGTTGTGAAGAAAGGCTGAATGGTTGGGTTTATTTAATTCTGGCTTCTGATGCCAGGTGTCATATATCCATCATCAAGGACCCCCACCATCCAGGCCATGTTGTCTTCTCACTGTTGCCATTGGGAAGAAGGTATGGGAGCCTTAAATTCCACACCACCAGTTTCAAGAACAGTTATTAACCTTCAACTATCAGGCTTATGAACTAGTGTGGGTAACTTCACTCATCCCAATACTGAACTGAGCACTGAACACAACCCATGGACTCCCTTTCAAGGACCCTACATCTCATGTTCTCAGTATTATTTATTTATTTATTGCACAAGCAGTTTGTTGTCTTCTGCATAGTGGTTGTTTGTCCATCCCGTTGGTTGTGGAATTTCAATTATTCTATTACGTTTCTTGGACTTACAGTATATGCCTACAAGAAAACAAATCTCACGGTTGCAAATGATGACATACAGTACATATACGTTGATAATGAATTTACTCCAAACTTTCTATCTCTTTAACATTGGTTCCTTGTCAGTCTTTGTTTGTGTGGAGTTTTTCATTGATTCATTTGTGTCTCTTTGTTCTAATGCGGGTGCCTGCAAATAAATGATAAATTTACTTTGATCTTGATGGTATTTGATGATAACTTGGATGATGAACTGTTAAAAAGTTTGAAGTTTTGCATGTAATTCTGCCACATCATTTAAATTTAAACAATTAAATAAGTATATAACATAACGAAAGCTGATGTTACTAATGGTGAAACAGCTTAGTTGTTATAAGATATTATTCAGTGAAGAAAATCTGTCTTCACCTCATCTGGTGAATAAGTGATTCCAGAAGGACTGATGAGGTCAGCTCTGAACAGCTTACTGAAATGGTCCAGCAAATCATTCAGTGCAAGGGGAAACTGTGGTTGGAAAATAAATACTGACTTTGCATTTAGTGAATAAATTTCAAAAAAAGTGTTCACAGCCAGTGAATTACACTTTCGTACTAGCAGATCAGCTATTTATTATTACAACACAGTGTTATTTTCAAACTGTATGAGATGATCAAAGAATCTGAAAAAAGTCACATCAGAGAAAGGATCTAAGTAATCCAGCTAGTTTGTGTCTTCTCTAATCAAATCTAATTTGCTAATTTGCATACCCTGTTCTCATACCTCTTCAAACCAATTTCCTTTTTACCTGGGCGCAGGGCATCACATAAACTGCTCTTCAACCGCTTTACAACAAAAGATAGATGAGAGGAGTTACAAGCCTGCAATATATTGTTAGTAGTTCTCCACTGCTTGTTTTCACACGAGGCTGATAGAGTAGATTAGAGACAGGATTGCAGGGGAGTAGACAGGAGGCTTGGAAGTGATCATGAGGGGGGGATGGTAAGGATGAGGAAACATCTGGGTTGGGCAATGATAGAAATCAGGTGGTAAAATGCAGGCTGAGGTAGAGAAGGGAAAACATCCAATAGGCGTGGGGACATTGGAAGGAAGAAGAAGCCAATCACGAGGCAGGAGCAGTGGCAATAGTTGCCACAGACAAGAACAAAAAATGGAAACATGCTCTGAGAAAAACAATGCCCTGGCAGTTGTCTAGATTTTGGGAGACTCTTTAACAATAAAGTAGGTGAAATCCTCAATGTCCCTGATATTCGTGAATAAGATAAGATTTTCATGGTTGTCAACAGCATTGTGTTTTTACTGCAAGACACTATGTGTGGTCACCTCACACACAAAGGACTTGGAATAAATTTACACCATGAGATATAGAGCAGAGTTAAGCCATTTGGCCCATCAAGTCTGCTCTACTATTCCACAATGGCTGATTTATTATCCTTCTCAATCACATTCTCCCTGATTAATCAAGAACCTATCAATTTCTTTGAACCTACCAACTTCTGTAAATGTATTACGGAGGCAGATTGAGTTCAGGATAATACTCACTTCCAAACAGATTTTTAAAATGATGCTGTACTACATGAATTAATTCACGACCCAAGTGTTTGTCAACATTAATGTGCATTGATGCCTTGGGATCATTTTCAAAATGTGTTTTCTCCTGTAAGGTCGTCATTTTTGTTTTGCTACCAGTAGATATTTTGTGGCCATTTATACATAATGCTTAAAGCAGAAGACTTTCTGTTACATGTGAGATCAAAAAATAATACAGGTAATTTATGCCATTTGATGTAAGATAGAAGGTATGGTATGAAAAAGTAGAATTAAGTATCTCTAGTATATTTCATTATATTTTGGAAGAAATCAAAGCTGGATATTGCTCAATGTGCATTCACAGTACATTAAGGTCTCCAACAGATGCAAATTATACATTTGAGAATTTTTTTTTGCTTAATCAAACGTTTCTCAATTGCAACGAGATTCTCATCGTCATCAAAGGAGCCTCAGTTACCAAAACTGTAAGTAATGTTTGCCATGGAAGCCTCCAAGGAGAAAGGAATCATTTAATTAGAAATACATAAATGTCAGTCACTTTACAAAGCTAATTGGCTATTTACATCAAAGCAACCACCATCATCAGTTAAAAATGTAAATTAACAATAACGTCAGCATTCATAGAGCAGGATTTTGAAGAGGAGTGAGCTACAGCCGCAGCAACTGTTCCAGCTAGTTTAAAATATGCACATTTTCTTATATTTATCAATTTGCAGTAAAGATCTGTGTCCATAATTTATTACAAATTAAAGGGACTTAATGAACATTATATTCCTTTCGCTCCTTTGAGTCTTACAACTTAAAATTAGTTGGCCAAATAACTGAATTAAATCTACAGTTTGTCCCACAGCTTGCAGGTATTAAAAATGCTTGTAATTAATAAAGTTTCTTACACTTTATATGGGTGTTGACTCAACTAATATGCTAGTTTGCTGAAACATCACAGTGATGAATATTCATCTATGGATCTGTTAACCATTCCACCTGGATTCTTGCTTCATCTGTGTCATTTGCAATGATAGACTGCTTCATCTGTTTGGCTTGTATCCCGCCTTGCTTGGTCTCAGGGAATGAAATGCAATCTACTTGATGTATGTGTAAATGTCTCTCAGGAAAACCACATAATCCACTTTTATAATCTTATTTCCAGTCTATTGAAACAAACTTCCCAGTAGTACAGATTCCTTCTCCCTATACTGATCACTGACTTGTGCCGTTATCATGCAAACTATCACAAGGGATATCAAAATCAAGAAAAGAGGGCTCTGGACCACTGACTGTACTTTTACTGCCAATGTGCATAATTTTGAAAAAAAAGTCCTGCAACTCATTGGAGTAAACTTGAGTACTGTTTGTCAGTTCTATGGTCAATCATCCCTTGCAACTCAGGAGCTACTATTTACTGACTTCCACATCAATAAAGCACTGACATTCTATCATTTAATGATGTTAGCTGACTCACTATGTTCTTCCAAAACTGCCACTCACAGGTTTAGATATAAGAGAATACTCTTGTGCCCCCGTTATAGTGAAATGGTTCAGCCTGTCAGCCCACTCACTGGTATTTTATTGTTAGATTTCTTCTAAGGTCCCCTTCAGGATTAACAATAACATTTTGACTCTGGGTTGTGTGGGTTCTAATACAGCCAAAGTGGTAACTGTAAGCTCAAGGTGTCTTTAGGAATACACAGGTTGGTAGTTTGTGAATTGAAGGATGTCTCAGTAAAGTTGTGGTTCTGTGGCCTCCGTCAGTCTTGGTCGAACATGGGTACTGCGCCTCTGCTAGTCACTGGGAGTGGCTTCTCCTGTGCGCAAGCCAGGGCAGAGTTGATAAGGAGATCCGTCTGTTGCCCATGCAGTGGGACCCCCCGCCCCCCCATGATGATGACAGGTCCAAAGGAACGACGAAAGTCGATACAGTTTGGTGCCAGCACCATCGCGGGAGTTGCCGTGCCGGTGCTGGGTACAGCAGTCAGCCACCTTCGGGACTCTGACTCCGGATTTTTCCTCGGGGTTTACTCCCGAAGCCTTTCCCGTGAGTGGGTAGAGCCGCAAGGCAGCGGAGGTTTGAAATCGGAGTTTTCCCTCTCCTAGATGAGCTACCATCCGTGGTTAACGAGCCCCATCTGACCGGAGCAACTGGTTTTAAGGCGCCAGTGGTCCGCCTTTGCCCCTTCTCCTGTCAGTGAGAACAGCTCCGCCACACGTGAAGGCCAGGAGTGGGACTTAGTTGTCAGAGGCTGTCTGAGACGCACTTCATGAAGAGCATGGGAGCTCGTCCCCACTACCACCCTTCAGCTATGACTACCCTTGGAGCCAGAGTAGTGGTTAGTGCAGTGGTTTTCAACAGCAGCAATCACCAATTGGGGTTCAACAACCACTGCTGTTTCGAAGGAGTTTGTATCTTCTTGCTGTGATGGCTTGGGTTTCCCCCAGGTGCTCTGATTTCCTCCTGCTTTGCAAAGACAAATGTGTTTGGGTTAGTAAGTTGTGGGCATGCAGGACTGGCGCTGCAAGTGTAGCGAAACATATTCAGACTGTGTTGATCATTGACACAAAGAAGCACTTCCGTGCACGTGTTGATGTTTTAATGTACACATGACAAATAAAGGGCATCTAAATGAATGAATAAAATGGCCCATTTCTTCTGCAGCCTATACCAGACCTCCATCTGCTTCTGATGAATGGCCTCAAGGTTGACAATCCTGTCTCAAAAACTCCTCTTCTGCTTTGTAGAGTCACGTGCCAGAGATGTTCAGGAGTCTGTGTGGATACTGAACTTCTTCAAACAGCTCATGAACACATTCTGGAAACTTCTCCTCTGCCTGGTTATTGCTTCCTATGACAGCTCATTTGGGAACCTGGAGTCAAACATGCCAGCACTGTGATTCTCAGTACTGTTAACTGATTATAACAGGGGCCTAAACACTGAGCGTATTGGCCTTAGAATAGACTCTGATGTTGGTTATTTCACCCTCAAATGAATTTGGAGGATTTTTGCGGAGACCATTCATCAGTAAATAACCTTCTGTTTACATCAACTTCATAATTTAGTCAGAATTAGTTGTCTTAATAAAATTTAAAAAACAGAATTAGTTGTTTCTTTCTCCTTGCAGTCCACACTGAAATAATTTCAAACATTCTTCGACCTCCCTTTCATCTTTACCTTTAGTTATTTTAACATCATCAATAGATGCTGCACTTTGTTTATTTCCTCCTTCCTATAAGTTGAACATAAGATTTGTCAGCATTACATTTCATATATAAGTTGGCCAACTTGCATATTTTGACTGATATATTTTGGGACTTCCGCAGAGCCATTAGTAATTTTTGTTAATAGCACAAGAGTCCATTCATTGAAATCTTGTATGATCACATACACGAAGTGCCCAACTGGCAAAATATATGGTTCTTGACTGATATACTGAGATGAATGAAATATCTTCCAGATGGCTAGATAGTTGCTCATCTGTGCAAAAACTTCCTAATGGATCTGTAGCCTGCTAAAGCCAGAGGCTATAAACTGTGTTTCACAATCTTTTGGTTGACATGGAAAAGAAAGGCATAGAAAGCTGGGTATTATAACAGCTCTGTGATCCAGATCTTTAGATGTCTGGGAAGAAAACACACAGTTTAAAGATGAAAATGGTTTCCTCTCAAATTAAAGCTAGTGGTTGTAATCTGAAACACACTGCCTCAGAAGATGATGGAGATGAGTATTCTTAGAACAATTAAGAAGCATCTGGAAGAGCATCCCAGCACAGAGTCTCTGTACAAGTTGCTGGTAAATGGAATGAGTATAGATAGCTATTTTATGGTCAGTGTGGATGTGGTGGACTGTATTACCTTATGACTATAAAAACAAATAGGAGCACAAACCATAAAGGGAACCGTGATGTTCTTTTGATCCTTACTGTCTGAAGTTCTGTTTATGCATGTTGATGCTTTACCTGTTTACTTTTACATCTCCAGTTATAAACGAAGTGACTTCAGATTTAGGTTTACAGATTTTTCACGTGTACATGGAAACATACAGTGAAATGTGTTGTTTGCATGAACAACCAACACACTGGGGGCAGCATGCAATTATGTCCATACGGTGCCAGCAGAGCATGCCCATAATTCTCAGTGGAACACAGAACACAACAAGCAACAAAACAAACCCCTTTCTTTACAACCACCTACACACATGGGCAGCCCTCCAGGAAGGAAGGCTCCAGTCTCCAGGCTTTGGACATCAGACTCCAACTTCTAGACTTCCAATTGAATTTGGTCTCCAGTCTATGGTATTAACCTCCAGACTAGCCAATGATGGGACACTGAAATCCGAACTTTAGGCACACCAACCTGGATCAACCCTCGTGCTTCTTTGTGCCACCTGCTTGCACAGACCCATCTAAACCAGGGCAGCCCAACATTCACAGATGTCCTTTGTCACCCATCCACCTTGCTGGCCTTTGGGCGTGGAGTCGAGGCATAGACTCCAGATGTCCTTCATCCCCTGCCTATGTAGCTGTCCCATGAGTGCGGAGCAGAAAAGCAATGTCCACGTCAGTGGCCTTCAAGAAATGGACTGCAGATGCCTTTCATTACAAGTACACGTCATTGGCCTTTGAATGCAGAGTGTGGAGGCCTGATCACTAACTCCCCCTCATCCCTGTTCCTAAACTTTATTCTAACCTCTAATTCCACCACATCACTGTTCCCAAACCTAACCAAACCCTAAATGCACCTCTCTGTCTGCAAAACAATACCCACAAACCTAAGAAGCAGCTAAATCGTCAATAGAGACCACAACTTAGTGCCATCTTAACAGACATATTCTAATTGGACTCCCTTTCTACATATAATATGCCCTTTCATTCCTTGGAAGGTCTTTTTGTGATACCTCCTCTTTACTCTGGACTGGACTGCTGATTCAGAGAAGGAAAAGGTGGGGTTCACTGATCACTTGGCTGTCCTCCTACCTGCATACAGAGAGAGGCTTTAGCCATAAAGAGAACAGAAAGGTACTTGCAAGATACAGAGGAGTAGCTATTGGGTGGCTTTAAGTGGGGGGACTGGGCTGTGTTCAAGGACTCTTCAGAGGATCTGAATGAATACACCATGGTTGTTACAGACTTCATAAAAGAGTAATTGATGAGTGTTTACCCACACAGTCATTCATAGTCTTCCACAACCTGCTGAGGGCCAGATCAGTGGTGTTCAGATCTGCTGACCAAGATACAAGAGGTACAATTTCCAGAAGTCATCTCACATACAAAGTGGTAATTCTGTACCAGACTTGAATCGCTAAAGGATGCTCGACAACTGTGACAGGGTTTCTTGTCTCTCACAAAGTCACACCAGTGACATAGGTGACAACGAAACTTCGCATCCAGAGGAGCTCAGTACCTTTTATACTTCCTTTGAACATCAAAAAAATGGAGGAACCTCCACAAATTCCCACAACCCAAGGTGATCTTGTGATTTCAGTCTCTGAGACTGACATGAGAGCACCCTTCAGGGGCATCAGCCCAGATGGGGCAACTGACTGAGTACAAAAAGATAGTGCAGATCAGCTAGCTAGACTGTTCACCAATATCTTCAATGTTTCACTTCAGCAGACTGAGGGACTCATCTGCTTCAAGTAGGTTTCAATTATATGGGCACCTAAGAAGAACGTGGTAACCTGCCTCAATAACTATCATCCAGTAGCACTTACATCCACTGTGATAAAGTGTATTGAGATGTGGATAATGAAACATGTCAACTCCTGCCTGACTAGAAGTAACTTGGATCCATTCCATTTTGCCTACCGACACAATAGGTCCACAGCAGATACCATTTCATTGGCTCTTTACTCAACCTTTGGAACATCTGGACTGCAAAGGTGCATAAATCAGGATGATCTTTATCAAGTACAGCCTGGAATTCAGTACCATCATTGCCTCAAAACTAATCAATAAGTTTCAAGATCTTGGCCTTAAGATCTCCTCAATGTAACCTCCTCAATTTCCTTACTTGCAGACCCTAGTCAGTTGAATTGACTTTATTTCTTACATCCTTCACATTCATGAGGAGTAAAAATCTTTGCGTTATATCTCTGTCTAAATGTGTCATGTGCAAGCATAGTAATTTATAATAATTTATAATAAATAGAAGAGACAATGTAACATAGAAATACACTCAAATCAGCGTGAGTTATCAGTCTGATGGCCTGTTGGAAGAAGCTGTCCCGGAGCCTACTGGCCCTGGCTTTTATGCTGCGGTACCGTTTCCCAGATGGTAGCAGCTGGAATAGATTGTGGTTGGGGTGACTCGGATCCTCAATGATCCTTTGGGCCCTTTTCTCACACCTGTCTTTGTAAATGTCCTGAATCATGGGAAGTTCACACCTACAGATGTGCTGAGCTGTCTGCACCACTCTCTGCAGAGTCCTGCGATTAAGGGAGGTACAGTTCCCATGCCAGGCAGTGATGCAGCCAGTCAGGATGCTCTCAATTGTGCCCCTGTAGAAAGTTCTTGGGATTTGGGGGCCCATACCAAACTTCCTCAACCGTCTGAGGCGAAAGAGGCGCTGTTGTGCTTTTCTCAACACACAGCTGGTGTGCACAAACCATGTGAAGTCCTCGGTGATATGGAGCCCAAGGAACTGAAAGCTGTTTACCCTCTCAACCCCGGATCCATTGATGTCAATAGGGGTTAGCCCATCTCCATTCCTCCTGTAATCCACAACTAGCTCCTTCATTTTTGTGACATTGAGGGAGAGGTTGTTTTCTTGACACCACTGTGTCAGAGAGATGACTTCTTCCCTGAAGGCCATCTGGTTATTATTTGAGATTAGGCCAATCAATGGAGTGTCATCTGCAAATTTAATTGGCAGATTAGAGCTGTGGGTGGCGGCACAGTCATGGGTATACAGAGAGTAAAGGAGGGGGCTTAGTACACAGCCCTGAGTGGCTACTGTGTTGAGAGTCAGAGGGGTGGAGGTGAGGGAGCCCACTCTTACCACCTGCCAGCGATCTGACAGGAAGTCCAAGATCCAGCTCCACAAGGCTGGGTCAAGGGCGAGGTCTCTGAGCTTCTTGTTGAGCCTGGATGGAATGATGGCGTTGAATGCTGAACTGGAGTCCAAGAACAGCATTCTCACATAAGCATCCTTCTTCTCCAGGTGTGTAAGGACAGTATGTAGAGCAGCCACTATTGCGTCGTCTGTCGATCAGTTGTGTCGGTAGGCAAATTGTAGGGGATCCAGTGTGGGTGGTAGCATGCTGCAGATGTAGTCCTTGACCAGCCTCTCAAAGCATTTGCTTATTATTGAGGTGAGTGCGACAGGACGCCAGTCATTCAGGCATGTTACCTGGTTTTTTTTGGTACAGGGACAACAGTGGATAATTTGAGGCAGGAGGGCACTCTACACTGGGAGAGGGAGAGATTAAAAATGTCAGTAAACACACCTGCCAGTTGTGCTGCACGCATCCTGAATACGCGCTCTGGAATGCTGTCCGATCTCACAGCCTTGCGACTGTCCACTCATTGGAAACATCTGTGTACCTCAGCCTCAGAGATGACCAGATGGCAGGTTGTAGCGGTGGCTTTCCTCAGAGGCTCAGAGTTAGCGATATCGAACCGACAGTAAAAGCGATTGAGCTCATCTGGGAGAGAGGCCGCAATGTTGGCAGCACCACAGTGTTTGGCTTTGACGTTGGCGAAGGTATGCAACCATCGTCACAAGTCACGTGTGCTGTTCGTTGTGATTCTTAACTCAATCTCGTCGCTGTATTGTTGTTTCGCAGCCTTGATAGATTTGCGCAGATCATAGCTGCTTTTCTTGAGCTCTTGCTGATTTCCGGCTGCGTAAGGTCTATGTCGCATGGTAAGTGCTGCTCACACAGAACTATTGATCCAGGGTTTCTGGTTCGGGAAGACCCTGACTGACTTCTGGGGGACAACATCGTCGATGCACTTCCAGATGAAGCATGTGACTCCATCTATGAACTTGGAGGCATTCCAGTTGATGTCATTGAAGCAGTCCTGCGGCATGGAGGCTGATTGGTCGGACCAACAGTGGACGGTTCTAACTGTGGCCGCCTCTTGTTTCAGCTTCTGCCTGTTTGCTGGCAAAAGCAGGACTGAAGAATGATTTGATTTTCCAAAAGCTGGGTGAACGAGAGCTCTGGAAGCATTACAGAAGGGAGTGTAACAGTTGGCAAATATCTTATCTCCACGAGTGCTCACCTGGATGTCATGACAAAACTTCGGAGAGACTTCCGTCAGCAATGCTTGCTTGAAGTCACTAGCAACGATGAAGGCAGCCTCTGGGTGTGCGGCCTCCAGCGTGTTGATGGTCTCATACAGTTCCTTGAGAGCCAGGTTAGTATCAGCCTGCGGCGGAAAGTACACCGCTGTGATGATAACAGCCGTGAACTCCCTAGGCAGCCAGTAGGGTCTGCACAGCAGCAGGTATTCCAGGTCTGGGGAACAAAAGGATTTGAGGGCATGCACACTCTGGGGGGTCGCACCAAGCATCATTGACCATGAAGCATACCCCTCCTCCTTTACTCTTTATTGACCTGTCCGCCCACAACAGGGAGAACCCAGAGGGTTCGATAGCGTGGTCCGGTGCGTCCTCCATCAGCCAGGTCTCCACGAAGCACTAAATGCTACATTCCTTTGTTTTCCATTGGTAGAACATTCTGGCACTCAGTTCACACAGCTTGTTGTCCAGGGACTGAATGATAGCCAGGAGTATGCTTGGGAGTGGCGGCCGATTTGCGCGCCGTCTCAGGCCAACCAGGATGCCAGCCCTTCTCTCTCGACTCTGGCGCTTCTTCCGAGGTAGTGGCGGTGTAAGAGATGAGTCTCCTATGGATCGCGCAAGCAGGGGTCCCCAGTGTAGGAAAGGCAGCACATAGTTCAGATTAGCAACAATATCTCTCCACAACCTCCATCAACACAGGTGAATGACACGGCTGTGTGCATAGCCCCCGCTCTACTTGCTTTATTCTTATGACTGTGAGGCTAAACACAGCTCTAAAATCATATTTGAGTTTGCTCACAACACCACAGTCGTTGGCCAAATCTAAGATGGTGACAAGTCATCATATAAGAAGAAGATTAAAAATCCGGCTGAGTGGCGCCATAACAACAAGCTCTTACTCAATGTCAGCAAGACAAAGGAGCTGATTATTGACTTCAGGAGAAGGAAACAAGAGGTCCATAAGCCAGTTCTCATTGGAGGACTGGAGGTGTAGAGTGTCATTTAAATTCTTTGGTGTTTTCATTTCAAAGGATCTGTCCTGGGTCCAGCAGAACCTGTACTACTGGAAGTCTGTGAAGATTTGTCATGAAATTTTGACAGACTTCTCAAGGTGTGTGGTGGAGATTATATTGACTGGTTTCATCACAGCCTGGTATGGAAATGTCAGTGCCCTTGAATGGAAAATCTTAGAAAAAGTAGTGGATACGGCCCAGTCCATCACGGGTGAAGATCTTCCTTCCATTGAGCACATTTACATGAAGTGCTGTTGCAGGAAAGCAGCATCCATCACCAAGGATCCCCACCACCCAGACCATGCTCGCTTCTCGCTGCTGCCGTCAGTATGAAGGTACAGGAGCCTCAGGACCCACATCACTAGTTCTGGAACGGTTATTACCCCTCAACCATCAGTCTCCTGAGCCAGAGGGGATAACTTCACTCAACTTCACTCACCCTATCGCTTAACTTTTACCACAAACTATGGACTCACTTTCAAGGACTCTTCATCTCATGTTCTCATTATTTATTGTTTATTTATTTACTAGAATTTTTTTCTCTTTTGTATTTGTACAATTTGTTTTTACACATGGGTTGTTTGTCCATCCTGTTAGGTATGATCTTTCATTGATTCTATTGTGTTTCTTAGATTTACTGTGTATTTCCGCAGGAAAATGAATCTTACAGTATATAAGAAACGTAGAAAACCTACAGCACAATCCAGACTCTTCAGCCCACAAAGCTATGCCAAACATGTCCTGACCTGAGAAATTACCTAGGGTTACCCATAGTTCTCTATTTTTCTGAGCCCCATATACCTGTCCAGGAGTCTCTTAAAAGACCCTATCGTATCCGTCTCCACCACCATCGCCGGCAGGCCATTCCACGCACTCACCACTCTCTGAGTAAAAAACGTACCCCTGATAACTCCTCTGTACCTGACATAAATGTATTTTGATAATAACTTTGCTTTGAACTTTGAATTTTGAATTTATGAATATGCCGTAACTTAGAAAACCATTCAAAGGCCACAAGCTGATTTTTAATATTGTCCCTAATGGTAATCGAATTGGCATTCCTCTCACTGCCCTTGAAACTTTGCAGATGACAGATTGCAGCTTTGCAAATTAAACATCAGGACCATCGTAGTTCTCTTCAGCCGCCACCACAAGATTCCCATCCACCATAGTTTAATTGTATTTGCTTTCAATTGTCAACCACCCATGTCTATCAACTATTCCCTCAATGTTTCAGTGACGCCAGCTCTTTAAGATGTACTTGAACCCATTTTTCACACTACAATATACACGTTATGTTTATAGTGTTAATTAATATTATAAATATTGTTCCTAATTTACTTTCCATTTTTAGCTCAAGATATTCAAATTCCCTTCCACTTACAGTACTGTGCAAAATCTTAGGGCACACACAATGTAGCAAGGGTGCCTAAGACTTTTGCACAGTGCTGTATTTGTCAAATGTGGAGTAGAAAGCAAGTTTGTAAATCTGGCAGGAGCAAAGGTTGTTGGGAATGACGAGGGTGGAGTGCTCTGGGTGGGATGTGGGGCAGGTGGCAGAGAAGGATTGCCGGGGTGGAGGGTGACATGGGTGCAAACACACCCAGCCCTGAAACACCAGGATGGGTCATTTGTTTCTTAAACAATTGGTTTATTGATTATTACAGATCTTCTCTCCGTTGCTTCCTACTCCCTCCCCTTTCTCTTTTCCCTTTCCCAACTATGATTCCCCTCTCCCTGCCCCTTCCCACTCTCAGTCCGCAATAGAGAAGCAAGTTTATCATCAATCACATACGTTATGAAATTTTGCAGCAGCAGTACAATGCAATACATAAAATTACTACAATACTGTCCAAAAGTCTTGGGCACCCTAACTATATATATGTGCCTAAGACGTGTATTTTCACTTCGTTTTCCCTATCTTTTTTTGATAAATTAGGAACCGTGAAGGTGCAGAATATGCTGAATAATAAGCTAGTGCACTAGAAGGGAAAGTAATTGAAAACCTTCAAGGGGCTGAAGGACCTTTTCCTCTGCTTCATTGTCTGTGTTCATTGAGAAACGTTGGCTTTCAGCTCAAAAGCACCTGAACACGAAGTGGAAGATGCTTGACTTGTGGAAAGCCTTGGTAAGAGCTTTGCTGCTGTGTTCCACTCAGTTTTAGGCAGGAGACTGCATGAGGATATATTGGCTTGAAGTGTACAGAGCATAGATTTACTGGAATGATACTTGGCTTAAATATTAAATTCAGATAGGGTACAGAAACATGGCTTGATTGTATAAGTTTGAGAAGCCATTTTAAGACAGGACCAACATTAGCTCTTTTTTTTACAGCTGTGCAGGCCAACCATTGCTCTCAGCAGGAATTTTTACACAGCCTGAAAATTGCATGGCACTTTATATTAACATTATATAAAAGAAAATTCCAGCTGCGCAGCAACAAAGGCTATCTGCATGGAAGCATTTCCATTACTGCGCTGCCATGCACCTGCGCAGCTCAGAGAAAACTGTGGCCAGGACTTCATTTGGTAAAAGACATTTCTGTGGAAACTTACAGAAAACTTACGTAGTACCAAATAGGTTGTCCATGAACATCCAGAAATTTTAAAATGCCATAGGAATTTGAAACTTTTCCTATTATTATTATTTTAAACCTGATTATTTTTCATTTGTATCTCAGTGCATGTCACTAGGGTTGAGAAGGAATTTCTTTAGCCAGAGAGTGGTGAATCTGTGGCATTTTTTGCAAGAGGCAGCTGTGGAGGCCAAGTCTTTAGGTATATTTAAGGCAGAGGATGATAATTTTTGATTGGTCTGGGCATGAACAGATACGGGGAGAAAGCAGGAGATTGGGTCTGAGAGGAAAATTGGATCAGCCATGATGAAATAGCAGAACAGACTTGATGGGCAAAACAACCTAATTCTGTTCCTATATTTAATGGTCTTTTGGCCTTATGGGACAATCTTGAAATTGTTTTATCTCACCCCACCATTTTTGAGTCTAACATTCAAAATAAATTTTGATTGCACTCACCAGCTCGATCAGAACATTCCCCATTCCTTCTCAAGGATGTCCCACAAAAGCTCAATCTTCTAGATCCAAATTTGGCAGCCAGCTTTTGTCATGATGTATAAATTTTGCGACTATGCTGGAGCTGGTCAGCTCTGATCTGTTCTACTCCTGCAGTTCTAGACGCTCCAAATCCTACAGAGGGCAAATAAGTCTGAGAGGATATCTAAGTCAGGGCTTAATTTGGTAAAAGTGTTTTCTTGGTGAAGGTACAGAAAGCATAGGCAATTCCCAATAAATTGTCCTCTGACCTTCAGTGACGTAAAAGTGCCAAAGTAATTTTAAACTTTCCTTACTACACTATAATTAACTGTTCTAAGACATTTGCAAAATTTGATTATCATCAGTAATCGGGGCAAAAAGTACAGCCCAGCCTTGTGATTTCCCACGCACGTTGCAGGTAGGTGACGATCCCTGCTGGAAGATCGTAAGTTGGAAAATTACTCCTCCTGCAGCTGCTTTTTGTGGTAAAGCTGAACTCAGCTTGATATTAAAGGGCCACCCTCAGCACGGATTTCACAATGTCATAGGAGAGATATAGTAGAAAGGCACGGCACATAATTAAAATTTGATGCACATGTCCATCCATCACAGCTGCCCCTGCCAACCTACATTAACGCCCCATATCTCAGCACATAGAATTCTAAATCTTAGCACTCATCTACAAATCCCTCCAGGCTGTATTGTCTCCAGCTCTACAACGCTGCTCTGTTCTGCTCCTCCAGTTCTGGCAGCTGTGTGTTCCCTCACCCTGCAGTTTACCATCTGTGCTGGATTTTGCAAGACATATCAAGCATACATTTTTGAATCTTCTTGCTAAATAATTCTGCCTTTACGTTTCTCCACTTTCAGAAGCCTCCTTAAAAACAGCATCTCTGATCACGGCTTTGTGCACCTCTGATGAATGCTCTCTCTTCCTACTTAGCTGTAATTTCTGCCTTTGCCATGCTGCATGAAGACACTGATACACGTAAACTGTTGTGATCTGAATATTACCGAGTCACAATCAACACCATAGGGAACAATGAGGAGGCCCAAATTTAAAAGATTCGCAGCTAAAAAACAGAACCACGGCTGAACTTTTAAAAATTCATACAATGAATGTTGAAAGCTAAGTCCCTTCCTAAGAAACCTTTCCTTTATTTGAACTGTTAATTAAATGATTATGATGAAATTTGCAATTTGAAATCTAACTAGCTATATAACTCCACACCTATAACATTTATTTGGGCTTAGACTTCTAATGTATTGTCTTTTCCCTTTTCTTGGTTGCAAATCCAGCACAAATGAAAAAGGAAAAAATACATTCAGTATCAAAGTACAGAAAGTGGAGATGATTAACAATGTATATTTCTGCTGCATGGGAAGAACTGCCTTTGAGACTAGATAAAGGTTTACTGTGGAGAATGTCAGATGACTTGGACCAGTATTCAGCCTGAAGTGCTCATCAATAACACATGATGCAAAGGTAAATTAAATTTTATTTCTCAAGTATTGATATTGAAATCCTTCCCAGACAACTAAATGTCACCAGACTCTACACCCCGTCCTCTTAAATGTTGCCTTGCCTAACAATAAGAGAATATTTCAGGCAGAACCTTTCTAAAGTAAATATAGTGCCCCATCTAGTGGAACTGAAGAAGGCTTACAAGTCAATTCAAAGTATGTGATATCCTTACTTAAATTGGACTGTCATATTGTTTTATGGTTTGTGATATACCAATGCAATTTTTGATGTTCCTAGTTTTAATTTTGTACTTACATGTTCTTTTCTAACCTTGAATTAAATAGAATCTTATTTTTAAAATGTATTCCTGATGATAAGTATTGTACTAGAAACAAGTTTTCTCATCATTTCATAACATGGAAAATCAATAGTTCTTCAGATAAAATGATGATTCCCTGCCTAAAGCTTAGTTAACCTTTAATGTTTGTTCAGATTCATTGGTTTCCTCGTAGGTCAGTACACATACATTATTCAGCTTAAAGAAAATGTTTGTGACCTATCTGAAGTGATTAATTAGCAGTAACTTGTGAAGATTGTTGGTTCACAAATACACCTGCTAAAATGTCACCATGCGGGATAAGCCACTAATTTGTCCCAACATTCTCGGGCCAGAATTTTTACAATCAGGATTCAACTACTCCAAAGGTGTTAATGATAATGTTTTCACATTGGCATATATACTGTAAGTGCGGGTAACTTTGTGTGTGCATTCAGCTGTAGTAATTGACCAGGATTAACTGACACTATATGCACCCCATTAAAGATTAGGAGAGAGTTGTGAAGGTGGCCATTAAATTCTATCATTTTTGGAAGGCATTGTGCAACTTGGCAACACAGAATGCAACCAGGACAGCAACGGACAAACTCCGTTGCTCCGTGTAATAGTTGTTGGAAATCAGGTTTGTGGGTTCAGTGAGTTGAGACAGAAGACACAATCAGTAAGTAGGTTAACTATTTATTTACAAGACAAAATAGACACTAAACATTCAGTAAACCTTCAAGCCAAACTTGGTGATAGATACTTATCTAAATTGAGCGCCCGACTGGCGGGACGAAGCATGCACTAAACATACACACAGTGGCAAATATTTATCTAAAGTGTGTGCCCAGACCTTCTGCATTGCAGCACACCCTCACTCTCTAGGATTTCTGTGGCACCCTCCTCTACCTGGTCCATGAAGAGAGACTGCTTAGTTACCGTGCACTAGATTTATCTGATGATGTCACGGCACCATGACATCACAAGCTGAACAGAAGCTAGTGGGAGGGGCTGCAAATGCTTCTTACACACACACACACACACACACACACACACACACACACACACACACACACACACACACACACACACACACACACACTTTAACTGGTGTTATCCCTTTTTTCTTGAAGGTTACGGATGAGCACAACTCACCTCTGAAACAGCAGACTGGAAACAGCCTCATCATACCTGTTCACACTTTGGGCTCAGTTGTCCCAGGCAGTGACAGAAGGGCACTGAAGTCATTTAGGATGTTACTCAGATCAGAGCTGATTTTTTTTTAATTTCACATTTCACAATTGCTTCAGCTTTATAGAGTCCAGGTAATCTAAATATTTACTTCCTGCCTGGTATGAACCTTGCCAAATATTCACACAGAACTGGCAGGGGCTTTGACCAACTTCCCTGAAAGTGCCCAGGAGAATGGAGGACTCCAGTATCTGCCTTGCAGTGAGATCTGCGTGGAACATGTCCTTTCCCCATGGAGGCTAACCTCAACTTTACGCAAGCACTCATGTCATAACCTGTTGTTGCTTCAGACGGAAGAGACATTTTATTTATTTATTGCGATAGAGTGTAGAATAGGCCCTTCTGGCCCTTCAAACCATGCCTCCCAGCAATGCCCCAATTTAACACTAGCCTAATCATGGGACAATTTACATTGACCAATTAACCTACCAACCAGTATGTCTTTGGACTGTGGGAGGAAACCGGAGCACTCAGAGGAAACACATGCAGTCATAGGGAGAACATTCAAACTCCTCACAGGCAGCAGCAGGAATGAACTCAGGTTGCTTGTACTGTAAAGTGTAGTGCTTAGCACATCGCTCTACTGTACAACCGCTCACAGAGTGACCCACACAGTGAGGGGTCAAATATCAGAAGATAGTTAAAGTTGGTGGTAGAAGAATTAAAGGAAGATAAGGAGAAAATATTCAGCCAGAGTGTGATAGGGGCCTGTAACTCATTGCCTGTATGAATGGTAAGTACAGAAACACTGGTTACACTTAAAAGGTATTGAGATGTGCATTTGAAGAGAATGAACCTGTAGAGCTATGGATCAAAGTCTGGTGCTTTTTTATGACCAACACAGATAGAAAAAACAACGACTCTCTTATCTCCCCCCATAAGTGCTGCCAGAGCCATTGAGTTCCTCTGACTTTTTGTGCGTTGCTCTAGATTCCAGCATCTGCAGCCTCTTGTATTCACAGACACTATATGCCAGGTGAACTGACCTTGTGTTCTAAATTCTCTCAGGTTCTATGTGTGAGTGCTGCAAATGACTTGTACCTCACAAGCCTCAACCGTTGTCACCATGACTCTTCATTTCACTGATGCTGGTGTTTCAGCGCTGTGTAAATCATGACGGTAATCCTAACTCCTGGAAGCCGTGAGCTGTCCTGACGTTGTGTGTCAGAGGAATGAGTGTCAGTCCATTGAGAAGGATCGAGTCTGGAACCGCTGATGGTCACCTTCACCATCCTATGCAACCACTTACCAGGTTGTTTGCAGTCCCTTATAGGTCACCACTCCAAATTAGTAGGGCACTTGTAAATTTGTGACAAAGGCATATAAAATGCAGAGAATTAGAGAATGCAAAAGGTGATCTTGAATGGATGTGCAGAAATTTTTGACACATTGATTTGTTTACTTTTGACTTTCATGATCTGTTACTAAGATTAGCAGTTACAGAGGCATCCAGATATGAACACTGGCATTATGGAAAACCATGTACCTCTTTGCCTGCTATCTGTTGTGGCTGTTGGGTTGATAGGAAGGTCAGGACTTGTTGCTTTTTCTCATTTTCATCTGATGCCCCACTTTCATTGAGGGAACTCCAATTTTATTTTTACAACAAAGGGATAATCTACTTCCAAGTGATTTTGTGCGATAAAGAAATAATCTGCCGATGTAAGCAACAGTGAACTACCCTTGTCCCGCATAGTGCTACAGATCAAAACCTCCCCTTGTGATGAGCAGGAAGATATCAAACTGTCCGATTAGAAAGTGACACACACAGCAATTTAATCACTGGACTCCAATACAAAGTGTAGGTGATTCATGAGGCTGACAGTATTTTTATTGTGTTTTATGCTGCATTTTTCTGAACTTTTCAGTCGTAGAGTCATGCAGCACAGAAATAGGCCCCATGCCCAATGGTCCATGCTGAACAACGGGCCCATTAAGCGAATCCCGTTTGTCAACGTTCCACCCAATTCATTTCAGCACATTATGATAAAAATTGAAATGTGTCCCTCAGTGGCCTGAAGCTGAGGATACTTCCTCTCCCGGCACTCGCTTTCAGAATCGAATCTTTAGAGGCAGCCCTCTCAGAGTTCAAAATCTACATTTCTAAGGTAAATGTTTCTATATTCTTATGTTTAAAAGTTGGACAACCTTCACTGATTATACCTATATACTTACAAGGCAAAAGAGAATCTTCACTTCTACAAGTCTTCAATTCAGGAAAGTCATCAAATGTTCCCTGTAATTTATGTTTGCATCCTCAATTTTATAATCTTTCCCTTCAATTTGTGATAATGTGCTCAGCATAGGGAGAAAAGTGAGTAGTCGCTTGTCAGTCTCTTTAAAGAAGATTAAGGATTTACTGCAAAGTGAAGATGAAGTACTAAGATGTAGAAGGCCAGTCATACCTTCAAATTGCTGGTAGGGCTTTTTGTATTTTTAAGGAAAGCAACATGCTCTTCTTGTCTTGTCTTGTCCAGACTGCACCAACCGCCACCACTGGGCTATGAACGTGCAGGAGCAGTGTGTGGTTAAGTGCCTTGCTTAAGGACACACACACTGCCTCGGCTGAGGCTTGAGCTAATGACCTTCAGATCGCCAGCCCAAAGCCTTAACCACTTGGCCATTCGCCAACACTTCCAACAGTTCCACAAACCTTTTGAAGACATTGCTGGCTAATATCAACCCCACAATGCAGTGATCATCATCTGTAAGTTTCAATTCCTTAGTGAATTGTTTAAATTGTAGATGAGGTTTTTTGTTTGACTAAATGAAACTGAAATTTTCTAGAATAATTATCTAGCATGTGCTTAATATTTTGCAATTTGGATTTTTCCCTTTTGTATGACATCGATGTACTTACAGGTATATATAGATTAGTCTGTCTGGGTGGCATGCAAACAAAGGCGTTTCACTGTACCTTAGTATGTGTGATAACAATATGTCAGTTATCAATTACCAATTACCTGTTTACAAGATGTTTGCAATGGATGTTGTAATAAATATGGTGAAATTTGGGAAATATAGAATTGTGCTTCAAACATCTGAAAAATATTTGCTTTCTTCTTTGCTGACAGGTGTTTCTGCCATTGTAACAATGAAAAGATTATACAATAATTATCTTCCAGTGTTATCCAATTATCTCTGAAAGCATTCTCATGCAGATATGGTCATCATGTCTACATCTATTAAATGCAACATTTCTTTCTCCACGGTTTTATCCATGGAAATGTAGAGTACAAATATTGCCAGTTGTGGTTTATCATATAAGTCTGTGGATCCATCAAGAATGAGGCTGAAGGTTCTAGGCTACTTAGATAATTTTATATTCTGTTTGCATCCTAAACACTGATGCTATATATACATGTGGCATGATGTTAATCACAAAGGTTTCTGTTATTTAGGCCTAAAACTGTAAGAGTTTTTGCAATATTTTTCTTAACAGATTCTTCACCAGAGCTGGAATGCTTAGTGAAAGCAAAATTCCACAATACAAAATTAGCCTCTGTTGTCCTGACAGCTAGTCATGGAGCAAAACAGTTAGCATCCACTGGCCATTTATGTATGCTTTTAATGTGGTTACATTGCTTTTCATCAATTCAGTTCTAGACAGTTATTTAAATAAAAGCTTGTGACTTGTACCAAGTTACTTGCTTTGCAGCGAGGGAGCAATGCTTTGCATTTAATGTGTTGGAGTTTTGCTGTTATTTAACCTTCTTCCCACTTTTGTCTCAACATGTGTGCTTTCTTCTCCTTACCTTGCTTCTTACAATGGCCAATTCACTAATGTCACTTGCATGTACAAACTGAGTATAGAGCCATTAACACTTAAAGCTGATGAGAAATGTGGAAAAGCCAACCAAAGCCTTCTGCAAGATAATCAAGAGGTACAGAGGAGTAGAGCTGGTGCTTCACAATTCCAGCAAATCTATGCACCATCTACTTAGAGTCTGCACATTCCTGCTGCAACCACAGGGATTCATCCAAGTCCTTTGGTTTATGTCATGTCTTGTAACTCCAAAACATAAAACTAATTGAAAGAAAAAACATGGAGCTGGGAATTCACGTCTTAGTTTCATTTTTACCTTAAACGATATACATAGTCATGACATGGTGGCATAATGACATATGACATTCATGTACTTTTATATACTGTATACACTGTAAAGAGTTATTTCAATGAACAAGTATGTTTAATCAACAACTATTTACAATATTACCCAAATATTACAGAAATATTAAATAGATAACACTCCTCCCTGATTAGCTATAAACTCTAACTCACGACAGAATGCATCTCAACTTACATACATACTATGTAGTACAACCACTATATAGACATCTACAGCATCGTAAATATAAAATTGTCCCATTCAGGCGTAGAGATTTTATCACTGTGGAGGATTTCTTACTCCTGTGGGATATCACCTTCCCTGGCAAGGGGTATCACTTTGTGGCAGGTTAAGATTTGTAGCTGTGAAACAATCTGATGCCTCCTGTAGGAGTTGACACAGGGACTGCAGGAAGTGCTTCTGATGCTCGGGACATCTTTCTCCTCCTTTCTCCGGGATGCTCCATGAGCAGTTCCCCTCTTGAAGTCGATCTTGTAGTTAGGTCTTCCAAGAAATGCAGCCCATCCCTGTATTCATGCTGGTGCTGTTAGTGGAACACCCTTCTGTGGAATGAAAATGGACACTAGTGGGTGACGGTCAGTAATGAGGGTAAACTCCGTACAAGCACTCACTCCATTCAAGTACTGGTTGAAACTTTTACACCCCAAACCAGAGTCAAGATCTCTCTGTCAATCTGAGTGTAATTTTTCTCTGCAGCAGAAAGGAAACATAATGCCAAGGCTATGAGGTGTTCACTTCCATCACTTTATCACATATGACATGACTGCATCTGTACCATAAGACAGGGTGTCACAGGCAAACTTTACTGGATGATGTGGATCATAATGTGTGAGTTCAGTCTCTGACATCACCATTTCCTTTACATTTTCCAAAGCTACCTCAATCTGTTTTCTCCATTACCATTTCTTTCCATCTGTAGTAATGAGTTCATGAGGTGGAGCTCAGTAGCCAGGTTTGGCAGGAACCCGATATAGTAATTGACAAATCCTAAAAAGGACTGCATCCGTGACATGTTTCTTTGGCTCTGGGTATACAGCGTGGCTTGAATTTTATCAGCATATTCATGTAATCTTTGTGTGCCGATGGTGTAACCACAGTAACTGATGCTTAGTTTAAAGAATTCACACTTGTTGTGTCACGCTCTGAGCCCATAATTTTCTAATCTTGTTAACACTGCCTTGAGATTTTGGAGGTGTTCCTTAACATCCTTGTGGGTAACAATGATGTCATCCAGGTAACACTGAGCACCTGGGCAACCTTGCAGTACGTGGTCTACAGCTTTCTGCCAGAGCTTGGGTGCAGATGCTACTCCAGAAATAAGCCTATTATAGTGATGGAGCCCTTTGTGAGTATTTATTGTGGGAAACAGTTTGGACTCTTCTTCCATCTCCATCTGTAGGTAGGCCTCCTCTTTGCTGAAGTGTTTCCCTCCAGAAAGGTTTGCAAAGATATTCTCTATCCTGGGAAGGGAGTGTTGGTCTACTTTCAGTATTGGGTTTATGGTGACCTTAAAACCTCCACAGGACCTGACAGACACCATCATCACTGGTCTTGCCCATGGACTCCACTGAACCTTGCTGTCACGTACACACAACCCTGTAAAAGTATCAGCAGCAACAGAACATGCCTGGAGTCTGGTTTTGCTGTTAACAAAACACGATTTTATTAGTAACTATGTCATATAGTAACTTAAACCAGGTAAATCAAAAGTTAACAGTGTTATGCATATATAGGTGTAAATATATAAATCCCTAAACTTCTTCAAGCTTAGGTGGTAAGTGATACAGTCTTACGATGGTATGTAAGAAAATTCAGTTCCGATGCACAGGTTAGTTAATGCAAGATGTTTATAATCCAAAGGCGAATGTTGTGAGAAGGCAATTACGTCAATATTCCACAGATCACACGACAACAATACAAAATAACAATAGTAGTAGGTTTTATCTCTGAAGTTGTTCCACTCCACACACGACAGTGTTCTTCAACAAATATCCTTTCAACACAAGTGGTACCACACGTGAATTCAGCTACGGGACATCACAAAATGGTGGCCACAGGATACTCAAACAGAATTCATGTATGGATTATCTCCAACAGTAGCTTATCACAAAGGGAACCATCTTCAAGGGAACCACCACCCAGGCAAAGGTCAACACGCCGGTAGATTCCACAAGATTACCCCAATCACACAACGTGATATCCACTTATCCAGGTCCACGACATTTGAAATAACTCCAACTGTGATTTGCCACAAGGGTGCCTTTCTTCAGTGAACTACCACACCCAGACAAAGGGTAAACACACACGTGGTATTCTCAAAGGTTTTCCCCTCACCACAGAACCCACTCCTATGGATTAACTATGTGACAATCATACTTTTGTATCCGAATGGAAACAAACTCACCCTCAAGGGGTACTTGGACAGAGAGTCCAAACAGTGATCTCTTTGTCACTAGGTTTCTTCTTTCCTCTCCTCTCCTGTCTCTCTTCAAAACTTCCTCTAGCTGCACAAACTTGTGAGAGTCATTTATCAATACTCTGGATCAATCTCAACTCACCACTTTTGGGCTACTGTAAGTTTAAACCAGAGACCGACTCACTGGTGTCTTCCATTGACCGAATCCATCTTGACTGAGTGTGTGTGTTGGTGTGTCCATGACTGTCCTTGTATATTCAAAACAAGCTGCAGAGAAACCATAATATTGATTGTCCATCAAATAACTCCACCTCTCTCACCATAGTAACCAAGCAACTTTGTAATCAGTAGAAATCCAAGTGTCCAAAAGTCAGTCTCATTCTCTCAGCATTCTAAAGTGACAGTCCACGGAAAAAATGAACCCTGGGGTACATAATATTGCAAAGAATTCTTTCAGCCTCCATCGATTTAGCTCACTGGCTACTTTGTCATGGATGCTATAAGAATCTGGACAGGCTTTGTAAAACAAGAATGAGCATTTTCATTAACACAATTTTTCAATGCCATCTTTGAACACTGCTGTGGCATCACCCAGTACTTTTCTGAATTCATTTTCAGTTGTATCTTTTGCAGGGGATATGGCATGCAAATGGTAGATGGATCTTTGATCAAGTTGTAGTTGTCTCAGCCAGTCATGATCCCACAATGATGACCCTCCTGTTTTTGCCATATTCAAGCTTAATGTGACTTTTTGATTGTTTTATTTAATTCTTACGGATGTCATTCCCACAGGAGTTACAGTATCTTTTTTCCGGTATCAGTTTTTTGTTGAATATCTGCAGGCTTCCATTCAGTATCTTTGAAATGCCATTCAAACTTATTTTGTGGAATGACTGAAACAGCTGAGCCAGTGTCCAATTCCATTTTCAATTTATTCACCATTCACTTCTGGTGTAAGCCATATAGCTTGTCTCCTGTTAGGTTTCACATTTATAAATCAGATTTTTTCATTCACTGCATTCAGATTAGTGCTCTTTTTAAACTGTAACTTCACTTTCTATCTTTTTCTTTACCCTGTGCAGTCCATTTATTTTTTGTCTGCCCATCATGCTCTTTGTAGGTGTCCTACTTTGTTACATTTTCTGCAAGTTTCACCTTTAAACCTGCATTTGTCTGGTATAACTGAGTCCCTGCCACAATAGTAACACAATTTGTTCAGCCAGGCTGGTTTCTATCTAGGCATTGCAATTTTTTCACACTCACTTTCATTCCAGTCTGCAACTCAGTTGCATCTCTATTTGCTATTTCCATGGATACTGCTATTTAACTACTCTTTTCAAGCTAAGCTGTGATCCATTTTTGTATGCTTTCTTGTAAGATTCCGGAAACTAAACAAGCTCTCAGTCCATCATTAAACCTATCATTGAACTGACAATGCTCAGACAATTTCTTCAATTCAGTCACCTAAGCTTAAATGGGCTTCCATTCCTTTTGATGCTGCTTATGAAACCTAAAGTGTTCTCCAGTCGACAATGGTTTCAGTTTTAAATATTCCTGCATTACTTTCATGATATCAGCAAAGTTCATTTCATCTGGTTTGGTTGGAGCAGTTAATCATCTAATCAAACTGTATGTCAGTAAACTCAATGCATTTAGCAAAAGCGGCCCTTGCTTTTCATCAGCTCTTTCATTTGCTTCAAAATACAGCTCATATCATTCAGTATACAATAGCCAGTTATCTCTTGTGCAATCAAACTCATCTACTTTCCAATGTAGCCAGCCATTTCTTTTTTTCAACCCATGAATTCTTCTGTTTTTTGACTTTTTTAACTCGACTGTCTCTGTCCCTTCATGAAGGAGCACATGCTGTGCTGCTTGTTAAAACTCAAATGTCTCACTGTGCATATTTTACCACGAGTGTTTTGCTGCACTTTAACAGGTAGGTAGCTATCTCAGATTCATTTAAAAGTTTCTCATCAGCACTTCTGTGTTTTGTAACTCTAAAACATAAAACTAATTGGAAGGAAAAACACATAGCCGTGAATGCATGTTTTAGTTTCATTTTTACTTTACACAGGGCGCGCAGTTATGACGTAATGACATGGTGACAGATGCTATTCACATACTTTTACATGTAATCCATAATGAATTATTTAAATGAACAAGAATGCTTAATCAAATAATATATTTACAATATTACTCAAATGTTACTGAAATATTAAATTGACAACAGTTTCCTCTCACATCAGAAAGCTGTATGGTTATTTGGCCAATGTAAATTGCCCCTAGTGTGTAAATAAGTAGTAGAATTGGGATTATTGATGGTCAGCATGGGCCAAGAATTTCTTTCCATGCTATGCCCTCTATTGTAGTTCATGATGAATCTGCTATTAACTTCCCCATTAACTGCTTTTTAGATTATCCAGTCTCACTCTATTCAGAAAAATTCCCTTTATTCTATCCATTCCCTCTTCCTTGTCTCCTTTATAAGACAAAGGAGATGGTGACGGACTATAATAAGACTAAGCCTGTATTGCTCCCTGTTACTGTTGATGGTGAGGACATGGATGTGGTGAGGACCTACAAGTACCTGGGGGTGCACCTGGATGAGAGACTTGAGTGGAGCACCAAAACAGAGGCTGTGTACAATAAGCGTCAGAGTCGCATCTACTTCCTGAGGAGAGTGAGGTCATTTGGAGTACACAGGCCTCTTCTTCACATGTTCTACCAGTCTGTTGTTGCCAGTACAATCTTCTATACGGTGGTGTGCTGGGGCAATGGCATCAATGTGGGTGATGCCAACAGACTCAATAAACTGATTAGAAAGGCTGTCTCTGTTATAGGAGTCCAACTGGACACACTGGAGGCCCTGGTAGAAGAAAAGGACCCTACAGAAAATCCTGACAATTCTGGACAATGTTTCTCACCCTCTGCATGCCACCTTGGCTGAACAGAGGAGCACTTTCATTAATAGACTAAGACAACTGTGCTGCTCCAATGAGTTCTAAATGAGGTCATTCTTTCAACCATTTTTCTGCCCAGTCCCACTGACCTGCACCTGGACCATGTCCCTCCAAACCCCTCTCATCCATATACCTGTCCAAGTTTTTCTTAAATGTCAAAAGTGAGGCCGCATTCACCACTTCATCTGGCAGTTCATTCCACATTCCCACCACTCTCTGCGTGAAGAAGCCCCCCCCCCCCAATGTTCCCTTTAAACTTTTCCCCCTTCACCCACATCCCATGACCTCTGTTTTTTTTTCTCCCCTGGCCTCAGTGGAAAAAGCCTGCTTGCATTCACTCTATCTATACCCATCATAATTCTATACACCTCTATCAGATCACCCCTCATTCTCCTACGCTCCAGGGAATAAAGTCCTAACCTATTCAACCTTTCTCTGTAACTCAGTTTCTCAAGTCCCAGCAACATCCTTGTAAACCTTCTCCGCACTCTTTCAACCTTATTAATATCCTTCCTGTAATTCGGTGACCAAAACTGCACACAATACTCCAAATTCAGCCTCACCAATGTCTTATACAACCTCACATTACATTCCAACTCTTATACTCAATACTTTGATTTATAAAGGCCAATGTACCAAAAGCTCTCTTTACAACCCTATCTACTTGTGACGCCACTTTTAGGGAATTATGTATCCGTACTCCCAGATCCCTCTATTCTACTGCACTCCTCAGTGTCCTACCATTTACCTTGTATGTTCTACCTTGGTTTGACCTTCTGAAGTGCAATACCTCACACTTGTCTGCATTGAAATCCATCTGCCATTTTTCTGCCCATTCCTCCAACTGGTCCAAATCCCTCTGCAAGCTTTGAAAACCTTCCTCACTGTCCACTACACCTCCAATCTTTGTATCATCAGCAAATTTGCTGAACCAATTGCCACATTATCATCCAAATCATTGATATAGATGACAAATAACAATGGACCCAGCACTGATCCCTGTTACTTTTTATTCTTTTTACTTCTATTCTAAGATTTGTATATCTGAGCACTTATAATGCTACTGTGACAATGTAATTTCCTTTGGGATCAATAAAATATCTATCTATATATCTCCTCATCCTTCTTTGTTACATTAAGCTAACTTGTTTTCTGACTTTTCCAGCTCTGACAATGGGTCTTGGAACTGAAGGATTAACTACTTAATTAGGCTAATGTATTTAGGGAGGCTAAATAGAAGGGATCGGTCCCTCTGCGGCTGAGTCGAGAACCAGAAGACACCGATTTGCAACGTTGGGTGCAAAATATAATTAATGTAGGGAAAGCTTTGTTACACAGAGAGTAATTATGATCTGGAAATAACTATTTGCAAAGGTGAGTCTATTGTTGCTTTCAAGTGGGAAAGGGATAAGCATTTTAGAGAGAATCTACTGCCGAACCAGTAGAGAAAAAGAGCTGGCAGGATTTATATACAAGAATCCTCCATAGATTTTGATGAGTCAGATGGCCTTCTACTCTGCTTGAATTATTCTGTTTCCATGATCCCTATTGCAAAGTGTGTGTGAGGTAAAGTCACTAAATGTATCTTTAAGTCTAAAAATAAATACTGAAATCTGCAAGAAATATGCAGCAATATTGTACCAGATTGAATATTTGAATATGAAAAATAATCCTGAACATATCTTGCTCAGGAGCATTTCATCAGTTCTGAGTTCTGAGATTATCTAAACAATGCAAATAGATAATCCTCTTTCATCAGACCTGTGCTGGTCTTTTGCACAATCTGTGTGTTCTTTTTTCCCTGTTGCCTGCTAATAACAGCTGAAATAAAAAGCTGAAATTCATTTAGCCAGGAACATTCCTGGTATGCTTCATCCCAGTAAAGAATTGCAAGTGAATAACAATTACAATTCTGGGACGTCCAATTAATTAATTAATCTGACATCTAATTCTTTTGGAATTGCTTTGATCTTTATTTATTGTAAATGGAACCCAAAAAGGGCAAGTATTGTACTACTATAAACCAGTTAATTTATGTGTATAAAGTGCCATCAGTGCAAATGTGGGCTGTATATTTAAGAAAGAAAAAAAATAAAAAGTCACTTTTTCACTGCATTAAAATATTTTATCTTTTGCCTTAACATTAATCCATATCTCATCAGAAATCTCACACTTCCAGCATCTTGTAAATTCCCCACCCTTCATCTGAACAGCCAGCCTATATAGAAGTGTGTTATTCGCAGTTGTTAACCAATCAGTTCTGAAAATATTTCTTCTCCCTTTTCTGACCAGAAATTTAAATGGATTATGTCCAAAATAGGGTTTTAATAAAATGCAGAGCAACAAAGATAAACTTTCCTAATACAGTACAAAGCCAATATGTTTGCTAAACTCAATCCTGTGACAGAATAATAATGCAGTCAAAAACAGAAACTTTAACCAGTGAGCAAAATTTGGTGAGCTGTAAATTGGGCAACCAAATCAACATGACTGTTAAGTTCTCACCATTTGATTAAAATTAGCCTTTGTAGGAGGAGTTAAAATATAATTCTTATATAACACAAATGGAAAAAGAAGTGACGAACTGTGAACTGATGCTAACGGGAAATGGCACATTCTAATTTTGCAGAGATCGACTAATGTTTATCTGTAGAATTAAGCTTTTATAACTCGTCACATCATGGTCATCAAAATAACATGAAGACATTGAATAGAATGGCAATGATCAGAAAGAATGCTGAAGTAACATAAACGGTTGAATTTAACTATTTTCCTGTTTCAGATTTATATGCGTTAGATTTATGCGATGATTAACATCAGAAGAATAATTAAACATTACACAACTGAAATATCAGTTATTCAGTGCACTCCATACTTTTCAAAGACTTCTGTCTCATGTTACACATACACAGTTATGTAATGGCTATGTAAATGAGCTGCGCTATTGAAAAAGTACATTCAAATCCTACCATATCAGCTTAGTAATATAAGTTCCAATTTTAACATCTTAACATTAAAAGGTAACAGTATTAACTAATATGAAGCTTCAGATTGCCATGAAAACCCACCATTGTAATGAAAGAAAGCAGTTCTTTCAAAGCAAAATGTCCACAATGAGTAATGCAAAAATAGCCCTGTTTTACAATTGATTCCTGCTAATTGAAGCATAGAGTCATAGAAAAGTACAGTACAGAAAACAGGCCTTTCAGCCCATCTAGTCCATGCTGAACTATTTCAATTGCCTAGTCCCGCTGACCTTCATTGATACATAGCCCTCCATTCAAACTTCTCTTAAACATCAAGCTTGCAGGCAGCACTTGCGCTGACAGCTTGTTCCACACTCTAACAACCATCTGAGTGAAGAAGTTTCCCTTCATGTTCCCCTTGAACTTTTCACCTTTATTGCTCAGGACATTAGGAAGAATTCCATTCCTTAGCATTAATTTGAAATCATATCTTTGGATCTCTTTTGTGCTAAGGATCAGAGGATTCCTTGGGTAAGTTCTGCAATAGTGCCACCTCTCTCGCATTTTTTACTAAAATGACAACAAAGACAAGTGTGTAAAAAGGGCACAAAGGATCATTGGAGACCCGAGCCACCCCAAACACAAACTGTTCCAGCTGCTACCATCTGGGAAACGGTACCGCAGCATAAAAGCCAGGACCAACAGGCTCTGGGACAGCTTCTTCCACCAAGCCATCAGACTGTTTAATTCATGCTGACACAACTGTATTTTTTTGTGTTATATTGACTACCCTGTTCTACATAATATTTATGATAAATTACTATAATTGCACATTGATCATTTGAACAGAGATGTAACGTGAAGATTTTTACTCCTCATGTATATGAAGGATGTAAGTAATAAAGTCAATTCAATTCAACATGCTTTACATCTTTGAACTGGGTGTTGAACACCTCACTGAAAGGCAAGAGCTTTAGCACCGAGCTAAGGCTAATAAGGATTGGGAAATGTTCACCTAAGGGTGAGTGAAATTGAACGATATGGATTTAGAACCGTTAGCTGAATTCAGTTCACCAAGGAAAAAAAAAAACACACAGCTGCTGGGAATCTATTTTATAAAAAGTGAGGATAGTTTGGAAACCCTCAGCAGGCCAGGCTGCATCTATGGAGAGAGAAACAATTAATATTTCAGGTCAATGGCCTTTCATCTGATAAAATTACATGAACGTGCAATGTTTCTCTCACCACATTTATGGACCGTCCTTTTGATTCCAGCATTTCTATTTTATTCCAATTCACCATAAACTGGTACTAATGAAGGGAGCGTGAGTGGATAATCAACTCCCACCCACTGAACATCTTAAGGAAGCAATGTGTCTTTAGTTTGGCCTCCATTTTAAGTGTGAAGCTGGCCAACAGCCAGCCAGATCTTCGGAAGCCTGAATAAATCTAAGGAAAGAAAAGTAAGTCCTTTCTGATTATGAGAGTTCAAAGTGCAAAGTAAGATTATTTTATCAAAGTACATATATGTCACCATATACAACCCTGTGATTCATTTACTTGTAGGTATTCACAGTGAATGCAAAGAAATTCAACAGAATCATTGAAAGACTGCGCGCAAGGTGGACTAATAACCAATATACAAAAGATAACAAACTATGCAAATACAGATGGAAAATAAAACAAAATAGTAATAATAAGACCATAAAATATAGGAGCAGAAGAAGGCCATTCAGCCCATCGAGTCTGCTCCACCATTCAATCATGGGCTGATCCAATGCTTCCAGTCATCCCCACTCACTTGCCTTCACCCGATACCCTGACTAATCAAGAACCTATCTATCTCTGCCTTAAATACACCCAATGACTTGGCCTCCACAGCCACTTGTGGCAACAAATTCCAGAGATTTACCACCCTCTGACTAAAGTAATTTCTCTGCATCTCAGTTCTAAATGGCCGAACTTCAATCCTGAAGTCATACCCCCTTGTCCTAGAATCCCCTACCATGGGAAAAAACTTTACCATATCTAATTTGTTCAGGCCTTTGAAACATTCAAAATGTTTCTATGAGATCCCCCTCCCCATTGTCTTGAACTCCAGGGAATACAGTCCAAGAGCTGCCAAATGTTCTTCATACGGTAACCCTTTAATTTCTGAAATCATTCTTGTGAATCTTCTCAGAACCCCCTCCAATGTCAGTATATCCTTCTAAAACAAGGAGCCTAAAACTGCATATAGTACTCTAAGTGTGGTTTCACGTGTGCCTTATATAGTCTCAACATCACATCCCTGCTTTTATTTTCTAACATATTCTTACTTTCTAAGATTGTGTTTCATTTGCCACTTCTTTGCCCATTCCCCTAACTTATCCAAGTGTCTCTGCAGGCTCTCTATTTCCTCAACACTACCTGCTCCTCCACCTATCTTTGTATCATCGGCAAATTTAGCCACAAATCCATTAATAGCATAGTCCAAATCATTGACATATATCATAAAAAACAGTGGCCCCAACACTGACTCCTGTAGAACTCCACTGGTAACCAGCAGCTGGCCAGAACAGGATCCCTTTATTCCCACTCTCTGTTTTCTGCTGACCAACCAATGCTTCACCCATGCTAGGAACTTCCTTGTAATTCCATGGGCTCTTATCTTGCTAAGCAGCCTCAAGTTCAGCTCCTTGTCAAAGGCCTTCTGAAAATCCAAGTACACCATGTCTACTGCATTTCCTTTGTCTACCCTGCTTGTAATTTCCTCAAAAAATTGCAGTAGTTTAGTCCGACAGGATTTTCCTTTCAGGAAATCATGCTGGCTTTGGCCTATCTTGTCATCTGCCTCCAGGTACTCCATAATGACATCCCTAACGATCAATTCCAACAACTTCCCAATCACTGATATCAGGTTAACAGGTCTATAGTTTCCTTTCTGCTGTCTCCCACTCTTCTTAAATAGCGGAGTAACATTTGCAATTTTCCAGTCATCTGGTACAATGCCAGACTCTACTGTTTCTTGAAGGATCATCATTAATGCCTCTGCAATCTCTCCAGCTACTTTCTTCAGAACCCAAGGACCCATTCCATCAGGTCCAGGAGATTTATCCACCCTCCCACATTAAGCTTCCTGAGCACCTTCTTAGTCATAATTTTCACTGCACAAACTTCACTACCCTGACACTCTTGAATGTCCAGTATACTGCAAACATCTTCCACTGTGAAGATTGATCCAAAATACATCTTCAGTTCCTCTGCCATCTCTGCATCTCTCATTACAATATCTTTGCATCATTTTGTATTGGTCCTATATCTACCCTCAACTCTCTTTTACTCTTTTTATACTTAAAAAAGCTTTTAGTATCTTCTTTGATACTAGTCATCAGCTTCCTTTCATAATTCATCTTTTCCTTCCTAATGACCTTCATAGTTTTTTTCTGAAAGTTTGTAAAAGCTTCCCAATCCTTTATCTTCTGGCTTTCTTTATGCCCTCTCATTTGCTTTTACTTTGGATCTGACTTCATTTGTCAGCCATCATAGTGTCCTTCTTCCCTCTTATTTGTAATATATCTGTCTTACACTTCCCTCATTTTTCACAGAAACTCCAGTCACTGCTGCTCTGCTGTTCCTTCCTGCAAATGTCCCTTTTCAGTCAACTTTGGCCAGTTCCCCTCTCATGCCATTGTAATTTCCTTTATTCCACTGAAATACCCACACATTGGATTTTATTTTTTCCCTCTCAAATTTCAATGTGAACTCAATCATATTGTGATCACTGTTCCCTAAGGGTTCTTTAACTTTAAGCTCTCTTATCACCTCCAGATTATTGCACAATACCCAATTTTGCACAGCTGATCCCCTAGTGGGCTCAACAACAAGCTGTTCTAAAAAAAACCATCCCTTAGACATTCTACAAATTCTCTCTCTTGAGATCCAGTACTGACCTGGTTTTCCCAATCCACTTTCATTGTAAAATCCCCAACACCTTTTCGATCTCCTGCTGTAATTTGTAATCCACATAATAAACAAATAAACAATAAATATTGAGAACATGAGATGAAGAGTCCTTGAAATTGAAGCCGTAGTTTGCAGGAACAGTTCAGCGTTGGGGTAAGAGAAGTTGAATGAAGTTATCCCGTCTAGTACAAGTGGAAGGAAGTACAGCACCATGTAAAAGTCTTGCCCATGACTTTTACTCAGTGCAGTATTTGTCGATCTGGAGTGGAGAGCGAGTTTGTAAATCTGATGGGAGCAAATGACATTGAGAATAGTGATGATGGTGTGTCATGGGAGTGGTGTGGGACAGGTGGCAGACAAGAAGTGGCAGAGGCAGAGGGGTGGAGCACATACAGACACACATGGCCCTAAGACAATAGACAATTGACAATAGGTGCAGGAATAGACCATTCGGCCCTTCGAGCCAGAACCGCCATTCAATGTGATCATGGCTGATCATCCACAATCAGTACCCCGTTCCTACCTTCTCCCTATATCCCTTGACTCTGCTATCTTTAAGAGCTCTATCTAACTCTTTCTTGAAAGCATCCAGAGAACTGGCCTCCACTGCCTTCTGAGGCAGAGCGTTCCATAGACCCACAACTCTCTGGGTGAAAAAAATTTTCCTCAACTCCGTTCTAAATGGACTACCCTTTATTCTTAAATAAGGCACCAGGCAAGGGCGTTTAATTCCAAACAATTGATTTATTGATCATTACAGAATGTCTCTCTGGTGCTTCCCACTCCCTCCTCTCTCCCTTCCCCTTTTCCCTGTTCTGTTCTCACTCCCAGTCCACAATAGAGACCCATATCAGGATCAGGTTTATCATCACTCACATGTCATGAATTTTGGTTTTTTTTTTTTCTGCAGCAGTGCAGTGAGATATATAAAATTACTACAGTACTGTGAAAAATTCTAAGCTACTCTAGGACATATATGTGTGCCTGAGACTTGTACACAGTACTGTACCTTTGCAATTCTATTTGTGGGCAAAGTCAACAGGAGAACATAAATCATGAGAATGAAGAGCAACTGTAAGTCTTTTGTTGCATTTAATTGTAAGATGACTTTAAGATCATTTAATAACAATGTCTCAGGAGAGCTTTCATTTGGGAATGCAATTTGTTTGCTAATTATATGTGCTTTAACTGCTGCGTATTTCAATGACGTTCCAGAGCACTAGCCTGTTCTATTCTCTCTTCAAGCAACATTTCCCCTTGTTTGCACCCTTTAAAAAAATTAACACCAGCCTATTACAATAGATGTAGATTTTGTCTTGGTTTGAATCTGTTTTAATCTAGTTGCTTTTATTTTCAACTTATAAGATGTAGTTGGTCACTCCAAAATGTTTTTTACAAAAACTTAACAAAGAATCCTGGAATTGTTTTCCAATCTATTACACTCTGTTGTGTCTGATGATATCCTTGGATGAATGTAAAATGTCATTTTAAAACTATTAAAGTGGTAAATTGGCAAATTGGTTTAATATTGACACATGTATCACAGTACAGTGAAAACTACATCTTGACCATAACCACTTTTTATGGAGGGTATCTTACCTGTATGTTTTGTATGCCATCCTTACAGATCATTACAGAACATCAGTACATTGAGTTAGTACAAGGGAAAAATGATAGCAGAATGCGGAATGGTGTGTTACAGTTACAAAGCGAGGGCAGTGCAGAGAGACAATGCAGTGCAAAGTCATAATGAGATAGATTATGAGGTTAGGAGTCCATTTTATTGCACAAGGAGACCATTCAATAATTTCATAATCGTGGGAGAGAAGATGTTCTTGCTGATGGTGGTAAGTGCTTTCAGTTTTGTATCTTCTTCCTGATGGGGGTGGGGGAGGTAGAAAAGAGAATATCTATGATGGGTGGGGATTACGTTGCCTGCTATGCCAAGGAAGAGAAACAACAATATCAACAATGAATCACCAGTAATCTCGGGATCTGGACATGAAGCAAGCACTTCCAACCAACCTCCCTTGAAACTAGCCAGTCAGAATCTCCTACTGCTAATGGTTCACAGTGTTTTAAACCAGCCAACCAGATCACAACGTGTGATCAATATCCATTCCAACCCCAGTGGATTATGTAAGCCGGCATTCTGAGGAGACAACACACACACAGCTGCACATTGACGATGGTTTCTCAACTGGAGCTGAAAAGTCTGCGAATATTTTGCCAAACTCATCGCTCATCCAAACTTCCAATGTCGACAGTCAATAGAAAAGAGGTTGGTTTTGTGCTGTGTTGAACTGTATCCACAACACTCAGCAGTTTCTTGCACCCTCAGATAGAGCAAGCCAAGGTGCATCCAGAAGAAATATTCTCCTTAGTGGCTCTGTAAAACCTGGTGAGTGTCAACACTGACATGGAAGTTTCTTTAGCCTCCTGAGGAAGTATAGGAGCTGATGCTCCTTCTTCACCATGCAGTCGACATAGGTAGAACAGGATAAGCTGTTTGTAAAGTTCACGCTGAGGAACTCGAAACTCTTAACCCTCTGAGCTTCAGCACTATTGATATGAACAGAAGAAAGTGCATTATGAAGTCAATGAGTAGCTCTTTTGTTGATATTATGGTGGAGTCAGAGCAGAATGTGGCCATTCAGTCATGTACAGTGACTATAAAAAGAATTCACCCCTTTAGAAGTTTTCATGTTTTATTATTTTACAACACTGGATCACAGTGAATTTAATTTGGCTTTCTTGACACTGATCAACAGAAAAAGACTCTTTCGTGTCAAAGTGAAAACTGTTCTGAACTAAGTGTTCTAAATTAATTACAAATATACAACACAAAATAATTGCTCAATATTCACTCCCCTCAAATCAGTATTTAGTAGATGCACCTTTGGCACCAATTACAGCCTTGAGTCTGTATGGATAAGTCTCTATCAGCTTTGCACATCTGGAACTGCAATTTTTCCCCATCCTTCTTTACAAAACTGCTCAAACTCTGTCAGATTACGTGGGGATCATGAGTGAACAGCCTTTTTCAAGTCAAGTCACAAATTCCCAGTTGGATTGAGGTCTGGACTCTGACTTGGCACTCCCAGATATTAATTTTATTGTTTTTAAGACATTCCTGTATAGCTTTGGCTTTATGCTTGGGATCATTGTCTTGCTGGAAAACAAATCTTCTCCCAAGTCACAGTTCTCTTGCAGACTGCATCAGGTTTTCCACCAAAATTTCCAGGTATTTTGCTGCATTCATTTCACCCTTTACCTTCACAAGCCTTCCAGGGCCTGGTACAGTGAAGCACCCCCACAGCATGATGCATCTACCACCACGCTTCATGGCATGGATGGTGTGTTTCTGATGATCTGTGGTGCTTGGTTTATGCCATGCATAGCGCTTAGTCTAAAGGCCAATAAGCTCAAACTTGGTTTCATCAAACTATAGAACCTTTTTCCAGCTGACTTCAGAGTATCCACATGCCTTCTGGCAAATTCTAACTGAGAATTCATGTGAGTCTTTTTCAACAGCAGCTTTCTCATTGCCCCTCTCCCATAAAATTGTGACTGGCGAAGCACCCAGGCAACAGTTATATGTGCTGTCTCTCCCATCACAGCTACTGAAGCTTGTAACTCCTCCAGAGTTGTCATAGGCCTCTTGGTGGCCTCCCTCACTAGTCCCCTTCATGTCCGGTCACTCAGTTTTTGAGGACAGCCTGCTCTAAGCAGATTTACAGCTGTTCCATATTCTTTCCATTTCTTGATGATTGACTTAACTGTGCTCCAAGGGATATTCAGTGACTTGGAATTTTTTTTGTATTCATTTCCTGACTTGTGCTTTTTAAGAACCTTTTTGTAGAGCTACTTGGAGTATTCCTTTGTCCATGGTGTAGTTTTTGCCAGGATACTGACTCACCAGCAGTTGGACCTTCTAGTTACAGGTGTATTTTTACTGTAATCAATTGAAACACCTTGCCTGTATACAGGTCTCCTAAAACAGAACTCCATTACTAATTATGTGACTTCTAAAACCAATTGGCTGCACCAGTTTTGATTCGGTGTGTCATATTAGAGGGGTGAATCAATTATTTTGTGTTTTGTATTTGTAATTAATTTAGATCACCTTGTAGGGAGATCTTTCTTTCTTTTTAAATCTTTTTATTAATTTTTAAGCAAACATAAATGAAACATGAATACAGAGAGTTTGAGAGTACATAGTTAATAGTTTAAGCAGGCATTCAAATATATGATAATCAATATATATATAACCTCCCAAACTCATAGTATTTATGAGCAAAAGAAATTTTTTAAAACCCCCAAAAAAAGAGAAAAAAAACACTAACCAACATGGGATATTGCATAATGTCAAATATATACAGTAGTGCCAATAACTCCGAACCTGGGAGATCTGTATTCTCCTTGACACGGGTGTCTTTTTCTGTTGATTAGTGTCAAAAAAAAGAACAATTGAAATCGACTGTGATTCAATGTTGTAAAACAATAAAATATGAAAACTTCCAAGGGGTGAATACTTTTTATAGACACTGTAGAAACATTAAATAAAAATGTACTTGTCTGCTTTAAACATTTATCAATTAAAGATAGCCTGTGTCCCAGTGCATGGGTGGAGTTCAATCAGCCAGGTCATATAATGTGATGAACTTATTTGGCAGTGAATTGCTTGACTGTAAAGAAGTTCTAAATTTTAAAAGGAAATTGGAAGAATTGGCTTGAACAAAGGATAATCAAGTCTTCATTTCTCCTGAATTTATCAAGCTAGAGATAAATTCTGAACATTTTATAATGTCAAAATAAACCCGAACATGACATTGCATTCTTTGTGTGATGGATGGAAATCAGACTGTTAGAACAAAGAAAATGAGCAAAACCTGCATGAGTTCCCCTGGCAGTTCTAGTTTCTCTCCCTTCTCAGCTAACTGGCTACTGAACAATGTGGACATGCTATGTTGGTGCCAGAATGTGTGGTGACTCATGCAGGCTGCCTCCAGCACATCCCTGGGTTGTGTTGATTGTGTTCACCGTATGTTTCAATGTACGTGTGATAGGAGGGGGTCAGCAACTTTAAATTCTTCAGTGTTTTATTATTTCAGAGGATCTGTCCTGGGCCCAGCACGCAAGTGCAATTACAAAGAAAGCACAGCAGCACCTTTACTTCCTTAGGAGTTTGCAAAGATTTGCTATGCCATCTATGACTTTGACAAACTTCTATAGATGTGTGATGGAGAGTATATTCACTGGCTGCATCACAGCCTTGTAGGGAAGCACTGATGACTTTGAACAGAAAATCCTGCAAATGGTTGTGGATACGGGCCAGCCCATCATGGGTAAAGCCCTCTCAACTGTTGAGCACATCTACATGGAATGTTGTTGCAAGAAAGCAGCATTCATCATCGGGAAGCCAAACCATCCAGGATTCTTCTCACTGCTGCCATCAGGAAGAAGGAATAGGAGCCTCAGAACTCACACCACCAGTTTCAGTAACAGTTATTACTGCTCATCCATCAGGCTCCAGAACTAGAGGGGATATCTTCACACAGCTTCACTTGCCCTATCACTGAACTGTTCCCACAATCTATGGACTCACTTTCAAGGACTCTTCATCTCATGTTCTTGATATTTATTGCTTATTTATTGATATTATTTTTATTTATTTTTTCTCAGCTCAAGCTGTTAAAACCTAAAGTTCGGGAACAGCCAAGCACACTCATTTGTCAATTGCTAGGAACTTGCAGATATTTCTTGTGGTGTTTAGTGCTGTGGGTTTCTGAAGATTTACATAAATATTACTATGTGGTCCTAATTGTTTAATGGTATTGTGTAGTGACTTTGGGATGATACCAGTTGTAGATATTACTATTGGGGCAATGTATACCATGTTCATGTTCCAAAGTCTTTTAATTTTGTCTTTTAATTCAGCAGATTTTGTGTGTTTTTACTTATTGATTTCTGTAAGATATGTGTGTTTGGGATGGCTTTATCTATTAAGTAAGTTGTTCTTGCTTGTTTATCCTATATTATTATATCTGCATGGGTTATTATGGATCTCCCTATCTATAATAACTGATCAGTCATAATATAATTTGTGGTATTCTGACTCTAAAACTGAATCAGGCTTGTATTTATAATATGGTGTGACTTCTTTGAGTTTGTATTTTAAAGCAAGATTTTGATGAATGATGTTTGCCAATTGATTGTGCCTGTGTAAGTGATCAGATTGAGTTAAACTGCTACAGGATCCTGTAATGCATTGACATTTCTCAGCATTTTCTACATTTATCATTTTGAATTTGTTGGTCTTTTATTATGTATTTTTGATCATTTCTTGTGTTAACCACCATGTCCTGCATTGCCACAAGGAACACTTCTGTGTCTGAGAAGAGGTCTCCAACTTTGAGCCAGCGTTTGAAGCTTCCTTGTCGATAGGTCATAGTGATGTCTTCCATGGGCGGTCATGCTCTTCCATTGGTTAACTTTTGCTTCAATAGTGATAAAGTCTTCATTTTTCTGGGTTGTGCTCTCATTTAAGTTTAGTGGTGTATATTTCTTATTGGAATTGCATGTGCTTGCATGGAGTGCTGAATCCTGTTTCTGTTGATGAGAGTATGTGCTTAGAAGTTTTATCTGACTGCCATGTAGATTTTTAAAGTCTGTTATTCCTCTTCCCACTTCTGTCCTAGGTAGTGTTAATCTAAGCATATTTCAATATACATAATGTTTTCTGAAATCTGTCATTTCAGTTTATTGTAAATTTTCCAGATCAGTTTCGGACCAAGATATTCTGCCAAAAATTACATTAATATGGATATAGCATAAGCGTTTATTGCCTTTGTTATATTTTTACTATTGAGTTCTGTCTGGCAGATTTTCTTAAGCATTGAAGTAAATTCTGTCAAAAGATTCTCCTTTATCGTGCTATGTTCTACTTTCTTGTTGAACTCTCAGATACTTATATGTTTCATATCCATCCATCGGATGCACCATATCCTGCTGTTCTGTTTTGTATTCTATTAGCTCTATTGCACCTTTCTTTATGTTTCATATTCTGCATTTATCCAATCCAAAGTTCGTGTTTATATCTTTCAGAAATAGTTCTACGATTTGAATTAATTGCTTAGCTTAACTGATGAAGGAGCATATCATTTCAAGTGATCCACGTAGAAACGGTGTGTTAAGTTACAGCTCATTTTGTTGCTGATTTGATACCCAATTGTCATCCAATTCAGTCAATTAGAGAGTGGGTTTAAAGCTAGACAGAACCATAGTCACCTTGGAAAATGCTTTGGTTTATTTTGATAATGGTAGTTGGTCATTTTTGTTAATAGATAGAATGATTACAGGATGTTGATGCTGCAGGAGTTTCACAAGTATTGGGTGTAGTCTATATATACTAAGAACTTCTATTAACCTTGAGAATGGGACAGAGTCAAATGCCTTTTGTAGTCAATATAGCAATATAGCAACATAAAAGATTTCTGCTTTTCCACCGGGCTTGATTTAGAAATACAGAATCTATTATCAGTTGCTCTTTACATCCTTTCATACCCTTACAACACCCTTTCTGCTCTTGCCAACTAGTGGAGTGGTGTCGCAGCAGCAACCCGGCACTCAAAGTAAAGCTGAAAGAGCTAATTGTGGACTTCAGGAAAGGTAAGACGAAGGAACACATACCAATCCTCACAGAGGGATCAGAAGTGGAGAGAGTGAGCAGTTTCAAGTTCCTGGGTGCCAAGACCTCTGAAGATCTAACCTGGTCCCAACATACCAAAGCAGTTATAAAGAAGGCAAGACAGCAGCTATACTTCATTAGGAGTTTGAAGAGATTTGGTATGTCAACAAATACATTCAAAAACTTCTGTAGATGTACCATGGAAAGCATTCTGATAGACTGCATCACTGCCTAGTATGGGGGAGGATACTGCACAGGACCAAAAGAAGCTGCAGATAGTTGTAAATTTAGTCGGCTCCATCTTGGGTACTAGCCTACAAAGTAGCCAAGACATCTTCAAGGAGCGGTGTCTCAGAAAGGCAGCGTCCATTATTAAGGACCTCCAGCACCCAGGGCATTCCCTTTTCTCACTGTTACCATCAGGTAGGAGGTACAGAAGCCTGAAGACACACACTCAGTGATTCAGGAACAGCTTCTTCCCCTCTGCCATCTGATTCCTAAATGGACATAGAACACTAACTCACTTTTTTAATATATACTATTTCTGTTTTTGCTAATCAATATTTTAATTTTTAATCTAATCAATATATGTGTACTACAATTGATTTACTTATTTATTTATTATTACATTTTTCTTCTACATTATGTATTACATTGAATTGCTACTGCTAAGTTAAGAATATTTAAGAAACAGATAGGTTTTTACATAGTAAGGGAATTAAGGGTTATGGGAAAAGGAAGGTAGATGGAGCTGAGTTATATAACCATATAACAATTACAGCATGGAAACAGGCCATCTCGGCCCTTCTAGTCCATGCCAAACACTTACTCTCACCTAGTCCCACCTACCTGCACTCAGCCCATAACCCTCCATTCCTTTCCTGTCCATATACCTATCCAATTTTTTTTAATGACAAAATTGAACCTGCCTCTACCACTTCTACTGGAAGCTCGTTCCACACAGCTACCACTCTCTGAGTAAAGAAGATCCCCCTCATGTTACCCCTAAACTTTTGCCCCTTAACTCACAACTCATGCCCTCTTTTTTGAATCTCCCCTACTCTCAATGGAAAAAGCCTATCCATGTCAACTCTATCTATCCCCCTCATAATTTTAAATACCTCTATCAAGTCCCCCCTCAACCTTCTACGCTCCTTACGGACAGAACAGCCAAGATCTTATTGAATGGCGGGCAGGCTCGATGGGCCAGATGGCCTACAACTGCTACTATTTCTTATGTTCTAACAAATTTCACGTCACACGCCGGTGATAATAAACCTGATTCTGATTCTTCTGTAAATATATAGTGGATATCTAAGTGAGTGGTGATTGGTTGAAAGATACATGATGTTACAATTTTATATATAGTTTGTAAACAAGTAATAGGATGATATTTTGATCGATCTTTTGTGATTTCCCCTTTAAGTAAAAGATATGTTTTACCTTCTGTCAAAAATTCAGACGCTTTTTCAGGATTTTTAAGAAAACGTTTTTTCTGCATTAATAGGTACAGATGAAGGCAAGTAAATTTTTTATACAAACAATTATGAACATTGGCACTTCCAGTACTTTTCCAGTTGTTGGTATTTATATAACCTCTTTTAGCATATCCATTGTTACTTGTAATAATATTATTATTATTTATTTTTGTTTCTTTCTTTTTGTATTTGCACAGTTTGTTGTCTTTTGCACACTGGTTGTTCACTCTGTTGGTGTAGTCTTTTATTGATTGGTTGTTGGGAAATATGTGGGTGAATGGGATTGTAGGGAATGCTTTGAATATCAGTATAGTTTTGTTAGATTGCATGGTCTCCTTTGTCAATATTAAATACAAAAAAATAAGAAAAGATTTCCGACATTTTTGGGGAAATTCAAATTAAATATTTGACACTACTGAAAATTGGTGACTCTTTATAATTTACTACTCACTACTTATAAATCCTATTTATAAGCCACAGCAAAGTTACATAGTCTGATAAGAGGATTTTACAGTTCATTTAAAATTCTCTCCTCCCTGCTGCTTCTGTTCTCAACAGACTTTTATATCTCAGACCCACCCCAACAAACCTTCTTACATCAAATCATAGTGTATAATTCATCAGGAGTTTCTCTCTCATGGTCTATTCAAGACATCAGTCTGCTAGAGAGCACAAGTCAGATCTATGATGATCAAATTTCAAAATATTTGATGAGTACTAAATCTTCTTGGTCAATTTGACACCTCTTAACATTCCTTTGCAAGTGGTACAGCTTGGGGGCATAATGCAGACTTCCATCTTACTTTAAAAACATCTCTGTTTGCTTCAGAGATGTGATCCCAATCAAAATAACTGAGCAACTTACCTCTCAGGCAACTAGCTAGACAGTATTTTGATTCTTATGGCTCCAGCTTGTTAGACACCCACTGTGTGGGTCTGTGTGCAAGTTAGAGGAGGAGCAGAAGATGGCAATTGTATGTCTGTTTCCCTTATATCTGAGTAGAAACACCCTTGATTACCCACTGAACCCACAAATACGGGAAGGAGGTGGATCTTGGTCTCAATTTCAAGCATGTCACAACATTTGGTTTACATGACCTAGAATGACTGACTATCTCATATTCATGTAGAAATCCACAATTAATGCTTCCAAGAAATTTAATAATGATTTGGAATCTGGTTTCCTGCACCAAATTTGGAGTGCAACTGATCAGATTTAAGCAATGAAAATGTGGACAGTTAGAGAGCTTACAATTTCCTCTCTCACTTCTGAAAACTAAACAAAGCATTCCATTCAGAAATGTGAATAAGAGAAGATTGTGTATGATCTATAGAATAGTGAAGTATGGTTACTAATGGTTTTTAACTGGAACCTGTTCTGATGGAGTTTGCTTCATGGAATGAAGACAAACCATGTTCTCAAGATGATTAAATAGCTCATTGTTGATTAATACTCTTGAGGTTTTAGTGAGATGGGTAAGTTGAGCAGTTGCTCATCTGTTATACCTTTCCAAGCATGTTATCTTAGTACATGCAACTAGGAAAATACATGAGGATGTTTCACATGAAGAGAATCTCCTTAAATTTTACATCAAGTCAAGGAAGTAGATATCACATGGAGTAATTTAAAGGTTTTTCAAGACATTGTAAGACATACCTTAAGCTCACCTCCATCTACGACAAAACAGCATGTTTGATTGTTGCACCATTCATTATCCTCTGTTTGTACTTCTTCCATCATGGTCACATCATGGCTGAATGGTAGGTCATCTGCAACAGAAACTCATCAGGGCTTCTTCAAGAGAGTTCCCAAAGCTAAAACGGAACAGGCAGGTGAAAATATAGAATCAAAGATTCATACAGCATAAAAACAGACCCTCTGCTCATTGATGCCATCAAACGTCGATCTACACTAATTCTATTTTATTCTCTTCAGATTTATATCAGGTCCTCTCCTCATATCCTCCCCTGCAGGTTCTACCACTCACCAATACACTAGAAGCAGTTAACAGTGGCTAATTAACCCAACAACTTGAACATCTTTGAGATATGGGAGGAAACTAGAGACTGAGGAAATCCACACAGCCACAGATAGAACACACAAGTTCCAATGGAGGCCACGGATCACTGGACCTGTGAGGGAGCAGCTCCACTCACCGAGAAAAAAACAGCATCTGCGGAAAATCTGAAACAAAATTAGCAAATGCTAGAAACACTCAGCAGGTCAGGCAGCATCTGTGGGAAGAAAAACAGAGTTAATGTTTCAGCTTCAAGACTATTCATCAGAACATGAAGATGAAGCATTTTCAAATTGAAACATTAAATCTATTTCTCTTCCCACTGATGCTACCTGATCTGATGAGTACTCCAGCATTTTCTAGTTTTGTTTTAGAGTACCACCAGGCTGCCCATCAAATGTGAAATCACATCTGATACTAATGTGAGCAAATATTTACATTCCTTTGTCATTATTTGGGCCAAATCATATTTTCTAAACTAATAGCACTCTCAATTAACCCCACACTATGTTTGATTTAATCACAGCAATAAATGAATTCAATATGATGTTCAACTAGAATTGCCTAAATAAATTAATTTCCCAAAGATTTCAATTCATTTCATCTAAATGAATGGAATTTCTCTAACCACACTACTTTAATCTGCAAATTATTCCCTTGCCAAGTTTGATTAATTGAGATGGAATTATTTAATTCCTTATAGGGCTTTAATCATTTCTGACAATAAATTAGTTCGGTTAAGTTTGTCTTTTTTTCCCTTTTCTTTTGAATACAGTATCTTAATACCATAGTTTTTTTTCAAAATTGAATCAAGCATCCTCACTTTCAACAGTCCTTCTATCACCTGTCATTGTACTACAGATGATTCGTTCTGTGTCCAGACCTGAGCACCAATCTCAGAAGTTCATCTCCACTGCTCCTTGCCTCTCTATACTGTTGCAGGATAATACCTTTCCTGGTTTCATATCCCTCCATCCGGAAATATGAAGTATATGTTGTAAACTTTAATTACAATCTTTTGTCAATTTAGATGTTCCAATAATAATTTTATAAACATCAATTTTGGTTAAGGTTGAAATGTATAATAAGAAAATACTATGCTATTTTCTAATTGTAGTTTTTGTCATGAGAATCTAGTGCTTTCCCAGCGTATATGACAAATAAACTCTTCTCGGGCATCCAGCCAAGTACAGGTATCGATTTTAACTGACATTTCGATGACAAACTCTGCCATCTTCATCAGGGATGATGCCTGGGCATGTCTAGTCTGGTGGTATTTATACCCCTGTCAATCCTATGGCCATTTCCGAAGGCAATACTCTGCAACCACCAATTTCTCCGGGTAACCCAAAAGGATACACCTCCTCTGCTCCCTTTTGCAGGTTTCCACCATGTTTTCCATCTGTCTGACATACACTGCTCCACATTCACTGGAAATCCTGACCTCACACATCATGAAGGCCCTAGAGACACTGGTCCTGGCTCACCTCTGACCCCTGGTCAGATCAGCCCTTGATCCCCTGTAGTTTGCCTACCAGGAATGCATTGGAATCAATGATGCTGTCATCTACCTACTGAACAGTGTCTACTCCCATTTGAATAAGCAGGACAGCTCTGTGAGGATCATGTTTTTTTGATTTCTCAAGTGCCTTCAATACCATACAATCCTCATTGCTGGGGGAAAAGCTCCATTCAATGCAGGTTGTCACTTCCATTGTATACTGGATAATGGACTACCTGACTGGCAGACCACAGTTTGTGCAGCTTCAGAGCTGTGTGTCAGATATGGCTATAAGCAGCACTGGGGCCCCACAGGGGACTGTATTGGCTCCCTTCCTGTTTACCCTGTATACCTCAGACTTTAGATACAACACTGACTCATGTCATCTGCAGAAATACTCTGATGACTCAGCAATAGTTGGATGTATAAATGGAGAAAAGGAGGATGCATACAGGGCCCTGGTGGAGGACTTTGTCGAATGGTGCAGCTGGATCACCTGCAGCTCAACATCAGTAAAACAAAGGAGGTAGTGATAGACTTTAGGAAGACTAAGCCTGCACTGTTTCCAGAGTCACCTCTACTTCCTGAAGAGAATGAGGTCCTTTGGAGTATGCAGGCCTCTCCTTCACATGTTCAACCAGTCTGTTGTCACCAGTACAGTCTACTGTGTGGTGGTGTGCCTCGACAATGCACCAACACAGGTTATGCCAACAGGCTCAACAAACTGATTAGAAAGACTGGTTCTGGTATAGGAGTCAAACTCGACACACTGGAGGCTGTGGTAGAACAAAGGACCCGACAGGAAATCCTGGCAATTCTGGACAATGTTTCTCACCCACTGCATGCCACCTTGGATGAACTTTCAGTAATAGACTAAGACAACTGTGCTGCTCCAATGAGCTCTATATGAGGTCATTCTTACCCTCAGCCATTAGGCTCTACAATGTGTTTGTCTATGAAGTGATGAAACCCTCCTGTTAGACTGTTTAAGATAACTTATCTTTTATTCTTTCTTCTTATTCACTTCTAATATTGTATATCTGTGAACTTGTATTGCTACTGTAACACTGTGATTTCCTTTGGGATCAATAAAGTATCTATCTATCTATCTAAACGCCAGCCAGCCTGGGTCCCAAGTCATCTTTGACCTGCATAAATTGTGATTAAAGTTTCCTTATGGGTCTATGGATGATATTAATCTGGTATTCCTTCATGATTCTGGCAATCCTACCAGAAACCATGGAAACATAGGCTACCATCTATCTTCCCTATATTGATGGAAACCCACATCAAGGAGCACAGGAGGTGTATCCATTTGGATTACCCAGAGAAATTGGCAGTAGCAGAACATTGCATTTACAATGATCATTGGATTGACTTCGACGGCACAAAACTACTATGCTATGCCAGTGGCTTTTGGGACCACCTGGTGAAGGAAGAAATTGAAATAAAACTAGAGGGAAAGAATTTTAGCAAAGACAAAGGTCTTGCTCCAAGCAGGAACTGGAATTCGATTGTAAGCAAGGTGGGATAGCAGAAACCTAATTGGATGTGGACTAACCAATCAGAAGGGACAGATGCTGGGGGTATATACACCACCGGTCTAGAAATGCCCAGGTATCATCCCTGATGAAGATGGCAGTTTGTCATCAAAATATCAGTTAAAATTGATACCAGTACCCAGCTGGAATCCTGGGAAAGTTTATTTTTCTGCATAATGTTATTCCATATCCATGCAAGCAAGTGAAAAAAGGGACTGTTTTAATGGTGCAATCCAAGGCAGGCAGTTTTCACAAGACAGCAGAGCTTCAGTGATGCACTAAAGTACCAAACAGCTAAGAGGCATATGATCTGATGTTGAGCTTAAGATCCATAGCTGCTGATTCAGAGAATAAAAAGTAAAAATTCATTAATAACAAGACAACTGAAGTAGTTGGATAACATCATTCAGATTGCATTTCTTTCCTATTTTTTGAGAATGTGAATCCTTTTTCAAATGCTTCTCGTAATGTATCTACACTTGGCCAGATTAAACTCCACAATTTGAAGTTTAGTACAGCAAATTGTAAGGTGTTACATTTTGGGAGATGAAATGTAAATAGACAGTAAATTTTTAATGGCAAGAACCTTAATAGAATTGATGTACGGTGGAATCTCTAGGGTCCAAGCCCATGGCTCCTTAAAAGTGATTGCATAGTTTGTTACGATGGTAAAGAAGGGAAATGAAAGCTGACTTTATTAGTTGAGACATTTGAGTTCAAGAGTCAGGAAATTATGTTGCAGCTTTATAAAACTTTGGTGAGGCTGTGTCTGCGTTCTTTTCTGGTTGCTCCATTGTAGGAAGAATGTAAAAGCTTTAGAGAGGGAGCAAAGCAGATTTATCAAGATGTTATCTCGATTGGAGGGCATATGCTATTAGGACAAATTTAGTATATTTTCTCTGGAGCAGCCAAGGCTGAGGGGAGACTTGACTGAAGTGGAGGCATAGATAATGTAGACAACTGGTGTCTTTTTCCCAGGATCAAAATGTCTAGTACTAGAGGGCATGCATAGAGGGTCGGTGATGAAACATATCAAGTCCTACCTGAGAAGAGACATGGTCCATGTTGTGTGTTTAATGTTTCAGTAATGTTTGAGTAATTGTGTAAATATATTATTTGATCAATTTATTATGGGTTATATGTCATCATGCCACCTCATGAAAAGTAAAAATAAAGTTTACACACATCTCTCAGGCTCCCTTGGTTTTCTTTCAATAAGTTTTATGTTTTGGAATTACAAAACAAAATAGTTGTGATGAGGAAGTTTTAAAATAACATGAGGAGACTGCTAACCTGCTCAAGCTCAGTGAGATTCAAATTCAAAAAAAGGCAGAAAACAGTTAAATTCATGAGTTCATAAGCTGTGAGTAGCAGATGATAATAATCAATAAAAAAGAGCAGAAGTGGCTGGCGACAACAGAAAGATAGAAGCATTTGAGAACACAGATAACTTGATATTGTATATGGAATGAATTGAGCAGTACTTTGAAGCAAATTAACTAGTCAATGTGCCAATTTTGCTGAGTGCATGTAGTGGAAAAGCATTGTTTGTTCAGAAGTTTAAGTGCTCTAACCAAACCAGCTGAAATGAGCTTTGCTGAAATAGAGAAAGTAATACAGGGACATTTAGAACCAAAACCATTACTGGTTGCAGAACACTTTAGGTCGTATTAGCAGAATCAAAAGAAATGGCAGTCCATTTCAGCATACTTGACAGAATTGACAGACAGACAGACATACTTTATTGATCCCGAGGGAAATTGGGTTTGGTTACAGTCACATCAACCAAGAATAGTGTAGAAATATAGCAATATAACACCATAAATAATTAAATAATGATAAGTAAGTTATGCCAAGTGGAAATAAGTCCAGGACCAGCCTTTTGGCTCATGGTGTCTGACACTCTGAGGGAAGAGTTGTAAAGTTTGATGGCCACAGGTAGGAATGACTTCCTATGACACTCAGCATTGTATCTCGGTGGAATGAGTCTCTGGCTGAATGAACTCTTGTGCCTAACCAGTACATTATGGAGTGCATGGGAGACATTGTCCAAGATGGCGTGCAACTTGGACAGCATCCTCTTTTTAGACACCACCATCAGAGAGTCCAGTTCCACCCCCACAACATCACTGGCCTTACGAATGAGTTTGTTGATTCTGTTGGTGTCTGCTACCCTCAGCCTGCTGCCCCAGCACACAACAGCAAAGAGTGGATGTGCAGAAGATGTTTCCTGTGATGGGAGATTCTAAGACCAGAGGACAGCCCCTCAGAATAGAGGGGCATCCTTTTAGAACAGAGATTTTAGAAACTTGCAGAAAATGCAATGGAGTAGGACACATACAAAGAGCATGTTCAGCAGACAAAAATAAATATCCTATACAGGGAAGAGAAAAAGGGAAAAAGTTGCAGTTTCAAAAAGAGCACTAATCTGCATACTGTTGATGAAAACTCAGATAATGATGAGGGTGACACAGGACTGGGTAGCCTTGAGATTTACGATATGAAAACTGGCCGGAGACAGTCAATACAGCTTACACCAGAAGTAAACGGCAAATTAACTAAAATGGAATTGGATACTGGCTTTGGGTGTTTCAATTATTCCACAAAATGAGTTTGAATGGTATTTCAAAGATATTGAACTGAAGTTGGCAGATAGCTAAATAAGAACTTATACTGCAGAAAAGATGACTCCTGTGGGAATGACATTCACTTAATATGCACTCACAAACAAGAGAAAATCTGCAGGTTCCAGCACCTGCAAATTTTCTCTTGTTTGTGATTGCTTTACTACACCGTGAAGGGTTCTGCCATAAGGGTCACAGCCTGAAACATTGACAGTACTTTTTTCCATAGATGCTTCCTGGCCTGCTGAGTTCCTCCAGCATTATGTGTGTGTTACTTAATTTGGACCTCATGGTCAACTATGTTTTTCCAAACTAATAAGATATTTACAAAAACTAATGGAGCTGATATTTATGTTGCTATTGATCTTACATTCCATTTATACAACAACCAATAAGCCACATTGAAGCCCATTGTAGGCCAGCTTTGTGGCGACATAACTGGCTGCGACTACTACTACATAACTGGAGATCTAGCCATTATTTGCCACAGCCCCTGCAATAGAGTGAACTGTAAGTGAATTAGGGAAGGCACTGAATGCTGTCACAGAAGTGTTTAAGGATGGCATTGGAAAACTTGAACATATCAAGGGTAAAATAGTGTTAAATGAAAATGTTGTACCCAAATTACAAAGCTTGGGTGTGGCATTTTCATTTAGCACAATTTTATCCTTAATATGTTTGATTTTTCCTTATATCATTCATGATAAAATAGCCAGTAAGCTAGATTGCATGGAAGCTGAAGAAATTCTTCCCAAGTCTATGGGCAATCCCAGTGGTCCCAGTAGCCAAGAAGAATGGGTCTGTCATGATCTGTGGTGATTTTAAGGTCACCATAACCCCATATTGAAAGTAGATCAATACCTTCTGCCCAGGATAGAGGATATCTTTCTAGAGGGAAACACTTCAGCAAAGTGGACTTCACTGAGGCCTAACCAAATGATGGAGATGGAAGAAGAATCCAAAGTGTTTCTCATCACAAAGGGCTATATCACGATAATAAACTTATTTTTAGTGTAACATCTGCACTTGCACTCTGGCAGAAAGTTATGGACCAGGTGCTGCAAAGCTGACCAGGCTCTTAGTGTTACTTGAATGACATCATTGTTTATGTTAAGAATAACAGGAAACATCTCCAAAATCTCAAGACAATGTTAAAGAGATTAGAAGATTATGGGCTCAGAGCATGATGCAACAAGTGTGAATTCTTTAAACCAAGCATCACCAAGCACACCATTGACACACAAGTATTTACACAAGTGTGCTAATAAAATTCAAGAAGAGGTGGATGCTCCAAAGCCAAAGGATATGTCACAGTTGCTGTCCTTTCTGGGATTTGTCAATTACTATAACCAAGCCTGGCTAATGTGCAACACCATCTTAGCTCATTACTACAGATCAGGAAGAAATGACAATGGACAAATCAGTGTGAGGTGTCTTTTAAAAAGACAAACAAAATGATGATGCCAGACACTGTACTTGCACATTATAATCCACATTGTCTAGTGAAGCTTGCCTGTGATGCCTTGCCTTATGGTTTACATGTAGTCTTGATACATGCTGTGAGTGATGAAGTGAATGCCCAATAGCCTTTGCAGCACACTCCAGTACCTCTGTAGAGTAAAATTATGTACAGAATGACAGAGAGGCTTGAGTCTAGTATGTGGTGTAAAACATTTCAACCAGTAATTGTATGGGAGAGAGTTTACTCTTATTACTGGTCATCAACCATTGGTGTCTATTTTCAATCCACAGAAGGGTGTTACACTAACAGCAACAGCATGAATGCAAAGATGGTCTGTCTCTGCTTTTGGAGGACACAATTACAAGACTGAATTCAAGAGGACCATCAATCATGGAAGTGCTGAAGGAGCATTCTGGAGAAAGGAGAAGAATCATGTTCAGATGAATAATCCTGTTTACCTTTTAAAAAGGAAATACCAGCAAAATTTACAAAAAAGACGTATTCTTCCTAATGGAAATCAAAAGTCTCCATATTATGGCACAGATGATCCATTGCCTTAGGTCTACATGGGCACCCAAAATGGTTGGAATGTGCAGCAGAGATTCCAGTTCCTCCATTTTCACCCGCTCCAGGATGAACTTGTCCTTGACGGGGATTGCTTTTTGTGGGGATTGAGAGCTGTTGTTCCATCTAAGTTGAGAGCTGAAGTGTTGAGAAGTTACATGCCGGTCATCTAGGTGTGGTCAAAATGGAAGCCTTGCCTCGAAGCTTTGTTTGGTGGCCTGGGATAGATCAGCAGGATTGAGCAGCTTGCCAAGCAGTTTGGGATGCCAGCACATCCAGAAGATGTCGGAAGCAGCTCCTCTCCATACCTGGGAACTACCTGCACTGACCTGGCAGAGGATACATATGGATTTTGCCAGACCATTCACGGGAATGACACCACTATTTTTAGCTGAGTCAAAGGTGGGTGACAAATCAGCATATAGGAAGGTGGAAAATCTGACCAATTGGTGCCAGAACAACTTCTTACTTAAGGACAGCTAAATTATTATTTACTTCGGGGGGAACCAGAAGTCCATGTGCCAGTCATAATCATGGGATTAGAGGTGGAGAGGGTCAGTAACTTTACATTGCTTGGTGTTGTCATTTTAGAGGATCTGTCCTGGGCCCAGGATGTAAATGCAATGACGAAGAAAGCATAGCAGCACCTCTACTTCCTTGGAAGTTTGTGAAGATTTGGTATGACATCTAGAACTTCGACAAACTTCTGTAGATGTATGGGGGGGAGAGTATATTGACTGGTTGCATCATGGCCTGCGATGGAAACACCAATGCCCTTGATTGGAAAATCCTACAAAAAGTGTTGGATACAGCCCAGTCCATCATGGGTAAAATCCTCCCCACCACTAAGCCCTTCTACACAGGGCACTAAAACCAGCGACTCCCACCATACGTTTCATGCTCTCTTCCCACTGCTGCCACCTGGAAGAAGGTACAGGAGCCTCACGACTCACACCAATAGATTAAGGAACAGTTATTAGCCCTCAATCATCAGGCTTTTGGTCCAGGGGAAAACATCATTCACCCCATCGATGAACTGTTCCCACAAACTATGGAATTATTCTCAAGGATTTTTCATCTCATGTTCTGAATGTTTTTGGCAGTTTTTTTCTCTTTTGTATTTGCACAGTTTGTTGGTTTTAGCACAGAGGTTTTTATCCATCCTATTGAGGGTGATTTTTCATTGATTCTATTGTGTTCTTGGATTTACTGTGTATGCCCACAAGAAATAATATCTCAGGTTTGTATATGATGACATATACTGTATGTATTTTGAACTTTGACATTTTTAAAGTGAGCGGTGTTAAGTTCAAAAGAGATGAGTGGGGCAAGTTCTTTTTTACACAGAATGTGGTGAGTGCAGGAGTATACTGTCAGGGCTGGTAATGGAGGCAAATACAATAGAGATGCTTAAGAGGCCCTTAGAAAGGCAGATGAATGTGCAGAGAATGAGGGATATGGACAGAAAGGATTAGCTTAGTTAGGGGCTTAATTACTGGGTTTGTCAGTTCAGTCTGACATTGCAGGTTGGTCAAAGGATCTATTCCTGTGCTGTGCTGTTCTATTTTATATATTCCAGCTTTAAAACTCAAAAAACTTAACACTACCCAGGACAGAGTAGAGTGCTTGATTAGTAACTTATCCACCACTCTGAATATTCATTTTCTCCCCCAGTGACCATCTGCAAAGTGGACAACAGTTGCTCAGGTTAATCTGACAACACCCCCAAACCTGCAATCTATGACAGTAGTAGAAGTGAAATCACTAATGTCGAGTATGATGTTCCCCTGAGGGATTGTCTATCAGTGGGTCCTCAGGCCGACTAGGGATCTGCATATTCTGGTGCAGTGTGGGCAAGGAGAAGTGTGGTTGTGGTTGGTGCTTGGGTCTTTTGGTTGCTCAGTCTCTTCTTCCCCTGCTGCCACTTTTTCTCTGTGACAGAGTCTGATCTCACGTAGAGCAGCTCTCTCTTGAACAGATTTCCTTGAGTGAATCTATTAAGTGCGGTGTCATCCCAGTTTTTACATGCAATGTTGAAGTTCTTCAGACTGATTTTGATGTTATCTTTGAAGCATTTCCTTTACCCACAAGGGGATTGCTGACTGTTTGGGAAATCGTGAGTTACGCATTCGGATGATATGACCTATCTGTTGGATAGGTGCTGCTTTATCATGGTGGAGATGCTGCTTATGTTGGCCTCCTCCACTACACTGGTGTTAGTACGATTGTCCTTCCAGCTGCTCCTCAAAATATTTCATAAGGATCTTCGGTGGGATGGTTCCAGAGCTTTCAGATATCTACTATAGGTGGTCCATTATTCAGCTCCATAGAGTAATGTAAGAAAGATGATTGCTCTACAGATCCAAACTGTTGCTTGTACCTGTAGGGCACGGCCTTGAAAGACTCTTTTCCCTATCTCCACTAGCACTACTTAGGCAGTCATTGATCTTGGAGTCAATGTCTGCTTTTGCAGTTTTCATTCAGAATCACCAATTATACTGTTGTCCTTCACTGTCGCTGGGTTTAAATTCTGGAAATACTTACTCAGACATATTCACACCAGGAAGTTTACAGCACATCTGGCAGTTCAGCTATAGCTTCTGAAGGGGAACACAGAAGGATATTAAATACTGGCTTTGACATTCTCCAAAATAAGTAAAAACTCATGGTTTGGGTTAATTGATTCTCCGTTGATAGAGCTAAACAAAAGGGTTTAAGCTCATTGCTTCACGTTAATAAAAGGGAACATTTGACAAGTATTTTAGTGCAACCAACTCATTTGTGTTGTACTTCTGGATTTGATGCCAAGTGTGCAAGAGTAGGCCTGGTGGGAATCTACTTGGTGCACATGGTGCATGAGCCCCTGGTGCATAAACCCTGATGAGGGGTCTTGGCCAAAATGTCGACTGTTTACTCTTTTCCATAGATGCTGCCTAGCCTGCTGAGTTCCTCCAGCAGTCTGTGTGTCTTGCTTGTATTCCAGCATCTGCTCGTGTTGTTGTCTATAGGACCAGTGGAAAGTGGAATTCAGCACTCGAATCAGGAGGTGTGACAATGGGCTCAAAAGCATCTTTCAACTACAATAGCACCTTCCTTGATCTACAGTCGGTGAACAATGTGTTGGTGGAGAGCGAGAACTCTCCCAAGCCAAACAAATAATTGGCCTACTCCTGGTCAGGATCACCGATATATTGTACCATGCACCTTTTGTTGATCTAACTATGCTGAGGAAAGTAAGTTATACTTCAATACATCCCACTATCTGAGACAAGAGAAATGACATGAAAGTTTTAATTATGTATGTAAAAGGAGCAACAGTATATTTATGTATTTGATAATTATTCCAGATTTTTAACATGGAACCTTTTATTCTGCCTTTTAAAGACGAGTCTATTATGGAGCATAGAACTTAGAACAGTACGGCACAGTATAAGCCCTTCAGCCCATGATGTTACCTCTTCCAAGATTAACATAACACTCCCCTCACAGATAGGCCTCAAATTTCCTTTCATTCATGTGCCTACCATAGAGTATTTTAAACGTCTCTGATGTATCTGCCTATACCACCAACTATGCAGCACATTCTATGCATTGACCACTCTCTGCATAAAAAAAAACTACCCCTAACTCCATAAATTCCTCCAATTACTTTGGAGTATTGTGTTCAGTTCTGGTCACTTTATTATAGGAAGTGTGCTGAAGCTTTAGAGAGTATGCAGAGGAGATTTACCAGGATGCTGCTTGGATTAGAGAGCATACCTTATGAAGATACTGTAAGGTGAGTGAGCTAGGGCTTCTTTTCTTCGGAGCAAAAGAGAATGAGGTGTACAAGATGACAAGAGGCATAGATCAAGTGGATAGCCAGAAACTTTTTCCCGGGGCAGAAATGGCAAATATGAGGGACATAATTTTAAGGTGATTGGAGAAAAGTATAGGAGGGATGTCAGAAGTAAGTTTTTTATGGAGGGTAGGTGGGTGCATGGAACGTCCTGTCATGGATGGAGGCAGAGGCAGATATGTTAGGGTCATGTAAGAAACTCATATGGATGATAAAAAAAAATGGAGGGCTATTTAGGAGGAAAGGGTTAGATTGATTTTAGAGTAGGTTAAAAAGTCAGCACAACTTCATGGGATGAAGGGCTATACTGTGCTGTAATGTTCTAAGTTCTATGTTCTACTATTTAGAACATCAAAAATAGATACAGGAGTTGATATTTTGAGAATACGTACACAACGGAAGAACTCAGCAGGCCAGGCAGCATCCGTGAGAAAAGAGTGGCCAACGTTTCGGGCCGAGACCCTTCATCAGGAATGGGGGGAAGAGAGGGCCGAAACCCAGTAATAGAGATAGGGGAGGGGGTAGGGCCTAGAGGCGCCAGGTGGAAAACCAATCAGAGGAAAGATAAAGCGGGGAGAGGGAGGGGATAAGCATGAAAGAACTGTAGAGATAAAAAAGCAGAAAGTTGAAAGGGGAGAGAGGCAGAGAGGGACCTGGGATAGGGGAAGGGGGAGGGGGAGGGAATTACCGGAAATTGGAGAATTCAATATTCATACCACCAGGCTGGAGGCTACCCAGATGATAGATGATGTGTTGCTCCTCCAACCTGAGTTTGGCCTCATCATGGCAGTAAAGGAGGCCATGTGTGGACATATCTAGATGGGAATGAGAGGCAGAGTTGAAGTGGGTGGCAACGGGAGGTCCTGTCTATTGTGACGGATGGAGCGTAGGTGTTCGACAAAGCTGTCCCCCAATCTGCGTCAGGTCTCACCGATGTAGAGGAGGCTGCACCGGGAGCACTGGATGCAATATACAACTCCAGCAGACTCGCAGGTGAAGTGTTGCCTCACCTGGAAAGACTGTCTGGGACCTGGAATGGTGGTAAGGGGGGAGGTGTGGGGACAGGTGTAGCATTTGCGCTTACAGGGATAAGTGCCAAGTGGGAGTTCTGTGGGGAGGGACGTGTGGAACAGGTAGTCACGGGGGGAATGATCCCTGCGAAAAGCTGAGAGGGGTAGGGAGGGAAAGATGTGCTTGGTGGTGGGGTCCTGTTGAAGGTGGCGGAAGTTGCGGAGGATAATGTGTTGGATCCGGAGGCTGGTGGGGTGGTAGGTGAGGACAAGGGGAACCCTGTCCCTGTTGTGGTGACGGGAGGATGGGTTAAGGGCTGAAGTGCGGGAAGTGGAGGAGATGCGGGTGAGGGCATCTTTGATGATGCCAGAAGGGAAACCACGATCCTGAAAGAAAGAGGAGATTTGAGAAGTCTTGGAATGGAAAGTCTCATCCTGGGAGCAGATGCAGCGGAGACAGAGGAACTGGGAATAGGGAATGGCATTTTTGCATTGGGCAGGGTGGGAAGAGGTAAAGTCAAGATAGTTATGGGAGTCGGTGGGTTTGTAGAAGTATGTAGGAGTTGATATTTTGATGCCTTATGCCTGTTTCACCAGTCAATAAGATCATACTGATTTTTAACCTCTGTTTGATTGTCCTGCATAATACCATATCATTTAATTGCCTTAACATTTAGGATTCCAGTGCTTTTCTAGATAACATCTCTAGCCCAGCTCCACTGCTCACAAATCATCAATTACCACTGGAATAAATGGTCTTTCATTCAATTCCTCTCACCTGGAAGCAGTTGGGCAGGCAACAATTTTTCTTTGTTCAACAGCAAACTTTAAGTGTCAAGGCAACAAATCAAGCTAGTGGGCCCATTAGAAAAACACTGTTATGGAGTATTGGCCACGCTCTTCGGAAGGAAATGCCTTCAAAGTGCTTCCAACATTTAACTTTCAAGCGGTAAATTGGTATTAACATTGAAGTTCAAGCTTATTGTCATTCAACCGCATGTATGTATGCAGCTAAATGAGACAACATTTCTCTGGGACCAAAGAGCAAAACACAATACAAGTGCAGTATTGTGCAAAAGTCTTAGACATATGTAGAATAACATCTGTAAAACAAAAATGCTTTCAAAAATAACAAGATTTTTAAAAATACTATAAAGAGCAGTAAACTGTAAAAAAAATCAAATCAATATTTGTTGTGACCACCCTTTGCCTTTAAAACTGCATCAGTTCTCTTAGATACACTGTTGTGTTAAACTACAGGACTAATTTGAGGGGTCAAAGAAATGATCTTCCTGTTATGTTGGAGGACTGTTAGGAACATCACAAGAGTGTTTTTAGTTTTGGGTGGATAGGTTCTTTTCACTTATGGAATACGGGTTTGTTAGATTATGCAATAAGTCCTGCTGTAGCTTTCTTGGTAACCCAACCTTGGTTTTATCCAATTATTTTTGTTGATTTTGGGTTACATGACTTAATAAAGCCTAAGGATTCTATTATACCCGAGAGTCAGTTGGTTCATCAATATGTTAAGGAAAATTATTATGATAAGTTAACCGTTTTTACAGATGGATCAAAAAATATTTTAATTTGGAGTGTTTCTGTGGCCATTTTTCTGCCTGAATTATAGATAACAATAAAGAAATGCCTTACTAACCATTTTTCAGTATATACAACAGAATTTGTTGCCATCATTTTGGGCTTACAGTGCATGGAGGAAATTTATCCTTACAAAGTTGTAATTTGTTCAGATTCCTTTTCTGTTCTGATGAGTCTCAAAACAGGTCATTCTACCAGCAGGTCACGTTGGCCATTGGAAGCTCTTCAAACTTTATTTCATATTCAAGGTATTGGCTTACATGTTCTCTTCTTAGAGGTTTTGAGAGGAATGAGCAGGTTGATTGTTTGGCTCAAAAAGCTGTTAGAAGTTCACCTGTGGATATAAACCTCCCACTCAGCAAATCAGAAGCTAAGGGTTGGTACAGTTAAGAATTATGGGATTATGGTAAGGCTTGTGGGATAATAAACATAAGGGGAGACATCAAATACATAAAACTGTTGGGACGATGGGAAAAGGGGGTAAACAAGAAGGGAAGGGATAATATTGACTTAGAATTTGGCATACAATGCTTAATTATTCCTTATGTCTTGTTGTATAACTTCTTGGTTTGTGTAGGTTTCATCATCATTGTGAAACAGATGAATATATTCTATTACAGTGTGAAGCCTATAAGGTTGAAAAAAATCAAATGCAGGCTTCTCTACAATCCTCGGGGGTGGATAGTTTTCATTTAAAAATTTTATTAAGTTTTGAAAGTTACTTTAATTTAATTCATAGTATTGCCTTTCACTATTTACGATCTAAAGGCCTTCTTGGGGTAATTTAATTTTCATTTGATTAAGAACTATTTGTCATATACATTAATGATCTGGATGATGGGGTGGTAAATTGGATTAGTAAGTATGCAGATGATACTAAGGTAGGTGGTGTTGTGAATTATGAAGTAGATTTTCAAAACTTGCAGAGAGATTTATGCCGGTTAGAAGAGTGGGCTGAAAGATGGCAGATGGAGTTTAATGCTGATAAGTGTGAGGTGCTACATTTTGGTAGGAATAATCCAAACAGGACATACATCGTAAATAGTAGGGCATTGAAGAATGCAGTAGAACAGAATGATCTAGGAATAATGGTGCATAGTTCCCTGAAGGTGGAATCTCATGTGGATATGGTGGTGAAGAAAGCTTTTGGTATGCTGGCCTTTATAAATCAGAGCACTGAGTATAGGATTTGGGATGTAATGTTAAAATTGTACAAGGCATTGGTAAGGCCAAATTTGGAGTATTGTGTACAGTTCTGATCACTGAATTTTAGGAAAGATATCAACAAAATAGAGAGAGTACAGAGAAGATTTACTAGAATGTTACCTGGGTTTCAGCACCTAAGTTACAGGGAAAGGCTGAACAAGTTAGGTCTTTATTCTTTGGAGTGTAGAAGGTTGAGGGGTGACGTGATAGAGGTATTTAAAATAATCAGGGGGATAGATCGAGTTGACGTGGGTAGGCTTTTTCCATTGAGAGTAGGGGAGATTCAAACAAGAGGACATGATTTGAGAGTTAGGAGGCAAAAGTTTAAGGGTAACATGAGGGGGAATTTCTTTACTCAGAGAGTGGTAGCTGTGTGGAATGAGCTTCCAGTAGAAGTGGTAGAGTCAGGTTCGGTATTGTCATTTAAAGTAAAGTTGGATAGGTATATGGACAGGAAAGGAATGGAGGGTTATGGGCTGAGTGTGGGCCAGTGGGACTAGGTGAGTGTAAGCGTTGGCATGGACTAGAAGGGCCGAGATGGCTTGTTTCCGTGCTGTAATTGTTATATGGTTATAACTAGTAAGGGTTTTATTTCCCAATTCTCTAAACCACATTCCAGTCCAGTTGGTGGCAGTAAGATGGACTGCCAACTGCTAATAAAAGGCAAAAGAAGAAGGTACACTGTTGTGCAGTTTTAAAAGAAAATCTGCAGGTATGTTGTTCCAAGTATCTTGGAGAACTTGGCACAGTTCTTCTGCAGACTTTGGCTGCCTTGCTTGCTTCTGCCTTTCCAGGATTGGATGATGCAGGTCCCGGGGTTCAGATGTTTTATAAGGAATAGGATGGGGGGTAGAAAAGGGAGGGAGTGGCATTGCTGGTCAGGGATAGTATCACGGCTATAGAAAGGGAGGATGCTGCAGAAGGAGTGTCCATGGAGCCAGTCTGGATGGAAGTCAGAAATAGGAAGAGATCAATCACTGTGCTGGGAGTAGTCTATAGGCCCCCAAATAGCCCTCGGGATGCCGAGGAGCAGATAAGCAGGCAAATTTTAGAATGGTGCAGGAAATACAGGGTAGTAGTTATGGGTGATTTCAACTTCCCTCGTATTGGCTGGCACCTCCTGAGTGCAAGGGGGATAGATGGGGCTGAATTTGTCAGGTGTGTTCAAGAAGGATTCCTGACACAGTATGTGGACTGGACGACGAGAGGAGAGGCTAGACTGGATCTAGTTCTGGGTAATGAACCTGGTCAGGTGACAGAACTCTTGGTGGGGGAGCATTTTGGTGAGAGTGACCACAACTCCCTTAGCTACAGCATAGCTATGAAAAGGGATAAAATCAGACAAAATGGTAAAGTGCTTAACTGGGGAAGGGTTAACTTTGAAGGGATGAGGCAGGAACTAGCGAGAGTAAATTGGAAACAGATGTTCAAAGGGGAAAGCACAGAAGTAATGTGGGAGAAGTTTAGGGACCACTTGAGCTAGGTTCAGGATAGGTTTGTCCCACTGAGGCAAGGAAAAAATGGTAGGAAAAGGGAACCGTGGCTGACGAAACACGTGAGGCAACTCGTCAAGAGGAAAAAGGAAGCATATGTTAGATATAAGAAGCAGGAAGTAGGAGGGGCTTATGAAAAATATAGGGTAGCCAGGAAGGAGCTAAAGAAAGGATTTAGGAGAGCTAGAAGGGGGCATGAGAAGGCCTTGGCATGTAGAATTAAGGAGGACCCCAAGGCGTTCTATGCGTATGTGAAGAATAGGAGGATGATGAGAACGAAGGTGGGACTGCTAAAGGATAAAGAGGGCAACATGTGCCTGGAAGTGGAGGAGGTTGGGGAGGTCCTAAATGAATACTTTGCTTCAGTATTCACAAGTGAAAAGGATCTTGATCAGGATGAGGTCGAAGTAGAGCGGGCCTGTGTGCTGGACAATGTGGAAATTAAGGAAGAAGAAGTGCTGGATCTTCTTAAAAACATTAAGATTGATAAATCCCCAGGGCCGGATATGATACATCCCAGGTTGTTGTGGGAATTGAGAGAAGAGATCGCAAGAGCATAAGCAATGATCTTTGAATCCTCTTTGGCTGCAGGGGAAGTGCCGGATGACTGGAGAATGGCAAATGTAGTTCCCTTGTTTAAAAAAGGTAATAGGGAGAAACCTGAGAACTATAGACCATTGAGACTTACATCGGTGGTATGTAAACTACTGGAAAGGATTCTTAAGGATAGGATCTACGAGCATTTGGTGAAGTACAGTCTACTCATGGATAGTCAACATGGCTTTGTGAAGGGAAGATCATGCCTCAACAAGCCTGATTGAGATTTTTGAAGAGGTAACAAAAGAAATTGATGAGGGTAGGGCAGTGGATGTGGTCCACATGGACTTTAGCAAAGCATTTGACAAGGTCCCTCATGAGAGACTCATCCAGAAAGTCATGAGGCATGGGTTAAGTGGAACCTTGGCTGTTTGGATAAAAAATTGGCTTAAAGGAAGAAAGCAGAGGGTAGTTGTGGAAGGAAAGTATTCTGCCCGGACGTCAGTGACAGGTGGAGTGCCGCAGGGATCTGTCCTGGGACCCCTGCTATTTGTGATTTTCATAAATGACCTGGATGTAGAGGTGGAAGGATGGGTGAGTAAGTTTGCAGATGACATGAAGATTGGAGGAGTTGTGGATGGAGTTGTAGGTGGTCGAAGGTTACAAGAGGATATAGACAGGCTGCAGAGTTGGGCAGAAAAATGGCAGATGGAGTTCAATCCGGACAAGTATGAGGTGATGCATTTTGGAAGGACAAACCAGAAGACTGAGAACAGGATTAATGGTCAGTTACTTAAGAGTGTGGATGAACAAAGGGACCTTGGGGTTCAAATCCATACGTCTCTCAAGGTCGCTGCACAGGATGATAGGGTAATTAAGAAGGCCTATGGGTTGCTAGGCTTCATTAACAGGGGGATTGAGTTCAAGAGTAGAGAGGTCATGTTGCAACTCTACAAATCTCTGGTGAGACCGCACTTAGAGTATTGTGTTCAATTCTGGTCACCTCATTATAGGAAGGATGTGGAAGATATGGAAAGGGTGCAGAGGAGATTTACCAGGATGTTGCCTGGATTGGAGAACAAGTCATATGAAGCAAGGTTAGCAGAGCCAGGACTTCTCTCTTTGGAGCGTAGAAGAATGAGAGGGGACCTGACAGAGGTCTACAAGAGTATGAGAGGCATAGATGGGGTGGATAGTCAGTACCTGTTTCCCAGGGCACCAATAGCAAACACCAGAGGGTGTAGGTACAAAATTAAGGGAGGGAACTTTAGGGGAGACATCAGGGGTAAGTTTTTTTACACAGAGGGTTGTGAGTGCCTGGAATGACTTGCCAGGGATGGTGGTGGAGGCTAAAACATTAGGGGTATTTAAGAGTCTCTTGGATGAAAGAAAAATAGAGGGTTATGGGGTAGTGTGGGTTTAGTACTTTTTTTTAAGGATTATATGGTTCGGCACAACATGGAGGGCTGAAGGGCCTGTACTGTGCTGTAGTGTTCTATGGTTCTATAGATAATCCCAGAGAGCCTTGATGATGTTGAGATCAGGGCTCTGTGAAGGCCATACCATCTGAAACCATATAAAAATCCAGGTTGCCCAAGACTTTTGCACAGTACTGTATCACATACATCACATAAAATAATATTAACATAATAATAATAACCAATACAACAGTATAATCCCACTGATACTGTCATAAATAATGATTACAGGCTAGTAGCAAGGTGTTTTCACTGATTAACAAATCTCACCACCCATAAAGTGAGCAGTCACTCCAAGCACTTCCTGCATTCCTGCCTGGGGATGAACTCAAGTAAAAATGTATGTTAGGATAGATATTGACAGAAGTCATGGAAATTTGATAAATGACAGGTCACCTTCCTGCCAGCTGCAAAACACAACAGTGTTTCAGCAAAATCAACTCAAAGTGTATTTTAAATTGTATTGCAGTGCATTGCATACATCTGTTATTTTTGCAGCAACAGATCGATCTCTGTTAATTCTAGGAGAGTACCATCATGTACCACATGCTGGGTTGTAGTATGCCTGCTGTATGACCAACAAAGGCTGTTTTCACAATTAAACAGAATAATTTGCTGCCAAAGCTGACTAGACATATCTCAGGCAGAAGGCTGCACCATACTTTCCACATCCGGGTCTTATTCATTATGGGAAGGACTGCAAAACGTGATTGACTGATAGCAATCACAGAACGTCAGCACAACCACGCTATACTCCACATCATCTGCAACAATGAGGGGTGAAGGGTTTTGATGAAGGGTTTCGGCCCGAAACGTCATCACTACCTCCTCCCATAGATGCTGTCTGGCCTGCTGAGTTCTGCCAGCATTTTGTGTTTTTATTTATTTCCAGCATCTGCAGATTCACTCGTGTTGCCTTTGTAGTTTTTTAAATGATAATGGTAGCCTCCTCTAAATGCATCAGTTAAGGCACAAATCACACTCACAGAATTTGTATAAAACCATAAAACCTCAAAGAACCAAAGCAATCAAGAATAGTACAAGTTAATATTTGTTTTCTTTACATGAAAATGTCTGAAATAACTCTAAAATTAGAGAGCATCGATTTAAAGTGAGGGGTGCAAGGATTTAAAAGCGTACTGAGGGATATCATTTTTGCACAGAGGGTGGCAGATATGTGGAATGAGTTGCCAACGTAAACAGGAGAGATGGATACAATTACAACATTTAAAAGACATTTGGATAGGTACATAGACAGAAAAGGCCTAGAGGGATGTGGGTCAAATGTAGGCAAATAGGATGAGCTCAGACAGACATTTGACTGGTGTCGGCATGTTGGGCCTTAGGGTCTGTTTCCATATTGCATAACTTCTTGACTCTATGAGTCTATAAATTATTAATATACTTAAGAGTAGTGATCTGGTACAGTTTAATTAAAACATGTAAATAGAAACATGACAATAAAAATTACAGTAAGTATTCTAATCAACATCGATATACATGATATAAAATTACAAAGAGAAAATGCAAAGTTGTAGACTCATTGGTCTGGATCATATCCTGAGTAAATTTATGTCTTTCAATGTGTAGGAAATGTAGATAGGACTTGAGTGGGGGATAATTGCCAGCAGAAACTGTCTGGAGTGAAAGGTGGTTTCAGTGTCATTTCCTGTGTAATTTTTACTATCATCCTCTCAAAGCCAATTAAGGATGCACTGTAAAAACTGGCCCTGCTAGTAATTTTCATGTTTGGGAAATTAATAAAAATCTTATATTCTTATGAAAGTTATGAAAGATGATATATAATGGCAAGTTTTTGTTTCATTCCTCATTCAGCAGCCTCTACATTACAGGGGAATATTAATCAATGCACTTATCTCTGAAAAAGGGGCATCTGCTCTACTTTATATGCCTTCTCTCCCCATACCTTGTCATTTCTTTTTCTTTGTAAAGCATCATCATTTTCATCTGAAAACTGTTGTGATTGCTGCTTCCACCATTGTTTCCTCCCAGCAGTCATTTGCTCTCCAAGCCTCCCACTTTGTTATTGATGATCATAAATTTTTGCTCCTAATTTTCTCTTCTTTGTCACTCACTTAATATGCACCTAATTACGATCTACATTTTTTCCAAACAAATAAGACACGTAGGTAAACCAATGGAGCTGATATTTATGTTGCTGTTGATCTTAAGCTGCAGTTATACAACCAATTTCACATCAATGCTAAGTGCTTTCAAGTGCACATTTATGCGAAAGTGCCAATATAACAGCAATCAGTTCAGCCATAGCACTAACACAAGAGCTGTTAAACCATGGTTTAAAAAATGACTGTGTGGTTCTCCAGGGCCCAGAAAGCTACATTCAGTTATTTTTGCTTTTTTGCAAGATTGTGAGAAGAATCATGAACATTAACTTTCCAATTACTCAGTTCTCGGTATTATTCTCTGAATTATTTCATAGTGTTCACAATATTATTTATTTAACAATATATTTAATATCTCAGCCTTGTTCACTTATTGATGGATTGATTTTTTATTTGCACAGTTTACCTTCTTTAACAGCTTGACAGTGTGTAGCTTTTCATTGATCCTATTGTATTTCTTTGTTCTACTGTGAATGCATGCAAGAAAATGAATCTCAAAGTTAAATAAGTCAAAATGAATTTCTTATCAAAGTACATATAAGACACCATATACAATGCAGGAAATTCATTTTCTTGAAGGCATACAAAACAAACCCAAGAAACACAATAGAATCAATGAAGGACCCCACACAACAGGATGGACAAACAACCAATGTTCAAAAGACAACAAACTGTGCAAATACAAAAGAAAAAAACAAATAAATAAGCAATAAATGTCTAGAACATGAGAAGAAGAGTACTTGAAAGTGGATCCATAGGTTGTGGGAAAAGTTCAGAGATGGGTGAGTGAAGCTGATTGAAGTCATCTCTGGCTCAAGAGCCAAGTGATTGAGGGATGATAGCTGTTCTTTCAGTGTGTCTGGAGGCTCCTGCACCTTCTTCCTGAATACAGCAGTAAGACGAGAACATGGCCATGTGGTGGGGGTCCTTTATGATGGATGCTACTTTCCTGTGACAGCACTCCATGCAGATGTCCTCAATAGTATGGAGGGCTTTACTTGTGATGGACTGGGCCTTATTCCCTGCTTTTTGTAGGATTTTCTCTTCAAGGGCATTGGTGGCTCCATTCCCGACTATGATTCAACCAGTCAATATACTCTTCACTACACATTTATAAGATCAAAGTTTAAAGTAAATTTTAAAGTAAATCAAAATACATATATGTCACCATATACAACTCCAAGATTCATTTTTTTGTGAGCATACGCAGTAAGTCCAAGAAACATATCACCTAGCAATAGAGGAATATCCAGTTCATGCTGAGTAATCTATTTGAGTGACGTAGCTGTCATAGTTGAATTGCTTGTAATGCCTGCTAGTAAGGGATGTGGGGATAATAGGTATAAAGTGTGAAAACTTGGTGGAGCACATGAATCATAAAGGCAGCTTTGATTGTGGTTATTAAAAGAGGTAAGTGAATGGGGAGGAGAGGGGGTAAGGGGTAACATTAATGAACCATGCATATCTGAGATTATAGATGCATTATTGGGACATGGCAGCTGAAGATGTATTCCTTACATGGACAAAGTCTCTGAGCTTCTATGTTTCTGTCTGCTCCACTGAGTGTATCTGGGGAACATCTTGGCATCACAAGAACACAAAAGCACAAGAAAGTAAGAGCAGGAATGGGCCATCAGCCTGCTTCTTCAGTCAATATCATGATATCCAATCAGGCGCAGGCTTCCAATGCTTTTCTATACCAATTACCCATAAATCTCCATAATACAATATTTCAAAAAATTATTCATCTCATCTTTAAATACATCCAATGATCTAATCTTCATGGCAGAGAATTCCAGAGGTATACCACCATCTGAAAGAAGAAATTCCTATAAACTTCACGTTTAAATGACGTTACCTTGTAACTATGTTCCCACACTTAATACTCTCCTATGAGGGGAGACAGATCAGCATGTATTTTGGCATGTCCATTTAGAATCTTACATGTTCAAAATAGGACCCCCTTATTCTTCTAAACTTTAATTAATATAGTTCTAATTGCTTTTAGTCATTTGTGATAGAACAACCCCTCACTGCAGGAATAAACCTACTGAATTTCTTCTGGAGTGCCTACAATATTGGCACATCCTTACTAAAATAATAGGATCCAAACTGTATCAATGTGCATAATTATTATAAAAATACACCAATTCCAATTTTAAGAACACTCCTTTATTTCTTCTTAAATTCCAACCTTATTTCATTAAAACCCAATCTGCTACTTGTCTTCTTAATTACCTGATGCACTCTCATACCAACTGTTTGTGTCCCATGACCAAGAACACTTAAACTCACATGGATACAAGATTATTCTTAATTTTCATCTTTTCTATCAAAAAGTTTAGTCCAGTCTCTGAAAGCGTCAGAGCCAATTTCCTTCCGCATCTTCCATTTCTCAGTACCTCTTAGGTCAAATGCACATCTTTCAGCTTTGGCTTCATCCACAGTGCACCTGCCTTTTAAGACAGGAGGATAAGTTAAACAATCAAGCTTTCTTTAAGTCACAATGTCGGGCCACCTGCTGTTGCATGCAGCTAATCAGCAGAGTAGTTGCTGCTGGCTGCATGTCGAAATCAATGTAATGAGAAGGCAGCACAAAGTTGGCATGCTGCTGCATTGCAATCTATGGTTTCAGGTTAATTGTCCATTGTATATAATCAAGTCTTATTCCATGTAACCCCTGCTAATGTTCAATTTTTTGGGGGTCTTTTTTTTGGTTTAACAAGGCAAATTCTGCTGGATTGTGTGTTCAAAATTTGGAAGAACGTGAGAGCAGTTGGTGCTATCTAAGCGATTCTGAATATCATTGCTGATTTTAGCATAGAGTCACAGACACTAAAGTACAACAGCAGGCCCTTCAGCCCATCTAGCCCATGCCGAAGTATTACTCTGCTGAATCTCATTGACCTGCACCTGGACCATAGCCCATCCCATCCACATACCTATCCAAATTTCTTTTAAGTGCTGAAATCAAGCCCGCATTCACCTCTTCTATAGGTACCTTGTTCCACACTCTTACCACCCCCTGAGTGAAGAGGTACCTCCCCCCATTTTCCCCTTAAAAGCTTTCCCTTTCACCCTTAACACATGACCTCTGGTTCTAGGCTCACCCAACCCCAGGTGAGGAGAAGAGAAAGAGTGAGTGGGTGAATATAATGGGGAATGAAAACAGAGAGAAGGAGGGAGGGGGTGCACACTTACCAGAAGCTAGACAAATTGATGTTCATGTCATCAGAGGAGACCCAGACAGAATATTAAGTGTTGCCCTGCCAACCTGACTGTGGTCTCATCATGCATAGAGAAGGTCATGTCAGAATGGGAATGGGAAGCCAAATTGAACTGTGGCAGACACAGTGAAGGTGCTCAATAAAGTGATCCCCCAATCTGCATTGGGTCTCACTGACGTGGAGGATGCCACACCAGGAGCGTCGGATACAACAGACGATCACAGACTCCAGATGAAGTGTTGCCTCACCTGGAAGAACTACTTGAAGCCTTGAATGGTGACGTTACTGATCTTCCCTGAAACATTGCTCCCACCCATCTAAGCAGAACAAGTGCTACACCTGCCCTTACACTTCCTCCCTCACCACCATTCAGGGCCCCAGACAGTCCTTCCAGGTGAGGCGACACTTCACCTGTGAGTCGGCTGGTGTGGTATACTGCGTCCGGTGCTCCCGGTGTGGCCTTTTATATATTGGTGAGACCTGACGCAGACTGGGAGACCGTTTCGCTGAACACCTACACTCTGTCCGCCAGAGAAAGCAGGATCACCCAGTGGCCACACATTTTAATTCCACGTCCCATTCCCATTCTGATATGTCTATCCATGGCCTCCTCTACTGTCAAAATGAAGCCACACTCAGGTTGGAGGAACAACACCTTATATACCGGCTGGGTAGCCTCCAACCTGATGGCATGAACATTGACTTCTCTAACTTTCGTTAATGCCCCTCCTCCCCTTCTTACCCCATCCCTGATATATTTAGTTTTTTTTTGTTTTTCTCCCCCCTTTTTTTTTCTTTCTCTTTCTGCCCATCACTCTGCCTGTTCTCCATCTCCCTCTGGTGCTCCCCTCCCCCTTTCTTTCTCCCTAGGCCTCCCGTCCCATGATCCTTTCCCTTCTCTAGCTCTGTATCCCTTTTGCCAATCACCTTTCTGGCTCTCAGCTTCACCCCACCTCCTCCGGTCTTCTCCTATAATTTTGCATTTTCCTCTCCCCCTCCTACTTTCAAATCCCTTACTATCTTTCTTTTCAGTTAGTCCTGACGAAGGGTCTCAGCCCGAAACTTCGACTGCGCTTTTCCCTATAGATGCTGCCTGGCCTGCTGTGTTCCACCAGCATTTTGTTTGTGTTCCCACCCATCTAAGTTAGTTTTGCCAGGCTTTAGAGCTTCAATGGCCACAGCTCAAAATTTCTAACCAGATTCTGATCAAGCATCAGAGCAATCACATCGTCAAGTTTGCCAATAACTCGATAGTGATGGAGCTCATCACTGACGATGATGAGACAATCTGCAGAGAGGAGGTGGAGGAGCTCAAGGCCTGGTGCCTGGTAAATAACCTGATTCTCAATGTCAACAAGACAAAGGAGATGGTTATCGGCTGAGGAGAACTCACACCACACTTGCCCTTTGAATTGGCGGCATGACAGTGAAAGCTGTAAACAGTTTCAAACTCCTGAGAGTGCATATCACACACAACCTCAAATGGTCCCAGAATATGTCCTACACAACCAAGAAAGCTCAACAACACCTCTTCTTTCTGAGGAAGCTAATGGGAGCTGGACTACGCACATTATTAATAATAAGCTATTATTAATGCTTTTTGAGATAGTGATTTAGATGCATATCATATTTTTTACTGAGTTAAGTATTGTATGTAATTAGTTTTGCTACAACAAGTGTATGGGACATTGGAAAAAAAGTTGAATTTCCCCATGGGGATGAATAAAGTATCTATCTATCTATCTATCTATCTATCTATCTATCTATACTCATATCATTCTACAGATGCACAGTAGCGAGCATCCTAACAATTTGCATCACTGCTTGATATGCAAACTGCACTGCAGTGGGCAGGAAGCTCTACAACTGGTAGTTAAAACTGCCCAACACATCATCGACACCAGCCTACCTGCCATCAAGGATATATAGACAGAAAGGTGCCAGTAGAGGGCCAGTATCATATTGAAGGATCCCGCACACCCTGCTCATGGACTATTTGTCCCAGTCCCATCAGGGAGAAGGCTATGTAGCATCCATGCCAAGACCACCAGACTCCAAAACAGTTACTTTCCTCAAGCAGTAAAACTGATCAACTTCTCCACACCCACAACCACCACTACTTTACCATTTCCCATCAGTAGACTTGTGTCAGCACAAAACCTTTCCCTTTATCACACTATGATCTATTTTACTTGCTTGTTGATATCCCTGATACTTACTGAAACATATCTCTGATTATTTTTCATAATCATCCATTGGTTGTATTGTATCCTACTGCTCTGTTTTATTCCATTACCTCTACTGCACTTTCTGCATTTATCTAGTCCAAAGCTCATGTTTGTATCTTTAGAAAATAGTTTTACTATTTGAATTAATTGCTTTAGCTTTACTGTAGAAGGAGCGTATAATATCAAACTGTCCATGTATAGAAAGTGTGTCGAGGTATAATTTGTTTGGTTGTTGCTGATTTGCTACCCTATTTTCATCCGATTCTGTAAATTGGAGAGCAGGTTTAAAGCTAGACAAAAATCTAGCGAACTTAGAGATTCTCCCTGAAAAATACCTCAGTTTATTTTGATAATGATGGTTGTTCTTTTTTGGTGATTATAGTAAGCAGGGTGATTATAGTACACCTACGCTTCATTAGATGTTACAGGAATTTCCACAAGTGTTGGGTGTAGTTTATATATATTAAGAACTTCTATTGACCTTGAGTGTGGGACACAATCAAATGCTTCTTGGTAGTCAATACAATAGCGTGAAAGGTTTCTGCTTTTCCATCGGACTTGATTTAGAATTACAGAATAGATTATCAATTGTTTTTTTTACATCCTTTCATACTCTTACAGATTCCTTTTTGCTCTTCTGTAAACCTTTTTCAAAGCTTCTGTACTGATAATTCTGTTTTCCTCATCTGGTGCATTTCTTTTATCTATTTAGTCTGGCTTCATATGTACCAAACTTTTATTTTAGTATATCTATAACTTCTGCAATACATTTGTTAGGTTAATCATATCTTGCATCTTCATATTTCCTTAGTAGTTCCTTAGCTTTTGTCTTCATTTTCTTGCTCAGCTTATCCATTTTATGCTCCATTATGCAGGCTGTTTCTGCTCTTATTTTTATTTTTTCTCAGCTCAAGCTGGTATAACCTGAGGTATGGTCATAGCCAAGCACATTCATTTCTCAATTGCTAGGAACCCTCAGACCATTCTAGAGATGTTTAGTATTGTTGCTTTCTGAAGATTTACATACAGTGGCATGCAAATGTTTGGGCACCCCAGTCAAAATTTCTGTTACAGTGAATAGCTAAGCGAGTAAAAGATTACCTGATTTCCAAAAGGCATAAAGTTAAAGATGACACATTTCTTTAAAATTTTAAGCAAGATTATTTTTTATTATTTCCATCTTTTACAGTTTCAAAATAACAAAAAAAGGAAAAGGGTCCAAAGCAAAAGTTTGGGCTCCCTGCATGGTCAGTACTTAGTAACACCCCCTTTGGCAAGTATCACAGCTTGTAAATGCATTCTGTAGCCAGCTAAGAGTCTTTCAATTCTTGTTTGGGGGATTTTCACCTATTCTTCCTTGCAAAAGGCTTCTAGTTCTGTGAGATTCTTGGGCCGTCTTGCATGCACTGCTCTTTTGAGGTCTATCCACAGATTTTCAATGATGGTTAGGTCAGGGGACTGTGAGGGCCATGGCAAAACCTCCAGCTTGTGCCTCTTGAGGTAGTCCATTGTGGATTTTGAGGTGTGTTTAGAATCATTATCCTGTTGTAGAAGCCATCCTCTTTTCATCTTCAGCTTTTTTACAGACGGTGTGAATTTTGCTTCCAAATTTGCTGGTATTTAATTGAATTTATTCTTCCCTCTGCCTGTGAATGTTCCCTGTGCCACTGGCTGCAACACAAGTCCAAAGCATGATTGATCCACCCCCGTGCTTAACAGTTGGGGAGGTGTTCTTTTCATGAAATTCTGCACTCTTTTTTCTCCGAACATACCTTTGCTCATTGTGGCCAAAAAGTTCTATTTTAACTTCATCGGGACTTGTTTGCAAAATGCATCAGGTTTGTTTAGACGTTCCTTTGCAAACTTCTGACACTAAATTTTGGGACGAGGATGCAGGAGAGGTTTTCTTCTGATGACTCTTCCACGAAGGTCATATTTGTGCAGGTGCACAGTAGAACAGTGCACCACCACTCCAGAGTCTGCTAAATCTTCCTGAAAGTCTTTTGCAGTGAAAGGGGGTTTTGATTTGCCTTTCTAGCAATCCTACGAGCAGTTCTCTCGGAAAGTTTTCTTGGTCAACTTGACCTCCACCGTTCCTGTTAACTGCCATTTCTTAATTACATTATGAACTGAGGAAACAGCTACCTGAAAATGCTTTGCTATCTTCTTATAGCCTTCTCCTGCTTTGTGGGCATCATTTATTTTAATTTTCAGAGCGCTAGGTAGCTCCTTAGAGGAGCCCATGGCTGCTGATCGTTGGGACAAGGTTTGAGGAGGCAGGGTATTTATAAAGCTTTGAAAATTGCATCACCTGGCCTTTCCTAATGATGACTGCTAGCCCTAACAAGCTAATTAAGGTCTGAGCTCAAATCTCTTGGGGTGCCCAAACTTCTGCATGGTGCTCCTTTCCTTTTCTCACTCTAAAATTGTACAAGACAAAAATAAGACACTAATCTTACTTAAAATGTTGAAAAGAATGTTTCATCTTTAACTTTATGACTTTTGGAGATCAGTTCATCTTCTACTCACTTAACTATTCACAGTAATGGAAATTTTGACCAGGGGTGCCCAAACTTTTGCATGCCACTGTACATATTGCTGTATAGACCTAATTATTTAATGTTGTAGTGTAGTGAATTTGGGATGATACCTGTAGTAGATATTACTTTTGGGACAATGTATACCCTGTCAATGTTCCATAGTCTTACAATTTCTACTTTCATTCAGAATATTTTGATAGTGTTCATCTAAGTGCATTTCACTGCACATAGTGTTTTCTAAAATTTGTGATTTCAGTTTTTATTCTTCTTTGTAAATTTTCCAGATTGGTTTTAGACCAAGATGTTATGCCAAAAGTATATGTTAATATGGGTATAGCAAAAAGTGTTTATGCCTTTGTTATTTTATTACTATTGAGCTTTGTTTGGAAGATTTTCTTAAGCCTTGAAGTAAACCCTGTTGAAAGTTTTCCTTTTATCTACCAATATGATTAATTTTTGTTGCTTGTTGATATCTCAAATATTTAGCTGTTTCATGTTCATCCCATGGTTATATTGTATCCTGCTGCTCTGTTTTATATTCTATTAGTTCTGGTGCATCTTTCTTTATGGCTAATGTTCTGCACTTACCTCATCCCAAGTGCATGTTTATAGCTTTCAAAAATTAGTTGCTTTAGCATTACTGATGAAGGAATGAATAATTTCAAATTGTCCATGTATAGAGGTATGTCAGGGTATAATTTGTTTAGTTGTTTCTGATTTGATACTCTATTTTCATCCAATTCAGTAAATTAGAGAGTGGGTTTAATGCTAGACAAAACCATAGTGATCTTAGAGAGCACCCTTAAAAATGCCTCGGTTTATTTTGATAAAGGTGATTGCTCTTTTTTGGTTGTTTATAGATAGGGTGATTATAGTATACCAATGCTTCATCAAATGTTGAAGGAATATGCCAAGTATTGGGTGTAGTTTATATATATCTTAACAATGTCTATTAACCATGTGTGTGGGACAGAATCAAATGCTTATCATTATTATTATTAACCTGCTGCAGGATTCTGTAATATGTTGAATTATTTTTGGTTTGTCTTGTCATTTTTGTCATTTATTGTCTTGAATTTGTTGTTCTTTTATTATGTATTTTTGATAATTTTTGTGTTAACTTCCTCATCCTGTATTGCCTCAAGGAAACCCTCAGTTTCTGGGAAGAGGTCTCCAGTTCTGAGCCAAACTTTCTATACTTCCTTGTCGACACCTAGTCTGCTCAGATTATGGGGATGTCTTCCATGGAGGGTCGTGCTCTTCCTTTGGTTAGCTTTTCCTTCAATAGTGATAATGTCTTCATTTTCTGTGTTGTGCTCTCATTTAAGTTTAGTGGTGTGTACTTATCACAATTGCATATCGTTGCATGGAGTGCTGAATCCTGTTTTTGATGATGAAACTATATCCCTGGAAGTTTTATCTGACTGTTGTGTACATGTTCTATGTCTGTTATTCCTCTTCCTCTTTCTGTCCTTGGTGGTTTTAATCTAAATGCGTCCAAGTGTACATCATGTTTTCTAAAATTTGTCATTTCCATTATTACTGTACTTTGTAAATTTTCCAGATTGGTTTTGGACCAAGGTATTATGCCAAAAGAAGTGTAATTTTAAATTGTCCATGTACAGAACTTGTGTCAAGGTATAATTTGTTTGGTTGTCTCTGATTTGCTACCTTTTTTTTATCCAATTCCGTAAATTAGGGAGTAGGTTTAAAGTTAGACAAAATCAGAGTGGGCTTAGAGAATCTCCCTGAAAAATACTTCAGTTTATTTTGATAATGATGGTTATTCTTTTTTGGTTGTTAATAGATAAGGTGATTATAGTACGCCAATGCTTCATTAGAGGTTGTAGGAATTTCACAAGTACTGGGTGTAGTTTATATATTTTAAGAACTTCTATTAACCTTGAGTGTGAGACAGAATCAAATGCTTTTTGGTGGTCAATATAATAGCGTGAAAGGTTTCTGCTTTTCCGCTGGGCTTGATTGAGAATTACACAAAAGATTATCAGTTGTTCTTTACATCCTTTCATACCCTTTCCGCATCTTTTCTGCTCTTCTGAAAGTACCTAAGAAGTAAGCAATAATCTAAATGGGTGGTGATTATTTGCAAGATGCATGACCTTACAATTTTATATATAGTTTGGAAATGAGAGAGACAAATGAAAAGATTACTGCAGTCTTGAACAACATCCAGCTGCTCCAGGGGCGGATCTGGGACTCCGTCTGGTTCAGAATGCTGTCGGCTTGCTTATACTGTTTGCATGATTTGTCTTTTTTTCTCTCTCTCTCTTTCCCTATGCAGTGGTTTTTTTGTCTTTCTTTTTTTTAAATTTGGTTTATTTGGGTTCCTTGCTTTGTGGCTGCCTGTAAGCAGACAAATTTCAAGGTATATAATTTATACATTCTTTGTTAATAAATGTGTTTTGAATCTTTGAATATCTTGGTGAAGCATCTAGCCACAGTTGGTGCCACAAAGGACTCGCAAGAAGCTATTGTTGTTCCACTGTTCAATTAGGGAACCAGGGATAATACTGACAGCTATAGACCAGTGAGTCTCACATCGATGGTAGAAAATTTACTGGAGAGAATTCTTAGGGATAGCATTTATGAGCATTTGAAAAACCATGGCCTAATTAGGGAGAGTCAGCATGCCTTTGTGTGGGGCAAGCCATATCTTGCTATCTTGTTTGAGTTTTTCAGGACATGACGAGGATGATTGACAAAGGTAGAGCCGTAGATGTTGTCTACATTGATTTTAGTAAGGCTTTTACCAAGGTTCCAAATGAGTGGCTCATCCAGACGATTAAGATGCATGGGATAAATGGTGAATTGGCCACTTGGATTCAGAACTGGCTTGCCCATAAAGACAGAGTATGGTAGTCAAAGGGACTTCTTCTAGGCAGAGGCCTGTGATTAGTGGTGTTCTGCAGGGATCTGCACTGGGGCCTTTGCTGTTTGTTGCAGATGATGCAAAGATTGGTGCTGTTGTGGATAGCGTAGCTGACTGAACAATAATATAGTGGGATATACCATGGGTAGAGAAATGGCAGTTGGAGTTTAACCCTTTCAAATGTAAAGAAATACCCTCAACAGTGTTGATGAGCAGAGGGGTCCAAGTTCATAGCTCCCTGAAAGTGTTGATAGGGTAGCTAAGAAGGCATATGGCATGCTTGCCTTTATTAGTTGAGGCACTGAGTTCAAAAGTCAGAAGTTTATGTTAGAACTTTATAAAACTCTAGTTAGGCTGCATATGGAGTACTGCAAACAGTTTTGGTCACCTCATTACTGGAAGGCTATGGAGAGGGTGCAGAAGAGCTGTCTGGCTTAGAGAGCAGGCGCTATCACGAGAAACTGGATAAACGTGGGTTGTTTTCTCTGGAGCGGTGGAGACTGAGCGGAGATCTGATAGAGGCTTATGAGATTATGAGAGGCATAGATAGAGTAGACAGACAGTATCTTTTTCCCGGGGTTAAAATGTCTAAAACTAGACGGCATGCACTTAAGGTAAGGGGTAACTTCAAAGGAGATGTGAGGGGCAAGTTTTTTTACACAGAAGGTGATGGGTGCCTGAAATGTGCTGCCTGGTGTGGCGGTGTGGGCAAATATATTATTAATTTTTAAGAGACATGTAGATAAGCTTATCAATTTGAGGGAAATTGAAGGATATGGACATTATGGAGGCATAAGAGATTAATTTAATTGGCTATTTGATTACTGATTTATTCACAATGGAACAACGTTGTGGGCTATGTTCTATGTAATGTATTAGAAATGTAACAATACAGAGATTTATGCAATGATATGTTTGGTACAATACTGCAAGGCCAGGAAGGCAGCAGAGGTGTGTGTGTATAAAAACCTTTAGCCACCAGGTGGAGCTCCAGAATAAGAAATGATTCCCATTACCCCACGTAAAACTGAGAAGTCAGCAAGGATTTCTGTTGACTGTCTCCAGCATATCATTATCAGCTTTACACAAAAAATAAATGTATAATATATAAAATTACATAAATTACATTAGAATTAAATAAAAAATAAATTTAGAAGTTAAAATACTGATATGGAATTAAATGTGCATAAGTACATAAATACTAGCATGTATTTACAATGTAAACAGAATTATAAACAGTGGTTTAAAGTGTTTACAGAGCAGTTACTGGAGTAATAGATGGAGGGGTGGGGGTTGCTAATTAGAACAGTTCTATTTCCGTATCTTTATGGAATTGTAGTAACCAGTGGTACTGGGAAAATGGGGAAAAGTGAATACAGGGAGTCAGATTATGGACCAGTCACAACCCCATTTAATAATGGAATATACTCAGGGGCAAAATGGTCTATTCCAATTCCTACATCTATATTTAATTAAAAGGTAAGTAATACATCTGTTCATACTTTTGCCATCTGCCTGTTAAACCCCTATGACTAGTTCCTTAGTTTTAAAGTTCTCATTCTCAAGTTGAAATCCATCAGAGCCTCACCCCATCATATATCTATCACCTCCTCCAGCACTGCAACATTACGAGAATTATCTGTTCTGATAACTCTGGTTGGGTACACCCTCCGCTGATTTGCTTCACGGGCCACCATCCTTTCATGGGTTATCTGTTAAGCTCTGGAGTTCGATAACCATTCCTTTCATCATAATGTTGTTCACCAATCTTAAGGCCTCCTTCCTTGTTTCAGCATTGATTTTTATTTGATTATTCTCCAGTGGAGTGCTGTGGGAGTTTATACGATATGATAAATAGACACAAGCTGTTGTTCTTCTGTTTCCATTACAACATTCATAAGACAAATATAGCTCCAGACACATTGTGCATACTTCATTCTTCAATGGTAACAGAGCTGCTCATTTTCACAACTCAGATGAATCAGGTGAAAGGAACATCTAGGGTGTTTTGTTTTGGTTAATAATTGAATTCTCACATTGGCACTGGGTCAGAATCCGCTTACCAAAAACTACTGAACACATTACACCTGAAACAACCTTGGAAAGAACAGCAGTTTATTAAAGACCATAACTGAGATTCCAGGATGCTTTAGCAAATCTGTGATCATTGGTATCAGTGAGTTTTTGCTGTTCTACAGGTTTATTTGGCAAAATGACTGGCAGACAACTTGGGCAAGAAAAAAAAAATGAATACTTTTCCCCTAAGCGCCAATAACCTGTTGGCATGTCCAAGACAATATTCCATTTCAACACCTTGATTTTTGAAAACTATATAGGAAAGATTTTTTGAATGTAGATTTTGAGAAAAGTTCTTTCAATGAGCAATGATCATTTTGGTCAATTCTGTATAAAACTCATTTTATAGTTGATTGGCTTTGGTAAAGTTTTGGTAAAGGGACTATAGTCCACCAGAATAATCAGAGAAAAGGAATGGAAGGAAAAATAAAGGGAGATCCTTGTATAACATATTTGGCAATATTACTGCATCCAGAAATATTGTTGTATAAGGTTGACCCATTTAAAGATATTTATTTCAGTCAGACAACGATGAATCTTTGGAACTTTCTTTCTCAAAAGAAAGAAGAATCTTAGAATATTTTAAGACACAGATAGACGGATATCTGATGACAAAGGGGTGAACATTTACTGGAGGTGGACGTAAAACTGGTGTGAAAGTCAACAAATCAGATCAGATTTGATGTTATTGAATCATGAAGCAGTTTTGATGGTCATATGCCCTATCCCTATTGCTAACGAATATATTCAATTACATGCTTCTACCTTAGTATTAATGGAATACTTTTTGAAACTACAAAATGGTACTTGGAGCAGATGCATAGCCAGATGCCCTATCACCAATAAATAAATGACTAGACATTTTGTTTGCTACTTCAGTCCTTGCAAAGACCAAATTTAACTTTGTCAAAGGTGGCAGGAGCTTCCATTAAGTGAAACTTGAAGGAACAATTTCTGGATAGAAATTATTCATAAAGTTGACGTACCTAAGCATCAGACACTTTGTGGTCACAACAGTTTTAAGGTATATCAAAAATTGCAAATGAATTGCATACTCTGTGCCTTCTTCTTGACCACTACCATTTTAAAGACCACATTTAGCTCATGGTGGGCCAAGTGAAAGATAAGATAGAAGCTTCTGCAGAGCGGTCACTATAAACTTGTGACTATTTGAGTGTAAGACAAAAGAATTCCTCACCGAAGTTCTAGGAATTTCACTGCCTCTTGCGAGTTTTCTCTTGAGTTTTAGTGCCATTCCAGTGTCTATAGCTAAAACATCCACTGAGGCTGAAAGTGTTGTGTACAGCAGTCCACATTAACTGAGTCTTCTAAATAAAAATGGAACCATGAAAAATGGGCAAAGGACAATATCTCTTATGTGCATCCCAACTACTTGCCCGTGCTCAGAAAACAGGTTAAAACAGGTGAAGTATGAGAGTAGAAACTCACTAGGTGCCTGAAATATGAAACTCATTTGTAAACCGATATGTTCGGTCAATATCTGTAAAGCATATTGTGCACATTTGCTTTAATGTGACTGGAGCAACATTTCGGTTAAAAATACATATGAACCCATGTGTATAAGTTGAGGCCACACACCACAAACACTTCATTATCAATTATATATTACTGGGGGAAATATTATGGAAATATTTTGTATATTATTCTAATTGCAATTAGTCATAATCCTGAAAGTAAACATGAACCCCTAAAGCTATTATATATTATACGTACATTTATATGGTATAACAGCAAGAGCACAGAAGGACAGAACAACCTTGAAGTTCTGCTCCATAAATTCCCAAAGGTAAAGAACCAATTAATTAAAAAATTAGACATAATGATGTCCTTTTTCGGAGCATGGAATATCATGCTGGAACTATATGGCTATACAGGTACTGTTATGATCATCATATTAAATGCAGAGTGAACTCATTTAAGTGTAGGTACAAAGGAATTTTCAGAACTTTACAGTACTGAAGAATATTAGCTACAAGGAAAGATCAAACAGACTGTGATTGTTTTCTTTACAGCAGAGGTGTTTGAGGGAAGGTTTATCTGGGTACTCAGATTTATTGGAGACTTTTGACTAGGTGTTGTTCCATGGCCTTCTGGAATCAACACTCCCATTCACATCTCTTCTCAATCAATCATCTATGTTTCATATTTTATTTTTTGTATGGTCACCCCATTTGTCAAGCACTGCAGTCTCACATTTCAATTGATTTCTCTTACATTCATGTCTGTCAGAGACCCACTGTTCTTTCTTGATCTCTTTATTTTGCTGCAGCTTCGATGTTTTTATCCACAAAGCGTCCATAGTGTCAGTGTGAAGGTATCACACTGAAACTTAACAGATGTTGCTTGAGCTCCTGAGTGGTTTTGCAATTCTCTGCCTTAATTGCTGACTTTCAGCATTGAGACTATTCTGCTCAGACGCTTAAGTTTGACATTTTCGACTGAAGGACCAGGTGCAAGTAGAAGTGATTTCTTTCCATCTACAAGATTTAGTCTTGGAATTCATGGCCTGGAACAGGTTCAGTGAGTGAATTCCAAAGATTCAAAGTACACTTATTATCAGATAGTGTATAAATTATACAACCTTGAGATTTGTTTGCTCACAGGTAGCCACAAAGCAAGGAACTTGAAGGAACCTTTTTAAAGAAAAAAATAAAAGCTCAACACCCAATGAGCAAGAGGAAGAAGAAAAAAAAACACAAATCATGCAAAGACTTAAAGCAAACAGTAACATTCTGAACCAAAATGTTGTTCACTTCAATTGTTTGCACGATTTGTGCTTTGTTCACGTTCAGGAACAGTTATTGAGAGCCCATACAAAACTTCTTCAACCATCTGAGGTGAAAGAGATGCTGTTGTGCCTTTTTCACCACACAGCTGGTACGTACAGACCATGTGAGATCCTCGGTGATGTGTATGCCGAGGAACTTAAAGCCTTGTTAGAACTTTGAACTTTTGAAATGTGTGTAAGTTAGGAAAACCTCACCATATTTGAAATACTTCTGCCATAATTGACAAGGATAAGCACTAAGAGCTGGTAGGAAGAATTAGACTTAATTGCCAATTTCAGTGAGCATAATCCATCAGGCCTAATGATCTCCTTCTGCACTGGCATCTTTCATTGTTTCTAGATCATAAATATTTGCATTTATTCAAAAAAGTAAAATAACATTTATTTTCTTCCTGCTTGTCTGATAACACAAAATGCAGTCATCCTTGACTTTAGTCTGAAATTTGTAATTGTTGTCCCAAAGGTTACTAAGAGCAGAGACTTAGAGCCCAGAGTTGATGCGTCATGTGTTCGGTTTATTGTTGCAACAGATGCCTTGTAAGTTAGAGATACCATCTACAACTGTTCCATGGGGGTTAACACAAAGCAGATCAAATAACCTGGGAAATAAAAACTCTTTTCATAGCACAAACAGGTGGTTTGAACATGGATCATGTTGTCATGATGTCATAACTTAGGTGTCAAAGAATTGCTCATTTCCCAGAGTTACAGGCTGTAACTAATCCACCAGTCTGTGAAATTTAAACGGAAAGGAACAAAAGATTCCCTCCTCACTACTCAATTAAAAGATCCATTCACCAATATGTGACTCAATTTAGCAGCAAAACTATGTCAAATTCAATGTGTCAGAATTGTGATCATTAGGGGCTGAGCAACATTCTGTTCATTGGAAGGCCTCATTATTTCATGGCATAAGCTTTTCTTTTCCTTAGCTCACGTCTAAATGTCGGCTATAATTAAACATGAGTCATACGTTTGAAGCTAAGGTAACTCCAATTAGACATCTATCTCCGACGTGGAAATACCTCACAAGGCATCCAAATTATGTCATAACTATAAAGGTTTTCAAAGCCCTAAATGCTGCTCCAGTCATTAATCATGAGTATTATGACAAACTTTTCAACTTTTATGAACCTTAGCCTATTTGGAAGGTTTACTGTTTTCATTATTGTCAGTAAGTTAAAGTGATATAATTTTGAAGAACGTTCCTATGTTACAGCCTGAAGCAAATATTATTATATATGGATTTAAATATTCTTTATACAATAAATTATACTTCCCATTTTTCCCAGGAGTTTTGATAGCACTGTCCATGTGTGTGGTAAAAGTGGTAAATTTCTCAAATACAAAATATGAATTATGAATGTGCTGCTAACTGAAATGCTCCCCCATTGGACTCCCAGAAAATCCAACACAATACATACTTGGAACTTGAAACGCCTGCATCATTAGTCCTGAAATGATGTTGAATGGAGAGAGCCTAAATGAAAGTACTTGAGATGTGGATTGGGGATTCTCAATGCTTTGATTGCTGAAATGATAGATTGAATGCTCATGAAAGTTACTGGGATGTGTCATCTGGCCAGTAGTTCCAAAACTTGCTGGCTCAGGCCATTGCAATTGAAGTAAACAAGAGCACCATGGCAATATAGTAGTTAAAGTGATGTTATCACCTCAGGGCACTATGAATTCAGAGTTAATTCTGCCACCATTCTGTCAGGAGTCTCTGTATGTCCCCTCCGTGGAATGGGTGGGTTTTCTCCGAGTCTTCCAGTTTCCTCCCACAGTCCAACTGTGTACTGAGTATGTCAGTTGGTCATTGTAAATTGTCCCATGATTAAGTCAGGGTTAATTGGATTTGTTGGGGTTACTGGGGTGGTAAGGACTGTATTGAAAAATAAAATAAATGCACAAGGAAAGGAAGAGAAGTAAAATCAACTGGAAGAACGTGTCCGAAACTTCAATACATTGAGTTTTATGCTTTTTAGAAACATGGCTGTTAAAAAGACAGCTCTTCAACTGTGTCAATGATGATGTTTAATATATCTAAGAAGCAAGTTTGGTACCTCCCAACCTCTTGCATGAGTTGGAGATGCAAGGCATCTTCACCTATTGTTTCCTCTTACCCGTGCTTCAGTGTTTAACATACCTTAATTCCAAGATGCCTGATTCAATGGTGAGATATATGTTTATTCTAAAATGTCCAGTGATTTTAATGCTCAGACCATTCATCTATTGTTTCCCTGCACAGGTACTGTCAGCCACCTAAGTACATTTCACACCTCTCTTTGAGTACATGACCTTGCGTATCCTTATCCTGATTTCATCTGTAAAGCATGACATTGAGCCTCATTGTATCACAAGGAGTTAATAGGAATTGAAAGAATACAGCCTTTGTTTTAGCTGTCTTGAGTTGGCCCATATTGTTCCCCTGACTGTTTGGCCAGCTTAACTCTGAATGCCTTTCTCAATGCTTAAGTAATTTTTGAATATTTTGATTCTTTGGAATTTTTTGAGTATTAGAGCTTTACATTCCTTCTTCCGAATGAAAAAAAATTAAATTTAGAAGTTTCCTGTTTATAAATCACTTTATTAATTTATAAGTTAATATATGGTAGTTACAATTAGAATTACACCATTATTCTGACGGGTACTAGGATAGGACAAGAATAAAGAGAAATGGACCTGATGCACCCAAATGTGGGTAATGTAGGTAGGCAGCATGGTTGGCATGGATCAGTTGGGCCAAAAGGCCCATTTCTATTACTCTGTAACACTATGAACAAATGGTAAGGGTGGCTGATGAGTTACCAGCTAAGGGGGCAGCTTCAAAGTCAAATTCAATTTTTTTTTGTCATATGCATGTACATGAATGCATGGGTGTACTAATACAACTTACTTCAGCAACATCACAGGCACAGAGCATTGGCAACATTCACAAGGAAAACATAAATTAAATTCAATGAGACTCGGAAAGGATGGTAGGGTACAGGAACCATAGTGTACAAAGGCTGTTGAAAGTTTAGTCAAGAAGAAAAGTTTACAAAATGTTCAAAAAACTAGGTAATGATAGAGATCTAGAAAATTATAAGGCTAACAGGAAGGAACTTAAGAAAGAAATTAGGAGAGCCAGAAGGGGCCATGAGAAGGCCTTGCCGAGCAGGATTAAAGAAAACCCTAAGGCATTCTACAAGTATGTAAAGAGCAAGAGGATAAGACGTGAGAGAACAGGACCTATCAAGTGTGTATGGAACCAGAGGAGGTAGTGAAGGTACTTAATGAATACTTTGCTTTAGAATTCACTATGGAAAAGGAAATTCAAGTCAAGTCAAGTCAAGTCAATTCACTTTTATTGTCATTTCGACCATAACTGCTGGTACAGTACACAATAAAAATGAGACAACAATTTTCAGGACCATGGTTTATATGACACAGTACAAAAACTAGACTGAACTACGTAAAAAAAACAACACAGAGAAAGCTACACTAGACTACAGACCTACACTGGACTGCATAAAGTGCACAAAAACAGTGCAGGCATTACAATAAATAATCAACAGGACAATCGGGCAAGGTGTCAGTCCAGGCTCTGGGTACTGAGGAGTCTGATAGCTTGGGGGAAGAAACTGTTACATAGTCTGGCCGTGAGAGCCCGAATGCTTTGGAGCCTTTTCCCAGACGGCAGGAGGGAGAAGAGATTGTATGAGGGGTGCATGGGGTCCTTCATAATGCTGTTTCCTTTGTGGATGCAGCGCGTAATGTAAATGTCCATGATGGTGGGAAGAGAGACCCCGATGATCTTCTCAGCTGAACTCACCATCCGCTGCAGGGTCTTGTGAACCAAGATGGTGTAATTTCCGAACCAGGCAGTGATGCAGCTGCTCAGGATGCTCTCAATACAACCCCTGTAGAATGTGATGAGGATGGGGGGTGGGAGATGGATTTTCCTCAGCCTTTGCAAAAAGTAGAGACGCTGCTGGGATTTCTTTGCTATGGAGCTGGTGTTGAGGGACCAGGTGAGATTCTCCGCCAGGTGAACACCAAGAAATTTGGTGCTCTTAACTATCTCTACCGAGGAGCCATCGATGTTCAGCGGGGAGTGGTCGCTCCATGCCCTCCTGAAGTCAACAACCATCTCTTCTGTTTTGTTCACATTAAGAGACAGGTTGTTGGCTCTGCACCAGTCCGTTAGCTGCTGCACCTCCTCTCTGTAAGCTGACTCGTCGTTCTTGCTGATGAGACCCACCACGGTCGTGTCATCGGCGAACTTGATGATGTGGTTCGAGCTGTGTGTTGCAGCACAGACGTGGGTCAGCAGAGTGAACAGCAGTAGACTGAGCACACAGCCCTGGGGGGGCCCCGTGTTCAGTGTGATGGTGTTGGACATGCTGCTCCAGATCCGGACTGACTGAGGTCTCCCAGTCATGAAGTCTAGGATCCAGTTGCAGAGGGAGGTGTTCAGGCCCAGTAGGTTCAGCTTTCCAATCAGTTTCTGAGGGATGATTGTGTTGAATGTAGCGATGACTTACAGCGTAATGAAAATCATGAGCATACAGACATTGAGAAAAAGGATGTGCTGGAGCTTTTGGAAAGCATCAAGTTGGATAAGTCACCGGGACTGGACAGGATGTACCCAAGGCTACTGTGGGAGGTGAAGGAGGAGATTGCTGAGCCTCTGGCAATGAACTTGGCATCATCAGTAGGGACGGGAGAGGTTCTGGAGGATTGGAGGGTTGCATATGTTGTTCCCTTATTCAAGAAAGGGAGTAGAGATAGCCCAGAAAATTATAGACTAGTGAGTCTTACTTCTGTGATTGGTAAGTTGATGGAGAAGATCCTGAGAGGCAGGACATTTGGGGAGACATAATATGATCTGGAATAGTCAGCATGGCTTTGTCAAGGGCAGGTCGTGCCTTACGAGCCTGATAGAATTTTTTGAGGATGTGACTAAGCACATTGATGAAAATAGAGCCGTAGATGTAGTGTATATGGATTTCAGCAAAGCATTTGATAAGGTACCCCATGCAAGGCTTATTGAGAAAGTAAGGAGGCATGGGATTCAAGGGGACCTTGCTTTGTGGATCCAAAATTGGCTTGCCTACAGAAGCAAAGAATGGTTGTAGATGGGTCATATTCTGCATGGAGGTCGGTGACCAGTGGTGTGCCTCAGGGTACTATTCTGGGACCCCTTCTCTTGGTGATTTTTATAAATGAGCTGGATGAGGAAGTGGAGGGATAGGTTAGTAAATTTGCTGATGATACAAAGGTTGGGGGTGTTGTGGATAGTGTGGAGGACTGTCAAAGGTTTCAGCGGGACATAAAAAGGATGCAAAATTGGGCTGAGAAGTGGCAGATGGAGTTCAACCCAGGTAAGTGTAAGGTGGTTCAGTTTGGTAGGTCAAATATGATGGCAGAATATAGCATTAATGGTAAGACTCTTGGCAGTGTGGAAGATCAGAGGGATCTTGGGGTCTGAGTCCATAGGACACTCAAAGCTGCTGCACAGGTTGACTCTATGGTTAAGAAGGCATTCAGTGCGTTGGCGGTCATCAACCATGGGATTGAATTCAAGAGTTGAGAGGTAATGTTACAGCTGTATAGGACCTGGTCAGATCCCACTTGGAGTACTGTGCTCAGTTCTGGTCACTTCACTAAAGGAAGGATATGGAAACTATAGAAAGGGTGCAGAGGAGATTTACAAGGATGTTGCCTGGATTGGGAAGCATGCCTCATGAGAATAGGTGGAATGAATTTGGCCTTTTCTCCTTGGAGCGATGGAGGATGAGAGGTGACCTGATAGAGATGTATAAGACGGTGAGAGGTGTTGACCATATGGATAGTCAGAGGCTTTTTCCCAGGGCTGAAATGGCTAGCATGAGAGGACACAGTTTTAAAGTGCTTGTAAGTAGGTACAGAAGAGATGTCATGAGTAAGTTTTCTGCGCAGAGAATGGTGAGTTTTTCTCCCCTCCTCAGACCCACTCCTTGGCCTTCTCCCCATAAACCTTTGATGCTGTGTACAATCAAGAACCTATAAATCTTTGTCTTAAATACACCCAATGTCCTGGCCTACTTGGCTGCCTGTGATAGCAAATATCACAAATTCACCACCCTCTGGCTAAAGTAATTTCTCTGCTTCTCTATTTTAAATGGATGCTCCTCTATCCTGAGGCTGTGCCCTCTTGCCCTAGACTCCCTTACCATGGGAAACATCATTTCCTCATCTACTCTGTCTAGGCCTTTCAATATTCAAAAGGTTTCAATAAGATACCCCCAAAGTGCATGACAATGTATTTTCCAACATTGTATTTCATTTGCCACTTTCTTGCCCATTCTCCTAATCTGTCTTCATCCTTCTGCACCCTTCCTATTCCTCAACACTACCTGTCCCTCCACCTATCTTCATATCATCTGTAAACTTGGCAACAAAGCCATCTATTCTATTATCTTACTCATTGATATAGAACATAAAAACCAATGGCCCCAACACTGACCTATGTGGAACACCACTAGTCACTGACAGCCAACCAGAAAAGGATCCTTTTATTTCCACTCACTGCATCCTACCTATCAGCCAATACTCTAACTATGCCAGTAACTTTCCTGAAATACCATGGGCTCTTAACTTGGTAAGCAACCTTGTCAAAGGCTGTCTGAAAGTCCAAATATACAACATCCACTGCATCCCCTTTATCTGTCCTACTTGTAATTTTCTCAAAGAATTCCAACAGGTTTGTCAGGCAAGATTTTCCCTTAAGGAAACAATGGTGACTTTTTCCTATCTTGTCCTGTATCACCAAGTACTCCATAACCTCACCCTTAACAATTAACACCAACATCTTCCCAATCACTGAGGCCAGGCTAACTGGTCTATAATTTCCTTTCTGCTGCCTTCCTCCTTTCTTAAACAGTGGAGTAACATTTGCAATTTTCCAGTCCCCTGACACCATGCCAGAGTCCAATGATTCTTGAAAGATCATTACTAATGCCTGCACAATCTCTACTGCTACCTTTTTCAGAACCCTGGGGTGCAGTTCATCTGGTCTGGGTGACTTGTGTACCCTTGGGTCTTTCAGCTTTTTGAGCACCTTCTCCCTTGTAATAGTAACTACACTCACCTCTTTTCCCTCACACCCTTCAACACCTGGCACACTTTTAGTGTCTTCTACAGTAAAGACTGTTGTGAAATACTCATTTAGTTTATCTGCCATCTACTTGTCCCTGTTATTATTTCTCCACCCTCATTTTCTAGTGGTTCTATATCCATTTTTGTCTCTTATTTTTGCATACTTGAAAAAGCTTTTACTATCCACTTTGATATTGTTTGCTAGCTTGTTTTCACATTTCATCTTTTCCCTCCTAATGATTTTTTTTGTTGTTCTCTAAGTGTTTAAAAGCTTCCCAATCCTCTATCTTCCCATTAGTTTTTGCTTTGTTTTATGCATTCCCTTTTGTTTTTACATTCACTTTCACTTCCCTTGTCAGCCACTATTTTGCCATTTAAGTCTTTCTTCATTTTTGGAATACATCTGCCCTGCACCTTCTTCATTTTCCCCAGAAATTCACGTCCTTGCTGCTCTGCTGTTATCCCTGCCAGCAGCTCCTTCCAATTTGCTTTGGCCAATTCCTCTCTCATACCACTGTTATTTCCTTTACTCTACTGGAATAGTTGCATCAGACTTTGCTTTCTCCCTGTCAGATTTCAAGTTGAACTCAATCATATTGTGATCACTTCCCTTGTCATCCACAATTGTCCATCCCTGCCATATGAGAACATATCTATCCCACACTTTGTGAAATATTCCCAGAAACTTCAGCCATCTCTATTCTGGCGTCATCCCCGCCAGTATCCCCCACCAATCCACCTGGGCAAGCTCCTCTCTCATGCCTCTGTAATTCCCTTTATTCTATTGCAATACTGATACATGTGTCTTATGCTTCTCCCTCTCAAATTGCACTATGAATTGAATCATATTTTGATCACTTGTCACACAGAGATGAACTGTTGTATATGGTTATAGCATCTGATAGGAAATATTTTCTGTAATGATCCTTATGACAGTAGAGCTGAATGAATCTGCTCAGAAGGGTGCTCCGCTGCTTATTCAGTAGGTCATGGAGAGTATGTGCCAGATTGTCCATAATGGATAACAGTTTGTTTACTGATCTGCTCTCCACCACTAACACAAAAGAGTCCAGGTTGTAGTCAAGGATGGATCCAGCCTTTTTGATGAGATCATTTAGTCTTCTTGCATCACCAGTGCTGATGCTGCTCCCCCAACATGCACAGGGTGAACAGCAACAGAGACAGAACAGTCTCACCACATCTCAGACAGTGACGACCCAGCCCTACAAACCTGTCAGGTAATCAGTAATCCAGGAGATAGTGAATTTGTCTATGCCAACCCCTTGCAGATTCTCATTCAAAAGAATTGACTAGATTATATTGAAGGCACTAGAGAAATCAAAAAATGATTCACATGAAGTTTTTTTTCAACCCTTACAGTTTCTTAACTCTAACCATAAAGATTCAACATTCTCTGATCCTATGTCACTTCTTTCTAAAGATGTAATTCCATCTCTTACCAACAGAGTCACACCACCGCCTATGCCTTCCTGCCCGTCCTTTCGATACAAAGTATGTCCTTTGATGTTAAGCTCTCAACTATGGCCTTCTTCCAGCCTTGACTCAAAGATGCCTACAATGTTGTACCGACCAATCTCTAATTGTGCCACGAGTTCATTTAGCTCATTCCAAATGCTGCATACATTTAAATACAGCACCTTCAGTCTTGCATTCTTCGCCCTTTTGATATTTGTTTCTGTGTACAATTTAACCCTTTGCTCTGTCTGTATTTGTACCCAATCATTGGCTTGTCCTTCCTTACATTCCTGTTACACCCATCATCAACTTGTAAACCTGTTGGCTCATCCTCAGCTCTATCATACAGATTCCCATCTCCCTGCCATGACTGCACAAGTGCAATTTATGAAGGCTACACTCTGGGAAATCCTGCAATGTGTGAAATACCTCTAGCCACTCTGCAGGCACCTATGGCTGAAGGAAAAGTCAATGCAGTCTCTCCTGCTCAATTAAATTGCTTCAGTGACTTCCCTCTGGCAACTCTGAGTAACCTTCTAAAATTCACAGAGGTGAATCCTTGCATTATATGGTTTCAGAGGAAATAGGGTTGATAACCTTGTTTCTTCCTCAAGGTTAGGTGGAAAGTCTCAATGCAAATTAATTTTGCATATTGCTACTATTGATAACATTTAAGCCAAAAAATGATTTAAAAAATAATCCCACCATAAAACAAAGTGACAGTTTTCCTGTTGAGTGGTAAGATATTCAGAAATACATCTTTAAATTTGCACAATTCAACTCAAAATAGTTTTCAATAACATGAGATCATATATTTCAGGTTTGTATTAATGAGTTTCAAGTCCTCGTTATTTTCAAAATAGAGGCAATTTGTAGTCAACATGTTGATTATCTGACTATTGATACTTTTCTAATGTCTGATCCATACTGACAATCGAATGCAACACAAAACTATTATTTATCCACTTGTATTTCCAAAACTTGCTTCTGGATTGATCAATACATAGATCCTGCTCTATGGTGACTCCAAGCTTAATCGGCACTGATTCCTTTGCTCAGTGGATACTAGATAATTGACTGATATATGTAGTTACAATACATGTAGTTATTCTCGAACCCACCAAACACTTTTGCTTCCTGAATTCAATAGGACTTTTTAATAATCTTTTCCATACTAATTGCTTCAAGACTACTGAATACTAAATTGACATTTTTCATCCCAGATAAATTCAGGCAATAGCAATTTGTGCAAAATCACTCTTTTATTAACTGCTTCTGAAGTTCATAAGGGGAGGGAGTACTCCCTGCCTAAGGAGTGCTATTCCACCGAGAGTTCCTACATAGCCTAGCCCGGAAAGCAGGTTGCTATTAATGAAGATCTGTTATGTCATAACTGTAGGAACATACTTAGTGAATGCACTTGACAATGTGAAATCCTGATTTTTTTTATATTTTCTCTAATATATTCAAACATGAAAGGGAGCCATAATGAGTTGCTTTGTAGTATTAACTGCACTTTGTAATTAATGTTGCATTATTGTACTTGACACATTTATGAACTTGTTGCTTTAACAACGCAGACATCAGTGTTTTATTTAAGTTTCAGGGTTACTATACGAGAAAGGAACTATTCATAATGAAGTGCTTTCATTGCTTTCAGAAACATATTGCTAATTAGCATTAGATAACTGACAGCAAATTCAATGTAAGTGAATGCTTGGCATGAACACAGCTGAAAGTTACTAACTTCAACAATAAAAATAGATTCAGTTTTCAAATGATTGCTTTCTATAAAGTGACTGATATTTTTCAGGAGAAAAGAAAATGAAGAAAGAAACCTAAATATATTAAAATTATTTTAATGAAGATATTTCTTTGTATTAACTAAAGAAGTGAGAGATTCAAATAGAAACATTAAATTTGCAATCTCAATTGTCACCTCAGTAAGCACTTAAAATATGATTAATTAGATGAAGGCAAAAAAAAAATTCCAGCATTTGTTTGTAATGATGCATCAGAGCACAGTAAGGAGATAGATAGTCCAGTGATATGGTGACATGACAACAATCTTTCCCTTAATATCAACAAAACAAAAGAGTTGGTCATTGACTTCAGGAGGGGAAGACAGTGCATATGCTCCTGCTTACATCAATGATAGAGAGGTTGCAGATTTAAAATTCCAAGGAGCAAACATCACCATAGTTCAAAGTTCAATGTAAATATATGTCACAAGATTCATCTTCTTGTGAGCACTCACAGTATGTACAAAGAAATCAACAGAATTAATGAGGTACCACACACAAGACAGAGAAACCACCAATGTGCAAAAGACAACCAACTGTGCAAATACGTAAGAAAGAAAGAAAGAAAGAAATAGGCAATAAATATCAAGAACATAAGAGTCCTTGAAAGTAAAAGTGATGTTCAGTGTTGGGGGTGAGTGAAATTGAGAAATGCTATCCACTCTGGTTCAAGAGCCTGATGGTTGAGGGGTAATAACTGTTCCTGAACCCGGACATGTGGGTCCTGTACCTCCTGTACCTCCTTCCTGATGGCAGCAGCAAGAAGAAGGCATGGCCTGGATGGTGGGTGTCTCTGCTTTCCTGCAACAGTGCTCCATGGAGATGTGCTCAAAAGTGGAGCGGGCTTAAGAACATGAGAAACAGGGGCAGGGGTATCCCATCTGGCCTGTCGAGCCTGCTCTGCCATTCAATAAGACCATGGCTGATCAGGGCATGGACTCATCTCCACCTGCCTGCCTCTTCCTCATAACCCTACTTTGCAAAAATCTACCCAACCTTGTCTGAAATATACTTACTGAGGTAGCCTCCACTGCTTCATTGGGCAGAGAATTCCACAGATTCACCACTCTCTGGGAAAAGCAGTTCCTCCACATCTCCGTCCAAAATCTACTCCCCCAAATCTTGAGGCTATGTCCCCTAGTTCTAGTATCACCTACCAGTGGAAACAAATTTCCTGCCTCTATCTTATCTAACCCTTTCATAATTTTATATGTTTCTACAAGATCTCCTCTCATTCTTCTGAATTCCAGTGAGTACAGTCCCTGGTGACTCAATCTCTCCTCATAGTCTAACCCCCTCATCTCTGGAATCAACCTGGTGAAGCTCCTCTGCTCCGCCTCGAAAGCCAGTATATCCTTCCTCAAGTAAGGAGATCACAACTGCACATAATACTCCAGATGCGGCTTCATCAGTTCCCTGTACAGTTGCAGCATAACCTCCCTGTTCTTAAATTCAATTCCCTTAGCAATGAAGGCCAACATTCCGTTTGCCTTCTTGATAGCCTGCTGCATCTGCAAACCAATCTTTTGTGATTCATGCACAAGCACTCCCAAGTCTTTCTGCACAGCAGCATGCTGCAATATTTTACCATTTAAATAATAATCTGCTCTTTCATTTTTCCTTCCAAAGTGGATGACCTCACATTTACCAACATTGTACTCCTTCTGCCAGACCCTTGCCCACTCACTTAACCTATCTATATCACTCTGCAGACTCTCCGTATCTTCTGCACAATTTGCTTTTCCACTCACTTAAGTATCATCAGCAAACTTAAATACATTACACTCGGTCCCCTCTTCCAGATCATTAATGTTTATTGTGAACAGTTGTGGGCCCAGCAATGACCCCTGCAGCACACTGCTCACCACTGATGCCAACCAGAGTAACACCCATGTATCCCAACTCTCTGCTTTCTATTAGTTAACCAATCCTCTATCCATGCTACTAAATCGCCCCAACTTTATGCATCCTTATCTTACAGATAAGTCTTTTAGGTGGCACCTTATCAAACGTCTTCTGGAAATCCAAGTAAATAATGCCCATCTGTTCCCCTCTATCCACTGCACTCATTATATCCTCAAAGAACTCCAGTAAGTTTGGCTTTATTTGTGACGGACTAGAATGTATCCATACTTACTGTAGAAACAGTCTGCCTTGGTCCAACCACATTAATGCCATGGCCAAGACAGCTCACCAATGCCTCTACTTCATCAGGAGACTGAAGAAATTATGCATGTCTCTTTTGGCCCTCATTAATTTTTATTGGTGCACCAGAGAAAGCATCATATCCAGATACATCAGAGCTTGGTATGTCAACTACTCTGCCATAACTACAAGAAACTGCAGAGAGTTGTGGTCAGATCATAAAACCCAACATCCCCTCCATGGATTTTGTCTGCACTTGTCTCTGCCTCATTAGGGCAGCCATCATAATCAAAGACCCTATCCTCCAAGGATATTCGCTCTTCTTCCCTCTCCCATCGGACAGAAGATGTAAAAGCCTGGAAACACATGCCACAAGGCTCAAGGACAGATCCTACCTATAAGACAACTGAATGTTTCTCTTGTATGATGGGATGATATTTGACCTCACGATATACCTCTTTAACAACATGCACCTTACTGTTTACCTGCATTGCACTTTGGCTGTAGCTGTTACACTCTATTCTTAACTCCGGTATTGTTTTACCATGTACTACTTCAATGCACTCTTGTAATAAAATGATCTGTATGAACAGTATGCAAGACAAGTTTTTCCACTGTACCTCTGTGCATGTGACAGCAATAAACCTATTTACCAACTATTATTATCTGTTTTTACTTTGGACTTCAAATATCCTCGTGTTTAGGATGTTAGTTTGAGTATTCTACATTAGTTTTGATAGTTTTTGGTCTTGATTTAAACTTACTGATGCCCATTTGTTTTCCATTTGCGTGTGTACAGTCCTTCAAAATATGGCTTCATAGGGTCTGTGTAACTAAGAAGTCTCGTGCCATAAGTTGTGTCTTTGATTGACCACTAGGTGGCCTGTTACTTGTTTTTATTTTGGCTGTCTACAGGTGGAAAGGGAACAATGCAGAACTGCTCTATTGGATAGATTGAATTGCTAGCACAATGTCAGACTTTACAAGCACTTCATCTCAATTTTAAAATTCAATTTTATATGCTTTAAAAATAAGTAGTTTGATGCATATATGTTTAGATATAATTTTTTAAAGTTCAAGGCAAATTTATTATCAAAGTATATATATGCCACCATATATTACCCTGAGATTCATTTTCTTGCAGGCATACACAGTAGAACAAAGAAATATAATAGAACCAATGAAAAGGTACACAATGATTGACAGACAACCAATATGCAAAAAGGGCAAACTGTGTAAATATGAAAATAAATAAATAAATTTACAACAACATTGATAAATAAATAGATAGGTGTTACTAAGAACCTGCGTTGTGAAGTCCTTGAAAGTGAGTCTGTGATTTGTGAAATCAGTTCTGAGTAGAGGTGAGTGAAGTTATCCAATCTGGTTCAGGAGCCTGATGGTTATAATGTAATAACTGTTTCTGGACCTGGTGGTGTAGGACCTAAGGCTCTTATGCCTCCTGCCCGATGGCAGTAGCAAGAAGAGAGCATGGCCTGGATGGTGGGGGTCCTTAATGATGGATTCTGCTTTCTTCTGACAGTGCTCCTTCTAAGTGTGCTCAGTGATGTGGAGGGCTCTGTCTGTGATGGACTGGGCTGTATTCCCCAGTTCCTGTCAAACTTTTCAGTTCCTGGGCATTAGTGTTTTCATACCAGATCTTGATGCAACCAGTCAGGATACTCTCTATTGTGCATTAACAGCACATTGAAATCCTTTAAGAGCAACTTATTTCAATGTTAAAACTACACAAAACAACGGTGAGTACTTCCATTTATATGTAAAATATTCAGTTTTCTGTGGTTTAAAGAAACACAATAGTTTGAATTGGGATGTGTGAACTATATGCTTATATATAAATAAGAATAATCATTTGGCAGTGAGGGTATATGGCAACATGCGCAGAGATTTGCAGCGCAGAAGATTAATGTTTCTATTCAGTGAGTGGACACTTGGGAATCATTCTGAACCTGTGTGAAGCACAGTTCATGTGACTTTTTAAGCTTGCAGCACCTGACCCCCCTCGTGTCAGGCATTTCTGAGAAAACATTCCTGATAGCATTTCAAGGTAACCTTGTCAAAAAGGTAATGACAAACTAAATTTTTTTTTAAATCAAAGTAAATCAGCTTTGAGGTCTGTCATGGGAGTTCTGATGAAAAATTACAACATTTAAAAGGTGTTTGGATAGGTACATGGATAGGAAAGGTTTAAAGTGATATGGGCCAAACACAAGCAAATTGGACCAACTCAATTAAGTAACTTGGTCAGCACGGACAAAGTGGGCTGAAGAGCCTGTTTCCATGCTGTATACTGTAGCTCTATGACTCTATATCACTGAGAAGTTACATCTGAAAGGTAAGCATATACTTTTAGATATTGACCAAGCACTGTTTATTTCTCACCTTTTACTTCATGTATCATTTCTTCAGTATTGATTTATGTCATATAAAAATGAGTCTTGCTCAAATTCCATAATTACTTTGACTTTGATAAAGTGCAACTCGTATTGCTTATTTTCACAGGGAAGTGTCCTTTGGCAACAACAGCAGGAATTAGACACCAGTCAAAGAAGTTCTCCAGTGCAGTTATCTGATCACTGATTTAGGATGCCAAATGGTTCAACAATACACTCACTAATAGCTTCACTTTGTTTCTGGCTCCTTGTCCCAAAATTACAATGTTCAGCTATTTTTAACAGCTTTAGTTAATGTAATCTTTGGTTTCTGCACAATGTTGTTAAACAAATCATCACTCAAGTGGTGTGGTACAAGAAAATTTAACATTTTGCCTTGTGGCTCTGGCCTAAATCCATCAGGAGGATTGCTTTTTGTCATGACATATCACATCAATTTAGATTCCTATGATACCCCCAGCATATTGCTATTTTTAGTGTTGCCAACCATTCAATATAGCAATTCAATTGTTCTCAAACTCAGAATGCATAACAGAGTTCCCAATCAAACCTTTCTGTGCAGTGATTGGTATCCCTATCCAACAATAATGTAGATGAAACTGTGCATATATAATAGCCCAACGATAAGTTAATATTGTTTTCTTTTTCCTTCTTAATGCAAATTTCTATGCTGTGCCTTCTAGAGCACAGGAAAACGTTCAGCCTATCAGACCTATGCCAGCATCCTAAAGAGAGTGCATGAGAAATTAGATCTGTGGTTAGAAAATCACCTAAGATTCATCAAAATACTTCAGCATTCTGGGAAGAGCCATCAACCTGCAATATCTTCAGAAAGGCATTACAATTGGCCTGTCCCCTAAAACCCTCACTAGTTTTTATAGGTGCACCTTAGAAAGCATTCTTCTAGGGTGCATCACAACCTGGTATGGAAGTTGTCCTGTCCAAGGCCGGAAGAAGCTGCAGAAGATAGTGAACATAGCCCAGCACATCACACAAACCAATCTTCCATCCTTGGACTCACTTTACACCACACGCTGTCGGACCAGTGCTGCCAGGATAATCAAGGACATGACCCACCCAGCCAACACACTTTTTGTCCCTCTTCCCTCTGGGAGAAGGTTCAGGAGCTTGAAGATTCATATGGACAGATTTAGGAACAGCTTCTTTCCAACTGTGATAAGACTGCTGAATGGATCCTGACCCGGATCTGGGCTGTATCTTCCAAATATCCGGACCTAACTTGCACTACCTTACTTTCCCTTTTCTATTTTCTAATTATGATTTATAATTTAATTTTTTTATTATATTTACTTGGATTTGTACTTCAGGGAGCACGAAGCACAGAATCAAATATCGCTGTGATGATTGTACGCTCTAGTACCAATTGTACCAATTATTTGGTGACAATAAAGTAAAGTACAATATAAGAGAAGGAAGATGGGACTACTTAGGTGTTTTTTCTTATACCTGATTAAATACCAGTTATACCTCCTACAAGGCAGACACGCCACACAACTCCTTGATTGAATTAAGATTGAAATCTATAGACATATGAAATACAGAGAACCACATGCTCAAGCTTAAAGATATTCAACACCCCAGTAATGCTTTGATAACAGAATTTCCATCCTCCTCCAGTCCTCATTGGCCTCTTCCTTTACCTAAATCTGTGACCTTTACCAGCTCTTTAAGGCTTCAAGATAGAACATAGAATAGCACAGCACGGGAACAAGCCTTTGGGTCCACGATCTTGTGCTCGACTAAATAAGTTAGCAGTCAAATGTCTTTCACAACCCTGCCGTAGAGTTTGGGTGCGCTCGAAGGTGGACATCTGAAAGGGTTGGCAATCGCGCTCATGAGCTTGCATGTTTCAGCCACTTAGGGTTTCTTTGTAGTTCTATTTAATTTCCTTCCTTTTGTTAAAGTCTTGTCAAGTCTTGACCAAGGCATAGCGATGACAATGCTATCTGCTTCCCTTAGTCCACGTTCCAGAAAAGAAGATTACAATTTAGATTGAAGCTGCAAAGGAGCTGTATTCGTTTAGTAATAAGTTACTACTTCTGAACCACATTGTCAATATTAGCTTTTAGTCTGAGAGTTTTAGTTAGCGCCCTATTGGCCGAATGTTTATGATTTTTCCTTTTGTTCTGTACAGTTCTTATTAAAACTCAATGAACTGTTCATTCCACTGTTCTGTCTCTCCCTCAGCACTTGGGCCACCACTGAACAGCATGACGGCAAAACTCAACAATTGAAAGGACCCAGCAGAGACAGAACAGGGGATTTCAGCAGAGACAGAACAGGGGATTTCAGCAGAGACAGAACGGTGGATCTCAGCAGAGACAGAACGGTGGATCTCAGCAGAGACAGAACGGTGGATCTCAGCAGAGACAGAACAGGGGATCTCAGCAGAGACAGAACGGTGGATCTCAGCAGAGACAGAACGGGGGATCTCAGCAGAGACAGAACGGTGGATCTCAGCAGAGACAGAACTGTGGATCTCAGCAGAGACAGAACGGTGGATCTCAGCAGAGACAGAACAGGGGATCTCAGCAGAGACAGAACAGTGGATCTCAGCAGAGACAGAACAGGGGATCTCAGCAGAGACAGAACGGTGGATCTCAGCAGAGACAGAACAGGGGATCTCAGCAGAGACAGAACAGTGGATCTCAGCAGAGACAGAACAGGGGATCTCAGCAGAGACAGAACGGTGGATCTCAGCAGAGACAGAACAGTGGATCTCAGCAGAGACAGAACAGGGGATCTCAGCCTTGAATTTCGTCGGGCAGATAGGTGAGAAGTTAAGGTCAATGGAGGCTGGGTTGGCAGAAGTGGCTCAGACAGTGCGACAACTACTTGCAGAGCAGCAAGCCCAGCCAGAACTGAAGTCTGTGGTCAAATGGAGGGGAAGTTAACGTCAGTGGAGTCTGGTTTGACAGAACTGGCTTGAGCAGTGCAACGACTACTATCAAAGCGGCAAGCCCAGTCGCAGGAAGAACAGGTGTCAGTACTTGCAGGAATCGTTCAGTAACTCACTGCAGACAGCCAGCATCAGGTGGCAGCCATTACCGCCCTTGCTGCCACAATTCAGCAGCCTTCAGCCAGAACAGTCCCACTCCCAGCATCATCAACCTCAGCTACTGATGTCCCAATTCCCTTGGCAGTTTTTGGATCAGAACTGAGTATTCCTCTACCAAGCAGATACTCTGGAGATTCCAACAGCTGCAGGAACTTTATTACCCAGTGTGAGCTGACTTTCCAAGCCCAGCCAGGTGGTTCTGGTGATGATGTACATAAACGGTTTACATGATGAATCTCTTAGTTGGATACCCACTCAGACTGATCAATGCTCTATGAGAACAAGACTCCCCTGCAGCCCAGTCTTTCCAACAATTCATAGCAGAGTTCACGACATTGTTTCATCTTTCAGTAGGAGTCAGAATGCTGCCCACTGACTCTTGAGCCTGTGCCCAGTGAAAGGAACAGTGAGGAAATATGCAGTAAAGTTTGTAGTTGAGATGGGGTGGAGTAAGAACTCCAGTGTGGGATGAGCGCGGGGTCCATCTTGAGAATACAATATTTGACAAACGGGACAGCATGGGTGACCTGATAAATCTAGCAATTTGAATAGTCAACCAGGCAGCTGAGTGGTGCAGAGAGAGAGAATGCTCTGAGCCTGCTTCTCTTTAGAGCACCTTCCATCTTCACCCTCTCTCTCAGCACCTAGTACACACCCACAGCGGAGCCTGTGCAGGTGACGGGGCATGCAACTAGCTCAAGAGCAATGAGATCAGTGCAGGAGAACAGGTTCCTAACTCTATTGTGGCAATTCAGGACACTTCTGGGCTCATGTCCCAAGCACCCGGTAAAAGAGAATGTCCATAATCAGGAAGAGGAGTTCTGACAAGTTGATTCTCCTTCTAAGCATCTTCTGCTTATTGTGTAGTTCTCCCAGCTTCTTTGTCAAGGGTGTCTTTAACCCAAGAGCTTCAATTCAATGTATTCATTTTGGGGCAGCCAGGAAGCTCATTGACATCTCTCTAGCTCAAAGATGGGGAGTTCCAACTCAACAATTGCGAGAGAATATCAATACCAAGGACTTGGATGGTTGGGTTCTGAGCACCAGCAAACTTTGCCTTTCCACATTATCCCTTCAACTAGTGGCAGAAAGCAACCATAAGGAACAGCTCTCCTTCTATCTTGCTAATTTACCTGAACTGCTGCTAATGTTTTGTTTTCCCTGACTATCTCAACACAACCCATGGATCTATTAGAGCCTAAAGGCGCTCCAAGAATGGGGACTGGCTTTCCTGCCTACTTGTCTGGGTCCATCTTTAGCCCCTGTCAGCTCATCCCCTTCTGTGCCATCTAGCGTGGAACTATATAGGCTCCAACTGAGTATACTAACCTTCTCGTGATCTTCAGAAAGAAGAAGGCCACCTCCCTGCCTCTGCACTGACCATACAATTGTGCCATTGAACTCTTACCCAGTACTAGTCCTCACCGGGGCCGGTATTTTTCCCTCTCTTGTCCTGAAATGGTGGCCGTGGAAGAATACATCAAGGAGACTTTGGCCTTAGGATTTATCCTCACTAGCAGAGTGGGCTTTATTTTTGTGAGCAAGAAGAATGGTAAGCTCCATCCTCACATTGATTATCAGCCTCTAAACAACGTTCCAGTGAAGAACTGCTACCTTTTTCCCCTGCTTACCTCTATGTTTGAACAAAACCAGGGAGTAAACATATTCTGCAAGATAAATCTGTGCCATGCTTACAACCTGGTTCACATCCAAGAAGAGGACAAGTGGAAGACAGCATTCAGCAACTCCACTAGCCACTATGAGTACCTCATGATGCACTCATCATCTCAGTAGGTCACTGAGGAGAATGCCTTTGTTGATGCTGTTTGATCATTTCCTCAGGACATTCTGATTTACCCATGTAGGACTATGTACGAGGGAAGAGTCAGAATGATCTTAGGGTAGGCTAAAGGTCAGTGCAACATCATGGGCTGAAGAGTCTGTACTGTTCTGTTATATGTTCTTTGCTTTTCAGCTACTTACGCATTACTGCAACTAATTTATCTATAATAAGCTTTCATAGAAGTTGAGTTAGTCTTTTTTCATCAACATGGTTTAGGCTTTGTGTGGAGTTGGGGGTGCACTGCTGTTGAGATCATTGGACCATGCTTGTTTTCCTGTCAATGAGATCCTGCGTATCCAGTCGATCAGTTGAATGGAGACATAGTCCATGCCTTATTTGCAATCAAATGCTCTACCACTGAGCTATACCCCCAAGGGGTGGAGCTTAGGAGATGATGGTGCCTAACTGTAACTTCTTTGCATCTTCAGAAACAGCTCTATTTCTATCTTTAATATCTCTAATTTTCCCTTTCAGGGTTCTTTTGAAAACCCTGACCTGGAGTTACACACTGACTTCGGTTTTTTGCGGGAATGGGCTCCGCTCTTGGGGTCTCACGACTGACCGCTATTCGACATACCAAGGATGTGGCCTAGAAGACTAGCACGCCTTCAGGGTTCCAGGATTTTGTGACTCTGGAGGCAGGTGGACTTGAGGTCGGTGCCTCTGCAGGAAATCGGTGTGTCATGGGAGCAGGAGATTGAAAGTAGCAAGCTGACTGCTGGCTGTGTGCCCACAGACCCAAGTTCTTTGGCACAGAGCTCGGAAAAAGCAACGCAACAGACTTCTAACGTGGTAAATTAGCGAGTTGTTTGTTAAGTCTCCCCTCTCTCTGTGAAATGGGAACACCTCGTTTTCCCTTATTAGGGAGAGAGAGAGAGAGAGAGAGAGAGCCTGTGGTATGTCTAATTACAGGGTGAATTAATAATCTTTGGGGTATTGCAAGAATGTGTCTTTATTGATGCTTTGCTGCACGTTTGAGTTCTTGTGGTGGAGGCACCGATGCTATTTTTTGATGTTGGGGAATAGGGGATTGTTGCTTTGCTGCTGCTTGTGTTTGGAAGGGGGGAGCTGGGGGGACTAACATTTACCTGTCATTCATTCTTTGGGAAACTCTTCTGTTTTCATGGATGGTTGTGAAAAAAAAGAATTTCAGGCTGTATATTTTATACATTTCTCTGATATTAAATGTACCTTTGAAACCTTATTAAAGGCACACATTCTTTATCTACATTTGAACTATGCTGAAATGTGTTTGGTCTATTGCTGATACAAGTGAGTTAACACTTAAGCTAAGAGCTGATACTGTAGGATATAGGGGGTGGCCTCATTGAAACCTATTGAATGGTGAAAGTCCTCAATAGAGTGAATGAGGAGAGGATGTTTCCTAGAGTGGGGGAATCTAAGACACAGCTTCAGAATAGAGGGGTGTCCTTTCAGAATGAGTTTTGGAGGAATTCCTTCAGCCAGAGAATAGTGAATCTGTGGAATCCGTTGCCACAGGTGGCTGGGGACACCTAGTCATTGGGTAAATTTAAGGCAGAGGTCGACAGATTCTTGATTAGTCAGGGCATGAAGGGATACAGGGAGAAGGCAGAAAATTGAGGCTGAGAGTGAAAATAGATTAGCTATAATGAAATGGTGGAGTAGTTTTGATGGGACAAATGGACTAATTCTACTCCTGTCTCTTATGGTCTTAATAATAATCATAAGGGAAACCGTCTGTTAAATTTACTGTATTTCCAGGATTTGGATAAAGAGACCAGTTAAATTGCTGACTTGCCAAACTTGGGCTATTTCTGATTAAACTAACAAAGACACCTTGCAAATGTTTATAAACTTTCTTCAGGCATTGGAAGAGAAGAAGAGTTAATTCAATAATGGAGTTTGATCAAGTTATAAGGAGATAGAATTATATTTCAACTTGTCCAAATTCAACAGTAAAAGCTAATGTTACCTCACTCCTTGAGAAGGTGGTGTGCAATACTCTTATCAAAATTAGGATAAATGACAAATGCTTGAAAATTGAAATAAAGTAGAAAATACTCAAGCATCAAAGCAATAGAATATTTGTATTTCTGGACAGGCATTTCTGTATGCCATAAGAAGTAATCTAAACTGGTTAGATGTTGAAATCTATAATCATGAGCATCTTGTTAGCAGTCAGAATGAGATCACTGGAGATCTCAATACTTTCAGCTGGAACTGTGTAGAGATGTTCATGAAGCTTCACTTTGTGTTAGTTTTCTGCTTGTTCAAGCTGTTCCAGACTGGACTTGTCAGCTTTGCTCTGATTCATTTGCGTGGTCCTTAGTCCTGCCAGTGACTGCTATTTCCAGTGCATAGCATGTAGCTCTGTAGAGTAACCTCATTTGCAGCAGGAGAATTGTGCTATCATCTTGAAGTCAATTCTAAGTGAAGAGAGGTAAGCACAATTGCATATTCAGCAATGCCCTGTTGTTTTTCTTTTATCTAACTATCCCATCCCAAACCTGCACTATCAAGTTCATTCCATCACAGAACTCTTCATTAACACCTTTCAATGTGAGTCATTACAATTAGTCTTATTTATCAGCACAGTATATTTTCATCCATTTGCAGTCTGATGCCTTACCCTGATACATTCCAATCCAAAAGCATTACACCTTTAAAGTGAATAAATGCCATTATAATCAGATGATACCACTCAGCAAACCAATGCCCCATGAAGGCATTGTCAATTACATCTTATATCACCTTTATCTGATAGAGTGTGACCTAACAGAGAAATGATCAGCTGGATTCAATTTGGCACACTTTTTCTGAACAGGTAATCATTGTGTTGAGTAGATGAACTATAGAAGTAGCTTCCACTTCTCACCCACTTTCCTCCGCTCAGACTCCTTGTTGTTGAGCAGGCCTCAATCATCTACAGCTAAAGCAACTTTCACAGTGATTGCTGGCAGGACTGAACCCAGGTGTGAAGGACTGGCAGATCCTGTCAGGGTAAAAGTTGGCAGCCACTCAATCCTGGTGCAAACACCCACGTAGAATCGGGAACAAGAGGTTATACAGAGGAAGGCCAACAGAGTATCAGAGGCACGACCGAGCAACGCCACAAGAGAAATCATTCTCCACAAACACAAGGATTCTGCCCTGAGCGCTAGTCAAGAGTCTGAATTAAATAATCATAGAAAGCGGTCACAATTAAATTGAAAGGATTAAACAATGGCCTAATGATTCTTGTTTAGACAATAATTAGTAAATATAGGGGCTTGAGAAAACTAGAAGCCCAAGCTGCAAAGACCTGCAGGGTCTTGCGGATAGTTTGCATCTATCTTTGTTCAACTGCAGGGACTGCATGATATAGGAATGGTGAGAAAAAGAATTGGACTGCTACAAAGGTATACAGAGAGTAATTCAGCATGGAAGCAGGCACTTCTGTGCATTTAATTTGTACTGACCATCAATCAGCATTTACACTAATTCTATTTCTCAATCTCCACATTCTACCTCTCAACTACAGACAAGGCACAAATTGCAGTGGCCCATTTACCTACCAACCAGCACATCTTTGGGTTGGTGAGAAAACCTGGCACAGAGGGAATGGACAAACTGCAGACCAACTGTGGCAGGGGTCAGGACGGAATCTGGGACACCGTTAGGGAGAAGTGCCCATTAAGTATGACTGTTATATTGGTCCTGGGATAACAGAATCCTACAGCAAGGAAGGGGATTCTCATTAGTATTGAAAGCAAGTAGGTTATTCTGGGGTTGCTGTCCTCATGCCCAGCTGATCCTTGTCACCAGAATTGATAGCAAGTGTGATTTCTTTTGTAGGGATTTTGGCATGAGGTTTGGAAACCTTGATGAATGTGTATCCTGAAAGTGTCGGAAAATTAGATCTGGAGGCTTCCTTTAACTGGGGTTCACATTCCACAGGCATTGCAGCAAACAGGCAAAACAGTTCTGAGGTTATGAACCCTGCCTCACAAGGCACAGGAGCATGTAAGTGATTGAGAGTCATGAGAGAAAATGCTAGAGGAGATAGGCCTGCTTTATGAGGAGGTATTCAGGATTGCCCAGTCTTCATAACAGTTTTGAAGTTCGGGCTATCTAGAATTTATAGGTGATCGTGGAAATCCAGGGTTTGGCAGAGATGATGGCATAGGGGGTGAGGGTGATGTTGTGGTTGTAACCCGCATGGGTGGGTGAAGTTGTGTTCAGTGGAGAAGGCAGTTTTTGAAGAGGGTTCAAGGGTAACTGGATAACAATAGGCATACAGGGAGCATTCATTTTTGGACTAGTCCATAAATAATACTATAGGTGTAGTTAACCTGTATGTTGAAGCACCTTGTTCCAGAGAAATTATTGCTAGTTCATGTAAATGATAAAGTGCCGAGTGGGAGGTGATGGATATGGAAATGGGCTAAATGGCCAATTTCTCTGTTTGTCTTTTACCCTACTTATTGATTTTTGTAACATCAATTTTTATATCTTGTACTGTACTGCTGCACAAAACAACACATTTCACAGCATATATCACTGGTAATGAACTTGATTCTGAATAATAAGTAATTTTCCCTTTCCTGTATTCTGAAAAGTTCCCAAATCTCAGGCTTGCTTCTGTTTTTAACAGTTAAAAGCCTTTTCTTTTGATTTGATGATATCTCAGACTTTTTTTTTTGTTATCCGCAGTTGGACCCTTTTCCTACTGTAGAGTCACAGAGTTATTCAGCATGTAAATAGGCCTTTCAGCCCAATTGATACACGGTGAGCAACATGTCTCACCTAAGCAAGCCCTATTTGCCAGAACTTTGTCCATAACCTTCTAAACCTTTCCTATTCATGGACCTGTCCATTGGACATTATTTCTAATTTGCCTTAAAGAGATAATCAGTACTTGCAGTTAATGTATTAATTGTTTTATAAGTAAGCTATTGCTCACTTACTATCACATTTTCGTGCGGTTTCCCAGTTTTCATTATCATCTCATGCCTCATACCATCATAGCTTGCTTTATTCAGATTTAAAATGCTGGTTTTATGTTGAATTAAATCACTTTCAATCCTTGTAAAATCCCATCACTATTCCCTGAAGGCCCCTTAACCACCAGTTCATCAATTAACCCTATCTCATTACAGAACACAGGATCTGAAATCATCTGTTTCCTCATTGGTTCCTCAACGTACAGATTAAGTAAACAATTTCTTATACATTCCACCAATTTATCCCTCACACTATGACAACTAATTTTCTTCATCTTGTCTATATGTAGATTAAAATCCCCATAATTATTGTATTTCCTTATATTATATATACAGACACACAGACAGAGAAACACATTTACTTCCTTTTTATTGCCCTTATCCCACTATTTAAAATCATGGGTAGCCCACTTTATTTCTATTTTACCAATCTCTTCTTAAAGATAAGTATCCTTAATTCCCAACCTTTGTCAGTTTGGGACCATGACTATAAAGGTACTCAACCGTGCCTATTTTTATCAAGTTATGCTATGACTTCATCTACTTTGTATAAATACTACAAGCATTCGAATGAATGTTTTCCCAGCTCTGATCCAATGTATACAGTTCTTTTATAGATGTCACTTACTCACAAATTTTGGTTGTGATTAGCCATTTTTCTATTTTGTCCTTGCTAAACCTCCTTTTAACAGAACCTAGTTCCTTCACTGTACTTAAAACCTTTTCATGTTAGCAGTTTAAAAGTTCTGCCTTGAAAACAGGGAGCTACTAATGTAGGTATTTTCATAGCGCGGGAGATAATATAAATCAGAAATTCTTTGCAGCATTAAAGCTCCATCATCTATGTTATAATAATTTGCTCATTTCTGCATTCTGGTTAAAATCATTTGTGTTTGTAAGGAACGGTGTTATAAGGTGATCCTGTGAAAGTATTATGAGAGCTGGTGGAAGAATTCTAGTAATTAGACTACAAATATACTACGCTTTTTATACTTAACTTGAACAGCATAATAATTCATTTCTTAAACCCTGCAAAAAAAAAACACTGTTCTGAACAAGGAAAAGGAAACTGGAATATTTTGCTCCTCATCATTGCCCAATGGCTCCTGCTGCAAAATCTTCTCAATGCTCAGTAAGCAGTGTAGATTCAAAATTGTCTTTAGTCACAGTATCTAGCAAGTGTACTTGGAGATGAAGTAAAACGTTTGCATTTCACCTTACTGCAGATATCTAGTCTCAGAATTTCCACTGAAGGATTTAAAGTCAAGCTATTCAGGAAGTGTTTTAGTCAGAGCTAAAAATAATCTTCTATTGCTAAAATGCTTTTCATTTCAGGTCATATTTCAGATGACTGAAGTGATAACATGTTCGTTTCTTTCTTTGGCTTCTTCTCCATTGGAATGTGTTTCAAGCTCAGCGCTAGTGTTCAGATAAAGCTCCCGTGGCACAGGATGGGTTCAAAAGGCAATTTTGTTATTGCATCCCTGCTGTTGTCACTCACGGTGACACGGGAATATGCAACAACTCCTGCCAGCTCTATCAAGACTTTTGCTACTTAGGCTAGCCCTTGCCTGCTGTGATAATCTGTTCTCACTGCAGGCAATCCTGAGACAGCCCTAGGGGCCTAAGCAATCCAGGAATGCAATCTTCTCCTATTACTAAATCCTTTGAGTCATTTTCAGCTTAAAGAATTCCTTTCCAAGGGTGATGAAGGGGCCGTCCAATCCTTTGTGGTCTTTTTATATTTTTCTGCTGCATTCAACAATAAAGAATGATTGAAAATCAAGGATTAAGTCTCTACAGCTCTTCAATTTCCTTTAATTTTATGAGCAGGCATGTTACATTTGCTAAATTATATTGTGATAAAGTGCTCCTGGTATTTTCACAGCTTGAATATGAGATTAAATACTGCCAGGGAAATAAAGAAGATTTATTTAATGGAATAAATAACTACTTTTTTTCTTTTGATACAGATTATAACTGTTACATTATAAATTTATTAACTTGTATAACCACACACATTATTCAATTCGTCACCTCTTTGTGACTAAGGTTTTGTTGATTAGATAGATTTTATGGTTATTTGTGAGGTGAAAGTAGCCACTTGCTCAGTCAGTTTTCTCCCCTCTCTACCTTCCCTGAAGCTGTAGATGCAGTATTTGATTATTTTGTCACAAAGAGTAAACTGCGGACTGACCATAAAAAAAGATTATCGCAAATCTTATTTTAAAGACTGCCAAGTAAACTATGAAGAAAGATTTGCATTATAGTAGAAAAAAAGGCCAATATAAATTTGGGAAATTAAATTGGTAAATTAGTTTATTATTGTCACATGGACCAAAGCACAGTGGAAAAACATTGTTTTGCATGTCATCCATATAGATCATTTCATCACATCAGCATATTGAGGTAGTACAATGACAAACATAACAGAAAAGCCCAGTGAGTAAGTTATAATATAGATCATCAGCCAAGCACTGAGTTGGCCAATTTATAGTTATTACAGTCTCTTTGTTCCCTCCGACATAAATAGTGCTAGAAACCTATATGGTGAAATCAATAATGAATATTGATTTATTATTGATCCAAGATTGGTTCAATTCATGACTGCTGTAATTTCATTTTATATATATAAAATGGACGTTTTAAAAATTATGAGAGGCATAGATAAGGTAGATAGAACATGTTTCCTATGATATAAATGTCAAATACTGGATGACATAGCTTTAAGGTGAGAGGGAAAAGGTTAAAGGAGAAGCAGTATAGTTGCATCGCAAAGATGAAGAAGTATTCTAAAAGTAGGATGAATCAACCGTGGCTGACAAGGGAAGTCAAAGGTAACATAAGAGCAAAAGAGAGGGAATATAGCAAGGCAAAACTTAATTGGAAGTTAGAGATTTGGGAAGCTTTAAAAATCCAACAGAAGGCAACTAAAAAGCCATAAGGAGAGAAAAGATGAAATATGAAGGTAAACTAGCCAATAATATAAAAGAGGATGCCAAAACCGTTTTCAGATATATAAAGAGTAAAAGGCGAGAGTGGATATCGTACTACTGGGAAATTATGCTGGAGAGGTTGTAAAGGGGAACAACAAAATGGCAGATGAATTTAATAAGTATTTTGCGTCAGTCTTCACTGTGGAAGACACTAGCAATATTCTAGAAATCTGCAAGTGTCGGGGGAAGAAGTGAATGTTGTTCCTTTTTCTAAAGAGAAGTTGCTTGTGACCATGAAAGGTGTGAAAGTAGATAAGTCACCTGGACCAGATGGACTACACCCCAGGCTGCAGAAGGAGGTAGCTGAAGACATTGCAGAGGCATTAGAAATGATCTTTCAAGAATCACTAAATTCTGGAATGGTTTTGGAACACTAGAAAATTGCAAATATTACTCCACTGTTTATGAAAAGAGGGAGGCAGAATAAAGGAAATTATAGGCCAGTTAGCCTGACTTCAGTGGTTGAAAACGTGTTGGATTACATTAATAAGGATGAGATTTCAGGGTTCTTGGATATACATAATAAAATAGGCCCACGTCAGCATGGTTTCCTTTAAGGGAAATTTTGATTAACAAATCTATTGGAATTCTTTGAAAAAATAACAGGCAAGATAGACATAGGAGAGTCAGTTGATGTTGTTTACTTGGATTTTCAGAAGGTCTTTGACAAAATTCCACACACGAGACTGCTAAACAAGATAAGAGCCCATGGTATTGCAAGAAAGATATTAGCATGGATAAAAGATAGGCTGACTGGTAGAAGGCATAGAGTGGGAATAAAGGGGCCTTTTCAGATTGGCTGTCAGTGACAAATTTTAAGCAGAGGTCAGTGTTGAGGCCGCTTCTTTTCAGATTGTATATCAATAATTTGAATGGTGGAATTGATGACTTTGTGGCCAAGTTTGCAGACGATACAAAGGTAAGTGCAGGGGCTGTTAGTGGTGAGGAAACAGGGAGTCTGTAGAAGGACTTAGACAAATTGGGAGAATGGGCAAAAAAGTGGAAGATGGAATATCATGTAGGGAAGTGTATAATCATGCACTGTGGCAGAAGGAAGAAAGGTGTAGATGATTTTCTAAATGAGGAGAAAATTCAAATACCTGAGATGCAAAGGCACTTGGGATTCCTCATGCATGATTTCCTAAAGGTTAACTTGCATGTTGAGTCAGAGGTAAGGAAATCAAATGCAATGTTAGCACTCATTTCGAGAGGATTGGAATATAAAAGCAAGAATGTAATGCTAAGGCTTCAAGAAGCATTGATCAGACTGCACTTGGAGTATTTTGAGCAATTTGGGGCACCTTATTGAAAAAAAAGATGTGCTGGCATTGAAACGGGTCAAGAGGAATTTCAGGAGAATGACCACAGAAATGAAAGGGTTAATGTATCAGGAGTGCTTGATGGCTCAGAGCCTGTACTCACTGAAGTTTAAAAGAATGGGGGGGGGGGGGTTGCTCATTGAAACCTAACAAATATTGAAAGGCCTGGATAGAGTGGATGTGGAATGGAATTTTCCTATAGTGGGGAAGTCTAGGACCAGAGGGCACAGCCTCAGAATAGAGGGACGTCCATTTAGGACAGAGATAAGGAGGAATTTCTTAAGCCAGAGGATGGTGAATTGATGGAATTCATTGCCACAAATGGCTGAGGAGGCCAAGTCATATTGAAAGCAGAGGTTGATAATGTTGAATTTGAAAATGTTGACAATGTTCTTGATTAGCCAGGGTATCAGAGGTTGCAGGTAGAAGACAGGAGAATGGGTTTGAGACATCTAATAATCAGACTCGATGGAATGGCAGAGCATACTTGATTGGCCCAATCATCTAATTCTGGTCCTATGTCTTGTGGTCTTGTATGGGGTAATGTTTTATAAACACTTTAGTAGTAAGTGCCTTGGAGGTATTGCCGGGGAAGGTAGTGGAAGCAGGCATGACAGTGGTATTTAGACAAGCAAATGAGCCTGCAGGAAATGCAAGGGAATGAATTGTTAGCAGACAGGTAAGTTTGCTTTAATTTGGCATCATGTTCGGCACAGACACCATGACCCCAAGGGCCTTTACCTTTGCTGTATTGTTCTTTTTTCTATGTACAATGATCACTTATGTGATCTATCTCAAGTAGATTGAACTTTGCTTCCAAAATAAAAGTTTTGCTTGCACGAAGCTTGTTCTCTGTGATTACAGAAACCCACCCTCAGAGATCAAAGAGTCCAGAAAACAACATCTGGTGATCTTTTTTTCCCAGAAAAATGTGGGGAATGCACAAATTAAACTCACTTCAGAGTTGACAGGATGGGTTATGAATGATTAGCTAAAATGTGTTTGCTAACTGATGCCTTAATTTGCTATTTGGAACTACCAAATATATGTAAATTTGAAAGCTCATTATAGTGGCTGAGATCAGGTCACTTCACATTCCCACTGTTGTATGAACTCAGGAGTTAGAAGGAGCAGGAATTTATTGGAGCTGAAGTACAAAGTTCAAAATAAAGTTATTATCAAAGTATATATATGTTACAAGATACACCCCTGAGATTCATTATCTTGTGGGCATACTCAATAAATCTAGAATAGGATGACAACTGTAACAGAATCAATGAAAGACCACATCAACTTGGACATCCAGCCAGTGAGCAAAAGACACAAATTGTGCAAGTACAAAAAGAAAGAAATAATAATAATAAATTAATAAGCAATAAATGTTATCAAAAATACACTTATGCCACCATGCACAATCCTGAGATTAATTTTCAGAATCAGAATCAGGTTTATTATCACCAGCATGTGTCATGAGATTTGTTAACTTAGCAGCAGCAGTTCAATACAATGCATGATAATGTAGAAAGAAAAAAAAATAAAATGATTACAGTACAGTAAGTAAATGTGCATTAAATAGATTAAAATAGTGCAAAATCAGAAATAATATATATTGTGTTTAAAATAAAGTGAAGCCGTGTTCATGGGTTCAATGTCCATTTAGGAATCAGACGGCAGAGGGGAAGAAGATTAATTTTCTTGTGAGAATGCATGGTAAATCCAAAAAAACAATAGAATCAATGAAAGACCGCACTCAACAGGAAGTGCAACAACCATTTTGCAAAAGACACCAAACAGTGCAAATTCAAAAGAGAAAAAGAAATCAATAAACAAGTGATAAATATTGAGAACACGAGAAGAAGAGTCCTTGAAAGTGAGTCCATCGGTTGTGGAAACATCTCCATGATAAAGTGAAGCTGAGTAACGTTATCCCCTTTTATTCAAAAGCCTGGTGGTTGTGGGGTAATAAGTATTCCTGAACCTAGTGGTATGAGTCCTGAGACTCCTGAACCTTCTTCCTGATGGCAGCAGTGAGAAGCGAGCAAGTCCTGGATGATGGGGGTCCCTGATTTTGGATGCTGCTTTCCTGTGATGCTTTCCTGCTGTTTTCATGCAGATGTGCTCACTGGTGGGGAGAGCTTCGCCTGTGATGGACTGGGCCATATCCATTACTTTTTGTAGGAATTTCAATTCCAGGGCATTGGTGTTTCCATATCAGGCTCTGATGAAGCCAATCACTATACTCTCCATCACACATCAATAGAAGTTTGTTAAAGTTTTAGATGTCATGCCAAACCTTTGCTAACTCCTAAGGAAGTAGAAGCACTGCCGTACTTTCTTCGTAATCGCACTTGTGTTCTGTTCCTCTGAAATAATAAGACCAAGGTATTTAAAACTGCTGACCCCCTCCACCTCTGATCCCCTGTTGAAGATGGGGTCAGTGACCTTTGGTTTACTTCTCCTGAAGTCAATAATCAGCTCCTTGGTCGGTCTTGCTGACATTGAATAAGAGGTTGGTGTTATGGGACTCCTACCCAGGTTTTCAATCTCCTTTCTATATACTGTTTTCATCACCACCTTTGATTCAGCCTATGACAGTGGTGTCATCAGAAAACTTGAATATGGCATTGGAGCTGAACCTAGCCACATAGTCATAAATGTAAATCAAGTCGAGCAGAGGGTTAAACACACAGCCTTGTGGTGCAGCTGTGCTGATGGAGACTGTGGAGGAGATGTTGTTACCAATCCGAACTCACTAGGGTCGGTAAGTGAAGAAATCGAGGATACAATTGCATAAGTGAGTATTGAGGCCAAGGTCTTGAGATTATTGATTAGTTTGAAGAGATGATAATATTGAATGCTGAGCTGTAGTTGATAAAGAACATCCTGATGTTTGTACCTTTGCTGTCCAGATGTTCAAGAGTTAAGTGAAGTGCAAATGAGATAGCTGTGGACCTGTTGCTCCGGTAGACAAATTGGAGCGGATCCAAGTTGCTTCTCAGGAAGGAGTTGACATGTTTCATCACCAACCTCTCAAAACTCTTCATCACTGTGGATGTAAATGCTACTGGATGATAGTCACAGAGGCAGGTTACCACTTTCTTCTTAGGCACCGGTACAGCTGAAATCTTCTTGAAGCAGGTGGGTACCTCAGACTGCTGAAACAAAAGGATAAAGCTCTCAGCAATCACTCCAGCCAGTTGATCAGCACTGCTTTTTGTACCTGGCCAGGTACCCTCTCTGGGCCCAATGCTTTTCGTGGGTCCACCATCCCGAGGGCTATTTTGCGTTTCAGCCTCAGAGACTGAAATCACGGGATCGCTGGGGGCTGCGTGAGTTCATGGCGGCCCTCAGCAGAACCGTGGTTCATCCATGGTTTCTGGTTAGGGAAGACCGAATAATTTTGTGGGGCCACACTCGTCTACAACTTTTCTCATAAGTTCCATGACATCCACGCTGTATTCATTCACATCTACAGATGAGAGCGTGAACATGGCCCAACCCACTGAGTTGAAGCAATCCTGTGCCTGCTCTTTGATGCCCTAACCTCTGGAGTTTTGCTCTTTAGTTCTGCCTGTTTGCAGGTAGGAGAGGTAGGCATTACAGCATTATTATATCTTATTTTTGTATGTCAAAACAACAATTATATGGGAACTGTGGGCAGGTCAGCCTTCTTCAGTTATGATACTTTAGATACTATGCAGAGGAGGTAAAATAGAAGAGGTGGCCTTTCTTGCATTGAAAGGAAGCCCTTGGTCCTTGAAACATTGTGGCCATAAAGAACCAGAATGAGCTCTAGGTAAATGAGAACATGAAGAAATTCTACAGAACAGAGAAGTGATTTCATGCTAATATGTCATGAATGATTCATTCCTGCAGCTTTGACATATGACATAGTGACAGAACATGGACTGGGCCAGTTTTCACTATTACTTTTTCACACTTATAATATTTAACTTGATAATTGAATTTGATGAATTTTAAATGCAGTACATTTATTGTCATGCACAACTATTGCATGTTTACCAACAGCACTGTACACTTACTTGAATATGGTATGTTAAGACAATGGAAGACAAAGCATTGAAAAGTTGATGGCTAGAAAATAGATCCGACAGGGACAACTTTCTCTTCAGCTTTCTCTTCACTGGCTCGAAATATTTAAGATGAGGAATCTGCAGAGAGTTGTGGATGCAGGAAAACAAACCACGCAACTAGTCTCTCCTCCATGGACTCTCTTAAAACTCTTTACTGCATCAGTAAAGCCAGCAAAAGCAAAAGCCCGACCCACCCCACACATTCTCTGTTCCCCCTTCTTCCATCGCAGAGAAGGTACAAGAACCTGATAGCACACACTACCAGGCTCAAAGACAGATAGTACTGCTGTATTTGTTAAAATTCAAATGTCTCTCTCGTCCCCTTGCAAAGAAAGAAACACGTCGTGCTTCAACAAGTAGGTAGTTGTCTCGTGTCTGTTTGAGAACTTCCTCATTGCCACTGTTAAGTTTTGAAACTCCAAAACGTGAAACTAACCAAAAGAAAAATATGGAGCCAGGCATAATGAGACTGCTCTTAGTTTTCACTTTTAGTGAGGTGTGCACATATGAATTGGTGGCCTAATGATGTTTGTGTAGGTTTTTGCAAATAAAACGAAGTGAGACATTTCATGTTTAATGAAACCCGTAACACATTTTATTGAACTCTAAAACCTAAATACAAAAAAGTGCTAAAAATCTTTACGTAAAAGCATCATCATGTCAGACTAGCCTCTTAAAGTGAAACCCCAACTCAATGTTGGTGGTTGTGAATTATGTACAGTTCTCCCAATTACATTATCCTAAATATGCCATTCACATACTTGTACATATAAGCTGTAATGAATTCTGTAAACAAAAAAAGAATGTTTAATTAAACAACATATTTAGAATATCACTCAAATATTACTAAAATATTAAATAAAAAACACTCTTTGCTGTTTAACTATAAACTCCTACTCACTACAGGGTGCATCTTAACTTATATACACTGTATTCTATATAATACTGAACTATATAGACTCCACAGCATGGTATATTTTAAATTGTTCCACTCAGGCCTAAAAATTTAATTGCTCAGGAGGATTTCTTACTCGTATGAGGTAAGGACTTTCCTATCAAGGGGCAGTGGTGAGGTGGTGGTATTTAGCTTCGCAGGTGAGACTTGTGGCTGTTCTGGGGCCTCCTCCACGTTGACTGTAGGAGTTGGGTTTGCAGGAAGTGGTTCTGACAGCTCCGAAAACCTGTTTTCTCTAACAATTGACACTGCTCTTCTCCACTAATTGAAATATCTTCTCCGGATGACATCGAATGCAATCTCCATTGTGTAGGCAAATGGACCTGTTTTGTATTTAATCTTTCCAAGTACCCACTTTTGATCATCTACGTAGCCTCTTGCTAGGAACACTTGTCTGGGAGTGGAACATCGAACTTCCTTGTTTGAGGAGTCTCCATGTCCTAGCTGTTTGTCCTGCATACTCACTCTGAGGTCAGGTTTGAGGAGATCCAAGTGTGAGCACAAGCAATGACCAGGAACAGCATATCTGATGGATTGTTGATTGGGGAGGGGTGCTGCATTGTGATATGCAAGGAGGAAATTGGTGAGCTTTTTGATTCAGTGTCAGTGTAGTGTGTTCTGCTGACGTCGCTCACAGTGCATTCTTTAGACTTCAGTTAAAACTGTCCTCCAAGCCATTTGTAGCTGGGTGGTATAGTGCAGATGTAACATGTCTTATTCCATTCACTTTCAGGAATGACTGGAACTGAGGTCCGTTGTCACTAACGATGTGTTCTGGAACTCCAGTCCATGAGAAGAGGCTTCAGAACCTATCAGCAGCATGCGAGGCTGTGGTGGAGGCTACTGTGTACATTTCTGGCCACTTTGTAACTGCATCCACTACCACCAAGAAATTTGTACCCATGAATGGTCCAGCAAAATCCACGTGAGTCCTCTGCCAGGACAATGCAGTTTATCCCCAGGGGAAGGAAGGGCTCTTGGCATTTTCTGGACATGTTGGCATCCTGAGCAGTGCATGGCAAGCTGCTTGATCTGCTGATCTGTCCCAGGCCACCAGTTAGAATTTGGAGCCAATGCTTTCATCCTGACCACGCCTTGATGACCACCATGTAACTCCTCCAACACTTTTAGCTTTCAGAATGGATGGTACAACACCTCTCAATCCCCATGTAAGGCAATCCCCATCAAAAGCAAGTTCATCCCAGTGCTGGTAAAATGAGGAACTGGGGAGTTTCTGCTGCACTTTCCAGCCATTTAGGGTAGCCATGTAGGCCTAAGACAGTGCGGGGTCATTTCTGGTTTCCTTTTGGATCATCTCTGCTGTAATAAGGAGACTTCTAATTTGTACTAGGGAGAATACATTGAGGCGTGTCCTGTTTTGTGAATTTCTCAGGTATTTCCTTTTCCAACAGCAAGTGAGACAATCCATCAATATTTCCATGATTAATTGTCCTCTTGTATTTGATCTTGTAATTTTGTCCTCCAATAAACAGCCCATCTCTGCATTTGTGCTGCTGCTGTTAGTGGAACAGCCTTCTGTGGATTGAAAATCGACACTCGTGGTTGATGATCAGTAATGAGGGTAAATTCTCTCCCATACAGGCACTGGTTAAAATATTTTACACCCCAAACCAGGTTCAAGGCCTTTCTGTCAATTGTTGAATAATTTTACTCTGAAGCAGTAAGGGAACATGATGCGAAGAGTATATCATGGTCACTTCTATCATTCAGAACATGTGCCATGACTGCACCGATACTTTAAGGTGAGGCATCACAGGAAAGTTCCACTGGATGCTGTGGATCATAAAGTATGATCACAGTGTCTGACATCACTACTTCCTTTGTCCTTTGGAAAGCCACGTCACACTGCTTTGTCATTGCCATCTTTCCATTCTGCAGTAATAAGTTCAAGGGGTAGAATGCAGAAGCCAGATTTGGCAGGAATGTGTTGTAGTAATGGACAAATCCTAAAAAGGATCACAACTGTGACACCTTCTTTGGCCTTTGGGCATCCACCATTGCATGAATGTCCTCAGCAGACTGGTGTAATACACCACCCTGTGCCAATAGGCTGGTCCTAGACTTATTTCCACTTGGCATGACTAACTTATTATTTAATTATTTGTGGTTTTATATTGCTATATTTCTTTACTATTCTTGGTTGGTGCGGCTGTAACGAAACCCAATTTCCCTCGGGATCAATGAAGTATGTCTGTCTGTATGTAATACTTGTGCGTTAATGTTGTGACCACAGTGAGTAATGCTTGGTTTAAAGAATTCATCCTTGTTGCATCATACACTGAGCCTAAAATCTTCTAATCTTTTTAACACTGTCTTAAGATTATGGAGATGTTCAATGACATCCTCACTGGTAACAATGGTGTCATCCAGGTAACACTGCGTGCCTGGGCAGCCTTGTAACATATGGTCCATAGCTTTCTGCCAGAGGGCAGTTGCAGATGCTACTCCAAAAATAAGCCGAATGTAGCAATAAAGCCCTTTGTGAGTGTTTATGGTGAGAAGCATATTGAAGTCTTCTTCCATCTCCATCTGTAGGTAGGCCTCAGCTAAGTCCACTTTGCTGAAGTGTTTCTCTCTAACAGGTTTGCAAATATATCCCCTATCCTGTGCAGGGGGTATTAATCTACTTTCAGTTCTGGGTTGATGGTGGCCTTACAATCACAACAGATCCTGACAGACCCATTCTTCTTGGCTACTGGGAACACTGGCATTGCAAATGGGCTCCAGTCAATCTTCGAACGAATTCCTTCAGCCTGCATGCAATCTACTTCACTGCCTACTTTATAAGAAACCTGACAGACTTTGTAAAACTCGGGGTGGCATTTTCATTTAACACTATTTTGCCTTTGATATGTTTGAATTTTCCAGTGCCATCCTTGAACACTGATGTGGCATCATCCAGTACCTTTCTCAATTGGTTTTTGGTTGACTCTATTGTAGATGGTGTGGCATGTAAATGGCGGATGGACCTCCAATCTAGTTGTAGTGGTCTCCGCCAATCACAGTCCCACATTGGTGCTTCCCCCCCCACCCCCGAAATGTCACATACAAACCTATTGCAGCATGTTGGTTGTTGTATTTCACTGTTACAAAAGTTATACTCACAGGAGTTACCTTTTCTCCAGTATAAGTTCTTAGTTGGATATCAGCCGGCTTCAGTTCAGTATCCTTGAAATGCCATTCAGTCTCATTTTGTGGAATGACTGGAACAGTTAAGCCAGTGTCCAATTCCAATTTAATTAATTTGCCATTCTGGTGTAAGCAATATTATTTTCCTATTGTTAGTTTTCACATTGTAAATATCAAGGATATCCAGTCCTATGTCACTCTTATCATTAACAGCTTTTTCATTCGACAGCATTGAGACGAGTGCTCTTTTTGAAACTACAGCTTAACTTCATACCTTTGTTTCTTCCCTGTGCAGACTATTTATTTTTGTCTGCCTGACATGCTCTTTATAGGTGCCTTACTTTGGGAGATTTTCTGCAAGTATCGCCTTTAAACCTGCATTGGTCTCGCATCTGTGAACCACTGCCACAACAGTAACACAATTTGTTTAGCCAGGTCAGTTTCAGTTTAGCAGTACAATTTTGTTCATACTCACTTTTATTCCTGACTGCAATTCACTAGCATCTCTGGCTGCTGTTGCCATTGATACAGCAATTTCAACAGCTCCTTTAAATATGAGTTGTGCTTCAGTTTGAATCCATTTTTGAATGCTCTCTTGTAAAATTCCACAAACTAAGTGATCATTCACTGCCCGTCATTGAACTGAAAATGCTCAATCTCTTCAATTCAGTCATGTAAGCTGAAATGCGCTCCCCTTCCTTTGATTCTGCTTCAGAAACCTAAAGCATTCTGTAATCAATATAGGTTTCATAGAAACATGGAAATATAGAAAATCTACTGCACATTACATGCCCTTCGGCCCACAATGTTGTGCAAAACATGTAACCTACTCTAGTAGCTGCCTAGAATTTCTCTACTGCATAGCCCTCTATTTTTCTAAGTTCTATGTACCTATCCAAGAGTCTCTTAAAAGACCCTATCGTATCCACCTCCACCACCTTCACTGGCAGTACATTCCACACACACACCACTCTATGTGTGATAAACTTACCTCTGACATCCCCCTTGTACCTTCTTCTAAGCACCTTAAAGCTATGCCCCCTCATGTTAGCCATTTCAGTCCTGGGGAAAAGCCTCTGGCTACCCACATGATCAATGCCTCTCATCATCTTATACACCTCTATCAGGTCACCTCTCATCCTCTTGTCGCTCAAAGGAGAAAATTCACTCAACCTATTCTCATATGGCATGCTCTCCAATCCAGGCAACATCTTTGTAAATCTTCTCTGCACCCTTTCTATAGTATCTGCATCTTTTCCTTAGTGAGGTGACCAGAACTGAACACGTACTCCAAGTGGGGTCTTATATAGCTGTAACATTAACTCACAGCTCTTGAACTCAATCTCATGGTTGATGAATGCCAACACACCATACACCTTCTTAACAACACTGTTAACCTGCACAGCAGCTTTGAATGTCCTGTGGACATGGACTGCAAGATCTTGCTGATCCTCCACACTACCAAGTTCCTTACCATTAATATTATATTCTGTCTTCAAATTTGATCTACCAAAATGAACCACCTCACACTTAACTGGGTTGAATTCCATCTGCCACTTTTCAGCCCAGTTCTGCATCCTATCAATGTCCCACTGTAACCTCTGACAACCCTCCAGACTATCCACAACACCCCCTGTTTTTGTGTCATCGGCAAACTTACTAACCCATCCCTCCACTTCCTCATCCAGTTCATTTATAAATATCACAAAGTGGAGGAATCCCAGAATAGATCCCTGAGGCATACCACTGATCACCGACCTCCATGCAGAATATGACCCTTCTACAACCACTCTTTGCCTTCTGTGGGCAAGCCAATTCTGGATCCACAAAGCAATGTCTTCTTGGATCCCATGCCTCATTACTTTCTGAATGAGCCTCGCATGGGGAACCTTGTCAAGTGCCTTACTGAAATCCATATACACTACATCCACTGCTCTACCTTTATCAATGTGTTTTGTTACATCCTCAAAGAATTCAATCAGGTTCATAAGGCATGACCTGCCCTTGACAAAGCCACGCTGACTAACCCTCATCAGATGATGTCTAGCCAAATGCTCATAAATCCTGCCTCTCAGGATCTTCTCTAACAACTTGTTCACCATGCAAGTCAAACTCACTGGTCTATAATTTCCTGGGATATGTCTATTTCCTTTCTTGAACATGGGAACAAGGTTTGCCTCCTTCCAATCCTCTGGTACTTCTCCCGTCCCTATTGATGATACAAAGATCACTGCCAGAGGCACAGCAATCTCCTCCCTCGCTTCCCACAGTAGACTGGGGCATATCTCATCCAGTCCCAGTGACTTATCTAACTTAGTACCTTTCAAAAGCTCCAGCACATCTTCTTTCTTAATGTCTATACACTCAAGCATTTCAGTCCACTGAAAGTCATCCATGCAATTGCCAAGGTGCTTTTCACTGTTGAATACTAAAGCAAAGTATTTATTAAGTACTTCCGCTACCTCCTCCAGCTCCATGCACATTTTTCCACTCTCACTCCTGATTGGTCCTATTCTCACACGGCTCATCCTCTTGCTCTTCACATACTTGTAAAATGCCTTGGGGTTTTCCTTAATCCTGCTCACCAAGGCCTTCTCACGACCCCTGCTAGATCTCCTAATTTCATTCTTGAGCTCCTTCCTGACACCCTTGTAATTTTCTAGAACTCTTAACATTACCTAGTTTCCTGAACCTTTAGTAAGTTTTTCTTTTCTTCTTAACTAGATTTTCTACATCCTTTGTACACCATGTTTATTTTATCCTACCATCCTTTTCCTTCCTCAGTTGAACATACCTATGCAGAACTCCATGCAAATATTCCCTGAACATTTGCCACATTTCTGCCGTGAATTTCCCCGAGAGCATCTGCTCCCAATTTATGCTCCCAAGTTCCTGCCTAATAGCATCATATTTCCCCCTACCCCAATTAAATGTATTCCCAATTTGTCTGCTCCTATCCCTCTGCAGCTCTATGGTAAAGGAGATAGAGTTGTGATAACTACCTCCAAAATGCTCTTCCACTGGGAGATCTGACACCCGACCAGGTTTATTTCCCAATACCAGATCAAGTACAACCTCTTCTCTGGTTGTTTTATCCACATATATTGCATCAGGAAACCTTCCCGAACAAACCTAACAAACTCCATCCCATCTAAACCCCTTGCTCTAAGGAGATGCCAGTCAATATTAGGAAGGTTAAAATCACCCATCACAACAACCTATTATTATTGTACCATTCCAGAATCTGCCTCCCTATCTGCTCCTTGATGTCTCTGTTACTATTGAGTGGTCTATAAAAATCACCCAATAGAGTTATTGCTCCCTTCCTGTTTCTGATATCCACCCATAGTGACTCAGTAGACAATGCCTCCATGACTTGCTCCTTTTCTGCAGCTGTGATACTATCCCTGATTAGCAGTGCCACTTCCCCACCTCTTTCACCTCCCTCCTTTTTTGAAACATCTAAAGCCCGGCACACTCAGCAGCCATTCCTGCCCTTGAGTCATCCAAGTCTCTGTAATGGCCACAGCATCATAGTTCAACATATTGATCCATGCTCTAAGTTCATCCACCTTGCTCATGATCTCCTTGCATTAAAACAGACACATCTCAAACCATCTGGCTGACTGCCTCTTTGCTCTGTCATCTGCCTATCCTTCCTCACAAACTCCCTGCTAACTATCACTACCTGTGTGCCAACCGCACCGTCCTCTGCCTCTTCACTTCAGTTCCCACCCATCTGCAAATCTAGTTTAACCCCTCCCCAAATGCATTAGCAAACCTCCCACACAGGATATTGGTTCCCCTGCAGTTCAGGCGTGACCCATCCCACTTGTACAGGTCACCCCTATAGGTCACCCCTTCCCAAAAAGTGTTTGGTCACCCCTCCCAAGAACTTGAAACCCTGCTCCCTGAACCATCTCCTCAGCCTCTCGTTCATCTGTGATTTCTTCCTGTTCTGACCTTTGCTAGCTCCTATCTCCTATCTCCTATCTCCTAATCTCCTATCTGTCCCCTTAACTATTGAGTCCCCTATGACTATTGCTCCACCTGACTTCACCCTACACTTTCATGAATCGGAGCCCACCACAGTGCTATTTGTCTGGCTGCTGCTGCCTTGCCCAGATAGGTCATCCTCCATAGCAGTATCTTAAGAGGTATATCTTTTGCTGAGGAGAATGGCCACAGGGGGACCCTGCACTGATTTCTTCTCCCTTTACCTCTCTCAGTGTTCACCCATCTACTCCCTGAATTCTGCACTCTGAGTGTAACCACCTGCTCCAAAGTCCTATCTATTAATTGCTCTGCTTCCCGTATGATCCTAGGTTCATTCAACTCCAGCTCCAACTCCTTAACGCAGCCTTTCATGAGGTGGAGTTGGCTGCACTTCCCGCAGGTGTAGTCGTCAGGGAGACTATCAGGTTCCATGAATTCCCACATCCTACAGATTCAGATTTCAGATTCAGTTTATTGTCATTTAGAAACCACAAATGCAATGCAGTTAAAAAATGAGACAACGTTCCCCCAGAATGGTACCACAAAAGCATATGACAAAACAGACTACACCAGAAAATCCACATAACGTTTGGCAATCCCCAATCCAGAGTCCGGAGAGGCTGCTGCATATTAGTATTGCACTACCATCTAGTGCGTTCCCTGGAAAGGAGCTCCAAATCCACCAGACAAAAACAAGACCAAAAACTAAAGCTACAAGACCTGCACAAAACCACATAATTACAACATATAGTTACAACAGTGCAAACAATAGCATAATTGATAAAAGACAGACTATGGGCACAGTAAAAATACGGTAGTCCAAGATGTTAAAGTACTATAAGTTCAAAAGAAATCACCACAGTTTCCACAAGTCCTCAGGGTCCCGACAGACTCGCCATCCCACACCGGCAGCAGAAGGGAATACCCCCGCTATGGACTTCCAAGGCGCCGCCCGACAGCCTCGCAGATGCAGCACACAATGGAAGCTCCGTCGAAACTAGCTTCGCAGACGCAGCACACGCTGAAAGTGACCCGAGTCCATCGAAAGGACTCCAAGTTCGTCGAACCTCCGAGCCGACGACCATCCCCTCCGGCACAGCTTCTCCGAGCACCATCCTCTGCCGAGCGTATTAAGACGGCCCCGCCAACAGCCATCGGCAACACGACCCGGAGGACTGGGGGCCTGGTCTTCCCAGCAGAGTCCCGGACCTCACAGCAGCAGCAGCAACAAAGAAGGTCTTCCTGGAATTTCCTGATGTTTCTCCGTGCTTCCGCGTCTGTTTTCAATTGATTATGATTGCGCATGGCACCCCACTTCACAAATAACAGATAATCAGTTCCAGAGTGGCCGTTGCAAGCTGCGTCGCGCCGCCATCTTGGTACAGTAGATTTTACAGGAGGAGCATTCCGCTGCCACATCTGCCATCCTGCCTGTGCTGTACAACGGGCAACCAAGACCAAATCCTCTAATCTGTTTCTTTGGCCTCAGCCTCTTCTCATCGATGCCTCTTGAGTCAGAGTCTGATGTTCCTATTCTCACTGCTGGACTACTCCTGACAACGGCCACCCCACTTCCCTCTTCTGTACTTAAATTTGCAGTGCTTTGCTCTGGATGTTGATTGGACCTCTTGATATAGGTTGGTTCTAAATGTTCCTGCATTATTTTTACAAAATACCAGCAAAGCCTATTTCATCTGGTTAATTTGGGGCAGTCAAACTTTCAAAAAAACTGCACTTCCTTCCATCAACTCCACTCAGCAAAAGTGCCAATTGTTTCTCATCAGCTGCTTCATTTGCTTTAAAATACTGTTCAATTTGTTCAGGATACATCAACCAGATATATGTTGTGCAATTGTATGCATCTATCTTTCCAATGTAGTCAAGCCATTTCTGTCTCTTTTTTAAAGTTATTATTATTATCACCTGGTACTCATTATTTATTTTTTCTGAAGAGACCCGTACTGTGCTTTTTTTTAAAAAAAAATCTAATTTCTCTCTCCCTCTCTCCCTCCCCTTGTGAAGAAAAAATCATGCTATGCTTCCACAGGAAGGTCATCAACTCAGATTCACTTTAAAACTTCCTCATTGTCACTGTTATTTTAGGTAAAACATAAAACTCATCAAAAGGAAAGCACAGAGCTGAGAATAACATCTCTACCTTTAGTTTTTACATTTAGTGAGGTGCACACATATGAATTGGTGGTGTAGTAACATAAGTAATTCACATACTGTACGTTTACATATAACCCATAACGAATTATATAAACAAAGAATGCATAATCAAACAACGCATTTACAATATTACTCAAATGTTAATATTAAATGCACAACATCTACCTCCTGTTTTAAGATAATAAAATGGTTCCTTCCCAGGTGTCTGCACAAAGGAATTTAAACTGCACACAAAAGGTTGTCACCCTCTCCTTCATTGGCGTGTTAAGTATATTTCACGATCATACTGAATCCCATTTCCTTTTCTGGTTTCTGATGCAGATGCTGTTGACAATGTGGAGTTTGTGAACATTTGTCTGCAAATTTCAGAACTGGCTTATTTATGCTGTTTTTGTTGAGGAAATTATGGATTCACTATGTCAAATTCTAAAGAAACAAGGGGTGTGAAGCCACAAAAGAACTACTAGTTCGTTTAGAGCAGAATGGCTTCATGAAACAGTACAAACTGCAACGCCGAAAGCTCATGAGGGCTGGAACGTGCAGCCATGAGAAATATGTATGCATAATACAGAAATTGGTGTTAACTGCGTGTATTGTCATGATGCAAAAGTTGCTGGAGAATTTTAAAGTGGGAAGAAATGGAGCGATACTTGGAATAACCTTTTAAAGCATCGCTCAGCAAGCAAGTCACATATAGACAAGTGTGCAAAAGCTGCGGTGAGAAAATCTTTCATTACCCGCAACAGACTTGCTACATATGTTTTGTGAGAGTGCAGATGAACAAGCAAAAACAGTCAAACCCAGAGAAGATCAAAATTCTTATTGACAGTGTTTTGCTAAATGTTAATATGAATACCTCTATATATAAAATTCAGTGTGCACATGGTGTTGTCACTGGGCAGAATATTGCACAGCACAAGATTTTTGTGCACACTGGTCATTATAAATTAGAAGGAACATTGTCCCTAGTAAAACAAGTTGTTCTCTGGACCTTACAATCTACGTACAGTACCTCAGTATGATCTTGCACCTTATTGTTTCCCTGTACTGCACTTCCTCTGTAGCTGTTACACTTTATTCCACATTGTTATTGTTTTTACCTTGTTCTTGCTCGATGCACTGTGTAATGATTTGATCCATATGAACAGCATTTGAGATGAGCTTTTCACTGTATCTCAGTTCATGTGACAATAATAAACCAATTCCAATTCCAATTTGTAAAGTCAATTGAATGAGCAATCTGTGTTCTGGTCATCTGGTTCCATTCATATTATGTTTCAAGTTAGCTGTTTGGCATGACTGAATGCCTTATCTGTCCATTAATCTGTCAAGAACAGAAGTAGAAATCAGCAATTTGTGTGGACAATAAGCTAACAATTTGTGCAGAATCCTACAAAGTGGATCTAATCAAAGATGATTGAGCAATTAGGTAATTTTGTGGTAATGCTTCATAGTAAGGTTAAAGGGATATTCCTTGGCCAGTTACTGAAGACATTTCATAGCTGTGACAGTGCAAAAGGAGAGAGAAATTACAGTAGATCATTGTCTTTCAGTGAGGTCAGAGCAAACCAGAAAACCATGGCCGTTTTCAAATTATTTTTCTTTAACATTCAATATTTCACTCCTGCAATTCACCTTATGTTTTCAGAATGTGAAACATACCTTGGAGAGCAGTATTTGCTGTAAGTCTAGTACCTTGTATATCTTTGATTTTAATGGAAAAGCATTGAATGTGTTCAAACTGTGAAATAAGTTGTATTGTGCAGCAATTCTTCAATTAATAAATCTGTTGAGAGAGAAAATAATTCAGCAATGATTGAATGGTGGAGAAGTCTTGATAAGCCAAATAGTTTAATTCTACTTCTCTATAGTACATACTTATTGTTTTATGGATAATCTGAAGAAATAACTGCTGGTGGTGGTTTGGAGAATTCATTTATGTACACATTTTTGTTAGTCTTCTTGACCTTGACCATGACCATGTGCATGCACAATCTGAGTAATGGATGTATGTGCATGCCAGGCTCATGAAGATAACATCACATGACGGCCTCCCACATGAAATGAAGTCAACAGAGTGAAGTATTTTTTTGGACATAACTAAGCTAACATTCCTAGATTATATCTCAGGATAGCAACCAGAATCAGCCATCAGAGAACCAATTTCATTTTGCTTTATTTCCTTTTCTTCCAGTTGAATATCCTTCATTTCTAATTCCATTAGAATTCCCATGTTGATCATGCTGTGACTGGTTACATTCTTCGAGTCTGCTCTGGCTTTTCAATAAAAACTTGTATTTGTTCTGATCTTTGGTGATAACTGAAGTTCCCAGTCCAATCCCAGCCCTTGCTTCTTCTGCAACACGAAAATCATGTATCTATCACATCCTTTATTGCACGTGAACATGTAGATATGTAGAAATTGAGGAAATGGATGAATTTTGATAATTCACTCAGAGTTAGTAAGCATATCAGCTGAGATAATCTTAACCCTTTCTGTAGTATTCCATAAAGCAAATATTACCATTGCAGGAAAATAAAGGAGTGGTTACAAACTGCACCACCAATGAGAATTTAGAAACAATATTTACTGCATTAATTATTTCTGTAAGTACAGCGCAGAGAGAGAATATGAGGGTCTTCTGTTTGAAACAGAAAACACCTCTATCCTTGGATTGTATGTAGTAAGGTAGAATTGTGCATTAAAACAACTGATGAATTTTATCTATTCATCATTTTAAGAACTCCATTAAGCCTTCAGCAACATCAGCATGAAACTTGTGATACAGACAATGATTTATAACTTTGTGAATCAGAAGAAAATGCTCAATCAGATATTGAACAGGAAAATATACACTGAGTGTACGTTCATGGTCTTCTGCTGCTGTAGCCAATCCACTACAGGGTTCAACATGCAGTGCACTCTGAGATGCACTTCTGAACACAACTGTAGTAATGTGTGGTTATTTAAGTTACTGTCACTTTCCTGTCAGCTTGAAACAGTCTGGCCATTCTCCTCTGACCTCTCTCGCTAAGAAGGCATTTTCACCCACAGAACTGCCACTCACGGGATTCTTTTTTTTTCCACAGAGACTATTTCTAGAGACTGTTTTGCATGAAAATTCCAGATCAGCAGTTTCTGAGATACTCAAACCCCATCTGGCACCAACAATCATTCCATGTTCAAAATAACTTAGATCTTCCTCGTCCTGATGATTCGTCTGACTAACAACTGAATCTTTTGGTCATGCCTGCGTGCCTTAATACATTGAGTTGCTGCCACATGTAAATATTTGTATTAACCTAGAGGTGTACAAGTGTACCTAATATAAAGTGGCCAGATGGTATCAGTGACCAATGGTGACATCTTGCAGACAGCTTTCAAAATTACTGGATACTTCTTCTTCCCCCTCCTCTTCCTTCTCTTCCTCCTCCACTGAACTGTGATCTATTGCAGGCTGTGATTTACCTTTTAAGAATGTATTTTTCAGCCAATTGAATGACCTGGCACTTCTACGATCTCCTGAGGAATTTGGCATGGCTGAGCTTCAGTGATGATTCCTCATAGCGGAACTCTGTGTCAGTTCCCTTACTCCACAGCAATTAAAGCATCGAGCAAGATTAAAATCATCGATGACAGGAGTGGAAAATGAACAGGTGTTCAGCCCTGCCTGCCTGTGTTTGATCAGTCTCTTCTCACTGCTACCACCAGGCGAAAAGTGCAGGGATCTCGCATCCCTCGCCACATCGTTTGGGAGCAGCTTTTGCCCTGCAACCATTGGGATTCTGCACTGCTCCACTCACCTCAGCGCCAAGCCCATTCCACAGCAGTGGGCTCACTCTGCAGTTCATGTTCCTTGTGTTTTTCTTTACTTTTGTTATTTGCATGATATGATTGAGGCTTGAACGGACTCTGCAGCCATTGGCATAGCACTGAGGACTCACTGTCCGGGTCTCAGAAGTTTTCATTTTCCGTTTACTTTTTACTGTTTGCACAATTTGTTTTGTTTTACTTAATGGCTGCTCGATTGCCTTGTGTGGGGTATTTCTTTGTTTGTGGCTGCCTACAAGAAGACAAATCTCAAGGTTATGTACGGTATGCGTACTCTGATTATAAATGTACTTTGAACTTTGAATTAAGTGTAGTTCATGAGACATTGTCAAAAACGAAAATTGACATTCAAACCTTACACTCACAAATGTAAATCAACAATAGACATAGTGAACAACAAATAGCACACAACAAGGAATGGTAAGGAATAGAGAGAAAGTGATTGAGGATCGCAAGGGTTTCTGGACAGGTCTGAAAGAGCAACCAATCTCACTAGATGCTCTGAGATCTTTTTTTCTCTACTTTGAATGGGGAATAATTTAATTTCATTATTGATCAGCAGTTCTTCCTAAAATGTAGATAGGGCTGGTAGCTGGGGAAACAGGGGACTGTAATATTATTGATTGTTGGGGGAAAGGAAGGAAGGTAAACATACTGAATTTGGCCATTGCCAGGCTCCTGCACTAACACTTGCCATATATTAGCAGAAAATTGCTTGCCCTTTTGTGATTGCATTTTAAAATAAAGTATATGAATTCAAAGTGCTTTGACATCATAAATTATTATTAAACAGACCTAAATATTTTGAAAAACATTTTAACTAATTTTAATAATGTGCTATGTTAGTGGGAGTGTGGAATGAGCTGCCAGATGAAATAGTAAATGTGGGCTCACTTTTGACATTTAAGAAAAACTTGGACAGGTACATGGATGAGAGGTGTATTGGGGGGATATGGTCCAGGTGCAGGTCAGTGGGACTAGGCAGAAAAATGTTTCAGCACAGCCAAGAAGGGCCAAAAGGCCTGTTTCTGTGCTGTAATGTTCTGTAATCAGTGGGCTGAGGAGGGGAAAAAGGATCAGACAAGATTGAATGGAGGAACAGACTCAATGGGCCAAATGGCCTAACTCTGCTCCTATGTCTTATGGTCTTATTAATAGAAAATGAAGCCATAATTAATTTATGCTTTATCCTTTTAAACCTTGTCCATACCTAACCTCATGTAAGTCACATTTGGATGAAAATTGAAGGAATGGAAGAAGAAAGGTTCCGCCATGAAAAGTTATTTCTGGAGTTTTATTTTTAAAATAATGTTTCAATCTGATGAGCTGTGAAATACTAGCTTGCCAAATTGAATTTTCTAAAGGGTACACTTCAGCCAAACACACTGTGAAATATAAACATGTTGCATTGTTGCATTGAGTTACTAAAATAGGGTGGATTAAATGGATTAACTTCACAGAAGCTAAAAATAGGGAACTTTCTAAGAAGCTACATAATTGGGCCACAGAGCATTGGGGAGTTATGGATGTCCTTGGATTGACACGAAAACTAATGCCATATGATATCGTCGAGAATGAAGCAGGGCTTCTGAAATTGGGTTTATCTTAATATTAATTTTTTTGTAAGGTAGAAATAATCTCAGGTAACAGAATATTCATTATTTGTTGTTATCTCAAAGGTGAAAGAAAATTTTCCAATCCCCTCAGCACATGGGTGCCTTAAAATACTGTTGAACAGCAAGGGCTAGTTTGGTGCTTCATCTGGTGAGACTGCAACATCTGCGTTTGAGTAAATTGTTCAAGGAATACATATTTTGTCCTTATTGTTTTAGAACTTCTCCTGAAATGTAGTTTATTGCAAATCTCTACCTAGTTTTAAACTTCTAACCCTGGGATGAGTGTAGAATTCCTGTACATGCTCCTGGCAATAAGTTACCATCGAACAAAGAGATAACAATGCAAGTTACTTTATCCTTTCATGAGAAAATAAAAAGGGATTACTATATATAGATGCTGTCATAGACTTAATGGGCAGGAGATTTACTTTTGTGGTGTACACCTCAAAGTCTTAAATGAAGCATAATTACAGAAGCACATTTTCTATAAGTTACCTAAGATTTATGGTAGAATTGTGCACCCTGTTGACTAAAGGGTATGTGTTGAGCCAAGGGAGCCTCAGGTCAGACATCCAAATCCACTTGACTCCAAGTCATTGACTTATATTCTGAAGGCATTCAGTAACAGAAACTTAGAAAACCTACAGCACAATACAGGCCCTTCAGCCCACAAAACTGTGCCGAACATACCCTTACCTTAAAAATTACCTAGGGTTACCCATAGCCCTCTATTTTTCTAAGCTCCATGGATCTATCCAGGAGTCTCTTAAAAGACCCTATCATATCCGCCTCCACCACCGTCACTGGCAGCCCATTCCACACACTCACCACTCTCTGAGTAAAAAACTTATCCATGACATCTCCTCTGTACCTACTTCCAAGCACTTGAAAACTGTGCCCTCTCGTGATAGCCATTTCAGCCCTGGGAAAAGTCTCTGACTATTCACACAATCAATGCCTCTCATCGTCTTGTACACCTCCATCAAGTCACCTCTCATCCTCCGTCGTTCCAAGGAGAAAAGGCTGAGTTCACTCAACCTATTATCATAAGGCATGCTCCCCAATCCAGGCAACATACTTGTAGATCTCCTTTGCAACTCTTTCCATGGTTTCCACATCATTCCTGTAGTGAGGTGACCAGAACTGAGCACAGTACTCCAAGTGGGGTCTGGCCAGGGTCCTATATAGCTGCAACATTAACTCTTGGCTCTTAAACTCAATCCCATGATTGATGAAGGCCAATGCACCATATGCCTTCTTAACCACAGAGTCAACCTGCACGGCAGCTTTGAGTGTCCTGCGGACTCAGACCCCAAGATCCCTCTGATCCTCCACACTTCAAAAGTCTTACCGTTAATACTATATTCTGCCATCATATTTGACCTACCAAAATGAACCAGCTCACACTTAACTGGGTTGAACACCATCTGCCACTTCTCAGCCCAGTTTTGCATCCTATCAATGTCCCGCTGTGACCTCTGACAGCCCTCCATACTATCCACAACACCCTCAACCTTTGTGTCATCAATGTCCTTGAGAGGGGTGAGTTAGCTGAAAGGTGTTATTGAAGAGAGTTTATTACTCTTACTATGAAGTTGTCAGAACAACAGGAAATGGAGAATAATGATTATAGAGTCATAGATTCATAGAAAATTTATGACACAGCAGGGTAACTTTGAGTGTGTGGTGTCTGCACTGGTTATGAAGGATCTCTCAGTCTAGTATCACCTTCCTAAAACCATAGATCATGTGACATTGGAGCAGAATTAGGTCATTTGGCCCAGTAAGTCTGATCTGCCATTCAATCATTGCTAATTTATTTTCCTCTCAACACCATCTCCCAGCTTCCTGCAGTAAACTTCGACATCCTTGCTAATCAAAAACATATTAAACTCTGCTTTAAAAATACCCAATGACTTTTCCTCATCCGTGGCTAAAGAAATTCCTCCTCAACTTTATTCTAAAGGGATTTCTGTCTATTCCAAGGTCCTCAACTCCTCCACTATTGGAAACATCTTCTCTGCATCTACTCTATCTCCACCTTCAGAAATGCAATAGTTTCAATGAGATCCATGCCACCCACCCACCCACCCCCCCAATTCTTCTGAACTCCAGCAAGTACAGGCCCAGAGACATGAGATGCTCCTCACACATTAGCCATTTCATTCCTGGGAACATCTTCTTAAACCTCCTCTGTACCCACTCCAATCAGGCCCCAAACTGCTCACACTACTCCATATGTAGTGTGACCAATGCCTTATAAATCCTCATCATTACCTCCTTGATTTTCTATTCTAGTCCTCTCAAAATGAATGTTGACAATGCAGTTGCCTTCCTTACTACTAACTCAACCTGCAAGTTAACCGTTAGTGAATTCTGCACTGGGATTCTTAAATCAGTTAGTGTTTGCACTAGTTATATAGCCCAATAGGTCACAGCTCATCAAGTACACTAATTAAATGTACTGAGTGTTTGTCTGCACCATGCCTTTCAGGCAGAAAGTTCCAAACACCACCAATATCCAAATGAAATCTTTTTCCACCATGTCCCAATTTCTTTATATCTATGCCTCTGTCAGGGCACTGGGGTGGGGATCCAATCACAGACCTAGTACTATGCACTCAATAATATTAATTGAGTAACAAATCCCAAAGTGCAAAGTAAGTCAGTGTCAAAGTTCAGGCAGAGATCAAAACATCCAGAGAAATCCAAAAACCAGAATCAGGAAACAGGCAGGGCCGATAGACAGACAGATGCTGGAAAGGCTCAGGAAAATTCATTGGTACAAACTGGCAACAAACAGGTGATAACACAGGACTGAAATACACTGACCAATAAACAGAGAGGCAGATGATAGGTGGAGCACAATGAGGCAGAAGTGGCAGCAAAACAGGTAATAATGAGAAACAGGTGAGAGGCGGAGCACTCAGTGATACAGGGGCCAGAGTAGAGCAGGAGTGGTGACAAGAGCACATGGGGCATGAAAACAAAGAGGAGCACATAGTAATACAAAACCACAGACTGATGGCGAGGGGAAAAGATAAGATAAAGTTCAACTGGGGGTACTGAGAGCCTCCTCTTTTTCATCTCTATTAAATGCTTCCAAAATACCCTTGCCTGAGAAGTGATATGGATCCACTCCAATTGGCCCACTGGCACAAAAAGTCTACAATAGATGCCATCTCGGTGGGTCTTCACTTAACCCCAGAACATCTGGACAGAAAGGGTGGATATATATGGATGTTCTTCATCGACTACAGCTGAGCATTCAATCCTATTATCCTCTCAAAGCAAATCAATAAGCTTCAAGAACTTGGCCTTAATAACTCCTTGTGGAATTGGAACCTTGATTTCCTCACTTGAACATCACAATCAGTTTGAATTGGTGACAACATTCTTCTTTACAACAATTTCAATCCTTGTAAATATACTTGTAAATTTGTTCTTTATCCAATTCAATGCAAACATATGTATTTTCCTCAACCTGGGGACCAAACTCTGTGCAGTATAAAAATGTCATGTGATTAATGTATACAATTCTAGTATAACTACATGGATTACAACCAAATGTTTAAATTGGCAGATATGAATAATGAGTTAGGGTCGTACAGTGTGGAGCCAGGGTATTTGGCCCAACTTGGCCACATGGGCAATGAAGCCTAATTACACTAATCACATTTGCCTTAATAAAACCTGCATCTCTCATCTCCTAAGCAATACATACAAAACGCTGGAGGAACTCAGTGGTTAGACAGCATCCATGGAAAACAGTAAACAGTCGACATTTTGGGCTGTGCCTTTCACCAGATCCTGTGTGTTGCTTTGGATTTCCAGTATCTGCCGATTTTCTCATGTTTGGGATCTATCAACTCCTCTTTCTTTCTAAGTACTTTGTACAGACATCTTTTAAATGTAAAGCACACCTGCCTTTCCCACCTTCCTGGCAGCTTGCTTCATTTAACCACTACCTTCTGTATGAAAATATTTCCTCTCAGAACTCCTTTAAATTTTTCCTTTCTCACCATAGACATATGCAATATAATTTTAGGCTCCCCTGTAATAGGTTAGAAATAATCTACCCTTCATGATTTTATAAACCTGTATAAGATCATCCCCCAGCCTCCGACATTCCAATGAGAATAAACCTAACCTTTAGAATATCTCCTGTAAGTAAATTCCTCCATTCTGGGCATCATGCTGATACAGTCTTTCTAATGTTACCCACAAGATCTGTGTTGCAGCAGCAATTATTCACTGTACTAGTGGTTTTGAAAGCTCCAACTTTGATAATTGCACAAAAAACTATGAGTTTCCAAACAGTATTGATTGAAGAATTAAGTTACAAGGATAAGTGAGCATGGGGCAAACCAGAGGCAAATGGGTGTCAGTGCAAGCAATTGTGGTGTGGAGGTAAACAGGTTAGAAAAGATTACATTTTTTATGATAAAAGATTACAAATGCTTGAACGTCTGCAGTAGTGCAGTGGTTAGCACAGCCTCCAATTTAACCCTAGCCTAACCACAGGACAATTTACAATGGCCATCTAACCTGTACGTCTTTGAATTGTGGGAGGCAACTGGAGCACTTGGAGGAAAACAGTGTACTCCATGGGTGGGATGTACAGTGTCTTTACAGTTGATGTCAGAATTGAACTCCAATCTCTAAATCCCCAAGCTGTATTAGAGTCTGTCTAACCTCTATGCTTCCGTGGTGCCAGGAGTCCTCAGATTGTGTTGGTCATTAACGCAAATGACACATTTCAGTGTTATGTTTTGATATTTTCATGTACATAAAGATAATACATCTTTATACATGATTAAAATATTGTGGACAATTGCATAAAATAAACAAAATTTGTAATTGGATGCAGGTCTTTGTAACTAGTTGAAAGTTAAAAGTTAGGCTATAGCTATATCAAGGTTAAATTACAAACACAAAACATTTAGTTTGTGGAAATATAAAATAATACAAGAATTGCTGAAGACACTCAGTGTGTCAGGCAGCATCTGTTAAGAAGAAGCAGCATTAATATTTCTAGTCAATTTAAATGAGTAAAGTTAAATAAAGGAGTTTATCACAAAAAGATGTGGCAAGGGCTGGAGAGAATACAAAAGGTTTCCTACAGAGTAGAAGGCAGGAAAGGAAAAAAATGACAAAAGAGCTGATCAGAGTGGGGTGAAGGGATTTGTAAATAACCAAATGGAGGTCCAGAGGAAGATATAAATGAAAGCAGATGAATAGCTATCTGAAATTATCATCCAAAATTGGCATCTTGGATTGGGTTGCAGCTTGTTAGTGCTGTAATACACTCCTGTCTGAGCTTTCCTGGGAGTGTGTCTTTGACCTAACGGATATTCAGGACCAATGTATTTCTGTGTATTGCAGATAAGAGGTGAAATTGGTCTTCAGCAGTGACACAAAATAGCCAATAATGAAAAGGCAGTTTGTATTAGACACCATCTGCTCAGACAGAATGTAAAACAGGCTGACAATTTGTTATTGTCCTATCTGTCCTGCCAACAAAGACCAATTTCATCCCTTTAAATTTCAATATATCAGAGGGCATTTTCTTGTTCAGCTTAATTTTTTTTCTATTAAGTGTTCTTATTTTCTTTTCATAAGGTAAAAATAATAGCCATTATTCTCAATAAGAATGTCTTTGATAGTGGATTCGAGTCATCTATTCCTGTTCACATTAGGCTATTTTTTATGAGAATATGAGAGTGAAGGCTAATGCTGAGATGTGAAATTTATTCTACTTTTTCTTCTAAGATCCATTCAACATCAATTTGCACCTAAAAATGAACATTTAGCAGAATTTCTTGTTATATTCAAAAATGGCGATGATGTATTAATGCAGATAATGGCAAAGGTAAATTTTAAATTTCACCTTCAGTGATATGATAAAATGAGATATATGTAATAACTGTTTCTTTGAGTTGAATATATTTAATACCATAAGCAGAAAAGTGCACAGATATCTTTGATCAAATGATGTGTAGTAGTCATAGAAGTAGGTTTTGACTCTTTACCATAAGACAATAATTACTCTGTTAAGATCACTAACTGTTTCATCAGCAGCACTGTGCATAAATTGTGAATTATTTTTTCATTCTCTCAACTAATCATGAAATTTAAAACAAATGTTTGGTAATTGTAGATTGTTTGAATTAATTCCTCATTGTAAATTCTTAACTTCCCATTATATATATACATTTTTAAATAGCACTCATATAAAAGTACCTAAGCCAAATCATTAAATAATTCGCTCAGCTGTTTTGCCCTCATATAAGACAGGTGATGATAATTTCATTTTACAGATCTTTCTCTATGCCCAGCCTTCGTTCCTCAACAAATTTAACATGGCTTTCATTTTTTTATATAAAGTGACATTTTTAATGCCTAGGAAATAAATGTATTCTCAAATATGAGGACTTTTTGTACCATTCTCTTCACCTACATCTGGTGGCAGACTAAGAGCACACATGGGAACCGAATGTGTCAATAATCTCTCACATGAAAGGGATGTATTGGAGAGATTAGAATGCACAAGGCTTTTGAATAGACTTTGGGGGTTAACTGAAGGATTACCTAGCTGCTGCTGGCATTGAATCCATGTGTTTTCCTCAGATAGTTTCCATTTGAAGAGATGTTTGCAATCTTTGCTTTTCCATGGCAAAATTGAACAGTCAACAAACAGAAATGTTCCAGCACAAATAGTGGATTTATCTATCAGCTCTTTCCTGTGCTAGATCCAGCATAATTAAATCCTACAAAAGTAATCTGATTCAAGTCCATCATTAGTCATGGCAGTTTAGTTTCTCAATTATCTCAATAGTGAACCTGATATTATTACAGTAATTGCTATGGACTGGATAAAATCTCTGAAAATTACTGTGTGAAGGAAATAGAAAATTCTCTGTCATCCCAGCAGCTTGTCTACAAATATTACGGCATATTTACCATGTTTATTTTTGCCCCTATTGATGAAAATAACCTGCAGCTATTAAAATTGTACAATAATCCTCTCAGCACTGTTCTCAGTTCTCTCAACTTTCATTGTGTTGCGTTTTATCCAATCCATGTAATAAAGCAGTAATAAAGTACCTTGTCATGTGTTATTTATTATGATATTTTCTCTGAAATTAACACAACACATACACACGTATGTCTGTTTTTGTAATTGCACATAGTTTACATATTCTGAAACTCTCCATTTAACAACAGAATGGTAAATTTTATGCCAAGGATGCAATTGCATTTATAATAACCACTGTTAATACTGTGAACAGAAAGATAACCAGAAGACAAGAGCCTGACACTGCTGTTGTCTGCTCAGAGATGGAAACTTTATCATTAGTGTGTTACTTTTGTGCTGCAAAGAAATAAACAAATCTGCTTTTATTTTTGACTCCAGGGCAATTCACCAATTTTTCCCAAACTGAAGGTTATCAAAAGAAATTATTTATTGCCAAAGTACTTTTCTAGACAACATTTCTACTTGAACTTTGGAAATTATTTTTTCCTCTGCACCTCTCCATATGTTACGAAATTCAGGCAGTTTGCTGTTTGTTGAGTACATTGAATTTCCCGCCACTCAGTAGCTTTATTGGTAGATTGGTCGTTACTAAGATTCCAAACTCTGACTTTGGATGACAGTGTATTGCTTCATAATATGTCCATCATTTTGCCAACTGCTGGTAAACAGTAGGATTCTAGTTTTGCCTCTGTGTCGTGGAAAGCATTGTATGTTATGTGTGCCATTGCAGAATGTTTTTGCATTCGTTGATGCAATATAGAGTTCTATACAGATGAATGAATTGAATGAGTCAACACCATATTTTTGTATTAGTCTAGATGAATTTTATCTTACATTTTGGGAGAAAGTAGTCTAAAATATCACATAGGATTGTGGCAAGTTGATGAAGTAGAATTTAGCTTTGGTTGAAATAGCAGTGAGCCCTTAGGGCATGTTAGTCTCTAAATCCAACAAAAAATAAAACTACATTGGATTTGTTGTTGTTTGTGGAGCAACGTCTAAGCTATTCCGAGGTAAGGTAAATTCTATCTATTTTTCACCTTTTCAAAAAGATCTGCTGACATGGGTATAGGCAATCTGGAATTCTCTTCACAAGGAAACAGTGAAAGTTGGAAAAATTGAGTTTTCATTCTGAGATGGAATGTTTTTTGTTGAGTAAAAATATCAAGGTGCTATGAAGATAAGGCTGGAAAACAGATCAGTCCTGACTTAATTTAATGGCTGGGGATGTCTATTGTACTAAATGGCCTATTTCAGTGTTAACTGGCACAGGAGCACACCAATACAGCTTGTATTAAACCAAAATTTTAAGAAGAGGTAAAAGAAAACAAGGAACTTACAGGCCAGTTAGCCTGATGTCAATAGGAAGGAAAATGCTACAGCTATGATTAACAAGAGTCACCATGGGATTTAGACTGCAATAATAGGATTAGGCAGAACTAATATGGATTTATGAAATCATATTTCCAAATCTATTCCAATATTTGAGGTTTTAATTAATAAGGGAAGTCAGTGACTGTTATGTATTTGGATTTTCAGAAGGCTTTTGAAGTTGTATAAGTTGTTGGTGAGGCCTAATTTGAAGTATTGTGTGCAGTTCTAGTCACCTACCTACAGGAAAGGTATCAATAAGATTGAAAGAGCTCAGAAAATACACAAGGATGTTGCTAACACTTGAGAATTTGAGTTATTGGTGAAGGTGTTGAACAGGTTAGGACTTTTATATTGGAAGGAGGAGAATTGATATAGAGGTATACAACATTATAAGGAGTGCGGATTAAATAAATTCAAGTAGGCTTTTCACACTGAGGTTGGGTGAGACTAGAACTAAAGGTCATAGGTTTAGGTGAAAGGTGAAATGTTTAAGGGGAACAGGAGTAAGAGCTTTTCCACTCAGTGGGAGGATATTTCCTGTTGTGGGGGAGTCTAGGGCCAGAGGGCACAGCCTCAGAATTGAAGGATGTTCATTTAGAACAGAGAAGAGGAAAGATTTCTTTTGCCAAAGGGTGGTGAATCTATTGAATTCATTGCCATAGATAACTGTGCAGGCCAAGTAATTGGTTATATTTAAGGCAGAGGTTGATAGACTCTTGATGAATAAGGGTGTCAAAGGTTACGTGCAGAAGGCAGGAGAATTGGGTTGAGAGAGATAAATCAGCCATGATGGAATGGCAGAGCGGACTTAATTAGATGAATGGCCCAACTGTCCTCCCAGGTCTTATGGTGCAAGTGTAGAATGTGCTACCAATGGAAGTGGTGAATGCAGCTTTGATTTTAACAATTAAGAGAAGTTTGGATAAGTACGTGGATGGGAGAGCTATGGTCCAGGTGCAGGTCTGGTAGAGTAATAGTTCAGAATGATCTAGAAGGATTGAAGGGTCTGCTTCTACACTGCAGTTCTCTGTGACCCTAAGGTGTCATATAAGGTTATTAAACAAAATTGGATCACATGGGATTGGGGCAATTTGAGACGTGTTAGTGAACAAAAACAAACACACCACTTGCAGGCTGGAAAGCTGTACTTAGTGGGATGTGGTGGAGTTGGTGCTTGATGCCTCAGTTGTTTACAATCAGTTATAACATTTGGAGTCTTTTGAGCAGCTTTGGACTACGTATCTAAGAAAGGATATGCTGGCATTGGAGAGGGTCCAGAGGAAGTTTGTGAGAATAATGCCAGGAATAAACATATTAATGTATGAGAAGCATTTGATAACTCTGGGACAGTACTTGCTGTAGTTTAAAACAATGATGGGGATATCTCATTTTAACCTATTGGGTATTGTAAGACCTAGATAGAATTGATGTAATGAGGATGTTTCCAATAGTGGGAGAGTCTAAGATGAAAGTTCCTAAATGTTGAATTAATTGCCATGGTTGGTGGTGAAGGACAAAATATTAAGTGTATTTCAAAGGGAGGTTAATAGGTTCTTGATTAGTAACAGCATCAAAGGTCACAGGAAGAAAGCCATAAAACATGGCAGAGCAGACTCAATGGACCAAATGGCTTAATTCTGGGTCTATGTCTTATGGTCTTACAGATGTAGATGAGGAAACCAATTGCTATGCAGCCAAGTCTGTTGTTGATACAAAACAATGCTGCAGTCTGAACTGTTAGGATGGGCCCTATCATAGCTTAGCAGTTAGCACAATGCTGTTGTGCTATAGAGACTTTTTGGTACACGGATGAAAGAAAAATGGAGGACTATGTGGGAGGGAAGGATGAGATTGATCTCAGAACAAGTTAAAGGGTCAAATCTTGGACAAAAGGGCTGCAATGTGCTCTACTGGTCTTTGTTATATGTTCATATATGACTTAAATGCAGATATCACAGGCAAGATTGCTAAATTTGCTGATGTTGAATGAAGAAATAAGACGCTAAGCTGTAGATATGGTATAAGTGGTCTACAAAGGAATATTGATACATCTGCCACACTCTGCTAGTTAGCAAAGATATGAGGAATACAGCATAAAATGAAGCTTGGCTTTGGCAGGTCTTTTTTAAAGAATGGGTTTTTATTAAGAGGATGAGTTTGTGGAACCCTGAGCTGCAGATGGATTTAAGTGTTTTTGTGTATGATCCACAAAATGATAATCGGAAAAATGAAATGACCTAATAGCTTTTGTGTAGGAAATTAAATGCTAAAGCGGGAAGTGGCAGATGGAATCCAACGCAGATAAGTGAGAACTGGTACATTCTGGTAGGTCAAATTTGAAGATAGAATATAATATTAATGGTAAGACTCTTGGCAGTGTGGAGGATCAGTAAGATCTTGGGGCCCGTGTCCATAGAACGCTCAACGCTGCTGTGCAGGTTGACAGTGTTATTAAGAAAGCGTATGGTGTGATGGCCTACAATAACCATGGGATTGAGTTCAAGAGCTGCGAGGTAATGTTAAAGCTATATAGGACCTTAGTTAGACCTGACTTGGAGTACTGTGTTCAGTTCTGGTCCCCTCACTACAGGAAGGATGTGGATACTATAGAGAAAGTGAAGAGGAGATTTACAAGGATGTTGCCTGGATTGGAGAGCATGCTTTATAAGAATAGGTTGAGTGAACTTGGCTTTTTTTTCTTTGCAGTGATGGAGGATGAGCGGTGACATGATAGAGGTGTACAAGATGATAAGGGGCATTGATCGTGTGGATAGCCAGAGGCTTTTTCCCAGGGCTGAAATGTCTAACATGAGGGGACATAATTTTAAAGTGCTTGGAAGTAGGTACAGAGGGAATGTCAGAGGTAAGTTTTTCACACACAGAGTGGTGGGTGCATGGAATGCACTGCCAGTGAAGATGGTAGAGGCAGATACAATAGGGACTTTTAAGAGACTCTTGGATAGGTACATGGAGCTTAGGAAAATAGAAGGCTACACGGCAGGGAAATTCTAGACAGTTTCTAGATCTGATTACATGGTCAGCACAACGTTGTGGGCCAAATAGCCTGTAATGTGTTGTAGATTTTCTATGTTCTAAGTTATGCTTCAGTTCCATAGGACACTGATGAATCCACATCTGGTGGCTTATATACAGTGACAATCAGATCTGCACTGCAATCCATTAAGAATTAATTGTAGAAATTATAGTGCCTTGAAAAAGTATTCAGAACCCACAACTACTTTCACAGTTTGCTGTCTCATTTTCTAAATCTAAAATATATTGAAGTAGGAGCTCAGTGCAGTCTATCATGAAAAAGTGGAAATCATATGAAACCACAGCCACACTATCTAAGTCAGGCTGCCCCAAGAAACTTAATTGTCAGAGAAGAATGACATTTGTAAAAGAGGCCACTGAAACACCAACAGTCACTCTGGGTGAGTTGCAGGAATCATTGGCTGCAACTGGAGATGAAATTCAATGGCTCCACAAAATTCTAAGGCCTTGCACTAAAAGGGTATTTATGGAGTGGCAAGGGAGAAGCCCAGGATTAAAAAAAAAAGCATATCCTTGCCTGTAAAGATTTTGCAAAATTACACTTAGAAGATACTATAAAGATATGGAAGAAAATCTTGTGTTTGGATGAGACTAAAGTGGAACTTTTTGGCCTCAACAATAAGCAGCATATGTGGTGTAAATCTGACACTGCACGTCAGTCAGGTAACACCATCCCTACTGTAGAGTACGGTTGAGGTAGCTTCATGATAGGGAGATGTTTTTCCACAGCAGGGACTAGAAATCTGGTCAGAATTCATAGGAAGATGAATGTTACTAAATACAGAGATCCTGGATAAAAACATGCTATCCTCAGCCAGAAAAACTAAACTGGGGAGGAAGTTTATCTTTCAGCAGGACAATGACCCAAAGCACACTGCTAGAGTAACCATGAAGTGGCTTCAAATGAAGAAAATTGATGTCCTTGAGTGGCCCAGTCAGAATGCTGACCTTAACCCAGTTGAGGCCTCAAGGTTGCTGTCCACACTACTCCACAACAAATCTGGCACAGCTTGAGCAATTTTGCAAGGAGAAGTGGGCAAATCATGCTCCGTCATGTTGTGCAAAGCAAATAGAGACTTAATCAAAAAGACTACTGGCAGTATTAGCTACAAGAAGTCATTCAACTATATGACCAAAAGGGGGTGAATGACTAACATTACAGTTTTTTGAATTTTTTGTTTTCAATGCTTTACAATTTTCCCTGGGTTTTTTTTTTGGGGGGGGGGGGGGGCTCTACTGTGGAAAAAAAGGATCATGTGATTCACTAATAAAAATTCTCATTTGGGGGCTGAATACTTTCACAAGGCACTGTACATTATTGCTCTCATTTTAAAATGCACATAAACATATTGGAAATAGTTCAGAGAAAATTTACTGGATTGATATGTGTTCAGTGCCTACTATGGAATGGCTGAACAGGTCTGGCTTGAATATATTGTAAATCTGAAGAGTGAGAAGTGATAAAATATACAAGATTCTGAACAATCAGAGACGGTGGGTGTAGTGTTACGATATGGCATCAATGAATATAGAATTGAGACAAGTTTGTCATAACAAATAAAACATTTATTAAACACTGCTCAAAAAAACCCCAAAAGTAAACAAACGACTAACTTAACCGGAAGTCGGCTGCTATACGGCAGCTCGTACAGTTCTTAAATGGGAAATGCGAACTCAGTTCTTTAAAGTAGTAGATGTAAAAGTCCTTTTTTTTAAACAATATTTTTATTCAGAAGAAAAAACAAGATTTACAGAGTGCAACACATAGATACATCTCAACATAAATTGTGTACATTCATATATTGTAATAAAATTGATCAAAATGTTATAGCATAACACATAAAGGTATACCACTCTGTAATCAAAAATTTAAAGATAGGTCATACATCATCAAAGAAATTTTTTATATAAAAAAAGTCAACCCCCTGCCAACTACCAAAGAAAAAAGTTAATGGATGATAATGGATAATTAGAAAACAAAAACATTCGCTTAAAAAGTGAAGATAGAAATATACATAAAGGTCTGTGCACTGTTAAACTTTATAAATTGGAAAAGTAATTTAGGAAAGGTCCCCAGATATCCTAAAAAGATTGTTTCGAATTTAAGACTGAGCAGCAGATCTTCTCTAAATTTAAATAAGACATAATATCACGTAGCCATTGCAGATGTGTAGGAGGGGTAGACTCCTTCCATTTAAGCAAGATTGCTCTCCTTGCTAAAAGAGAGGTAAAAACTAAAACCTGTAGGTTAAGAGTATTTAAAGTTATATCTTCATTTGCAATAATACCAAACAAGGCAGTAAGGGGATTTGGGTCAAATTGGACCCTAAGAAGTTGTGAGATGGTATGGAATACTTCCTGCCAAAACTTTTCAATTTTAGGGCAAAACCAAAACATATGAATTAAAGAGGCATCAGCAGAGTTGCATTTATTACAAAGTGGAGAAACGTTCGGATAAAAACTAGACAGCTTCTGTTTAGAAATGTAAGCTCTATACACCACTTTAAATTGTAGAAGAGAATGACGGGCACAGAAAGATGATTTATTAACCTGTTTAAGAATTTTATTCATCAGAAATCTGACAATTTAGATCATCCTCCCAAGCTTTTTTTATTTTATCTAAAAAGTCTTGTCTAGAATCAATCAACAAGTTATAGATACCGGTAATAGAACCATTAACAAAAGATTTTAAATTTAAAAGATCGTCCAGTAAATTTTTATCAGCACCTATAGGAAAAGTAGTTAATTGAGAACGTAAGAAATCTCTAATTTGAAGGTTTCTGTAAAAATGTGTTTTTGGCGGTGCAAATTTAGTTGACAATTGGTAAAATGAAGCAAAAGACCCTGAGATAAACAAGTCCCAAAAACACTTAATACCTAGTTCATCCCAATCCTTAAAGACTTTGTCAGTCATGGAAGGGATAAAAAAATAATTAAGGAGAATGGGAGATGATAATGAAAAATTCGCTAAACCAAAAAATTTTCTAAATTGAGACCAGATCCTTAAACTTTGCTTAACAATTATGTTATCTGTTGTTTTATTTGCTGAAAAAGAAGAGTATGATCCAAGAAGAGAGACAATAGAGGAATTTTTTACAGAATTACCTTCTAAGGAGACCCTTAATGGGCAATCTTTACGATAAATATAATAGGACCAAAAAGTAATATTCCTTATATTGGCAGCCCAATAGTAAAACCTAGAATTGGGTAAGGCTAATCCACCCATCTCTTTATTTCTTTGTAGGTAAACTTTACTTAAACGAGCTTGTTTATTATTCCAAATATAAGATGTTAAAATTGAATCTAAAGAATCAAAGTAGGTCTTAGGAATAAAAATAGGTAAAGCCTGAAAAAGATATAAAAATTTAGGAAGAATCTTCATTTTAATTGAATTAATTCGGCCAATTAGGGATAAAGAAAGAGGAGACCATTTAGAAAGCATCTTTTTCACATAATTCAATAAGGGGTTTAAGTTTTCTTTAAATAAATTCTTTAAGTTTTTAGTAATTGTTACACCTAGATATGTAAATTGACTTGTAACAACTTGGAATGGAAATTTGGCGTTTGATGACATTAGGTCATTTAAAGGAAATAGCTCACTTTTATGTAAGTTCAGCTTATATCCTGAAAAAAAACTAAACTGGGAAATTAAAGAAAGAACTGAAGGTAAAGAAATTTCAGTTAAGAGCTAAAAAGTAAAATATCATCAGTGTATAACAAAATTTTATGAGTCATACCTTCCCTTAGTACACCAGAAATGTCCTTAGATTCTCGAAATGCTATTACTAAGGATTCTATAACTAAAGCAAAACGTAAAGGACTAAGAGGGCAACCTTGTCTAGTTCCCTGCTGTAATTTAAAGGGTTAGGAATTTGAGAGTTAGTAATAACCTGAGTGGTAGGAGACAAGTAAATTAACTTAACCCAACAAGTAAAATTTGGCCCAAAATTAAACTTTTCTAAGGTCTTAAAAAGATAATTCTATTCAATCCTATCAAAGGCTTTTTCTGCATCTAAGGATAATATACACTCTGATATTTTTTTGGATGGTGAATATATCACATTCAATAACCGACGTATATTAAAATGTGAGTAACGATTTTTAATAAATCCTGTCTGGTCATGTGATATAATAGATGGTAAAATATTTTCAAGTCTTCGAGCTAAGATTTTGGATAAAATTTTTGCATCAACATTTAATGAAGAAATCGGTCTAAATGAAGAACATTCAGCTGGATTTTTTTTTAAGAAAGAGAAATAAAAACTTCATAAAAAGATTGAGGGAGTTTACCTGATTTAAAGGACTCTGATAAAACAGAGAATAAATAAGGTATAAGCAACGTAGTGAAAGTTTTATAACACTCCCCAGGAAAGCCATCAGGTCCTGGGGTCTTACCAGAATGTAAAGCACGGATAGCCTCAGCCACTTCTTCATTGGAAATAGGCTGATCTAACTGTATTAGGCTATCAGCAGACAATGTAGGAATGTTGATATTACTGAAAAAAGCATTCATATAGGTATCATCTGAAGAAGAATCAGACTGATACAACTTAAAGTAAAAGTCTTTAAATACATTGTTAATTTCAGAATGCTCGGATATCTTTATACCATTATCTTTAAAAATTTCTATGATTTGACGATCAACTGTAAAAGATTTTAAGCGATTGGCTAATAAACTACCTGTTCTATCACCGTGAATGTAAAATAGAGTTTTATCTCTTAACAGCTGTCGTTCAATTGAGTAAGTCAGCAGAAGATTATACTTGGATTGGATTTCAATCTGCTTATTATATGTACTTGGATCTGGAGATAGGGCATACTTTCGATCAAGATCTTTTAATATCGCTGCTATGTCAGACCTTTCTTTGTCAGCTTTTTTCTTTATATAGGTAGAGTAAGAGACTTATCATTGTTATTTGATAAAAATTTTCTGAAGTTTTTGAAAAACCATATTACTTTTTTCTTTAAAGAAAATTTTAAAGAAGATACTGCTGGTACTATAGTCTGGGATACCTTTAAAGCATATATTTGTGGAGAAATTATCTCTTACTCTACCCGTGAAAAGTCCAAATGATTTACACAGTCAGTTAGGAGAGACTTTCCTTGAAGTAATAAATTCTCTTATGTGACGTTACTGCTGATCCCAGCCGAAGTATGCCTTCCCGGAAGGATTTACGATGAAGGAAATAAAACAGCTTAAAGGCACTGACCTTCCCTTGATAAAACCTTGCTCCAGTCCTTTCTGCTCTTTAGCAGGGACTATCTTAGACACAGGTTACTAATTCCTTCCAAATAAAGATCAAATAAGGTTGAACCTGTTTACCGCCATCAACACCAACTTTTCTCGATCCTTCAGCTTCCCGCATTTCGATAATTCTTCACTCTCCGACTGGACTTTAACTGGCAACAATTTTCAGAACTGCCAGCACAACGATTCTTACAGTAGAAATTAAAACTCCACTTTTAAAACGAAACTGCATCATAAAATCAAATACGCAGCAGAACAGAGTCACTGACAAATTAAACCACGAACTGACCTACATCACAGGGTGGGGTTCTCCTTTTATATCCTGTTGAAACAGGCTATCACATGACCTCTCACTGGCAGGAAAAGTACATCACTCCACCATCACAAGACCATTACATCATGCCCAGCAGAGCCTCAATTACATCATGGTCATGTGACAGTCACAGGATACTCACGGGGCATGTAACAGTAGAAAGACTATTTCCTCATGAGGGGGAATATAGAAGTGGGTCATAATCCTACATCAATTTAAGCCATAAAAGAGGAAATGTTTTCATACTTGCATAAGCTTGTAAATCAAAGGGCAGAGGGGCATGTCTCTTTGCATATCTTTAAGTAAAAACTAGAAAGGTTCTTGGTAGAGAAATGAGTGTAACATTATTAAATATGTTGGGATTATAATCAGATCAATTGCAGTCTTTTTGAATGGTTTGAAAGCCTGTGATTTATGACACAGAAGTTACATAACACTTATCAAAGGAAATGATCCAATTATCTGTTATTTTTGTTTAGGCACAAAGTCTTTAAGGAATTTATGTCAATGGACCTTTTTTCCAGATCTGGTTCTAACTGGTTGCAGGTTCTCCAGGAGACTCCTTGCAGGATTAGTGATGCATTATTCAATGGGTTCAAATCTGTTTCAATCTCCACAGTGAGAGGTTCCGGAGGATTGAAGGGTTGCAGATGTTGTTCTCTTATTCAAGAAAGGGAGTAGAGATAGCTCAGGAAATTATAGGTCAGTGAGTCTTACTTCAGTGGTTGGTAAGTTGATGGAGAAGATCCTGAGAGGCAGGATTTATGAACATTTGGAGAGACATAATATGATTAGTAATAGTCAGCATGCTGGCGTGTGGCCTAGTGGATGAGGCATTGGTCTATGATCTGAAGGTCACTAGTTTGAGCCTCAGCTGAGGCAACACATTGTGTCCTTCAGCAAGGCACTTAACAACACATTGCTCTGCGACGACACCGGTGCCAAGCTGCTTGGGTCCTAGTGCCCTTCCCTTGGACAACATCGGTGGTGTGGAGAGGGGAAGGCTTGCAGCTTGGGCAACTGCCAGTCTCCCATACAACCCTGCCCAGGCCTGCACCCTGGAAACCTTCCAAGGCGCAAATCCATGGTCTCACGAGACTAACTGATGCCTGTAAAAGTCAGCATGGCTTTTTCAAAGGCCGGTCATGCCTTATGAGCCTGATTGAATTTTTTGAGGATGTGACCAAACACATTAATGAAGGTAGAGCAGTAGATGTAGTGTATATGGATTTCAGCAAGGCATTTGATAAGGTACCCCATGCAAAGCTTATTGAGAAACTAAGGAGGCATGGGATCCAAGGGGAAATTGCTTTGTGGATCCAGAACTGGCTTGCCCACAGAAGGCAAAGAGTGGTTATAGACGGGTCATATTCTGCATGGAGGTTGGTGACCAGTGGTTTGCCTCAGGGATCTGTTCTAGGAACCCTATTCTTCGTGATTTTTATAAATGACCTGAATGAGGAAATGGAGAAGTAGCTTAGTAAATTTGCTGATGACACAAAAGTTGGGGGTGTTGTGGATAGTGTGGAGGGCTGTCAGAGGTTACAGCGGGACATTGATAGGATACAAAACTGGACTGAGAAGTAGCAGATTGAGTTCAACCCAGATAAGTGTGAGGTGGTTCATTTTGGTAAGTCAAATATGGTGGCACAATATAGCATTAATGGTAAGACTCTTTGCAGTGTTGAGGATCAGAGGGATCTTAGGGTCCAAGTCCATAGGACACTCAAAGCTGCTACACAGGTTGACTCTATGGTTAAGAAGGCATATGGTGCATTGGCCTTCATCAATCGTGGGATTGAGTTTAGGAGCCGAGAGTTAATGTTGCAGTTATATAGAAACCTGGTCAAACCCCACTTTGAGTACTGTGCTGAATTCTCATCGCCTCACTACAGGAAGGACGAGAAAACCATAGAAAGGGTGCAGAGGATATTTACAAGGATGTTGCCTGGATTGGAGAGCATGCCTTATGAGAATAAATTGAGTCAACTCGGCCTTTTCTCCTTGAAGCAACAGAGGATGAGAGGCGACCTGATAGAGGTGTACAAGATAGTGAGAGGTATTGATCGTGTGGATAGTCAGAGGCTTTTCCCCAGGGCTGAAATGGCTAGCACAAGAGGGCACAGTTTTAAGGTGCTTGGAAGTAGGTACATAGGGGATGTCGGGGTAAGTTTTTTTACGCAGAGAGTGGTGGGTGTGTGGAATGGGCTGCCGGTGGTGGTGGTGGTGGAGTCGGATTCGATAGGGTCTTTTAAGAGACTCCTGGATAAGAGACTCCTCAAAGAACACAGGTGAGGATGTGTTCTTTGAGGGCCAAAGAGCCTGTATTGTGCTGTAGTTTTTCTATGTTTCTATGTTTCTAATGTAGGGCATTCTTCTTTGTCATCACTTAGTATAATCCGGGGAGTGACGTAGGTCAGGTCATAATTGCCCTTTGTCATATCTGCTGTAGAACTTTATTTCACCCTTGTTGTGTCTGCATCTCTTAGTCATCCGTTTGACTGTGTGCCTGCCTCCTCTGGCCACCTTCTGTTGTCTTCCCACTCATTCTACAAGTATGGTTCCAGCAACCTTCCTATTGGAATCAGAAATTCAACTTCTTGCAAGTTTTGGCATGACATTCTTTGTAGTCATTTGGGTTGCTTCTACAGAAGGCTGGGTTTCTCAAACATAGGTCAGATTGTAATGATTTCATTTTTTCTTAGCAGATCATTGTGTATCTTTACTTCATTTTCTGCCTTCCCATTTCTCTCTAAGAATTGATGTGGTGTGAGGACCAAGATTTGAGAGTAAAGGTGTCTGTTGTGAATTGTAGCCCATTATCTGTGATCAGCACCTCAGGAATAACATATCTGGCAAACCAATGCTGAAGTTTGATTTTGTTGACTGATACATGAGTGCATGCGAAGAACTTTATCTCCCAGATACTTTAAAAATAATCAATTGTTGCCTGAAACATTTTCCCATTTGTGTGCAGCATATCTGACTCAGCATATGTCCAGGGTCTTCTGGGAATTGATAAGAGTGAAGAGATTCCTTTTGTTGCCTTGTTTCCAGAGGTCTCTGGGTTTTGCATTACTGCATATATTCCCTGGCTAATAGATGCTTTTTCCCTGATAAAAGGCCACTGGACTGAAGTGCAAACTCTGTTTCCCTCTCTCCAGAGTTACCGCACTCTTCATACAGTGGCCTGAAATACAAACCCGAGACGGGTTGAAATCCCCACCACACCACAACAGCTGTGGAATTTAAATTCAGTTAATAATCTGGAATTTTGGGAAAAAAAAGTTTGAGTGATGATGACTGCAAAAACAGTTGTGAAAAAGAAACATCTGGTTCACTGATGTTTTTAAGTAGAGAAAATCTGGCATTTTTTCTCAATGTGGCCCATGTGCCACTGCTGGCTGGCTGCTGTGTGCCTCCCAAAATGACATGTAAGCCTTTCATTTGTGAAGAGCTCATTGCTTGCTCAAGAGGCAATTGGGATTGAACCTTGCCAGTGACAACAAGATTCTTATACATAAAAGATGAATACATAACTTAATAACTAGAACAGCATGGCACAGTGCAATCCCTTCAGCCTATGATGTTGTGCTGATTTTTAACCTACTCCAAGAGCAATCTAACCCTTCCCTCCCACGTATGCTTCCATTTCCCTTTCATCCATATGCCACTACCTAAAAATCTCTTAAATGTCCCTAATGTATGACCCTCTATCACCAACTCCTGGCAGCAAGTTTCTTGCACCCACCACTCTCTGTGTAAAAAAAAATTCTGACATCCCCCCCCAATACTTTCTCCTACCATCTTAAATTATGCCCCAATGTATTAGTCATTTCCATCCTTGGAAAATGTCTCCGGCTACCACTCTTTTTATGTCTCCTCTCATCTTCGACACCTCCATCAAGCCACCTCGCATCCTCCTTCACTCCAAAGAGAAAAGCCCTAGCTTGCTCAACCTATCTTCACAAGACATGTTCTTCTAATCCAGGCAGCATCCTGGTAAATCTCCCCTGCACCCTTTCTAAAGCTTCCACAGCCTTCCTATAATGAGGTGACCAGAATTGAACATAATACTCCAAGTGTGGTCAAATTAGAGTTTTATAGTGATACAATATTACTTCGTGGCTCTTGGTTCCAATCCCTGACTAATAAAGTCTATCTTACACCTTCTTAATCACCCTATCAACTTGAGTGAAACTTAAAGGGATCTATAGATGCGGAGGCCAAGATTCCTCTATTTCTCCATGCGGCTAAAAATCCTGCTGTTAACATTGCACTCCAATTTCAAGTTCAACATTCCAAAGGGTACCACTTCCCACTTTTCCAGATTGAACTTCAAGAGAACTGACCATTTCTCAGCCAGTTCTGCATCCTATCAATATCCACTTCTCACCTTTGAAATGGACAATATTGCTTAATTTGCTGAGCCTTCCTTTTTTATTTTGTTTCCAGCATCTTTTTATTTACTTTTTAGACACAATCGCCTCCTGCAAGATGTGACTAATCGCTCCTAAACTAGAGAATGTGAGGTGCGAACGTGTTTTATCATGTCACTCCCTGATAGCTTGGGAACTATATTTGCATCTGAAGAAGTCCTTTTCACCTCTCAGGTGAAAGTAAGGACTGAAAAATGGCTCCACTTCACATTCTCTTTCCATTCTGACTGAAACTGTAACCTCAGTTGCTATATTGCCTTTTCATCTCTGGAGTCTCCTCATATCCTGTATCAATGGCTGAAGGATTGTAATACATTTTGCTATGTTGACTCTTTCAGGCTTCTTGATATCCTTGGCATCTCTTGTCTACTTGGGGTGGACTTAATAAAGCATATTAATGCCATGCAGGTTTTTGTACCTCTTCTTTGCATTTTGTACCTGCATTTCTGCAATTCTATTCAACAAATCCATTGTATTTGTAATGCACTTAAGTTGAAAGATATCTTTTAAAAACTAAGTATGACATGGGCAGGACATCTGATGTTTTGTTTTATGAGAGGATACCACTGCTTAGAGCTACAGCATTTGAATGGACTGTTCTGTTGAGAACTATGCCTGTGGTATTTGTTGATATTGCCAATAACACAGAAGAGCCTTTACACCACTGTGCTGAGTTTGAGATATTACATCTTGAAGGATTAACAGGGCAATGATCTTGTTTGAAGAAAATAAAAAGAAGAAGAGGTTTCTCTAAATAGAGCAATCACAATGGCAGAAAAAGGATTTGGTAGATAAGTTGGTATGCTGAAGAACTACAAGCAGTTCAAACTGTTAGTGGTGTATGTGGAAACTGAAATCAATATGAAGGGAGGACACAGAGTAACGAGGCCACAAGTGAACAAAGTAAAGTGATATGATTGCCACTAGTGAAGCCAGAGACATGAAATATTCTGGAGTCAAAGAGTAAAACATTCGTTCAGCACGGAAATGGGCCCATTGTCCAATAATCAATTCCCATTTCTACTCATCCCATTTACCAGCACTTGATCCATAACCTACTATGCCTTGGTGATTCAAGTTTTCACCTAGGTATTTCTTAAGTGTTGTAATAGTGTCTATCTCTACCACCGGCTTAGGCAATGTGTTCCAGATTGCAGTGGAAAAAAACACCTATTTTAAACTTTTTATTCTGCACTTTAAACCTATACCTGATGATCTTGGACTCCTCTGCCTTAGGGAAAAGTTCCTTATGATCTACCCTGTTTATGCTTCTCATATTTTTTGTACAAATGTGTATCTATCAAGTTCCCTGTCCCATCCTGCCTATTCCCTCAGCCTCCTCTGCTCCATGAAAACCAGATTTAGTCTATCTATGTGGAAATATTTCATCCCAAACAACATCTTGGTAGATAGATATTGTATCCTCTCCAGTGTAATCACAATACTGTCACAAGGATGTGACCAGAAATACACGCTGAACTTTAGCTGTGGCCAAATAATGTTTTACAAAGTTGGACCAAGGCTGCTCTGCTCTTGAGTAGCACATGCAAAAATCAGTCTTGATGAAGGGTCTCAGCACTAAACATCGACTGCTTATTCCCCTCCATAGATGCTGCATGACCTGCTGGTCAAAATGCACCAGCATTTTGTGTGTGTTGCTCAAGATTTCCAACAACTGCAGGCTCTCTTGTGCCTCTCTGCTCTCGTATTCCATGTCCCAGTGAATGAAGGACAATATTCCATCTGCCTTTTCATCACTTTATTTATCTCTGATGCCTCTTTCAGAGATCTTTATGTTTGCACACCAAAGTCATTTTGTTTCTCAATGTACTTTCAGGCCCAAAAATATACAGTACTAAGGCACATGTAAAAAAATTCTATAAATCAAAAATGCTTTCAAAAATAATGAAATGAAATTTCTAAATATGAACCAAATGCTATAAAGAGCTGTAAGCAGAAGAAGAAAGAAATCAAATCAATATTTGGCGTGACCACTTTAAAACTTTAAAACAGCATCACTTCCATTAGGAGCTTCTTAGAGAACTTGCCACAGTTCCTCTGCAGACTTTGGCTGTCTCACTTGCTTCTCTCTCTGCAGGTAATTCCAGACAGCCTTGATGATGCTAGATTAGGGCTCTGTGGAGACCACAGCATCTGAAACTATATAAAGAATCTATAGTGCCTAAGACTTTTGTAGTATATGTAACACATAAAATGCTGGAGGAACTCAGCAGGTCAAGCAACATCTATGAAAATAAATACTCAATCGGCGTTTTGGGCCAAAACCTTTTATCAGGACTGTAAAGGAAGGAGAAAGACTCCAGAATAAAAAGGTGGGGGTGCAGAAAGAAGGAAAAAACTAGAATGTGATAGCTGAAGCTAGGATGGTGGGAAAGGTAACAGGCTGGAGAAGAAGGAATCTGATAGGGGAGGAGAGTGGACCTTGGGAGAAAGGGAAGAAGGAGGGGGATCAGGGGAGGTGATAGACAGGTTAGGAAAAGAGGTAAGCGGCCATTCTAGGGAATAGAAGAAGAGGGAATGGAGATTGGAAAAGAACAAAAAAAAATTAAAGTGCTATATAGGATTGAATTAGTGTCATATTGCCTAGTCCAGATGACCACTGCTGTAAATGTTACAAAGCAGGCCACATTTCATAGGCAAACAGGGTTATGGAAAAGTCATATGACTGTACAGCTCACATGATAGAATAAGACAGTGAAGAGAGAAAATGTGCGTATTACACACATACTTGTTTGAAAAATTGGCCAGTACTATGCATATTGATGCTGTATCAAGTCAATGTTCATAGACCAAGATGTTAATCTGTAGTTTCTAAACCACGATGCATTCTGGTGAAGCAAGACAGTTTTAGATGTGTTTTCAGGAGACACTCTCACAGTTATAGGTTATGCAAACTTATCAGTTGTATGTGGAAGCTAGAATGTTCATGAACAGATTGGACTTGACCAGTTGAAATGAGGGAATGAGCTTTTGTCATTGGGCAGTGAGGAAATCCAGCAGTCAATTACACTTTGCAATGTACTGATTAAACTGATTAGCTATCAGACGGGCTTAAAACATGGCAAGAAGTTGCCATGGATGATAGAAAGATAGAGGGCTAGATGAAAGGGAGGGGTTAGATTGATCTTAGAGTTCATAGGTTAAAAGGTTAATGCAATATTGTGGGCCAGGATTTGTACTGTGCTGTAATGTTCTATGTTCTGTAAGTTTCAGTGATGTGCCCATCCCACTGCAGATGCATTCTAATGACAGTCCATCTGGGGATTGTGAAGCTTGGGCTGAAAGGAAAGGAGAGAACTGAGCAAGAGATCTTCTGTTGCAAGTTTGGCTGAAACACAGTTTTGTTGTATATTACAGAAATAAGTGAAAAGTGTTATGGGATAGAGAGCCACAGGGTGTGGTAAGTCATGTAGCAGTGAATGGGAAAGTGATGTCCCAGATGTGAGTCTGTAGTGAAAATTATACCTGCAGTATCACAAAAACAATTCATGGCTGCTCAGTGGGTCTTCCTTTGTACAATTTTCAGTACAAAATATTGTAACAATAAGTTTCATTATTTTTTTCCAGAAAATCCAGGTGGGCTCATGTTTAATACACCAAAAAGTGAAATTCAATTTCTAGGAATTATAGTTTTAGAAGTTGCTCAAAGCTGAGTGATATATGATATACAGATCACAAATTCAAATACAACCTAAATATAAGACTTGCTTTTATTTGCACAACAGATAGATTTAGACACAATCAATATGAACTCTTTGTGCTATTTAGACAGAATAATTTCAAGGGCCAGTTTCAAATGGCCTCCACAGAAATTTTGTTTAATATTTTACTAATAACATTTGACATCATGACAAGATGTATTAAACGAACAGAATCAGAATTTAAGCTAGAAATTTGGGTATATTTAAAGTGGAGGTTGATTGTTTCTTGATTAGTCAGGGAGTCAAAGGTTATGGGGTGAAGGCAGGAGAGTGGCGTTGATAGGGGTAATATATCAGCCATGATGGGATGGCAATGCATCAGCTTTTTTTTTAATTTTCTGCCCGTTTAGAAAATGGTCTATGCTTTTGTGCCTTCTACCAATTTGCATGATCATACACTTCCAGACATTGTATTCCATCTGTCCCTTTGCCCATTCTTCCAATCTGCCTAAGTCCTTCTGCAATCACCCTGCTTCCTCAACACTACCTGCCCCCTCCCCCACCTATCTTCATATCACCTGCAAATTTGGCCACGAAGCCATCAATTACATCAACCAAATCATTGACTTATAATGTAAAAAGAAGTGGTTCCAACACTGTCCCCTGCAGTACACCAGTAGTCACAGGCAGCCATCTAGCAAAGACCCCCCTTAATCCCACACTTTGCCTCCTGCCAGTCAGCCAATCTTCTATCTATGCTAATATCTTGCCTGTAATACCACGGGCTTTCATCTTGTTTAGCAGCCTCATGTGCGGCACGTTGTCAAGGGCCTTCTGAAAATCCAAGTATACAACATCCACCGATTCTCCATCAATTCCGCTTGTTATTTCTTCAAAGAATCCAACAGATATGTCAGGCAAGGTTTTCCTTTAAGGAAACCATGTTGACTTTGGCCTGTTTTATCATGTACTTCCAAGTACCCTGAGGCCACATCCTTAACTGTCAGCTCCAATATCTTCCCAACCACTAAGGTCAGGCTAACTGGCTTATAATTTCCTTTCTTCTGCCTCCATAATTTCTTGAAGAGTGGAGTTACATTTGCAATTTTCCAGTCCTCTGGAACCATGCCAGAATCTAATGATTCTAGAAAGATCATTACCAATGCCTCCACAGTCTCCCTAGCCACTTCTTTCAGAAGCCTAGAGTGTAGTAAATCTGTTCCAGGTGAATTATCCACCAGACCTTTCAGCTTCCGAAGCACCTTTTCTCCAGTAATAACAATTGCACTCACTTCTGCCCCCTGACACTTCCAAACTTCCAGCCTACTGCTAATGCCATCCACAGTGAAGACAGATGCAAAGTATTTATAAAGTTTGTCCACCATTTCCTCATTCACCATTACAGCACTCCAGCATCATTTTCCAGTAGTCTAATAACTACATTCATATTTCATCCTTTCCCTTCTTATGGTTTTTTAGTTGTCTTCGGTTGATTTTTAAAAGCTTCCCAATCCCCCAACATCCAATTAATCTTTGATCTATTTTATGCACTTTCTTTCACTTTTATATTGTTTTTGACCTCTCTTTTCAGCCACAGTTACATCATTCTGCCTTTAGAATATGCCTTCTTTGGGGTGTATCTATCCTGCTCCCAGAAACTCTAGCCATTGCTATTCTGCCGTCATCCCTGCTGGTGTCCCCTTCCAGTCAAGTTCGGCCTGCTCCTCTCTCATGGCTGTATTCTGACCATCGGTCAGAATTGACCATGGATATCGTGTCCTAGCTGACTAGATATGCAAGCCAGGGCAGTACAATATGGAGAGCAAGCTGTTCCCCATGTGGTAAGCTCCCCTTCTCCATGCATCTGATGGACCCAAAGGAACAGCAGAGACCGATATAGTTTGGTACCAACAGCATTACAGGAGTTGGCAGTCAGCATTGAACTCGATGTACAACTGCCTTAGAGACTCCAATTCTGGATTTTTCCCTCAGGGTTTACTCCCGAAGCCTTCCCAATGGGTGGGTATAACTGCAAGGCAGCAGAGGTTTGAGATCCGAGTTTTCCTTCTCCAAGATGAGCTGCCAAGCACGACTGCCCAAAGTGACTGCTTTAAGGCACCAGTGACCCAGCTTTGCCTCTTCTCCTGTCAGTAGTAACAGTTCTGCCAGGTTTAGTAGCTAAGCGACACGTGAAGGCCAGGAGCTGGACTTGGTTGTCAGAGGCTATTTGATGTGCAAACAATTGGGAGCATTTGATAGGTATTGGGAGCTTGTCCCCATTACCACCCCTGGCCAAAACAACCTTAAGGAATGTGTATAATTCCCTTTATTCCACTGTAACACTAATAAATCTGACTTTAGTGTCTCCCTCTCAAATTGCAGGATGAAATCTGCCATATTAGGATCACTGCCTCCTTTACCTTAAGCTCCCTGATCTAACCTGGTTCATTACACAAACCCCAGTACAGAATAGCCATTCCCCTACTGGGCTCAACCATAAACTGTTCTAAAACATCATCACATAGCATTTTACAAATTCTCTCTTTGGATCCAGCACCAATCTAATTTTACCAATCTACCTACACATTGAAATCCCCAACGCTGATCTTAACATTGTGCTTTTGACATGTATTTTTTATCTCCTGTTGTAATTGTAGCCCATATCCTGGCTGTTGTTCAGAAGTCTGTACATAACTCCCAACAGGGTCTTTTTACCCTTGCAGTTTCTTAACTCCACACCTCCAGTCCTGTATCACCTTTTTCTAAGGATTTGATTTCATTTTTTACCAACAAAGCCTCCCCAGAACCTCTGCCTATCTGCATGTCCTATCAATGCAATATGTGTCCTTGGATGTTGAGCTCCCAACCTTGATCTTCTTCCAGCCACGACTCAATGATGCCCACAATGTCTTGCCTACCAATCTCTAACTGCATGAGAAGATCATCTACCTCATTTTGTACACTGCATGTGTTAAAGTGTAACATCTTCAGTCCTGTATTTGTTACCCTTTTAGATTTGGTCCCCATGTTACACTGCAATTCATCCATTGACTGCAATTTTGCCCTATCTTCTGCCTGTCCTTCCTCATAACCTCACTGCACACTGCATCTAGTTGTTTACAAACTGCCCCATCCTCAGCCCTATCAGTTTAGTTCCCATTTCCCTGCAATTAAGTTAAATCTTATTATCATTGATGTTGTTCTGCAATATAAATAAATAAATACCATTTCTTCAGAAATCATTGATGTACTAATATATATTAATATCATAAAATTTCTACCTGTCCAGGTCAAGTGCTCTTTGGAACTGAAGTGAATGTCAAGGCATTGATCTCAGTTCATGGAAATAAATTTTTTAAAATCTGTGTATATTTTTCCATATTCCCAGCAGTGCAGCTGGGAATACATGTAATGAATTAATATTAAAAGCAAATATCAGCAATCAAAATGAAACTAACAGATTTTTGTAAGTTGTTTGATTCATTAATATCCTTTAAGTAAGAATATTTTTATTCCTTACTCAGTACAGTCTATGTGAAAGTCCATATCTACCCTGAGCTAACATTTTATCAGTGGAAGATATGACCAAATAATTCAAGCTCTTTATGGTCCAGTTGACTGATAGTATTTTATAGGATCTCTGAAGGATATTTCTTAGGTCAGATTTCAACAGACTTTAATCCATAAATATGATTTTTTGTATGGTGATACTTGACTCACTGCCTAAATTTCTGACCACCTCTGTGATCAGCTACGTGCAAAGATCCTATTTTTGATCAAAGTACTTCCTCAAATCTTACTCTTAACAAGTGCAAAATCATCAAGAGTACCACGTGATCTCATCATTTTAAAAAATTAATTAAGGTTATTTACACTTGTAAACAACACGCTGCTTCTGCTTCCTCTTGCCTGTTAATTAACTTTTGGTGGGAAAAAAAATCCAACTAAATGGTGAATAAGCATGTCACACATGCTTGATTTTAGAAATCAATAACTGTAGAGGTTTCTGCAAATGAACAGCTTTGGTTAGCCGGATAAACAGATCCATCACAAAGCTGTTTCTTTATTTGAACCTAATAGAGGATATTTTAATTTGTATTGATAGGCAAAAAAACATGGGATGGCAAATTGGAAGCCTGTTTTACACTTCTAATGGAAGAGAAAATAGAGCTCTCCAAACTGATAGCTGGCTCTGGTTTTTATCCATTATATCATCTGGCAGTAGGAGTGAATGTTGCTTTCTTTAGTTTGTTATTATTTTGGATAATACATGCAACACAAATAGATTAGAGCTTATTCAGTAAGAAATTAGAAAATTCAGTTTGCTAGTTATCATTTCTTTGTAGTTGTTAGTTTACAATGAGCACATGCTCGTCACTTTGCAATCCCAGCACATCTCTGAATAAAAGAATGATTAATATTCAGAGACCTGCACTTTTGTGTGACAATTAACAAGGATCAGGTGCTTCGTACAGATTGTGTAATTACAGAAATCAATGACAGCTTAGTGCTGGAGCTTGAAGAGAAAAGGAACCTAGTTTGATCTATATTTTGCCCTCAAAAAGAATTTATTTTGAAATAGAATGTACCAATAAAAGGCTTGAGTAAATACCAACTGAAGATATTATTGTATCAAAGTAAGCCTCTCCCAAGTTAAGAATTTATTTTAAATTTAAAGTTATCCATCTGTCAACATTTTGTATTGACCTATTGTAGATATAAGGATACTTGATAACATTATTCACAGAAAACGAGAAAAATCGCAGATGCTGGAAATCCAAAGCCACACACACAAAATGCTGGAGGAACTCAGCAGGCCTGGCGATACCCGTGAGAAGGAGTAAACAGCTGATGTCTCAGGCCAAGACCCTTCTTCATCAATTGTTTACTCTTTTCCATAGGTGCTGCCTGACCTGCATTTTGCGTGTGTTACTAGTCACAGGATGTGGCATTGCCATTGTGGCCACTAGTTAATCTCCATTTCTGCTTTCACTTTGACAAGGTGCAAGTGAGCTGCCTTTTTGAACAACCATATTTCTTACTACTCAACAGTAGAAAACACTAAAAATTTAACTGAATAATAATTTAGTAAATACACAGAGCTGAAGAGACACACAAATGTGACACTGTGTTCCCCAGCATCTGATGCTCTTGTCCTCTGGATAGTAGAAGTCAAGATTGAAATAATCCTTATGAAATTGATGTTGTTGATCTTGCAAGTTATACAGTCTACTTGATCTACTCTGATGGACCAATAATGGAGAGAGTTTAAGTTTGATGTGCTCCAGCTGTTTCTCTGAACCAACCCGGTCTTGGAACCACTGTACTTAGGTGGCCGATACTGTTATCAAATGCCTAGAAATTCTAGTGCACCCTAATGGATAAGCCAGGTAGCATTAGTAAAGTTCCAAGATCAGACGTGCTACTAAGAAAATGTAGACTTTTGTTGAAATTGTGGAGCCTGGGATAAGACTGTATTTGCATGGGTTGGCGAAAGCCATTCTGAGGTCTTGTTGAAGGTCAGGGCAGTAGACCAGGTGCATTAGCAAAGCACATGAAAAGCCGGAGTTTGAGGCCAGAAGTGGTCAGCTTCAGGTTGAGGGTGTGAGCTCTGAAATCAAGATCAGAGTCACAGTTCAAGCAATTTCAGAGGTAGATAGGATAGTGGGTAGTGTGAAGAAAGTTTACAGCTTCTGTTTCAGATTTGCAGCAGTCGAAGTGTTGGGAGCATTTGAGAGTGTCAGGATCTGAATCTCAAGACATCAGGAGTATGATAGTGTGGGCTCAGGAGTAAAAATGGGGTTTCAACATTAGGATCGGGGATCAGAGCTAAGATTGGAAAGAGGCAAATTTAGAAGCAAATCAACATCTGTGACTCCCAAACAGTGAGTACTGCACAGCCAACTTTTGTCAAGATTGTGGTATTAGCATATTGACTTTAATACAGTAGTTTAGGATTTTAATATAGCAGTGTTGAATTTGCCAATTCACCACAAAACTATAGACAATAGACAATAGGTGCAGAAGTAGACCATTCGGCCCTTCGAGCTTGCACCGCCATTCTGAGATCATGGCTGATCATCTACTATCAATACCCGGTTCCTGCCTTGTCCCCATATCCCTTGATTCCCTTATCCATAAGATACCTATCTAGCTCCTTCTTGAAAGCATCCAGAGAATTGGCCTCCACTGCCTTCCGAGGCAGTGCATTCCAGACCCCCACAACTCTCTAGGAGAAGTTTTTCCTTAACTCTGTCCTAAATGACCTACCCCTTATTCTTAAACCATGCCCTCTGGTACTGGACTCTCCCAGCATCTGGAACATATTTCCTGCCTCTATCTTGTCCAATCCCTTAATAATCTTAAATGTTGCAATCAGATCCCCTCTCAATCTCCTTAATTCCAGCATGTACAAGCCCAGTCTCTCTAACCTCTCTGCGTAAGACAGTCCGGACATCCCAGGAATTAACCTTGTGAATCTACGCTGCACCTCCTCTACAGCCAGGATGTCCTTCCTTAACCCTGGAGACCAAAACTGTACACAATACTCCAGGTGTGGTCTCACCAGGGCCCTGTACAAATGCAAAAGGATTTCCTTGCTCTTGTACTCAATTCCCTTTGTAATAAAGGCCAACATTCCGTGCCGTGCCAATGGCTCTTGGGACCACTTGGTGAAGGAAGTCATTAAAATAAAACTAGAGGAAAAGGAGTTTAAAAAGGATGAAGACCTTGCTCTAAGTAAGAACTGGAATTCAATTGCAAACAGGGTGAGACAGCAGAAATCTGATCGAATGAGGACTAACCAATCAGGTGGGATGGATGATGATGGTATAAATACCACTGGACTAGACATGCCCAGGCATCATCCTTGATGAAGATAGCAGACTTTGTCATTGAAATGTCAGTTAAAATCTATACCTATACCTGGCTGGAAGCCTAAGAAGAGTTATTCATCTTATTTTACAGTTACTAATTCAGTGCTTTAGTTGCAAATCTGATGCGAGGAGACATGAACTTGAGGGACTCAGAAATAATTCTTGAAAAGGACACAGATAGTAAACATGTGTTTGTTGTCACAATTTAAAATGAACTCTTAAGAAATAAAATAGAGTTTTCATATTTGCATCAATGTTATAATAAGATATAAATATGGATGCATGAATCAATCAGATTTAATGTATATGAAAAATCAATTTTAAGGTGAAAAAGTTTTTCATACCTGTAAATGTTTTCTATCTCTGGGTATTGTAATATATTTCTGCATTTTGTTACTTTTGTTTCAAGTTCATTGTCATGGGCATGCATAAAGAGTATGGAAGTTAGCTTTTTGTAGAAGCAGCAGAGTACATAACCAACATGACCAACAAAAGTTAATAAAATTAGATAAACATAAATAAACAATGGAATTCATTAAAATTTGACAGGGATAAAGAAATGTCGTCTAATAGTATTAAGGTTCTTTTTAGATCTATTGAAGTATCTATATATATTGTACATTTTCCATTCATAAGGAAATGGAGTCAGAACGTGCATTCACAGCACCACACTGTTGATGTTGGAAAGGAAGAGCTGCAATTTAAATTCCTTTTTATTCATGGAACTTCGCTTGTGCTGAGAAGCATCAGTATATGGAATATAGTATTATTTTGTTTATCCAAAAATACAGGACTCAAAGTTCAATGCATTGTTTACTTCTATCCTCCTCTACATTCACTATCATGTATCTAATTAGTTCTTGGTCAAAGCTTGTGACCAAAGTTGGCCTTTCTATAGTACTGCTGATATGACTGCTTATTATTAAAGCTCAAGGATTACCAGATGGTGGTCCACCTTCACAATCCATCCAGCTAAACTGTCAGTAGTGGAAAGGACCCCGTCAGGCATGTTCTCATCAGTAAACAGGTTCATATTTTACCGGGTTTTTTTTGTTTTGGCTTTCCCGAATTTGCAGATTTTCTTGTGTTTCAGATTTTACCTATGTCTGTAAGATGGGATAAACATAAAAATCAATCAATATGATAATTCTACCACTGTAGCATTGTAAAGAATGCACATCAGTCTGATAAGAACAATTACTAAATGTAGAGTAGGGAGGAAACTAGTTCTGCTATTTGTAGACACTAGCAGATGCAATTTTATCAACGTTTTAATTTAATAATATTATGGAAGCTTAGTTGAATGGATGTTCATAAATTGGGCTATTATATCATGTGGACTGCCTTTATTGTCAACTGTTTCAGTCTCAATACCTTGAAGATATACCTGTTATAGATAGAAATATTAACAACTTGCTAACCTGATTGTAGGGATGCCAAATTTGCTGTTTGAGGAGAGAGTCAGTTGGGATTTTTGATTCATTGTTCCTGAACTATGGCTTCCTCGCTAGCATAGATGAGAAAGCATTTACAGTTTAGTGGGTAGTTTTGATGTCTGAGTCAAAAGGTTCTTGTTCAGATTACACTTTATTGAATTGAGGACAGACATCTAGGCTTACACTTCAATACACTAGCTACAATCTTTTAAGAGACTTTAAACTGTGGCCTTGTCTGCAAATTAAGCATCATGTAATACCATCCCAAAGCAAACAAAGTTAACCTTCGCATGGCCATTATTTCATCTCATCATTATCATATTTGATGGATTTTGCCTTCTATGTGTTGACTATTGTACTTTTTATATAATCCCTGACATTACAGTTCAGAGGTAATTTAATTGGCTGTATATCAATCTATGATGGGAAAGTTGCTAATTAAATATTTTTGACATTGTTTACATCATGACAAAAACACTCTATGGAAAAATATGATTAAAATAGTTTATGAATATTATTTCTGAGAACAAATTGAATCCTGTGGCCTCCATCAATCCTAACAAGTGCCAGTGGGAGTCATTTAGGGCTCAGAGACAAACAATCTTGAGTTCTTTTCCAATACAGTCTGAGGTAAAATAAATTTTAGATGATTTGAGGATATCCATCCTCTTGTATTAAAGATAAAGATTGGCCTTTGTTCCTTTGCAAAGAACAGTGAATTCATTATGCAATATATTTATGGATTTATTCAGCATTTCTCCCTCGTGTCTATAAAACGGCCACTTCTTGCATGTGGATACATCAAGTTTTCACACCCAAATTTATGGATGTGCCTTGCAGTGAGAAAATTCAGAATAATAGTCGAAAGCTACCTCAGGTTTTATTTAACATGAATCATTCATGGGCCGAAACAATTCTTCAAATTATCTTTTGTTCGACTCTATGTGTTTCTGAGGTAAAATATGTTGTCACTGCAGAAATGAGTACCTTTCCATTTCAGGCAAACACAAGATGAAATTTTTGCCATCAGTAAGGCATAACCCAGAATTTGAGGAAAAAGTATCTTCAAAGACAAACAATATCTATAAGTAGAAATAAGGAATAGTAAGAATATTAAAACACCTTTGGATTTTCTACAGTTCTCCTGGAAGTACTGATGCAGTGGGGAAGATGAATATACATAACTTAAATGCGGTTTCAATGATTGTTTTAGTTTAATTTTTAGCGAAAACTAAAAAAAAGAATAAAGTAAAATAAAAATTCAAATGTAATCACAACAGTTTTCCGTTTTCTGGAGGAATATGTTATTGACTTGAGTATAGATTAAGCAATATCAACTTGAAATTATTGATTAACAAGTATCATGTGATGACTGATAACTACAGGAGACACAAGACTGTGGATTCTGGAATCTGGAACAAAAATACAAACAGCCTGACAGTCTGACTACATGCTATCTTAGCTTTTTTTTTAGCATCCGTCCTATCTGGAGTTCTTTCACTCTGGTTTCCACCCCACTGCCACATTATTTTAAACCTTCCCCAGCAGCTCTAACAACAGCAAGAATATTGGTCCCCCTAGGGTTCAGGTGCAACCTGTCCCTTTTGCACAGGTCATGCCTCCCCCCAGAAGAGATACCAATGATCCAAGAACCTGAAGCCCTGCCCCCTGCACCAGCTTCTCAGCCACACATCCTGTTTCTACCCTCACTGGCACGTGGCACAGGTTGCAATCCAAAATTTACCACACGGGAGGTCCTTCTTCTCAGCTTTCAGCCTAGTTCTCAAAATTCTCTCTTCAGGACCTCTTTGCTTTGTTGGATGTGCTGCATATGTTGTGCTGTACTCTATGTTCCATGTTCTATGTATTAATTTATGTTCTGTGTTCTATGGTTTATATATAGATTTCAGGAACATAAAACTGAGCTTGTGAAATAAGCAGACAGACATTAGATGTAATTCAATTCAGAAATGCATGGGTTGAATTTAATAACAAGCAGACGAAGGGCAAATTTTCTAAAAGATACATTTGTAAACAAGATCCAAGTAAAGAGAGACAAGAGGATATTTATGATCAATCCTTCTGAAACATAGAGCATAGTTCAGTAAAGCAATTATCAAAGCTTTTAGAATCCTGAGCTTTATAGGTGAGGCCGTGGTGTTCACAATATTATCCTAAAAGCATATGAAATAATAGTTCTGCTCTAGCTAGAATATGATGTTCATTTCTGAGCACCACTTTAGAAGGGGATTGAAGGCTTTGGAAGGTGTTCAGAGGGGATTTATGAGATTGTTTACGGGGATGAGGAAATGCAGTTATGGAAAAGACTGCAAGAAAATTCACGGAAGTATTTAAAGTCAGTATTGGTTTAGATAGGGTGAATAAAACAAAACAATTTCCAATGGCTTATGGATCATAACCAAATATATCATGTGACAGGAATATAGAGTCAAGGAATTTCTGAGAAATAAGTTAGAATTATGGAGATACAGAAGGAAAATATTCAACAGTTGCTTTCAAAATGGGAACGACAAATATTTGTAAGAAAATAGACTGGCTATTGGGAGGAGTTTGGAAGAGCCAGGTTGATTCTCGGAAATATTTGCAAACTCCACTAGTAATCCCACATATTGTCAACTAACTTAAAGGAAATAGTATTGTCTCTGGTATATTGACTGGGATTCCTGAACTGTAAAAGGACTGGATGTGAAATAATTTATCTAATGTGTTGAAGAATGTTCCCTTTATCAATATGTAGAGTTCCCAACTAGATAGAGCATGATACTGATTCTCCATTTAGGGAAGGAGGCAAGGCAGGTGGCAGAAGTGAGTGTACAGCAACACTTTGGATCTTCTGCTCATCATTCCATCAGTTTTAAAAACATTCTATAGAGATGGAAGGCCAATTTTGATGACATAGAGGGGATCTTGCAGGTGTGGATTGAGATAAGTTGTTTTAAGGCAAAGAGATGCTCTTGCCAAGGAGCCCTTCAAAAGTGAAATATTGAGAGTACTGCATCTGTGTGCTCCTGTTAGGAAAGAAAGGGCTAACAGGTTTAGGAAACTTTGGTTATCAAAGGATATTGAGGCCCTTGTTAAAAAAAAGTAGGAGGCACATATCCGGTATAGGCAATTAATATCAAATGAGGCATTTGTGAAATGCAAGAGAACAGATAAGAGAGAAATCAGGAGGGCAAAAAGAAGACATGAGGTTGCCTTGGCAGGCAAGATGTAATAGAATCCCAATGGCTTCTACAGCTATATTAAGAGCAAAAAGATAGTAATGGGAAAAATTAGTCCTCTTGAAGATCAACCTGGTCATCTATACATAGAGTTGAAAGAGAAGGGGAGATCTTAAATAAATTTTTTGTATCTGTATTTACTTGGGAGACAAACACCGAGGCTATAGAACTGAGAAAGAGTAGACAGGTCATGGACTGCATGTTAGAAGCAAGTTAGAGTGGATGAGTCCCCAGGGTCTGACAAGGTGTCCTCTCAGCGCTTGTGGCAAGCTAGAGCAGAAATTGTAGGTACTCTGGCAGAGGTATTTAAAACATCATTAGCCATGGGTGAAGTGCCAAAGGATTGAAGGATAGCTAATATTGTTCTGTTTTTTAAGAAAAGCAATAAAAATAAGCCAAGAAGTTATAGGCCTCATGTCAGTCACAGTTAAGTTATTGGAAGTATTATAAGGGATGGGATATATACAAATTTGAATAGACAAGGCCTGATTAAGGATAGTCAACGTGGCTTTACGCATGTCTAAGCAACTACAAAGAAGGTTGATGAAAAGAAGGTGGTAAACATTGTCTTCATAGACTTCCGCATGTCCTTTCACAAAGTCCCTCTTGGGAGGCTGGTCAAGAAGGTTAAGTCACTTGCCATGCAGTATAAAGTAGAGATTCAACATTGGCTTCGAAGGAGAAGATGGAGGGTGATAGAGGATAGTCGTCTCTCTGCTTGAAGGCCTGTGAATGGTGGTGTGCTAAAGGGATTGGTGCTGAATTCATTGCTGCTGATCTATTATATTAATAATTTAATTGATAATGTGGTGAACTGGATAGCAAAGTTGAGGATGACACGAAGATTGGGGCATAGTGGGACATATCAAAGCTGACAATGTGAGCTGGACCAACTGGGAAAGTGGGCTGAAAAATGGCAGATGAAACTTAATGCAGAAAAGTGCAAGGTGTTACCCTTTGGGAGGGCAAACCAGGGTAGTACTTATACAGTGAATGGTAGGGCGCTGAGGAGTGCCCTAGGAACAAAGGAACCTGGAAATGCAGAATTCCTTGAAAGTGACATCACAGATAGATTGGCTCCACCTGTAAAGACGGCTTTTGGCACAGTGGCCTTCATAAATCTGGGTATTGAGTACAGGATCTGAGATGTTATGTTACAGATATATGAGACATTTGTGAAGACAATTTCAGAGTTTTGTGTGCAGTTCTGGTCACCTACTTACAGGAAAGATATCAGTAAGCTTGAAGGGGTGTGTGAGTATGGAATGAACTGCCAGCGGAAGTGTTAAATTCCGGTTCAATTGTAACATTTAAGAATTGTTTGGATTGGTACACGGATGAGAGGGGAATTGAGAGCTCTGATCTGGGTGCAGGTAGATAGGACTAGGCAGAAAACAGGCTGTCATGAACTAGATGGGCCAAAATACCTGTTTGTCTAATGTTGTGTCTTTGATTTTATAACTTGGACTTTAGACTAAGATACTTTTAACATTTGACCTTTGTATTGTAAGCCTGATTTGTTGCTAATTTTCCATCAACTTGTTTCCATCATTACTAGCTGTTGGGTCTGTGAGTATTTAACTCTTCATCTCAGTCAGTGGTATTCATAATCACACATTAACTTGTTTGATTGTTGACAGCAAAGGAAACTATCAGGAAAGTAATGGAGAAAATAATTGCAATAATGAGGCAACATGTCCACTTGTAGAAGAATCACCAACAAACTTCATAATTTTATATCCATTTCTTTGCACCATCTTGATGAATCTATGATGATTTCATTCCCATTGACCTAAATCCAGATGAAAATTGGAGCTCCTAGAATTTTGAATACTGGCGTCATTAAGTTCTACCAGAAGTCAAATGGTTACAAATAAACACCGTATAAAAATTTGAAATAACAAAAGGAATTTGAAGTAAATATTCAGCAAGTCAAGCATCACCTTTGGAGACGGGAACAAAATTATCATTTCAGTTCTTTTGAAAGTTTATTTATTTATTTATTTATTTATTTTGAGATAGAGCGTAGAGCAGGTCCTACTGGCCCAATGAACCACACCGTCCAGCAACACACCGGTTTGACACAGGACAATTACAGTTACCAATTAACCTACTAACCAGTACACTTTTGGACTGTGAGAAGAAACCAGAGCACCCATGCGTTCACAGGGAGAACGTACAAACTCCTTACAGAGAGCACTGGAGCTCAACTGTGAGCTCCAACACCCTGAGCTGTAATAGCATCGTGTTAACCACTATGCTAGATCATCAACTAAAGCTTTAACACCCCTTCTCTCCCCAGGTGATGCCTGATCCAATGAGTATATCCTCCAATTTCTATTTTTAAGTTTTTCAACAAATGACTAATGGTTGTTTTATTTTATTTCAAAGCTCATTTTGCCCTTTTCCCACTTTGGTTTGTTGAATTACACCAAAATATGTCCTGCTGGAATGAAAGGCATTGTGAATTGCTGGTGAAATGCTTTCCATTGTGCTCTGCCTGAATACTTTCATGTTGTTAACATTCCATCACTGTAAGTATTGCTTTATCTTTGGAATTTCTGTCCTGCTGAATTATTAATCACCTAGTCCCATAATTTAATCTAAAATATGTAGGGGATCACTTTCACATTCACCACATAGTTACCAGACATTAAAATTGGTTTATATATATTGTTATAAATTCCACTGTTTTAACGTGAGTTCCAGAACAGATGCTAATCTGCTCCACCACTTTACCATTTAAATGCTAGCGAACAGAAATTATCCCATTGTTTGGCACATCACATGCTTATCATATTCTACCATTGATGGTAATCCTTCAACTAATCTTCCTTCCTTAAATCTTTATACGTTTCAACAACATCAAGAGCCTCCTCAAACTTATATATTTTGACCACATGCTCTCTCATAACCTTTGTGCTATTAAACTACATTGATTTTATCCCTATTAAGTAGCTATGAACATTTACCATGTTAAAACTACTTGACATATTTCACTCCATTGTATTTCACTGATTATACTGGTATGCATGACATCACATTTTGCTGGTCAACAACGCAAAGTAAAGAATTAAATTTGTAAAGCCTACCATTCCACCTTCCTTCCATGCTCCAACTTTCTTATCTCCATTCCATCATCTGCACCCCTTTGTCACCTCCTCCTATCACCCTGTCATTATTTCCACTCTTCCCTCCTCTAACTGCCAATCATTTCTCATCGGCTGACCATATTACATTGGGTACAGACTATTCATCCTTATTTGTTGAAGAACTTCCATCCTATTTCTGGAAATGAAAGAAAATAGATTCATATTATCATGCAAAGATCACAATTGAACTCCTATAAATTCTATAGGATTCTTCAACTTATTGCATCTTGGTTAAAATTGCAAATTATTGTACAGTAATTGGGCAAATGAATAAATCGTGGCTATCCCTCAAGGTCGAGGATGATGGTCTTCGTTCCATTTCCACAGAGCGAAGACACCTGTGGATGGATTTGTTTAACATGTACTTGATGTTGCACCCCGAGAAGCACACGATAATTCACAAATCAACCAACTGATTCCAATGGCATAGTAACCATGATGATTGGAGCTGATGCATTTGTTGCAGCCTTCATCCGCCTTCACAGCCATTGAGTTCGAAGTAACTTCGTCCGCCTGTTCCACCGTTAAGGTCTTGGTTGGATTGTTCTTTGTCAGGGACCTCATCCTCGACCTTACCGCCATGAGTGACCCTACCAGGAGCATAGCTCCAGATGGCATCGCTCTTGGGATCTCAGGACCACACAAGCTTTTCCACCACAACAAGGTGACAATCCACAGAGAAGAAATGAATAAAATGAAGTAACTCATAAAGTCTCAAAAGTGTAGGTTATACATGAGGCTTAATGAGGATGTGTGAGGCTACTGCACAGAACTAAATGAAGCTGCTGAGGGCTGTAAATTTAGTCGGCTCCGTCTTCGGTACTAGCCTACTAAGTACCCAGGACATCTTCCGGGAACAGTGTCTCAGAAAGGCAGCTTCCATTATTAAGGACCTCCAGCACCCAGGGCATGTCCTTTTCTCACTGTTACCATCAGGTAGAAGGTACAGAAGCCTGAGGGAACACACTCAGCGATTCAGGAAAAGCTTCTTCCCCTCGCCATCAAATTCCTAAATGGACATTGAACCCTTGAACACTACTTCACTTTTTTAATATATATTATTTTTTGGTGTTTTGCATGATTTTTAATCTGTTCAATATACATATACTGTGATTAATTTTAATTATTTATGTATTTTCCTATATTATGTGTTACATTGAACTGCTGCTGCTAAGTTAACAAATTTCACGTCACATGCCGGTGATAGTAAACCTGATTCTGATTCTGATTGTGAAATATTCACCCAACAAAGAGATAAGTCTTAAGCATGTGACACACTATGAAGTAGCTTTATGTTGGAGGGAAAACAAAATTTGTGCAATAATGTCTCAAGGATGGATATTCTTCTTAGAAAAACTTGATAATAGACATCAGATTATCCTTACATTGCTGAGCAAAAAGAAATGAAAGCACACATTACTGTGAAATAAAACTGCACCAAATTAAAATAAAAGATAGATATTTTTTATCTGTATCAACTATGCACGGCATCGTTTATGTATCCGCTAGCTGTACATCAAGTCAAGTTATGTTAAGTCAAGTTTATTGTCATTTAACTACATACATGTATATCATGTACTTAACCATATAATGTATATACAAAGTAGAAATGAGACAGTGTTTCTCCGAACCAGGGTTTAATGCACAGTAGTAAACATAACACACATAACACAAGGTATTTTATGAAGGTAAGGATAAATCTCTGTGTATGAGTAGACAAGTTTATCAACCTTCTCTGTGAGAGGCACCAAGCGCTAAGATTAATCAGGCAAACAGCACATCCACTGATATCCTGTTCAAGCTGGACCTGTGAATGGTCACCATGATCAGGCACAAAATTAGAGCTACAGCAAAGCTCTCTAGTTTGGCAACATATGAGACCCCAGATGCTGGAATCTGGTGCAAAAACTGAACTGCTGGAAGAAATTGACAGATTAAGCAGGGTCTGTAGAGATCAAAGGGCAGTTGACATTTTGGGTTGAGACTCTACATCAGATGCTGCTTGAGTTCATCCAGCAGGATATTTTTAGCTATCTGATTTGTCTGGGCTGCTATTCAACAATATTTAAAAAATCATATTAGCTCTCCTGCCTCTATGTCCCATTGACTAAAGAAAAGCACTCTAGATATCAGAGAATTGAATTCTTTTGAAAGAGGTCCTTCTGTAACTCATTAGATATCACAATATCATTGGAATAGGATAAGATGAAGCCTAAAGACCATCCCAAGTTTAGGTTTCTTATCCTTCCTGCAATATATTGCTGCAACAGTCAATGCTGTTTGGAGTCAAAGAGAAGTACAGCACAGAAGCAGAACCCATGGCTCATCTAGTCCATGATGAAAATGTTTAAACTGTCTATTCCCATTGACCTGCATTGAGACCACAGCTCTCCATATCCCTACTATCCATGTACCTATCCAAACTTCTCTTAACTGTTGCACCTGTGCACATGGCAAGACATTCTACACTCTCACAACCCTGAGTGAAGAAGTTTCCTCTCATGTTCCCCTTCAGCTTCTCACCTTTCACCTTTAATCCATAACCTCTGGTTGTAGCCCCACCCAACTTCAGTGAAAAAAAAGCCAGCAAACATTTACCCTATCTATACCCTTCATAGTTTTGTATACCTCTTTCAAATCTCCTTTCAATCTTCTATGCTCTAAAGGATATATTCAATTTTATTCAATCTTTCAACCTATTTAATCTTTCCTTATAGCTCAGTTCCTCCAGACCAGGTAACATGCTTGTAAATTTTCCCTGCACTCTTTCAATCTTGTTTACATCTTTCCTGTAGGGAAGCAACCAAAACTGTACACAATACCCCATATTAGGTCTAACTAATGTTTTACACAGCTTCAACATAACATGCCATCTTCAAAGTAATAACTATTGAGTATTTAGGTATTACTTTGTCAGAAACTGGTCTTCTGCTTTAATACAATACTATAGTGACCACTTAGCTTGTGTCTATTAACATACTTATGAAGTACAGCATCCTCTATAATTCTTTCCCTTCTAAGCACCAACAGAGTTGTACACTGGAATAAACCTAGTGTTAACTCCCCAGGGAGGGGAAGAAAAGTAATGGATGGAAAGCTCTGCCCTGCATTCCTGATAATCTCTGGTTTAATGTTTGGCACATCTAAATTCAAGAATGTTGAGGTATCATGGAGCCGAGAACCAGAGCTGAAGGGATGAATTTCAGTAGGTGTATCAGGTCCTTTTTGGCAGAATGTATTGCTCATTGGTCAATACCAGGAAGACATGACCTGTTGTTTAAATTATATGAAGCTAAATCTGGATACTTTGCCTTTTGTGTTGTAAAATGTCTGTCAGGCCTTTTTTCTGTTCCGAATATCCTATTCAGTTTAGTCAAGTGTAGCAAGAAGATTCAAAATTGCCCCACCGTTGTAGATCGCCTGCCAACAAAAAGTCAATGACATACTAGTCCCCTAGATAATCCCAAAAACAAGAACCTAATTCAGCTCTGCCACCTGATTCACATAGCTGCTTGTGCTTGCGATGCATAGTAAATGTAATCTGATACACGGCCCACTTGATCAGCAATTACGCTGGATAAGAAATGGCTAATGCAAGTATAAAGTATACTCATGCTTAATGCTTGACATACATCACTACAAACTGACCATTGTCAATGTCTCCAAAGTAAATTTGGAGTAGGTAGTAACTAAGTACAGTGTGTGACACAAGACTCCTTGCTCCTGCTCTCCTCAGTACAATTACACTCTTGTTATCATTATAAACATATACATTACTGGCAACCTCCAAATTTATCAGATTAAACATTTTCAGCCTGTGAAGCTGAACAAATAATAATTGTTTAGGGATCTCATTGGATTTCTAGAGATTAAAACCACTGATTCAGGCACCAAATTAGAAATCAGTTGAATGTAAAATAATGTTACTACAAATTTTTCAAAACTATTTACTAAATCGCTTAAAAATATCAACAATGCCCTTTGTGGTCTTGGGAATCAAAGGAATCGTCAAACTTTGGAAGGTTTTTAATCCCGTTTTACAAAGTGGTGAACAGATAGAAAATGTGGCAAGGATATACTACAGAACTCTTTTTATTTCATTTTACTGGCAGATAAGACATGATGAATTATGGAGAATTACCAACCAATATCAACCTTAAAGGAAGGATAATTGAATGAAACCTAATGGCAGCATCCATGGAGGGAAATGGAAAGTTGATGTTTCAGGGTGAGACCTTTCATCAGGACTGGAAAGAAAGAGGTGCAGTAGGAGAAGGGATGGAACAAAAGTTGCCAGGAGATAGGTGAATTCATGGGAGGAGAGTGTGCAAATGACATACAAAGCTGGGAGGAGAAGACTGGAAATGATGAAGGACTAAGGAAGATGGAATCTCACTGGAGAAGTCAATGACCCCTAGAATAAAGGAAAGAAGGAGAACTGGAAGGAAGAACGTGTGAGGGATAGACAGATCAAAATCATAGGGGAGGGGAAGGAGAAAGAGTGATGGGGTGGGTAGAACAAGGGAAACAAAAGGGTAGAAGGACTGTAGTTACCAGATGTTAGAGAAATCAATGTTCATGACATTAGGTTGGAGGCTACTGTGGCGGAGTATGAGGTGCTGTCCCTCTACTCTACATATAACCTCATTTTGATTGTAGAAAAGGTCATAGACAGACATGTTAGTGTGGGAATGGAAAGCAGAATTAAACTGGCTGGCCTTTGGAGAATACTGGCTGTTTTGGCAGATGGAACAAAGGTGCTTAATGAAGTGACCCCTCACCTTGCATAGGGTCTCGCTGATGTTCAGGAAGCCTCACCAACAGCACTGAATGCAACAAATGACACCGATGTGTTCTCATGGAAAGGACTGTGTCACCTAGGAGAAAGCAGTAACATTAGACTGTGGGTGGTGTATGCCTGGATTTTCATAATCTGTTGCATAAAATAAAGGTTCATGTGATTGGGGTTAATACAATTGCATGATTAGAGGATTGGGTAAAGAAAGCTAACTCAGAACAAAGCTGTCATTTGTTTCTACAGGGATAACAGAAGGTCAGTGTTAAATCCTCACCCATTTTCATGTTAATAACACAATTACATAACTTATCAAGATATGAAAATTAACTGTGCTAAATATTCTGTAAAGGATTATCAACAACCTGTATGATTTGGTTGGAAAATGCCAAATGGAGCACAGTATGATGGAGCAAGAGCTTATTTATTTTAGTGGGAAGACATATAATAAAGAATACTTCCCAATAGACAGATCAGTGAAATTTGTTTGCAGAGAGACCTTGAATTGCTGGTTCATGAAAAGCCACATAAAATGGTGGATACAGATGAGACCATCACAGGAAAAGCCCTCCCCACCACTGAGCACATATACAAGGAGTGTTGCCACAAGAAAGCAGTATCCATCATCTAGGACTCCCACCGTCGACGACATGCTCTCTTCTCCCTGCTGTCATCAGGAAGGAGGTACAGGAACCTTGGATCCCATAGCACAAGGTTCAGGAACAGTTATTACCCTTCAACCAGAGTGGATAACTTCACTCACCCCATCAATGAGCCGATTCCACAATCTATGAAGTCCTATAAAGGACTCTACACTCATGTCTTTAGTAATATTTATTTGTTTGTTTGTTTGTTTTGCATTTGCATGGTCTGTCCTCTTTTGTACATTGGTTGTCAGTCTTTGTTTTGTGTGCAGTTTTTCTTTGATTCCATTGTATTTCTTTGTTCTACTGTGAATGCCTGCAAGAAAATGAATCTCAGGGTTGCATATGGAGACACATGTGTACTCTGATAATAAATTTACTTTGAACTGATGTTTGAAATACAGTAGGTTACCCTGTGGACGAAGTCATTAGGAAAGCATATGGCATATTACTTGAGCAACAAGGACGTCTGTAAATCAGGCAGCCGCCATGGGGAAGAGTAAACAATTGATGTTTTGGGCTAAGCCCCTTCATCGGGAGTGGAAAGAAAGGAGACAGAAACCAGAACAAGAAGATGGAGAAAGAGAAAGGAGTACAGGCTGTCAGGTGATAGGTGAAACCAGATAACGGGGGAGGATTGGTGAGCAAACTTCCTGACTTCATGGTAATGAGGAGAACCTAAGGCTTTGATACCTTCTACCTGATGCTAGTAACAAGAAGAGGACATGGCCTGGATGGTGGGGATCTTTGATGATGGGTGCTGCTTTGTTGTGACAAAGCTCTGTGCAAATGTGCAATTTTCAGGATTCAGACCTACTTTGGCTGAAACAAGATGGTACAAATGCTGCAATATGGAGCAACAAACGATCTGCCGGCAGAACGTAGCAAGTTGAGCAGTCTCTGTAGAGGGAGAGGAAATGTTGACAGATCTAATCCCTGCATCAAGATTGAACTATTTCCATAAAACCATAAGATATAGGAGCAGCAGAATTAGACCATTTGGCACATCGTCTACTCTGCCATTTCATCATGGCCAATCCATTTTCCCTCTCAGCCCCAATCTCCTGCCATCGCCCTGTATCTCTTCATGCCCTAGCTAACCAAGAATCCACCAACCTCTGCCTTCAAATTATCCAATGACGTGGCCTCCACAGTCACCTGTGGCAATGAATTCCACTGATTCACCACTTTCTGCCTAAAGGAATTCCTCCTCATCACCATTCTAAAAGGACGTCCCTCTATTCTGAGGCTGAGTCCTCTGGTCTTAGACTCTCCCACCATATGAAGCGCCCTCTTCACTTCCACTCTATCAAAGCCTTTCAACATTCAATAGGTTTCAATGAGATCACCCCTCATTATTTTGAATTCCAGTGAGTAGAGGCCTTGAGTCATCAAATACTCCTCAAATGATAAGCCTTTCAATCCTAGAATCATTTTCTTGATCCTGCTTTGAACCCTTTCAAATGTCAGTACATCCTTTCTTAGATAAGGGGCACAAAACTGCTCACAATACTCCAAGAGAGGCCTCATCAGTGCTTTATAAAGCTTCAACATTACATCCTTGTTTTTATATTCTAGTTCTCTTGAATTGAATGCTAACATCGCATTTACCCTCCTCACCACTGGCTCAACTTTAGGGAGCTCTACAAAAGTACTTCTAAGTTTCTCCGCACCCCTCAGATTTTAGAATTTTCTCTCCATTTAGAAAATTGTCTAAGAAAATTGTCTTTTTCTTCTACCAAAGTACATGATCATACACTTTCCGACACTGTATTCCATCTGCCACTTTCTTGTCCAAATTTCTGCTGGTTTTGGAGTTGAGGCATTGGAGGTATATTCTAAAATATCAAGTCAGCCGTTTCAGAAGTGGAGGAATGAAACATGTTGATGTAAAGAGGAGACTGGACTCCTGTAACATTCTTCCACTAGTACTAACTGAAGCTTTGTGTATTCTTAATTTAAAATCCTGAGTCTTTTAAACATTTGTAAACCAGAAGTATTAATGACAAATTACAGATTATGATCCCATTTCAAGATATTGAACACCCAAATTCTGTACCTTTGTTTTGCATAAATCTCATAAAGGTGAAAATGTTATAATATTTTGCTTTAATATCTATTTTTTATGATTGATGTTACCATCATGTGTGAAAATGCAGGCTAATTACAGCAAAGAGATATTGCATATTAGCACATTGGAGATGTCAGTGGTTTCCCACAGGTGAAGAAAAATATTTGTGAACCAATTTTTTAAACATTTGAAAGAACAGATACTTTACCTGATTTAAGTTGTAAACGTAAAATGGCTGACACAAAAATGACAGCTAATAATTAAACCAGAAAACAATTGCAGTGAGAAAGCATGGTTTCTATAATTAGTTGCTGCTTTTGCTAACATTTCAAACAAACAACTGATCAACTTGAATTACTGTGGAGTTGGATTATTCGAGTTAATTCTTCAGGCAGACTGTCTGTTTATATTTGGGCTGTGAACTGTGGACACCGCAGAGCAATCAGCCATTTCAAATCTTTAATTTGTTTCTTTATTTCCTTTCAGTGGTTATGCATTGTTGTTGGTCTAAATAAATATATATTATTCCTGCAAAGAATAATATTCGAGAGGAATTGGAGGAAATTTTGTGCCCATTGCAATATAAGGGATAGAGCTGTTTACCTCTTGTTCCCCTACGTGACTTCAATGGGAATTCTAGATTAAATATTCCAACACGATGTGTGATGTGCATGTAAAGCTCCCTCCACTTTGTCCCGATAACGTGACATCAACCTCAGAAGGACACTTACCACCAGCCAACGTGAAACTTACATTTTTAATTGTAATCATCCTCCTTAAGTGAGATTATCCAATGGCAGCTGAATTGTAGGCAGCTCAGTGCTGTAACCTCATGCCCAGGAGGATCTGAAACAGCTGTCAGTAACTTTAACTCATCCTCAACACATCCCGGAGGTACAGTAGCTGCTTCGATTCCTTTCTGCTGTACATAAATTACTTTAAAATCATATGAGGAAGAGAAACATTTAAGAAAGTATTGAAGGAGTAAATAACTTTATTATAAAACAAGATGGGGAAAGGGAATTGGAATTGAGTTTGTCAACGAACTTTAAAAGTCATCAATATAATTCTATTGTACAGTCTAATCTGTTGAACACAAAACTTGTGACAGTGGCAGACAGATGTCTGCTGATTTATTGATTCTGTTAAACAACAGAAGTGGTAAAAGTACATTTCATTATATCATAAAATGGTTGCATATGGATTCCATGGTTAATCCATGGTGATTTCCTATTTTCAGCAGGGCAGAGAAAAGGAGGAAAAGCTTAGGAGGATTAATAACACCTAAAGGTGACACCTTTGCTTGCATCTTCAGAAACAGCTCTATTTCTATCTTTAAGTTCTCTATTTTTCCCTTTCAGGGTTCTTTTGAAGACCCTGACCCAGAGTTAGACACTGACTACGGTTCTTTGCAGGAACGGGACCCATTCTCAGGGTTTCACGACTGGCCATCATCCAATATGCCAAGGGCTCTGCCTAAGAGCTCAGCTCTTAGCAGTTCTACCCATCTTCTTGGCTGGAATGATGGAGATTGGTTGGCCGGTTCATTGAATTTAGCCCAGAGATACCAGAATTCAGATATAGTTCATTTACTTTGGGCAGAATAACATCAATGCCATTGACTGAATGGAAATGCAATTCCTAGTTCACAATTGATACAATAAGAGATAGAGAGACACAGCAATGCTGTTGTATCTCCAAGTCTGAATCACATATAATAGCTTCTTCTCAAGTATATATTGCAGCTGTGATGACAATGCCTCCATTACAGTGAAATACTGACAGGAAGAGATGAGCTTATGTTTATAGCTTCCCAGAGGGAAGCTTTTTTACAAGGCACTTCATGGTCATCACTAGAAATAAGAAAGTTATTTACATGTGGGAATGACGCTGCCTGTCTTCATTTTAATAGCCATTCAGTGTTAAACTGCGGATGTGCAGTTTTCCCAAGTCAAGCTTCATGTTGACAATGTCGCATAACCCACCCAATGCAAAATTTCCAATTGGCAATTAAATAAGAATAAGATCATCTTTAATTCTTTGATCAATGAGTCTTTTCTGGGTGGCATATGCTTTACAACACTCTACAGAGCTATCAACACGGATTCAATTCTCACCATTGCCTGCAAGAAGTTTATACATACCACCCGTGACTGTGTGGGTTTCGTCCAGATGTTTTGGTTTCCTCCCACACCCCAAAGATACACGGGTTAGTAGGTTAACTGGTCACATGGGTGTAATTGGGTGGTACAGGTTCATTAGGCCAGAAGGGCCCGTTATCATACTGCATCTCTAAACAATAAACAGAGAGAAATCCCACACTTAGACCATTGAATTTTCTCTGTCATAGAGAGAGGTTGTTTTGTAGCAAGTTTGAACCTACAGTGGACTCTTTATGGAGATACAAGAGACTGCAGACACTGGAATCTGCCAAAAAAAAATAATCAAACATCTGAAAGAACCCAGTGGGTCATTCAATATCAGTGGAGGTAAATGGACAACTAGGTCAAGATGGGTAAGGTGGGCAGAGGAACCCAGTGGGAGGAGTGTGTCAGTGATGGCCAGGTAGAGCAGGACATGAGAAAGAAACAAAGTGATTGGGGGCTGAGGTGCACCAGGAGAAGAGAGAAAGGGACAGAAGAGGAACAGGTTATCAAAAGCTAGAGAGTTTAATATTTATGCCTTCAGGTTATAGACTACTCAGGAATACCAAGGACAGATGGGTCAGTGTGAGAATGGAGTGGGAAATTACAATGACTCCAGATGTCCAGCTGCACATGGTGTTGGAATGCAGGCACTTCACAAAGTGGTCACCTGGTCTGCACTTGGTCTCACCAGGGTAGGAGACGTCACAGCACCTCTTCAACCTAGGTGAGAAGAGTGCTGAGTGCAATAGCAGTTGAAAGAGGTACATGTGAATCTCTGCCCAGTTTTGCCAACTGAATTCTCCAGTTTCAGGTCATCTGTTCTTCCTTTGTCCCTTTCATTCTCCTCCTGGTAGCCCTGGTTCCTCATATACCCCTTGCTCCACTCTCTCTCTTCCTTCACAAACTCCCTATCCCCCCCCCCACGTTTCCTCCTCCTCCTCCACTACTCCATCACATTCTTCCTACTGTCTTTCGCCCTACCCACTTCCCTTATCTCTCAGATTCAGTCATCCACACCCCTTTGTTGCCTCTGCCTATCATGCCCCAGTCTCTGTCATTACTTCCAATCTTCCCTCCTCCATCTGCCAATCACCCTCCTCAGCTGGACTCACCTATTACTTGCCAGCATTCGTCCCACCCCTTCCCATCAGCTCTTTCTATTAGCTATCTTCCCTCGACCGTTAAGTCCAGATGAATAGTGTCGACCTGAAACACTGACTATCTATTTGCTTCTGTGGATGCTGACTGACCTGCTCAGGTTCTCCAGCATTTTGTCCTTTGTGGGCTGGAAAGTAGCATCAGGGTTGGCAGTAAACTAGTTAACTAGACAACAGCACAGTTGTTTCAAATTGCTGGAAATTCCAAGAATAAGTACTCTTTCCACAGTTGACAATTTTCCGAAAATGTGGTAAAAAAAATTGTAAAATTCCAGGAGCATAGAAAAAAACCGGCACGAGAAATTCTTGAGTAAGTATGCTTGTCCGGAGCTAGCTGTCATGTTAATAGATCTTACAAATTCATTCAATGACTTTCAAGGGATTTGAATTCATGGCCTACAGGTTTGCAAGTTCAGTACCACAGTCATTGAATATAATAGGTAGCTATTTAAAACTCCCTGATTAAAGCTAACAATACTACTGAGCATTTCCACTATTGTGCATACTTACCTTAAACTGCAAACTGTATTTATGCAGACTACACATTATTTTCACAGGAATATCATTTTTTGACAAGCCCAAGTGAAGTCAATGGCAGATTACAGAGTATTTCCAGCTAAATCCCAGTATATTCCAAAGTATGTTTTGTTGGATATGATGATATTGTGATCCAAAGGTTCTTCCGAAGGCAAGAATGAGGCATAAGTCTTGTGATTATAGCTATTTATTAGGTGATTATAACAAAATAATCATAATCAACTTGTATCACTGTAAAGAAAAGGGAAACAAAGAACAGACAAAGGAAGGCAAAAAAGAAAGAAATCCTGGCCATCTTATACAAGAACTAGCTCAGACTAGAGAGATAATGGTCACCATGGGTGTAGCAGTTAGTGCAATGCTATTATGGCTCGGAGCATTGGAGATGAAGTTAAATTCCATTGTCATCCGTAAGGAGTTGGTACATCCTCCCCTTGGAATGTATGTATTTTCTCTGTGTCCTTCAGTTTCCACCCACAGTCCTAAGACATATTGGTTAGTAAGTTAGTTGGTCATTGTAAATTGTCCTGTGATTAGGATAGGGTTTAATCGTGGGTTGGTGGGCAGTGCAACTGGAAGGGGGTATTCTGTGCTATATCTCTAAAAAAGAAACAAGACATTCCAATGATAAAGAATTATTTAGGAAATAATCAGGTTCAGTGGTATCACATAGGCTGCAGAGAAACTTCTAGGAAAGTACAGAACCAGCTATACTACAATTACTGAAAATTCACTGAACAATGACACACGTACCGGTAATTATATAAAAATTATAACCTAGCCTAAGGAAGTTAAAGTATAAAAAAAACAAAAAAGTCACAATCCTACACTCAAACTCAACAGTCTGTATGAACTTTAGTAGATGGCAGATCAAGGTCTAACTCTTAGAGAATACTTCATAAATTCAAAATGCTGAACGTAGTCAGTCCATCAAGCAACAACCATTGCTTAGAATTATCAAAAATATCAATAAGTTTGAAAGGGTACAGGGAAAATTTACAAGGATGTTCTCAGGAATCGAGTACCTGAGTTATAGGGCAAGATGAGGGGAAATCCAATAGATGTATACAAAATCATCAGGGATTTAGATAGGGTGAATGCATACTGGCATTTTTCCCCTCAGAGATGAGAACTAGAGGTCATAGGTTTAGGGTGAAAGGTAAAACATATAAGGGGAATCTGAGGGGAAACTTCTTCACTCAGAGCCTGGTGCAAGTGTGGAACGAGCTGCAAGGGGAAGTAATTGATGTAGATGCAATTACGAAATTTAAAGAATGCCTATAAGAAAATGAATCTCAGGCATCAAAACTATGTATATTTAGTACTTTGATAATAAATTTACTTTGAGAATGTTTGTTTAATTGGACACCTGTATGTATTTTGGTATGGGCTTAGCAATTGTCAAAATTGCTCAGTAGTTGGTGAAACTATCAATGAACTTTCAAATAATCTGAAGTATAAATTGCAGTGAGTGTTAAACACTTGAGAGGACAGGTGTCACGATTACTGTTTTGCAAAGCTGTCACTGTAGCAAAAAAATCAGCCTGCTGGAGAAACTCAGTGAGTCAGACAGCATCTGTGGAGGCAAAAGGCCAGTCAACATTTTGGGTTCAGAGCCTGAATCAGGTCTGTGAATGTAGAGGTGACAAGGTTTTAAAGGGAGGGCAAGGCAGAGTCTTGCAGGTGATAGGTGGAACCCCCTGAGTTCCTTCAATGTGTGTGTTTTCTGTGCTCTATATATTACAGCATTAGCTGTCTCTTGTATCTCATTTTCACCTGATTTTCCCTTGTTCCAGTTATAATACAATCTTGATGACTAAGATCAATTGCTCAGATTAGTCAATAGTTCCAATATTAATGTTGGAATTGTTGACTCATCATAGCAATTCATCTTAGTCAAAAGGTTTTGTATCATAACTGGAACAATGGAAAGTCATGTGATTTTCAGTGAATTAAATCTAATCATCAACATAGTGCCCTTGAGAATTTAAAAACTACAGCACTATACTCACAACAAAATTTCCTCCCTTCTAACTTTGCGGAACAGTTAATGGACTCCAAACAATCAGGGCAAGAGAAGTTGTGTCATTACTCTAGCATTTCTAGTGACTCTCCTCCAGATTATGTGGGAAAGCAGAGGAGCACAGAGGAAATTAAATCTCTAGCTACATTCACATTTCACCCTTATTTCAGCCTGTCTTGTGAAAGCTAAAATGATGTATTACCAGCACTCTGTTGTATGATGGGGTTCATAAGATTCTTTGAATGGTTTCCAGATCAATTTTACCTTGATGGTCTGAAATTCATGCTGAGAACTACTCACTCCCCAAAATACCCTTACAGTTTAAGGTTTCAATTGTCCTTCACTGGGACTGCTAACTTACTTCTTTTTCCTTATTTATTCACCCAGTATTCAATGAGACTTCTAATGACACTGACCTCTCAAGTGTAGTGAATTTAATAGAATGTCAGTGTAGAAAGCATACAAATAAATGGACATAAATGCTAAGGTTGGGAGCAGAAGTCAGAGACTCGTACAATCATCAAGTCATCTACAATACAGGCGCAAGCCCTTCAACACATCTAGCCTGTGCCAAAGTATTATTCTGCATAGCCCCATCAACCTGCACCTGCACCATAGACCTCCATACCCCTCCCACCCGTGTACTCTTCCAAACTTCTCTTAATTGAAATCAAACACTCATCTATCACTTCAGCGGGCAGCTCGTTCCACACTCACACCACCCTCTGGGTGAAGCAGAACCCCCTCGTGTTCCCCTTAAACATTTCACCTTTCACCTTTAACCCCTTGGCCTCTAGCTCTAGTCTCACCCCACCTCAGTGGAAAAAACCTGCTTGCATTCACCCCTCATAAATTTGAATACGTCTATCCAAGGAATAAAATTCTAACCTATTCAATCTTTCCCTTTAACTCAGGAACTCAAGACCTGGCAACATCCTTGTAAATTTTCTCACTGATATTTTTCCTGTAGGTAGGTGAGCAGAACTGCAAACAAGATTCCAAATTAGCTTTTCCAATGTCTTATACAACTTTAACATTTCATCCCAATCCTGCACACAATACTTTAATTTATTAAGGCCAATGTTCCAAAATCTCTGTTTATGACCCTACCTACCTGTGATGCCACTTTCAAAGAATTATAGGTCTGTATTCTCAGATCCCTCTGTTCTGCCTCAGTGTCCTACCATTCACTGTGTAAGTCCTGTGTAAGGTTATTGTGACTCTGGAGGCGGGCTGATTCAAGGATGGTGCCGCCACCAATGACTGATGCGTCGTGGGAGAACAAGGAAGATTGGAAGCAGTGGGCTTGCTGTTGGCTGTGTGCCCAGAGGAACAGAGCTCGGAAAAAGCAAAGCAACAAACTTGTAACATCATGTAACAGCGAGTTGTTTTGTTATGTCTCCCCTCTCACTGTGAAACAAGGACACCTCTTTTTCACTTATTAGGGAGAGAGAGAGAGAGAGAGAGAGAGAGAGAGAGAGAGAGAGAGAGAGCCTGTGGTATATCGAATACCAGGTGAATGAGTAGTCTTTCGGATACTGCAGGTCTGTGTCTTTATTGATGCTTTGATGCATGCTTGAGTGCTCAGTGGGGGGGGGGGGCACTGATGCCTTTTTGCTGGTGAAGGAGGGGGGCTCATTGCCTTGCTGCTTGTGCGTGGGAGGGGGAGCAGGAGGGGCTTTGGCGCTCTAATGTTTAACTGTCATTCGTTCTTTAAGGCACTTGTTTGTTTTCGTGGATGTTTGTGAAGAAAAAAAAATTCAGGATGTATATTGTATACATTTTTCTGACATTAAATGTACCTATTGGAACCTACTCTGGTTTGTCCTCCCAAAGCGTGGCATCTCATTCTTGTTTGCATTAAGTAGACTCCTTGGTCCCCCAGTCTTTTCCACCATTTAATAAGATTATGGATGATCAGACTGTAACATTCCACTGTGCTTTCCTATTTATCCACAGTAACCTTTTAGTCCCTTGCTTATCAAGAACCCATCTAATTCTGCACTGAATTTTTCATCCATTTTTCTTGCCTTCAAGAAAGAAATGCCTTAAGATTCACAACACTAAAAAAGCAATGCCACAGTTCTTTCTTTTAAATCCCCCATGAAAGGAATTACTCTCCATGTCAAGACCCCTCTCAATCCTAATAGAACACTAATTTTCTCTTTTTATTTTTTGATATACTTTTACCTATCAGCTGATGTCAAGAACTCTTGTGAGGTGGGGGGTGGTATTCATTACTGAATTTTTATGTTTGGGGCTATAGGTATGCTTTTCACTTTTACTTTCCTGACTCACTGTGGGAGGATGCCGGGATGGTTTCTGTCTGCTATTTTTAGAGGAACATTTTTGTTGTACCTGTAAAAGTGGGAGCCTATATCCTAAACATGCAGCAGTCAGAGATACCAGTTCTGTACTCACAGCATTTGAATGGAGTCTGAGGAATTTCAGGAGTAATCTTGTCATGTATATTTAAAATGGTAGCATAATAATGGCTGGATTTCAACTCTTCATCTTGTTTAGCATCTTAAAAGTTCATGTTGTTGATCAGCTATAGGCTATGACAGGACTGTGAGATTAGTCAGCATACATCATCCTAATGATTCAGGATTTATGGGACAATATAGTTTTACCATGTCCTTTCAATGACCCCAAGCCTCCTTCTCACAGAGATGATGTTTGAACACAGTTAAAGGGCCATTAACCCTGGCCTACACATCACGTTAATGCCTCATTTATGTAAATAATTAATATTTACTGACTTAGAAATGTCTTCTGGCTGAATTAAATATGTGAAAATAATGACACTGAAATGTAACCAGCACAATCTCACTGATGAAAGAGAAAATGGAGAATGGAGAATAGGAGAAAAGGACCTTTCAGTAATTTACAGGGAATAAGCAAATATGGTAGACTGGGCGTGGTTCACAGATACACACTGTTAATAATAGCTATAAAAATTTTGATTTGGAATAGTTGGTTTTTGAATTGTATATTCAGTGTGATAACTTATAAGATTTTACCATGGATGAGGTGCTCGATAGTCCCACAATGACCCAATTATATTTAAAAGTGAGCTTTAGACATATGAGCCCTATGTACAACCTTAAACTGCAAAAGGCAGTGGCGAGCACATAAAGAGGGTGAATTAACTGACTGAAGAATTGAATCCCAAACCACATCAGATAAAGAATTAGTTAAATCATGCTCCCAAGCAGTTCTAATTTTATCAAAAGGGGCACGCCTCAAGATCACTAACTTATCACAAATAGAAGATATTAAGCCTTTACCCAATGGATTAATTCAAAGAAACAGGTCCACAACGTTTTTCTCGGGCATGTCAGGAAAATTGGATAATAAAGGGTTAATGAAATGTCTAATTTGAAGGTACCTAAAGAAACTAAATTGTCATGGTTTTATCCTGACATTAGTCCTGTTTGTGACAAGTGTAAAGAGGGTGAGGTTTCTCCTATTCATATGTACTGGGCTTGTCCTAGTCTAGAGAAATTCTGGAGAGAAGTCTTTTTATCTTTATCCCATATTCTTAATTGCCACTTAGAACCTAACCCTCTGATTGCCGTTTTTGGCACCTTGGGTGAGACAGACATGCATTTGAGTCCGACTAAACGTCGACCACTATCTTTTGCCTCTCTTTTGGCTAGACGCTCAGTTCTTCTCAAGTGGAGAAATGTTGCCCCACCCACTCATTCTCAATGAGTGGGTGATATTATGTCCTGTTTAAACTTTGAAAAAATTCATTATTCACTTCTCAATTTGGACATAAAGTTTCATAAGGTGTGGGGACCTTTTCTTGGATACTTTCATAACTCCTCTTTAGATTAAGTTTATTCTCTTTTTTTGTACCATAATCCCTTACTTTCAGATTTTTTTCTGTAAGTTTTATGTTTTTTGATGGGAATTACATTATAATTTTGGTAGTAGGCATTATACTTTTTTAAATATATACTTACAGCTCTGTGGGGTCGAATGCTCCAATTAATTTTTCTTTTACGTATTGTAATGGTTGGCCTGAAGTTTTGTAGTGGGAGGGTGGGGAGGATACTAACTTTATATGATTTTATTTTGGGTGCTGTTTCCTTATTGTTATGAATTATATATTTGATACATATGTTTTGCACTGTATTAATCTTCATTTTGTTGATTTTTTTGTAGTTGTTTTGTAGAAATGCATAAAGAGATTAATTTAAAAAGTGAGTTTTGAACATTTTGTATTTTATTTTCCACTATCGAGTCTAACAATGATCACCAACAACTCTACCTCTAAAATGCACAGATATTTTACATTTTTACCCTTGTAAATGTAAAAAAACATTTTAGCAGCTTATCTCTATGTAATTTCCCTTTAATAGAGGAAGACATCAATTAAACTTTATTTATGATCCCCCGTTACATTTTGTTATACTTTGATTTGCCAAATTTATTGTTATCACATTTTTCTGTGTCACACATTGAAACTGTTGAACCCTAATCATCAGCTGAGGAAAACATGGAATTCACTGAAGTTTCTGGCAAACCATTGGTTAATATTCCCCATTAACTCTTCAAATCATTTTAACAGCTACATTTTGAACAGCTTCACCTATGCCTTTTAATGAGGGATTAATTAGATATCACAGTGTGATGTCTAATCTGTTTTCTTGGGCAATTACTTGTTTCAACAGGATCAAAAGTTATGTACATGAAGCTTTTAGTAGCGTTCTGAAATTCTTGATTGTTAATACTAATTAGTTCTGAAAATAAACTACATTACTATTTTTTTCAATTAACTTGTAGCATTGGGATTAGGTTCCGTTTAATAAGTGCATAGCTCCTAATTTCTGCAATTTCAGCATGTTAATATTGGTTGCATAAAGTCAAAATGTTTTCATTGCTAAATTTCAAGATTCGATCTAGCCATAATCTAAATATAATAATTTATTTCAGTATTTTACTTTAATTGTGAGGCTTATTAAGAGCTAAAATGCATGTACCTTCAGCAAATAATTAATATAATATCACAACATGCATGTAAGCCAAAATGTTCATAAATATTGAGGTTTAGGTCACAAGAAGCAAAAAGCTATCAATTGATTCTTTCAAAATGTGAGAATAAATTCTATCCTTCGAAACAACAGAACTAATGCATGAAAACAATCAGCTTGTGGGAATGAATGGTATTTGTGGTAGAATTTAAATATGGAATATAATAATGCAGATGCTGGAAACCTCAAATCACAACCGCAGACTGGAAATAATCATCAGTCCAACAGCATCTGTACAAAGAGAATAAGAGGTAACTTCTCAGTTGAAAGAACATATTGAAGTATTAATTGTGTTCCTCTTTCTGCAGATGCTGCCTGAAAACGGAATAATTCCAGGATTTTATAATTTTACAAGTTCCCCATTAGAAAGATTTTAATGATAATTTCAAATACTTTCCTGACAGCTGACATCACAGTAATCTATGATTCCCTCAGTGCCTATGTTCCTGTAAGGGAGTGCTTTGAGAGGCTGTTCAAGGACTACATCTGCAGCATGCTACCACCCAAACTGGACCCCCTACATTTTGCCTACTGACACAACCGATTGACAGATGACACAATAGCCACAGCTCTACACATCGTCTTTACACATCTGGAGAAGAATGTAAGAATGCTGCTCTTGGATTACAGTTCAAGCATTCAAGACCATAATTCCCTCAAAGACAAGGGACAAGATGCTCAAAGACCTTGGCCTTCACCCTGCCTTGTGTAGCTGCATCCTGGACTTCCTGTCAGATTGCCAGCAGGTGGTAAGAGTGAGCTCCCTCAACTCTGCCCCTCTGACCCTCAACATAGGTGCCCTCAGGGCTGTGACATAAGCCCCCTCTTTTAATCTCTCTGCACCCATGACTGTGTCAGCACCCACAGCTCCAATCTGCTAATTAAATTTGTTGACGATACTGCACTGATTGGCCTAATCTCAAATAATAACAAGACATCCAACAGAGAAGAAGTCATCACCCTGACAGAGCGGTGTCAAGAAAACAACCTCTCCTTCAATATTGCAAAAACAAAGGAATTGGTTGTTGACTACAGGAGGAATGGAGACAGGCTAACCCCTATTGACATCAATGGATCTGGGGTTGAGAGGGTGAACAGTTTTCAGTTCCTCAGCATAAGCATCACCAAGGATGACATGTGATCTGTACACACTGGCTGTGTGGTGAGAAAAGCACAAAAGCGCCTCTTTCACCTCAGATGGTTGAAGATAAGTTTGGTATGGGCCCCAAATCTTAGGAACTTTCTACAGGGGCACAATTGAGAGCATCCTGACTGGCTGCATCATTGCCTAGTATGGGAACTGTACCTCCCTTAATCGCAGGACTCTGCAGAGAGTGGTGCAGACAGCCCAGCGCATCTGTAGATGTGAACTTCCCACTATTCAGGACATTTACAAAGACAGGTACATATAAGGGGCCCGAAGGATCATTGGGGACCCAAGTCACCACAACCACGATCTGTTCCAGCTGTTACCATCTGGGAAACAATACCGCAGCATAAAACAACAGGCTCCGGGACAGCTTCTTCCACCAGGCCATCAGACTGACTAATTCATGCTGATACAACTGTATTTCTATGTTATATTGACTGTCCTGTTGTACATACAATTTATTATAAATTACTATAATTTGCACATTGCACATTTAGATGGAGACATAACGTAAAGATTTTTACTCCTCATGTAAGTGAAGGATGTAAGTAATAAAGTCAAATCAATTCAATTCAATTCAATATTTGTGACCCTTGCTCCATTATCTCTGCAGCCACAACTGTCCAGGAGCTTAGGATGCGGGCTTTCAGGGATTTATAAGCTTTTAGTCACTTTATTTTCCTAGCTGATCTAAGTTCACATCATAATTTCAATTTCATCCTTTTTACATGATGCTGCAAGCTCGTTTTTTTATATTTCTTGTTAATTGTCTTGCGTAATCTACCATCTTTATATAATTTTTCAGTTCATCATATGTCGGTTTCTGATTCCTCGCGCTTACTAACCTTCTATATAACATTTTAATTTTCAGCTAAATTTTCAGATTTTATTTTCGGTTAAGTTCAAGATACTTTTTCACTTTTTACAAGTGTCTTTCAAAATTGAGTATTTTCAATTAGCGAAAAGAGCTTCACTCAAGCCGTACATCAACTCCTGATCTCCAAAACGCACAGCTAAATCAAAGCTAAATCAAAAGTTGTATCAAAAATCAAAGCTTTGCTTAAGAACATATTCAACAAAATTGTTATTTTTTTATCCTAAATCACAAATGTCTTTTAATTTTTCACCCCATTTTTATTAATGCTTTACTTCTTGATATTTCTCTTCACCATCCTGCCATTGACTAGCATATTGCATTAACATAAAAGGTTGGTATGTGGTCTGCACAAGCAGTTTGAACGGCATGTGCAACATTTTTAAAGCAAAATGAATGGAAGTGTAAATTCTGCATGGTTGACATTTATGGCTACCATAGAGTTTTATCACTAAAAATATCTTTTTCCCAGATATGCCTTCAAGGGAGTTTTTTACATTTATTACTTAAATCTAAAAAAAATTCAAACCCTCATTATAAGACTCCTCTTTTACCATTATACTCTCCATAACCTCTTTAATTAGTCACAGGTAGCTAACATTACTATGGAAATTCAATTTCTCAGTGGAACATATTTTCACTGAGAATTTTGAAATATTTAAATGCTTATTATATTTTTACAAGGACACTTTTCTATCTAATTTCTCAGTGCACTTAGCTAATATAACCGGTATAAGGATCAAGACTCTAGTTTGGTCTGGCTTGCTTTGAGCTTCTTCAGAAGGGCACTTTGTTTTCCTATATGCAATTCCTTTTCAGTCAACTGACCTGATTTGTGGTTTCAGTATTTTCAGAATTTCTTTCAGCTCTCAATATTCTTATTCATTGAATACTGAAATATATTTCCTCTGACCTAAAGAAACAGGAAATATTTCCATCTATAACCTACGTTCTGTTAATACATTTGATGAAAGTTGATTTTCAAACATATAATACAAGTTCATTAATAGTACTGGAAAAAGTAGTGAATCTGCAGCATCATAAAAGATGCAGTAATGTTTCCCCAAAAGCTACTATATCATTGAATGAATGTAAATGTAGAAAAGCCTATTAATGCGATTGCTCACCAGGCAGGGTTCTCTGGCAAGGTGAAATGTGAGAAAACAAATTACTGTAATTTTGCCATTTCTACAAGACTCCCTTGCTCTAAATAATTCTTCTGAGTCAACCAAAACAAGATCCAGGCCTAGACCCCACCTTTACCCTTCAGTTTAACCATCTATTATTCACCTCGAAAGGACTGCAGGCTTAGTTTATTCCCAGAAACCTTATTACTCACTTTTTGTAAGGGTTCATGATTGGGCTAAAGAGAAGAATTTTCTACATCCAAAAATAGACAGTTAAAAGAAGACTGTGAGGGGAAATATGAGCCTCAAGGGGATGAATAAAGTATCTATCTATCTATCTATCTATCTATTTGTGGGTAGCACTGGCTAAACTATCCCTATAATTACTTGCTTATCCTTTCCCCCTTTTTAAACAATAGTACAACTTGAGCAGCCATTTGACCCTGTGGCACCACCCTGGTAGTCAGGGAGAATTGAAAAATCATAGTCGGAACCTTGGCGATTTCCTTCCTGTTTTCTTTTATCAGTTAGAATCTGGGCTTGGTGTTTCATCCACTATGAAAGATGCTAACCCCCTTATTACCTGCTCTTTTACTATCTTCAATCCTCACAAAGTATAAAGATACTTTCCTAATTTATCCTCTTATTCCTTGTGTACTTATTAAGGCATCTTTGTCTTCACTTTGATTTGACTTAACAGTATTTTTTCATGTACTCTCTTTCCTTTTCTAATTTCTTTCTTAATTTCGCTCTTCCACTTTCAAGACATAAGTAGTGTCTCACGTAATTTTCCTTTATTTGCCTTATCTTACCCTCCCATCCATCCTGTAATTGGAGTGCTCTACATTTGGCATTTTATTACTTTGTGGAAACATGCTTAGCCTGAAACCATTGAAGTCCATTTCTAAATGTCCCCCATTACTTATGGCCTAATTGGCTGCCTCTTTTGTTTAATCACTTCTCGGCCTAGCAAAATTGCACTAGTTTGAAAGTTTTATTCCTGCTTTATCTTTATTCTTTTCCATAACTATTTTCCATCTGACTGAATAAAGACTACTATCACAGCAGTGCCCTTCCACTGATACTCCCTCGACTTACCCAGTTTCACTCCCTAATACTAAATCAACAATTGCAACCACTACTCCTTCAATCCACCATATCTTGTTAGAATTACTAAATATTGGATTAAAGGCTCTCCTCAATAACATTTTGGTACTCTATATCTTTCTTACACAGATTCTACCCTCATTACAGTGATGGAACTATCCCACTCGTTCTGACCCAATGTCCAAGTCAAAGTAAGTTAAAGCAAGTTTGCTGTCCTTGCTGTATGTAATGGACATGTTACCACATACTACTATGAGATTCATTTTCTTGCAGACGTTTAAGGAAAATAAAGAAATACAATCACATTTATGAAAAACAAATTCTGACAGTAACCAACATGAAAAAGAAGACAAATTGTGTAAATAAAATAAAATAATACTGAGAACATGATTCATTAAAAGTGACCCTGTAGGTTGGGGACCAGTTCAGAATCGTGGCGAGTAAATGTTTCAGTACTTGTCTGAAGTGTGGCTACATACATATTTGCTGTTTTATCTACGCTAAAATGCTTTGAGGCTTGAAATCTAGTCCAGAGCATTTTTATTTGCTTAGTTCATCTAATATAGCCTCAGATGTTGTTGTGCAAATATCTTATCCTTGTTTTCCACTGTATTTATTTCTTAACCATCCACCATCCTGACCTTTCTCACCTCAGTTTTGTACCACTCACTATCAAATAAACTGGCACCAGGGAAGTTACACTTCCGGTCCTGCCATGGTTTAGGCCACATTTCAATAATAATTACAATATCACAGTCCATGTGTATCTATGCCTTCAACTCATTTGAAGTTAAAAATGGACGTTGCTGGAGTTACTAGGTAGCCTCTCTGGAGCAAGAGAAAAGAATCACATGCTGTGAGTCTAAAATTTTAAAAAAACAATAATATTTCAGCTCAATGTCCTCTCACCAGAACCCTTCAACTCATCTGAAATAAAAAGAAAACTGAAAATACTGGAAAAATTCAGCTGGTCTGGCAGCATTTATGGAAAGAGTAACAATTAAGATTATTATTTCAGGTCCTTCTGTATGTAGTTCCAATGATCTGAAGAATTAACTCTATTTCTCTTTCAACAGATGTTGCCTGACCCTCTGAGAATTTCTAGCATTTTCTGTTTTCATTTTAAACTCACAGCCTGTGTTTCCTTTTAGTTTCATTTTTCTTCAACTTCCCTTCCATGCTCTTTCCCCTTACATGGAGGTATATACCATCAGGCACAGGCAGACCATATTTTTCTCTCTTTCCTGACTACTTTCTCTGCCTTACAAAGTCTTGAATTAATTTTGTTTCCTGCTTTTTCACCCTGTCAGTCCGTCCTCAATTTCCAGTGCTCCTGCCAAACTAGTTTCACCTATAATACCATAAGATATAGGAGCAGAATTAGGCCTTTTGGCCCATTAAGTCCACTCCACCACCTGAAGAACATTAGGAAACCAATCTTTGAGAATATTGGCTCACCTCTTTGCAAGTCTCATTTCCCCAGACATCTGATGTACACTCTCCTTTACCAATTCCCCAGCCACACATTTACCTGTACGCAATATCTATCATCGAACATTTCAGGCCATGCCTTCTTCTTGCAGCTACCATCAGGCGGGCAGTACAGAATACTAAAGTCTGACACCACCACATTCAGGAGCAGCTATTCAGTTCTTGAACCTACCTGCAACACTATAAAGTCACTCCCTCAATATAACAACACTACAATCACTTCAACTACATTGCCTTACATTGTACATTTCCGCTCTAATTGTGTTCTTTCTTGCATAATTTTGTCTAATTAATGTTTGATTTGCATTTTTCCTGTGACTGTTATGTCTCTAGTGCTATGTGCTTACGATGCTGCTGTAAGTTTTTATTGTTCCTGTGCATACATCTACTTGTGGACATGACAAGCTCGACTTCGACTATTCTCACCAACATGTGGAACCGGGACTAATCTGCTGATTATTACCTTTCTAGGAAAAAGAAAGTTATGATACACTGGTTGGAAGAAAATAAACACATCTGATTTTTTTTCCATGGTGATCAAAAATGAATGGAGGCAATTGGGGGAAAGTTGCTCTGTTGCTTCATGTTATGCAAACACTTAACATGCAAGCTCACTAAACAACTAGGAAAGAAAATAAGTTGACCTTTAATTTTAGGCGAAGTAGTAAAGGTACTTTGTTGCTATTTACCGGACTTTGGGGAGACAACAAATGTATTTCATGGAACTTTTGTCTCCACGTTCAGATAAGAATATATTTTGTCTGAGAGTGTGAATGCATAAATTGATTCCTGTGATGAAGGGATTGTAAGAAAGTTGCTTATCAAGATTTGTCAATGCTCTTTTGAATTTATTTTGAAATGCGTTTAGAGATACAGCACAGAAATAGGCTCTTTTGGCCCTTTGAACCATTCCACCCGACACCCAACAACCGAATTTAACCCTCACCAAATCACGGAACAATTTGCGATGACTAATTAACCAACTAACCAGTACATCTTTGAACCATGGGAGGAAACCTGAGCACCTGGAGAAAACACATGAATTCCATAGTGAGGAAGTACAGATTCTTCACAGCAGACACAAGGATTGAACTCTGAACTCCTATACCCCGAGCTGTAAGTGTCACGCTAACCACTAAGCTAATATGGCAGCCCTAAGAGAATAAGGACTCATTGAAATATTGGCACACCTTAGGTTTCTAGTACCTTTCAATGCACAAGCATAGATGATCGAAACATGCTTGAGCACAAAAAGCTGATTGCCAACAGATCTCTTCGGAAACATTGGATCTCAGTTGGCATGGCCCTAAGTTTGCTTAATTCCACAGGTTCTGTTTGAGCTACTAAATGTTCGCATTTCCTGAGCTTGCTAATACATTCCTAATTTTATTAATAATAAGGACAACTTCTAATTTAGCATTAATGTAGTCAATATCTTACATGTTATATTTCATTTCACATTAGATTCTCGATTACTCCGGCTTTTTTTGCTGACATAATTGGATGAAGTACACAATAACTTTCTGCTCCAAACAGTAGGTGTCCAATAGTCACCCATTTTTTGGAGCAGAATAAGATGATGTATCTCCAAATACAGTTATTAATATCATGAAATATTTATTTCAATTAAAACACATGGTGATATATTTTTCTCTGTTGCCTTTAGTCTGATGTTGAATCCATATAACATGTCTCACACCAAACATTTCCTAGCTGTGATAAATCATGACCGTTATGCATATTAGCCAGTGCAAAATGAGCTAATTTGCAAGGAGTTGGCAGTGTGTATGGCTGATTTGTGCTTGCCAGTTCTGGACAAGGCATGAGGTTTAGAGTAAGAGGATTACTGGCTCATGCCTACTAGGGGAACATTAACATTCTACCTCCGGCTGTTCGTTCAGGCTACTTCTCTTCTTTGTAATAGTAGCAAGTGTTGATTGGCCACGGTCTGAAACCATGGTAGGAAATGCCAGCATTATAAAGGTGTATTACAAGACAAATAAACAACAACTAAATAGCCAATTTATCATTAACATTGACATCTCCATTTGCTAGTGTCAAATCTGATGTAAGGCCAAAGCAAGTAATGTCTCGTATGCTCACTGACAAGAGGTGATGAGACAGATCAGGTACTTGCCAAGGACTGCTGGCAATAGGCAACCTGCAAGCTGTGTCCATTTGGCATCTTAAAAATCAGATATTTAGGTTCCAGATTGCAAATTGTTCCATTTTATTTTGAAGATGTTAGAAAATACTATTCCAATTTTATAATAAGCCTTTATCTTTATGGGAATTATAAATTTATATTCATGCAATAAATATGAACTGATTAATTCAATTAATTTCAATTTATGATATGACTTGTCATTGGGTATTATAGTTGGGGTAAGATGGCGCCAGTGACCAACGGCGACATCCTGGAGACAACGTACAAAATTACTGGATACTCTTCTTCGTTTCCTAAATATACATTTTTTTTTGTTCTGAACTAGGATTGCAACCTGTAATTCCCCTTTTAAGAATGTATTTTTGGGGCTGACTGAACGATCACACACTCCTGTGATCTCCTGGGGGATTCAGTGAGGAGTAGAGCTATGGCCATCACTGAGGGTGTACACTGGATGGATTCTTAATGGTGGAATGCGAACCCACAGTTACCTCCATTACTCTGCACCGATTAAGGTTTTATCTTATTTATTGATTTATTTATTCAGGTAAAGGTCCATCCAGCCCCTTGAGCCATACCACCCAACAACCCCGATTTAATCCTAGCCTAATCATGGGATAATTTACGATAACCAGTTAACCTACCAACCAGCACACCTTTGAGATGTGGGAGGAGACCAGAGCACCTGGGGTGTCGAGCAAGATTAGAATCGACGAGGAAGAGAGCAGAAGATGAACTGGTGCTCCGTGCCGCCTGCCTGTGTTCGACCAGTCTCCCTCTCGCTGCTTTTGGCAGAAGGTGCAGGAGTGTTGGGTCCCATACTGCAATGTACGATCATCTTGGCGGCTTGTGGCACGTGGCTGTGAACTCACTTTCGGCAGTGGTCTGATGCTTAGTGTCCTCAGCGCTAAACATGCTTGTGATCTGCGCAACTTGATCGAGGCGCTTCAGCTCGGAACTGGATCTGGGGCTGTGGCCTTCAGCCATCGACACTGAACTGGATGACTCGATGGCTGTGGCTGCGCCAATCAGCTCCTGGACTGGCTTCCCTCGTTTCGCTGACTCACAGCCGTGGAGTCACTTTTGGGGACTCAGCGGTTTGATGTTTATTGCTTTGGGTATTATTTGTTCACTTTTGGCTGTTTGCATAATTTGTTCATTTTTTTTGCAACTTTGATGGTCTTGTTGTGTGGGGCTTTTCTTTCAACAGGTTCTATGGTGTTTCTTTGTTTTATGGCTGCCTACAAGAAGACAAATCTCAAGGTTGTATACTATGTACATACTTTAATAATAAATGAGTTGGAACTTTGAACTTTAATTCTGCTTTCCTCATTCAGACGCTGGGTTTATGATGGTGAAATCCATTCATTTCAACTCTGTTAGGTGTGCTTGGAAGTTTGTGCTTGTGCTTGCCTGCTCTATCAGTTTACTGTTGAAATATACATTTTCACTTTTGAAAAGTCCACCAAGAATACTGTGGGTGGTGATTTCGGTCAGTAATGTGGTCCCTAGTCAAGCTTATTACATCGTACTCAAGGGCAGGCATTCATCGACTTTTTGTCGCCATGTTAAGATAATCTAATGAACACCATTGGCTATGCCCTCTTACTTCGTACAACACAGAAAGGGGCTATTCAGTCCATCCAATCTCTGCCAGCTTCTACCAGAGCAGACCCAAGAGAGTTGGGTCTCTCTTATTATTCCTATTTCTAAGCTTATTATTTCCCTGTTCCACTGCAAATTATTCTCTCTGACAGTGTCCATGAACTATTGTTTAATTCCTTTGCCATCAATTCACACAGGGGTAAATTCTACAGTAGTATTATTTATTATTATTGCTAAGTGTGTTATTAAATTTTGCTGTTGTAATGAAATAATTTCCCACTCGGGATCAATAAAGGACTTCATCTTATTATTATTATTATGCCAAAATATCTTTGGGATGTAGGAGGAGAAACTGGAACATGTACTGAGGGCCTGCATAGTTACGGAGAGAAGGTGTAAACTCCACAAGTCAGGAACAAATGAGACAGCAGCACTAATTGCTGTACCAATGTACTGCCCTAAAATAAAAGAAGTTCATTTAGATGCATCAATGCTTCTGTCCATCTGTGCAATGCAGGCTCAGTCCAATGAATCATGCTGGAACCATTCTGTACAGTACTCATAATAAGCACCTCATTATGCATATAGTTAATCAAGGCAAGATGGATGATAAAAAACGATGAAGACAATAACAGAAAATTCTGGAAATTCTCACAGGTTATAAGTGGATAGAGAAACCGAGTCATCATTTCAAGTTGAAGACCCTTCAGCAAAGCTGAAATGCACCAAATTTCTTGGTGTTCACCTGGTGGAGAATCTCACCTGGTCCCTCAACACCAGCTCCATAGCAAAGAAAGCCCAGCAGTGTCTCTAATTTCTGTGAAAGCTGAGGAAAGTCCATCTCCCACCCCCCCATCCTCACCACATTCTACAGGGGTTGTATTGAGAGCATCCTGAGCAGCTGCATCACTGCCTGGTTCAGAAATTGCACCATCTCGGATCACAAGACCCTGCAGCGGATAGTGAGGTCAGCTGAGAAGATCATCTGGGTCTCTCTTCCTGCCATTACAGACATTTACATGACACGCTGCATCTGCAAAGCAAACATCATTAAGAAGGACCCCACACTCTCCTCATACAAACTCTCCTCCCTCCTGCCATCTGGGAAAAGGCACCGAGGCACTCGGGCTCTCACAACCAGACTATGTAGCAGTTTCTTCCCCCAAGCTATCAGACTCCTTAATACCCAGAGCCTACACTGACACCAAATTACTGCCCTCTACTGTGCCTGTTGTCTTGTTTATTATTTATTGTAATGCCTGCACTGTTTTGTGCACTTTATGCAGTCCTGGGTAGGTCTGTAGTCTAGTGTAGTTTTTTTTTCTGTGTTGTTTTTACGTTGTTCAGTGTAGTTTTTGTACTGTTTCATGTAGCACCATGGTCCTGAAAAACGTTGTCTCATTTTTACTGTGTACTGTACCAGCAATTATAATCGAAATGACAATAAAAAGTGACTTGACTTGATATGACGGAAATTTGTTACTTTTAACAAAACTGTGGGCCATATATATTACTGGAAAGTCCTGGCAACCATTTGCCAAAGACTCCCTCTATTGAAAGTTCAGAAGAGTTGGCCAATTCCATTATTTGGGCTCTGATATTGACGCCTCCTTGAATTCAGGCGTGTAGCACATACCTCCTGTAAGTCGTGGTAAGTAGAGGCTGTTCATTCAATGAAGATAAGTATCCACAAGGAAGAAGGGTGGTTATAAGTTAATTTAAACCTCTTAAAATAATTGAATAATTATTTGCTTCCAAATATTCAAAGAATTTTTAAATGAAGTATACTTCTTTAAAATTTTAATAGTTGTTAAGCTTGTTTCATTGTATCATCATTATTTTAGTGTCTATGAACGTTTCTGAACGCATGGAAATCCTTCCAGCTGAGTTGGTAGGGAAAGCTTGAGGACAAACATAATTTAAGCAAGGCATAAGATACTTTTTTGAGCCATTTCATGGTAGGGGCTTGTTCTGGTCTGCTCCTGAGATGAAAGTATTAACTTGCTTACAGCTAGGGCCACTTCATTTACAATCTGAACAGCAAGTAACAGACAAAATGATGGTGGAAGTCAGCTTGTTCCTAACGCAACCCTAACCCAGTCCAGATGAAGGGTCTCGACCTGAAATGGCAACTGTCAATTGCCATCCGCAGATGTTCCTGACCCATTAAGTTCCTTCAGCATCTTGTTTGTTTCAGCACCTGCAGTTTCAGTCAGTATTTATCATTAGGCTGCTATTGTAAATCTGTAAAAGGTAAGTCTATTATTGGAGCTTTTCTCAGCAGATAATGGAAGTTACTCACCTTTAGCTACACTTTCTGATGAAATCAATGGTAATTGTCAACCTAAAATCAATCAGTCAAGTTCTACCAGTCCAAAACTGCAAAGAAAATCCAATTGTGATTTAATTTTAAAAGCTTCTAACTTTCAAATGTAGAGCCTTAATACTTAAGTGATCAAGATACTATCTTTATGAAATATTCAAAAGGAGTTTGGCAAAGCTACACGGGTTGGAGGGGATTGAAGATCTGGGTGCAGGGAGATGGGACTAGACAAAGGATTGGGTCAGCATGGACTAGATGAGTTGAAAGGGCAGTTTCTGTGTTTTAGTACTCTATGACTCTACAAAGGTGTAAATGTAATACCCAGAACATGATCATTAATGCAGAGTTAAAGGAGAAAGCCTGGAGAACTACAGGCAGTCCCGGGTTATGTTATGTTCTGTTCCTGAGAATGCTTCATACATCGATCTATCAATAGGTCAGAAACATCAGATTTCTGTATCTGTCCATATCTCCATCTATATACATGCTCTATAAACACCCATTCGATATACACTTGTACAATTCTTTAATTTCACTGAATATTCACTATAGATCACTATGTAGAGTGATTAATAATTAAACTAATAGAATGTATGTTGAGCAAAGTCATTAATGAAACATATTATTATTTTTGTTTTCATCTTTTCTCAGCTCAAGCTGGTAAAACCTGAGGTACGGGCATAGCCAAGCACACTCATTTCTCAGTTGCTTGGAACTTTTCGATCTGCTCTAGTGGTGTTTAGTATTGTGGCTTTCTAGCAATTTACATAAATATTGCTGTGTAGGCCTAATTGTTTAATGCTATTATGTAGTGACTTTGGGATGATTTCATTTGTAGGTAATACTAATGGGACAATGTATAGGTTTGAGATTAAGAGTTTCTCTTCACTTAGATGAGCTGCTAACCACAGCTCACGAACCCCATCTGCCTGTGATTGGATGGACAGATCAATAAGATCAATAGAATGCTGTCCGAGAAGATATACTTCCCTTCTGGTAAGAAAACTGCTGAGTCCAAATATCAGCTAAAGCCTTTTAACATTACCTAATATAACCACAGTATCTCACCTAATCTTGACCTTTCCTATGAGAGAGAGAGAGAGAGAGAGAGAGAGAGAGAGAGAGAGGAATATCCTTACAGTTTTTAATAGAAATGTAATTTTTTTACAGATTACAAAGTATATAAAAAATACAAAATATGGTCAAATTAATGCCTGTATTTTTTACCTGATAACTGTTATGTTTTCATATGGATGTAACAAATAAAAGGAGGAGGATACCATCTGACCCAGAAAACCTGCTCTGCCATTCAATAAGGTCATAGCTAACCAGACTATGGACCCAGGTCCACTTAACAGTGACCCTTAATTCCCCTATTATGCAAAAGTCTATCTGATTGTGTCTTAAATATATTTAATGAGATAGTTTCTGCTAGTTCCTTGGACAGAGAAAAACTTAGAGTCATACAGCACAGAAAATGGCCCTTCCGCCTGCGTTCTGTGTTAACCATCATGTGCCAATCTATACTAATCCAATTTATCAACACTTGGTTACCACTATGCTTTGGTGATACACTGCTTTTCTAGACGCACCTGAAATATTGTGAGAATACCAGCCTCTGCCATTTTCACAAGCAGTACGTTTCCAGACTGCAACCACTCTCTGGATGAAAATCTCTCCCTCAGTTCTCCTCTAAACCTTTATTCCTCACATTAACACTATTCCCTCTGACATTAGACATTCATAATACCATAAGACATGGGAGCAGAATGAGGCTCTTTAGCCCACTGAGTCTGCTCCATCATTCAATCATCGCTGATTTATTTTCCCTCTCAATCCCATTCTCCTGTCTCGTCCCTATAACCTTGACACCCTTACTAATTAAGAACCCATCAAACTCTGCTTTAGCTATCCCCAATGACTTGGCCTCCACAGCCATCTGTGACACTTCTGCTATAGGGGACAGTTATTTAGTCATTTGGCAACACAGTGTGGAGTAGGCTCCCCTTCAAGCCTCTTTGCTTCTGCAACCCCTGACAACCCCAATTTTAACCCTAACTAAATCACAGGACAATTTACAATGGCCAATTAACCAACAAGGTGCTGTACATCTTTGAACAATGGGAGGATACCAGAGCACCTGTGAAAACCCATGCATTCCACTGGGAGGACATACAGCCAGCTTACAGATGACATTGGAATTGAACTCCCAACTCATTACCTAGAGCTGTAATTGCACTGCCCAAGCCGTTATGCTACCATGCTGTCGTGTCTTTCTATCTACTCCAGCAAAGCCTCTCATCAGTTTATACACCTTTATCAAGTCCCCCCTCCAGCTTCTCTACTCCAAGGAAAGCAATTTGAGTCATTTAAGTCTCTTGTCACAGCTGAACCATCCCTAATGACTCTTGTCTGCTCCTTCAGCACATATATTTCTACTATCCACATGGTGGTGCTCTGAAGAGTCATAAAGTCAGAAAATCATAGAACACTACAACACAGAAATAGGATCTTCCACTGTTCTAGTCCATGCTGAACTCTTTACCTGTTTAGACCCATCGCCCTGCACTCGGACCATACCGCTCCATACCCCTACCGTCCATGTACTTACCCTAATTGTTCTTAAACGTCGCAACTGAACTCACATCCACAACTTCCACTGGCAGTCCATTCCACACTTTCTCATCATCCTCTGACTGAAGGAAATCTCCCTCATGTTCCTCTTAAACATTTTACCTTTTGCTCTTAACCCTTGACATCTGGTTCTAGTTTCACCCAACCTCAGTGGAAAACGTGCCTGCCAAAATTTCCTCTTTTTATACCCCTCAATTTTGTATAACTCTGTCAAATGTCCCCTTATTTTCCTTCGCTCCAGGGAATAAGTCCTAACCTATTCAATCTTTCCCAAGAAAGGAGAGGCGTTGCCAAAGAAAGTGAAGAGAATGTTGCACAATAAATACAAGGGAATGTTTTATGTGCTGTAGCTATGATCAGTTTTACACTGCTGGAAAGAAAATCAATAAGGACTTTCAAAAGAGAATTGGATAGGCATTTGAGAGAGAATAATGTGAGGATCTCTAGGGGAAAAGCAGGGGTATAGAGCCACTGCAGGATAGACTTTAGATTACTAGTTTAGCAACATAATCATGACAGCATCCTTCTCAGACACCTTAGTGAAGCACTTACTCTCTCTGAGTTGACAAAATAACAACATACATCGTATCCATAGAGATCATCACAGGATCATGTTGCTTTCCCACCTCAGCAGGATCGCACGGCTGTGAAAGAATAACTTGCAAAGAGAGAAAACTAGTATGGTTTCTGTGCACCTGATGCAGGAAGAGCTGTATCCCTCCACTGGAGACAGCTTCATCAATAAAACCATTGCTCAGATTGTTCACTGCAGCTATTCGATATACAACTCAGATGTGATTAAAATCGATTTGTATTGTGACTTGTTGACGTAACACTGGGTACTTACACAACATCAAGATAATTACATAATCCAATAGAAAATGCACTCTTGGTTATATATTGTGGTGAGAAGATCCTTATAGGATTCCTTCATTCTGAATCAACAGGGATCAATGCAAAATATGAAATCTAACACAAAGCAATACTGGTGCTATTTAGAAGTAATTTTTTAAAGAAAACAATTTCCCTGTCTATTCAAGTAAATCAAAACCTGTTACTGCTGAGAAACTAATGTAAATTCAATTTATTTGAAAGATGCCGATTACGGTGAGTGCTCCTTTGAAATGGAGACAAAAGTATTAGTTATGCACAAATCTAAAAAAAACGATCTTGATGGCTTGTGCTTAACAGAGGCTGGTTGTTATAGAAACAAGTAAAGTCTCAGAAGGGGTGTCACATTTCACAGATAAACACAAATTAAAATTAAAACCAGGTCACAGTATTATGCACTACGCTCTACCTGTGCAGTTACATTTAAGACTCACTGCTTTCATACAATAGAAGGGCCATTAACACAACCACTTATACGATTATATGATGCTTTTAATGTAACTAATGTTACAAAGTACCTCATGGGAGAACCATCAAACACATCTTTGAGCCAAGGGACAAAAAGAACTGTTGGGGAGATGACTGAAAATTTGGTCAAAGATGTAAATTCAACAGGAAGAAAGAACAGTAGACAGACAGATATTTACAGGGAGCATTCCTGTTCATTGGGATCTTGCGGCTGAAGGTCTGCTCACCAAGGGTGAAGGATATAAATCTGAACAATACAGCACAGGAACAGGCCTATGCCCCACAACAGATGAAGATGAGGGAGAGTTGGATGCCAGTACTCTGGCTACATTGAAGAAGTATTAACAAGAAGATCCAGCAAGCATAGAAGCTACTCACAAAGGGATTAGAATAGGTGGTCAGCATGGACAAGGTGGGACAAACTATTTGTATCTTTGCAGTATGACTCAATAAGTCTGACAGAATTGAACGTGTATTGGTTTGGTGTTGGTCTATTATCTTCAGATGTACAAAGATACGATGAAAAGCTTGTCTCTGTTTATACATATCAAATCATTACACAATGCATTGAACAAGAACAAGGTTAAACAATAACAATGCAGAATAAAGTGCAAAAGCTACCAAAAATTGGGTATCAATAAAATGCAAGATCATGACAAGAGTAGATTGTGAGGCAAGAGTCCATCTTACCACACAAGAGGACAGTTCAAGAGTCTACAGACAGCAGGATTGGCTCTATCATTGAGCCCAGCAGTATGTGCTGTCATGTTTTTGTATCTTCTGCCGCATGGGAGAGGGGAGAAGAGAGGATGGCAGAGGTGGGTGGGATCTTTTATTATGCTGGAGCTTTACTGAGGCAGTGTGCAGTAAAATGTGAGTTGGTTCACAGTTCTCAGCCATTTCTTCCGGTTACTTACAGAGTGTGGATATCTTCTGGCTGGAAAAGATTACAGACACAAGGAGACGTGAGACCTAAGGAGGATGTTCAAAACAGAGACAGGATTTTCATTGCCTACTTGGAATGCAAAGCATGTCAGTGAGTACAGGACCAGCTACAATTAGCATAGGGTCGGCATTGTTTCACGTGACCTCATGTTCATGGAGTACAAGAAGAGGAAGGCCACCCATAGAGGGTTGGAATAGTCAAGGCCAAGAGCAACAGGAGCTGAGGCTGGGATGGCGTCAAGTAATAAAATGGAGAGGGAACCAGCAGTTTGAATGATGTCACAGATATGCAGTCCAAAACTCAACTCCATGAGTACTCTGAACAGGCTGGTTTAGTTTCGTAAAACTGCCAAAGTGAGTGCTGAAGTGGATCACAATGGAAGACCATTGGCATTTGGGGACTACAAACCCCTTAACATCTGAGGCGGCAGTACAACCAGCTGCACCATAACTCATTTGTGGTATGAGTGGAAACCTGTTAGGAGGGGTTCATTTGGGAGCGGTGGGGAAAAGGGTACAAGGAAAAAAAAATAACAGGATCAAGCATTTTGGAGAGAAGAGGAATGTTGAAGATGAACATGAATGAGAAATGGGCAGCTTTACACCAGGGAGTATAATCAAAAATGGGGAGCAGGAAAGAAAATGGCATGAAGGGAAAAGAGATTTAGGAATTTGAGGGGCACTATCTTCACCAAGAGAATAGTTAGTACATGATAAACACTGTCTGAAAGAGTGGTAGAAGCAGAGCTGCTGACAGCAGTCTTGATGAGCATTTGAATGACATCAGCAGAAGAAGACTACGTACCAAGCGCTGGAAGCTGCAAACAATGTAGCTGGTTGCTGCAGGTATGGTGGAGTAAATAGCCGGTTTCATGTTGGACACCTTCATGGATGAAAACCTTGAAAAATTAATGGTATCAGGCCAAGCCTGTGGAAAGAGAAATAGTCAGCATTTCAAATCTGAGAATCTTCTTGACTGACCTTCTGAAAATTCTGGCATTTCCTGCTTACATTTCAGGTTTCCAGCAGCTGCAATTTCATTGATATTGAAGCAGGAGGAGAAGTTGGAGATGGTCAGCAGATGTTCAGAGAGCTTAAGATGAAGAAGACAAACCTGTGGAAATGGAACCTTGATCTCGCCTCCTGGTAAACGTGCCACACGCAGGTCACCAGCCTTAGAGAGACAAAACATCAGGGAAGACCAGTAAAACATAAGAAGCTTTGAGAAAAGTTCAGAGGGAAACGAGTGTCTTGATAGCAGAAAGAGTGGGAGGGGAGGGGAGGGACAAGGTCCGTGTAACTTTAGAAAAGAACACCATTGTCCTGCTGTCGCACAAAATAATACTGTACTTTCATGGGTATACTTTAAAGTAGATTTACATTACTGGGACTGTTTTACTATAAAGCCTCTTCATCAGCTGTTTTGGATGAGCTGCCAACTTCAGTTAGAGAATCAAAAACCTGAAAACAAAACAAAACTGCTAGTCTGAAATAAAAGCATCTAATGCTAGAGACTTGTAGCAGGAGAAGCAGAGTTAATGTTTTAGAAAGAAGACACTCTATCAGAATTTAGAGAGGCGTCCTTTTAGAACAGGAATGAGGCAGAATTCCTTTGCCCAGAGGGCAGTGAATCTCTGGAATTCATTGCTACAGGTGGCTGTGAAGGCCAAGGCATTGCATGTATTTAAGGCAGAGGTTGATAGATTCTTAATTAGTCAGGACATGAAAGAATATGGGGGAGAAAGAAGGCAGGAGATTGGGGCTGAGAGGGAAGATGGATCAGCCATGATGAAATAGCAGAGCAGACTCAATGGGCCAAATGGCCTAATTCTGCTCTTATATCTTATGATCTTATAGCCCTCTCATCCATATACAGATCCATAGCTCTATTTTCTTCCTATACTCTGACTCATTGTTATTTTGGATGCTACATGGTATCATCTGCAGACTTATAGCTAAAGTTAGAGCAGAATATGGCCATGCAGTCGTGAGTGTACAGGGAGCAGATTAGAGGGGTGAGGGTACAGCCTTGTTGGCCACTAATATTGAAACTAAACATGACACAGATGTTGTTGCCTATCCTTACTGATTGTGGTCTGTTGTCAGAATTGGGACCAGTGTTGCTCTTTGTATTTCTTCTCTAAATAGAAATAGTTTAAAAGGCCTATCTGTTACATGGAAAAAATGCCAAAAATTACTTTATAATGTAATTTTTGACAGTGGTCTAATTTTGAGTTATTGAAATTATGCTTAGCCTTTATTTCATTTTAACTGACTGAATGCTCAAACTTACTTACTGCTCATTACGCTGTGGGCAGTTAGTGTAGCAATGAAGGCCCTCCGTCTCTGTCTGTCCTTGGCGGAAACCAGTTTTGATCTTGGCCTTGGCAGTATTCAGGGCTTTCTTCATTGTACCAGTAGCTTCCTCGTGGTTTTCACTAATGTCAGCCATGCAATGCCCAGGTGGAGACTCAGGAATACCATCGCACACAGATGTAGAAGAATTCTTCATTACTGTTTCCACAACAGTTTTGTGTGACCAGTCAGGGTTGTTAGACCCGGGATGAACCCCTGAACCTGGGGAAATCTTAGTCTGACCTTTACCCTCTGGCCTGTTCAGCATGGGTGACCCTACCAGGTGCCGAAGTTTAAGGCCCTGATTCCAGCCAGCATAACTGTCTGGGCTATTGATGCACACGAGCCTCCAAACTGGCAAGGCTGTAGTCCTCTTGGAGGTAAGTACTCAAAATTCTCATAAAACTATTGTGACGATACATTTGTTCACATTTATTTGTTTCATGATAATCCATTGCTAAATAGAGTTAAAACAGGTCATTTTCTGTTTTTAATAATTCATATTTATTCTTGAACCTATCTGTTACATGGAAAAAATGCCAAAAATGCACACAATAGTTTTACTCTATTTGTTCAATATATCTATTGTTGATATTCTGATTAAAAGAACAACTGACCAAATGTGAATAAGGCATAGATTTTTTTCTCTCACAACTGGAAAATGAACTATTCAAAAACAAATCTGCAACTACCATTAGTCTGTCAGTAAACCCAACCTTTCACTGGTGCATGGAAAAGTAAATGTCCCATCACAAGCTTACCCATTATTAAATGAATAGCAACCCAGCACCAGAGCCAGAAATTGGTGATAGAACATTTCAGAGTACAAACAAGAAAGAATAAATCTTACCAAGAATTATTAACTGCTGTCACTAAGGCATGTAGGAATATAAACAAGTATGATATTGCTGCCTTTAGATACATATAATAGCAGAATCTTCAACGATGCATGCACCTAACTGGGAGCTCTAATTCGTGTATCTGAATCATCCCAAATCTAGTTAAATTAAAATCAACTCTTGGGGTAGCAACAGATGAAATTACATTTTCTTAATTACCTGTGCACTATAATTACAGAACTGCATGCACATAGAATTTTCATTTTTCACAAGCTCATGATATAGTGAATTTACTCATGCTACACAATGAAAGCTAAATTATCGATCATATAATCTGGCAAGAACCCAATTAAAGAGAGATAAAATCAGCCACTTTCGAAGATAGGTTTTCTATGAAAACCTATGATAGGTTTTCAGTGGGTAATCGGAGTGTCACAGTAAAAGAAATTAATACTGACTTCCTGAAAAAGCTTACTAAAGATTTAAGTTACATGTTGTTAAGAATGGAGTCGAGTGTATACAGTGTACAAAGATGACTGAGTGAAATGCTGAAATTGATGGTTCCTGGACTACTATGACATCAAACCAAGGAAAGGAACTGGTTAAAGTTAAATCATTTAGTGTCTTGCAGTGGATTCACATAATTTGTATTCACTGCAGTAGTCTGGGACTAAGATTTCCAAATGAAATTTCATTGAAAAATAGATTATGGACACTCTGAGGAAAGATCACACTTGATAAACTAACCTTTTCCTGTTCAATGCCTTCTTATGTAAATTACCCTACATAAAGATTAGCTTCTGATTCTACTTAGATCTAAGTAGTAGATCCAATTAGACTAATGACATTATCTTGGGATATTCATTCCACTTTAAAACATATTCCTGTTTGAAGTCTACAGGCTAACAGACCTGATACAACTGTCTGCCAGCAACCTTGTAGATTCACCAGTGTGAATTCCCTGCTGGGCTATCATCTCATTAGAAGCATGTCTGAGGCATCCACTTTAGACAGGAGACTGCAAATTGCAGTAAAGATGTCAGGCCAGGTACAAATCCAAGGCCTCTGACAAAAAACACTGGCACTGAATTCTTACTTAGAATATATTTAAAGGACGGAGAATTTAAAGGCTCAATATTTTTATTTTTTAATATGATTGGGTAAAAGATAAAGATTTTTATAAGAACTGGCTTTATTTGTCAGTGTACGTTGGGGTGCACCATTTGTGTCATATCAAATCAGCAAGGGTTGTGCTGAGTGCAGCCCACAAGTGTCATCGTCATGCGTCCAGTGCCGACGTAGCACTTACTAACCCTAACCGTGCTTCTTTGGGATGTGGGAGGGAACCAGAGCACCCGCAGGAATATCATGAGGTCACAGAGAGAACATACAAACCCCTTAAAGACAGCGCAGGAATCGAACCTTAATCCGTAAGGCAATTGTGCTAACTGCTCTGCTACCAAGCCATACCTATTTATATATCAGAAATATTTACATGTGAAATCTGAATACACTTGTGCAGAGCATGAACTGGAAATGCTTCAATACCATGGGCATTAGGCAGCAATGGTTAAATAGCCCAGAGGCAAGTCATTGACCCAATCAAACAAAGCTTCTATTTATCTTCTACTCAGCGTGTATACAAGGACAGAAAACTCCTTTTGCTGTTGATGTATTTAGGATGACACACATACTTTGTCCCATTAACAATTAGAATTACAAGTGATTTCAAGTGCACCTTTTTGACATGGCGTGACTTATGACAGATGTTGAAGACCCAGCTCGTTCAGAGTGCAGTGTCAATGACAGAGTGCATATTGCTCTGCTGTGCCTGGACCCTGTGATACTAACCTCAGAATATTCCAAGTATCATACAAATTCTATTGATACCTGTGAGTAGTATTCCAGCCATCTGGTTCTGATTCTGGAATAACTATATAGATGGATTCATGTTCTAATGCCTGTTTGAATGTTCATACATATTTCAGCTATAAGCTTTAATCATGATTTAGTGAACGTAGCCTCCAAACTGAATGGCATTAGATACAAGTGGAGGACCAGAAGAGATAAAATACTTTGCAACATTTCTTTAGCAGCAGCAATGGATGTAATATTCTGTCTGGTGAGGTACCAAATGCATTTTCTAGCCTCAATATTGTTCCATAAGTTCTCACTTACATGAGAAAAATGTTAATACAACTATATCATGGATATTACATCACAGAAGAAGATCCTGTAGCGCGTTCAATGGGTTCAGGGAGTAATTATCCCAAAGTCACAATAAAGATCGATTACATAGATATTGGACTGATTTGTGTTGTGTTGTGTTGTGAAACATTGTGGGTATTGCACAGTCCAAATATGAAGCTTTAAAAGATTGCAAAATTGGATATAGAGACAACAGTGCAACAGTATCTGCATAGGTTCCAGCAGTGAGGGTACACTGAATTGTGTTGTATGGATTCCGGAGTTAACGAACATTCTTCCAACACTTTGCAACACAGCAGGCCAATAAGACTGTCAGGACTTAATGTCACAATCCCCATGACCGCCAGTTATCTGTGGCTGCCAGACTCTCATATGAGAGTGAAGGACTGTAGATGGCAGGTACAAAGTCTCACAGTCCAGTAATCCAAGTTCAGTTCTCATCTGTGAGTGTGTATATGTGGAGCTTGCACAATCTCCGTATGATCAATGAAAATTGACCCATGTGTGTACATAAGTGATATGTTCTGGGACGTTGATGCGAATGTGCAGAGAGTGGTTTACAGGTAAAAATAGTGGAGGAATAGGATCATTCTGTGAGCCAGCATAGACAATGGGCCAAAATAATCTGCTTTAATATCACAAGGAAAACATGGAACTATAGAGTGTGGGTTTGAACAATGATACACTGCTGCACTTCCCCTCCCTGTGTCATTTATTCCCTCAGAATAACCCATAAAAACCCAGCCCCATGCATGAACAAATAGACTGAGGAACAGCTTCTACCCCAGAGCTGTGGCCTCCATCACACCACTCCCACAGAACAATGGCTGAAACTGTGAGCACACACAAGGACTCAAATACTTGCACTAACAGCACTTTGTGCATTACTGTGATATTCTGGTGCTGCTGCAACTTATTTTCTGCTACTTATCTATTTAATACTTTTTTTCTATTACTGTCTTTTTTTATCTTCCACTTTATTTAATTGCCTGAGAGAAAGCCAAACAGAGTTTCATTGTATCAATGTATAATGACAATAAAGATCATTCATTCATTCATTCATTCATTTCTCATTTGTTGTATTTTCCAAAAATAGCTTGTTCATTTGAGCACAGGCCCAATGTAGAACGTATTTAGAACGTAGAATGTGGAACATAGAACATAGAACAGTACAGTACAGACCCTTCAGCCCAGGATGTTGTGCCAACTCCACAATCAGTCTAACCATTCGCTCCTACATTGCCCATAACCCTCCACTTATTGTTCATCCATGCACCTACGTACGAGTTTCTTAAACATCCTGAACGCATTAGCCTCTGTCATCACCCTGGCAGTGCATTCCAGCTACGTATCATTTTCTGCCAAAAAACCTACCACTGTTATTCCCCCTAAACATTCATCTCCTCATCGTAAATGAATGCCCTCTGGTATTAGCCATTGATTGACACCCAGGGAAAAAAAATTGCTGGCTGTCCGCTCTTCCTAGGCCACTTATAATCTTAGACACCTCTCCATCAATTCACCTCTCATCCTCCTTTGCTCCAAAGAGAAAAGCCCTAGCTTGTTCAAGTATTAGATACTGTTAATTCAAAATTTAGTACGTGTATGAAGAGTTTCTAATGGATTTTGTAGTTGCCTTGTATAGCATCTTGATATCAGCAGGGTGTCAGCTGAGCGCCATCAGTTGTTGCAATGTGCTTATGTCCACATGTGCTGAGATGGTGCTGGCTACCACTTCCATGCAAACAGAGTAAGTGCCAGACTCTGGGCAGGATTGGTACTGGCCTCCTCTCTTCTTGTCACGCCGCGCAGAATGTCACGGCAAGCATTCATTAATCTTCCTCTGTAAGACAGACTGTGAAAGCACACATCAGAACGTTGAGTGGCACAAGACTGGGTTTCTATTGTGGAAGTGTGAAAATAACAGACATGTTCCAACACCATCAGCAGCATGTTAATCACAAGACTTCCAGCATATCTTCTAGCTCTGGCACTGGCATCTTAAGTGTTGTTGGCTGAAGCAGTGAAAGGCAAAAAGGCAAGGTTTAAATAGTGCAATTCATTCATGATATAAGATATTGGAGCACAATTAGGCCATTCAGCCCACGTCTGTTCCATCATTCCATCATGGTTGACTTATTATCCCTCTCAACCCCATCTCCTACCTTCTACTCGTAACCCTTGATGCCCTACCTCAACAAGAACCTATTAACACCCCGCTTTAAATATACACAGTGACTTGGCCTCCACAGTCATCTGTAGGCAATGAGTTCCACAGATTCACCACCTTCCGGCTGAAGAAACTCCTCCTCATCTCTGTTCTAAAGCGATGCCCTTCTAATTCTGAGGAGGTGACCTGTGGTCTTAGACTCCCACTTCAGCAAACATCCTCTCTTCTTCCACTTCATCTGAGCCGTTCAGTATTCGAGAGGTTTCAGTGAGCTCCCCTTCCTCACTGATATTGCTCCACACCCCATTCTCTCTCACTCAGAATGAATACAACAGTCTTATAAATCAACGTGCAGCTGTAGTTGCTGAGAGGCGCTTCCAGAATCACTGAGTGCCAATGAATCACTCATGATGGTCAGGCCTTGTGCCCGTTCCTGTGGGCTATCAAACCTGTACTTCGGTAACTCCAACTGCGAAGCAAAGCTGTACGGTGAGTTATTGAAGCAGCTCACGTGTTGCTTAATGTGTTCCTATTTTTTTTTACTCATGAACCGAAAGAAATGTAAAATGTTATATTGTGAAAGCAGTTTATTGCATTAAAAATTTCCAAGTACCAGAACACTGAGAAACAATGAAAGATAGATAGATAGATAGATAGATACTTTATTCATCCCCATGGGGAAATTCAACATTTTTTCCAATGTCCCATACACTTATTGTAGCAAAACTAATTACATACAATACTTAACTCAGTAAAAATATGATATGCATCTAAAAACACCCCCTCAAAAAGCATTAATAATAGCTTTTAAAAAGTTCTTAAGTAGTTTACTTAAATACATTGAGTCCTAACCCCGGCACTTTAACATATCTTACTCCTGGCGGTTGAATTGTAAAGCCGAATGGCATTGGGGAGTATTGATCTCTTCATCCTGTCTGAGGAGCATTGCATCGATAGCAACCTGTCGCTGAAACTGCTTCTCTGTCTCTGGATGGTGCTATGTAGAGGATGTTCAGGGTTTTCCATAATTGACCGTAGCCTACTCAGCGCCCTTCACTCTGCTACCGATGTTATACTCTCCAGTACTTTGCCCACGACAGAGCCCGCCTTCCTTACCAGCTTATTAAGACGTGAGGCGTCCCTCTTCTTAATGCTGCCTCCCCAACACGCCACCACAAAGAAGAGGGCGCTCTCCACAACTGACCTATAGCATCAGAATTAGAGAAAACTATATCATGAGCTGTTGGGATAAAGCCAGAATCGACTGTTGGGGGGGTCAAACTGTGGACGGCGTTTTAGAATTTGGGTGCTCTACCTGTTCATTGCTGGATGTGCAGTTCAGTGTTGAGTTGACTGAAGTTAGCCAAGCTGCATCAGGAGCCTGATGGTGAAGGGTAATTGTTCCTGAACCTGGTGGTGTGGGACAGAAAGCTCCTCTAATTTTTGTAGGCTTTCCTGTTCGTGGGCATACACCTAGCTCTGAAACAACCAGTACCCACAGGGGCAAGATTTGCATTGGAGCAAAATGCTTATAATATAATGTCCATAACTTTTAAATTTCACTGCACAAAGTGAACAAAGGAAATCATCCCACCTTACAGTTACTTTTCACAATTTCCATATTCGTTGTCGGATGAGCCAGGATTTTCTTTACCTTCCTGAATCTACTCCTGCATAACAAGGATCCTTAAGTTCATCAGACTTGACAAGGAGACAAACAGTAGCTGCCTGAATTGTCAGGCTGTTTTTCTACCACTTGTCCAGACCAATATCAACTGCAAATGTAGAAACGTCACTTACAGAGATGAAAATCATTAGATGTCATAAAGGAAGGTCAAATGTATTCAAGGAGACACTGAAAATGTACACCATGATCTATTACAGAAAATTCAATTTATGAAGAATTATGACTTTTAAATGAGATATATATTTCCACTGTTGTACTCTTCCACATTCAGCTTATCAATATTGCATCCATCAGTAGTAGTTAATGCCAAGTTTGACCTTTTAAATAAAAAAAGCAATACAAGTATTAGGAAGAGCAGAAAATCTACTGTCTGAATGATTTAAACCAACTTAAAAATCCACCAAAGAGCTTCTGAAACACATTTACACTGGGAATAATATGAGTATAAATAGAAGTTCAACTTCTACGGTTCCCCTTGAGGTTGTCCAATGATTCTTGGTATCCTAAAAGATTTTTTTTTTCTTTATGGGCTGTCTCCAGGTAATGAACACCTAACCTCTGGACATCTCTTGCATATAAACAAGCTCCCATATTATTAAATCTAAAGCTATGTATAAACATTCATTCCTATGAATAGCAGAGCTAGTCTCCACTCACTGCCCACTTTTAGTAATTGTTCCTTCTTATCAGTCTTAACTGCATTTGATGCTACTCATTACAATACTGTGGAGGTGTGGTGACTTACCATACTGAGTGATTTTCCAGCTTCCCTTGTGGAATTCTGTAGAACTGAATTGACTTTATTTCTTATATCCTTCACACACCTGAGGAGTAACCATCTTGATGTAACGTCTCCATCTAAGTGTGCAATGGACAATCATAGTAATTTATAATTATGAATAATAAATAGAACAGTCAATGTAATATAGAGCACACTCAAATCAGTGTGAGTTCATCAGTCTGATGGCCTGGTGGAAGAAGCTGTCCTGGAGCCAGTTGGTCCTGGCTTCTATGCTGCGGTACCACTTCCCGGATGGCAGTAGCTGGAACAGTTTGTGGTTGGGGTGACTCAGGTCCCCAATGATCCTTTGGACCCTTTTTTACACACCTGTCTCTGTAAATATCCTGAATCATGGGAAGTTCACAACTACAGATGTGCTGGGCTGTCCACACCACTCTCTGCAGAGTCCTGTGATTAAGGGAGGTACAATTCCCATACCAGGCAGTGATGCAGCCAGTCAAGTTGTGCCCCTGTAGAAAGTTCTTAGGATTTGGAGGCCCATACCAAACTTCCTCAACTGTCTGAGGTGAAAGAGGTGCTGTTGTGCCTTTTTCACCACACAGCTGGTGTGTACAGACAATGTGAGGTCCTCAGATGTGGATGCCAAGGAACTTAAAACTGTTTACCTCCCAACCCCAGATCCATTGATGTCAATAGGGGTTAGCCCATCTACATCCCTCCTGTAGTCCACAAACAGCTCCTTTGTTTTTGCGACATTGAAGGAGAGGTTGTTTTCTTGACAACACTGTGTCAGAGAGATGACTTCATCCCTGTAGGCCACCTGGTTATTGTTTGAGATTAGGCCAATCAATGTAGTGTCATCGGCAAATTTAATTAGCAGATTGGAGCTGTGGGTGGCAATACGGTCAAGGAGGGGATTAAGTACACAGCCCTGGGAGGTGGGGGGCAGGGGGCTCCTGTATTGAGAGTCAGAGTGTTGGAGGTGAGGGAGCCCACTCCTGCCACCTGCTGGCAACCTGACAGCAAGTCCAGGATCCAGCTGTACAAGGCAGGGTCAAGGCTGAGGTCTCTGAGCTTCTTGTCAAGCATGAATGGAACTATGGCATTAAATGCTGAACTGTAGTCCAAGAACAGCATTCTCACATAAGCATCTTTCTTCTCCAGATGTGTATGGACAGTAAATAGAGCTGTGGCTATTGCATCATCTGTTGATTGGTTGTGTCGGTAGGCGAATTGTAGGGATCCCTTTCATAACCGGGGAAGCTTCTTTAAAAAGTTCATTTGTTCTTTCTCTTGTACTGTTATGGTATTATGAGAATCTGGGTGGTTTGGGTTAGTACCCATGCTTTGGTCCACACTTGGAGTCTGAATGGAGATCTCGGGTCTTTCTGGCCTCAGATTTCTCTCACTAGCTTACAAGCTCACCATTACTAAAGCACAACGTGCAGGGGCTGCTTGCCATGCGTGCACCCCTGTTCATGTTCGGGGGGTAAGTTGCAGGGGTTTAGGTGGATAGAGATGGGGTAGGGGTTGGAGAATGGGAATGATCCTTTTAGAATGCCATGTGCCATGTGATGTCTGAAGCAAAACAGAAGATTTTCTAGCTTTGCTGTTCTTTAGCCAAAAGTTTTAGTACACATTGATTAGAACCTAATATCCCTTCATTCTCTTAAATCTTACGGCATACAGCAACTATCGTTTATATAGTTTGCTGTAGTAACAAATTACCAAACTATCAAGACTTTTGTGAATGGCTTAAATTACTTTGCTATTGTAGACGTACAGTGCAAAGTCTTAGGCACATATACTGTACATAGCTAGGATGGCTAAGACTTTTGCACAGTATTGTATTTGTCACAGGGAGACAAATACAGTATTTACAAACAGGGAGTGAGTTTGTAAATATGGTAGGAGCAAAGGATGTTGGGAATATGGGGGTGGAATGCCATGGGAGGGGTGTGGGACGGGTGGCAGAGAAAGAGTACGGGGGCAGTGTTAGTGTGAGTACAGACATACCCTGCTTTGAGATACCAGGCAAGATCATTTGATTCGAGCAGTTGGTTTATTGATCATTACAAAATGTCTCTCTGATGCCTTCTGCACTCACTCCTCTCCCTTCCCTTTTCCCAACCATGATTCTTCTCTCCCTGCCCCCTTCCCACTCTCAGTCCACAGTAGAGACCCATATCTGAATTAAGTTTATCATCATTCATATATGAATATGATATTCAACATGAAATTTTGAAATTTGTTTTTTTTTGCAGCAGCAGTACAGCGCAACACATAAAATTACAACAGTACTGTGCAAAAGTGTTGGACACCCTCATACATCACCATAGCTTACATCAACATGTATATGAAGTAGGTTGCAAGCTCATAGCTCCATGAAAATGGCAGAACAAGAGGATAGGGAGGCAAAGATCACACACAGCATCTTTTCCTTCATTGGTTGGGCCAGTAAGTACTAAAGTTGCAGCTGCATAAAAATTTGATTAAACTACATTTGGACTATTGTGTGCACTTCTGGTAACTACACTTAGCAAGTTCTTCCCTCTTCTGAACTACTTGTATTAAAGCAATCACAATATTTACAGTAGTATAATGATAAGCCAGATATACTCCCCAGGCTCATAAATGTTAGAAACAGAATCGGAATCTGATCTATTATTATTACTATGATCTATCTATTATCATTACTGACCAGTATGGCATGGAATTGATTGCTTTGCAGAAGCAGTACAGTGCAAAAATATTTTTAAAATACTATATATTACAAAATAAATGAATATTTCAAAAAGAAGGGAATAACAAAGTAATTTCATGGACCATTCAGATCTGATGGCAGAGAGGAAGAAGCTACGCTGATCATTGCATGTGGTCTTCAGACTTCTGCATCTCCTAATGAAAAGAGTGCATGACCCAGATGGTGATAGTTCTTTGTAAAGATGTTGTCTTCTTAAGACACTGCCTCTTAAAGATGTTCTAGATAGTAAGGAGGGTTTTGCCTGTGATGGAGCTGGCTAAGTCTCTAAACCACTGCAGTCTAGATTTCTATGATTTTAGAAAGGAATGGATACAATGATGCTTTCTATGAATGTTTACTTGCATATTCATAGGTGCAAGCATCCATATAGAACAAGTAAGCAACCAACTCAGAATAAATTTCTCTTCAGCCTTCAACAAGCCTCTTTCATATTGATGCTCTAAGTAGAGTTAATTTTTCTGGTTGAAGGCCTTTCAAAATGGATGAAAAAAACCTGTTCTGATGAGAGGTTTTCAACTTGAAACGTTTGCTTCTTCCACAGTGGCTAAGTGTTTCCAGCATTTTCCGGGTTTTTTTCATTCAGATATGTAACTTCTGTAGTTTATTGCTTTTCAAATTGAAGTCTTAAGCATTTGTAATGTGCCACAAATCCTTTGGGCTTTAGCATATTCAGAAATTTCTTGTGTTCGCTCAAACTGATGCCTGCTGAATTTCACCTTAGTTCTTGAAATACATAACCAATGTCGATTGCCCACTCACAAATGACTTATCTTTTGTGTACAATAGATTAGATTAAATGAGTTTTATTTGGCATGTGTGCATTGAAGCACAAAAACGTACAGTGAAAAGCATTGTTTGCATCAATGCCCAACACAATCCGAGGATGTGCTGCTGACAGCCTGTGAGTGTCGCCATGCTTTCGACATCAAAGTTGTATGTCCACAACTTCCTAGTCCTTGCTAGCCTGTACATTTTTGGAATGTGGGAGGAAATCAGAGCATCCAGAGGAAATTTCGTGGTCACAGAGACAAACTCCTTACAGACAGCAGTAGGAATTTAACTCTGATCAATGGCACAGTAATACATTACACTAGCCTCTACACTCCTGAGCCCTCCATTATTTTCTGATCAGTCATGACAAGCATTATGTTGCTTCCAGCATCAGGAACCCCACCATCCAGGTCACGCTTTGTTCTCACAGCTGAAATCAGGAAGAAGGTACAGGGCATTTAGGACTCATACCACCAGGTTCAGGAACAGTTAGTTGCCCCTCAACCATCAGGCTCTTGAATGAAAGGGGATAACTTCTCTCAACTTCACTTGCCCCATCAATGAAATGTACCCACAACCTATGAAATCATTTTCCAGGACTCTTCATCTCATGTTCTTGATATTTATTGCTAATTAGTTTACTATTATTACTTCTTCCTTTTAGTATCTGCACAGTTTGTTGTCTTTTGCATGCTGGTTAAATGCCCAGTTGGTGCGGTCTTTCACTGATTCTATTATGATTCTTATTCTTGTATAGATTTATTAGGTATGCCTGCAAGGAAGTGAATCTTAGTGTTGTATATGCTGACATATACAGTATTGTGCAAAATTTTAGGCACACAAGCTATACATATGTACCTAAGACTTTTGCATAGTACCATATGCACTTTGATTAATAAATTTACTTTGAACTTTGAACTTTTTTGCATCAGGCAATTGTAAGGGTGGCAAATTTGGATATGAAAGAGGTGTCACAGTGACAATAAAAGAAAATCAGCAGGCTCAAGCCCAGGATGAAATTACCTCCTGTGCCCCAGGTGAGACAGCTGCTGGTCACTTACCTTCCTCATGACTGGAGAAATTAATTGCAGTCTGTCTACCATTATCAACCGCTGCTATCAACCATGGACTTGTTAAGTGGAGAGCAGAAAGAATGTAGGTTTCAGTGGGACTTGGAGTTCCTCGCGACTCCACAGGAATGTAGTTTTAAACTAAATTCTTTTCCGTACCCATAAAAATTCCTGGATTCTGCAATATTGTTGGGATTTTATTTAACTTACTACTGTATGTTAGACCTGCACATACAAGCTCCTCCCAGTTTCCACCCACCCAGTAGGAGTCATTTGCCACCGATTTGTAACTCATCTCCAGCAGCCTATTTAAAACCAGCTCTCATCCACAATCTTTGTTCACTCATCCAACCAGCCAGCCTCAACCAGTGACTCCGAGCCTTCGGTTACCTTGTTGCCTATTGTGTTTAGTCTCTCTTGTTTTGTGGCCCCTCGCAGTTTGTTATTTTGCAGTTTACTATTAAAGTTATCACTCACCACTAAACCATCTCCACTGCTCTGTTTTGTGGTTCAAGCCTCATCTAAATTTCCTGACAGGATGAATGAACCAATGATTGATCGTCAGAGTTTGCTTGCCTAAAGGAAGTTGTCCGTCAACATGAGCACATGATGCAGAAGAAACAGGAAACCATTGACCATCTGCTTTCCACACTTTCCCAACTCTCCATCTCAATATGGCAACTCTGTGCCTATCAGCCTAAATCTGGTACCTGAACACTTCCCCAACCCAGTGCCGCAACTTCCTGTCCCAGTGGGTTTTACATTTTGAGCTCTAGCTGTCTGCATCTCTTAAATGAGCCGAGATTGCTTCTTCACCTCTCTCTTGACTGGGCGAGCTTTGACCTGGGCCTCCACTAACTGGGTCAACAAGACCACCACTTGCAACTAGATGAGCATTTCACTGATGAGATGTACTGGGATTTTGACCATCCAAGAAGTGGAAAGGAGCCAGCAGGTTGGATAGTTCACCAGTTTCAAGGCTCACGCCAGATGCTGGGTTACAACGTGGAATTTAGGTCCCTCGAAGTGGAGTGCAGCTGAAATGCAGAACCATTGCTGGGCCATTACCGTCACAGCCTCTCAGATCACTTGAAAGAAAAGCTGTCTACCCGAGAGATGCCCACCAAATTCAAAAGCCCAATCACTCTGGCCTTGACAAACGTTTTATGCAATGACTCTCCGGATCATCAGCCAGAATCCCCGTTTCACTCCCAGAACCATCTCAGTCTGCAGGACCTCATCATTAACACCTCCAGAACTGATGCATTTAGGGAAAGCTCTCCCACCCCTACAAATGTGAGCTTCAGTGGAAAGTCAACTGTGCACGTTCTGTGGAGTCACCAATCACCAAAGCGTCAAATGCCCATTTTGTTTGGGAAATGGCCATTGCCAGGTGGAGACAAGGGGCCTTCTATCTGTAAGCTCTCCCCATCCCCTTGTTCCAGCACCATCACCAACGGCTCTACTCACACAAGAAGCTGTGGTGGATTCCAGCACAGCAGGCAGCATTCTGGACCAAACTCAGTGTGTGCAGCTTGGATTCCCTATTGAGCTTGTCTCTCCTTTAAGAACATGGCCATTAGCGGATGTCACTTCAGATCTGGGATGGAACATTCATATGGCATGTGCACATGAGCATCAGAGAGCACCATGAGTCTGTCTAATTCCTCCTGATCAACTCACCCAACACTCCTCTCTTCTTGGGTTACCCCTGGCTCTCCACTCACGACCCTCACGTCGCCTGGTCATCCGGTTCACTGCTGAGTTCAAGACCCACTTGCCGGACCACCTGCCTGCAAACTCAGTTGACTTTACCCCGTAAGACAGGGGAACCCGTCAATCTCACCAAACTCCTACAGGAATACTATGACTTAGCCATTGGCTTCAGTAAGAGGGAAGCCAGCACCCTGCTGCGTCACAGTCCACACGACTGAGTGATCAACCTCTTCCTGGACACCATCCTCCTCTTCTTCTCTCCTCCTGAGACGCAAGCCATGATTGGCTACATTGCTGAAGTACTACAGCACAGCTTCACATGACTATCCCAATCCCCAGCCGGTGCAGCAATCTTCTTTGTCAAAAAAAGTTATGTTCTTTGTCCCTACATTGACCACTATGAACTCAACAAAATTACTATTAAGAACCGCTACCCTCTCCCCTTGATGGATAACACATTTAAATTACTCCATGGGGTCCAGATCCTCATCAAACTGGATGTAGGAGTGCATACAACCTGACCCACATTTGCCAGAGGGACGAGTGGAAATCAGCGTTTATAACACCCACTGGCCACAGCAAATACTTGGCGATGGCTTTCCAACAGTCCAGCCATTTTCCAAGCCTTCGTTAACAAGATCCTCTGAAGCATGCTATACAGGTATGTGTTTGTCTACCTTGATGGCAAACTTATCTTCTTCAAGCATTCCCAAGACCACATCTGTCACATCCATTCAGTCCATCAGCATCTCCTCGAAAACCAACTCTACTGCAAATTTGAAAAATTCCAGTTCCACACCCCAGTCATTTCCTTCCTGGGTGACTGTCCTTTCACCTCAAGGCATGACCGTGAATCCAGAGCAAGTGCAATCTGTCAGTAAGCATGACAGTGGCAGACCAGTTCTCCAAGGTGTCCCATTTCATTGCATGTACCAAACTTCCATCAACCACTGATACGGCGGTCCTGGTTCTCCAACGTGTAGTTCATCTCCATGGCTTCCCTCAGGATGTTGGGTTGGATTGAGACACATAATTCATTTCCCATTTCTGACAAGACATCACTCCCTCCCCTCTAAGTTTGTCCTCTGGCTATTATCTGCAGATCAAATGTCAGTCAGAAAAAGCCAATCAGCAAGTGGAGAAGTTTCTACAAAGCTTCACCACCTCTAAAGCTTCCACATGGAAGAAGTGTGGTATCTGCTCTGGGCTAAGCTATCCCACAATCTACTAACCGCTTCTGCCGCAGATATGTCACCCTTTGAAGTGCTTCATGGCTACCAATTCCCTTTACTCCCCATGGAGGGGCCAACAGTGGAGGTCCTGTCTGACATGACCCTAGTTCATCAATCCTGGAATGCTTGGAATGGGGCTCAGAGGGCCATACTAGCTGCCAACTGCCGTTAGTGCCCAGCCAGACTGTGTCTAACTGTCTATCGAGTCAGCCCTTGTATACCAACTCCCGTTAGCTCTCTTCCTAGATTTTTGGTCCCTTCAGGATTACCCATCATATCCATCCAGTCACCTACCATCTCTGCAGCTACCATTGACCCTCGTGATCACACTTACTTCCTCAAGCTCATTGTCTTTGTACCACTCAGCCTGAACTGAAACTGCACCTCCAGAACCCAGGATGGTAGACGGTAGTCCATTGTACATGGTTTGCCAGTTGATGGATTCATGTTGTCATGGAAGGAGTGTGCAGTGCCTGGTCAACTGGGAAGGGTACTACCCAGATGAGAGATCTTGGGTGCTATTCAATTACATCTTGGACCCATCGCACTTCAAGGAGTTTTACTGAACCCACCTGGGTTTGTTGGGGGTTAGCCATGAGGGGAAGGGGGGCTCCTGTCATACCTACACATGCAGGCACCTCCCAGTCAACAGGAGTCACCTGCCATCCATTTCTAACTCATCACCTGCAACCTATTTAAACCCAGCACACATCCACAGTCTTTGTTCACTAATCAAACCAGCCAGCCTTAATCAGTTGCTCCTTGCCTTCAGCTACTTTGTGCCTGTTGTGTTTAGTATCTGTTCTCTCTTGTTTTGTGCCCCTTCATGGTTTGTTATTTTGCAGTTTATTATTAAAGTGATCACTCACCATTAAATCATCTCCACTGCTTTGCTTTTGGGTCAAGCCTTCTCTACATTTCTTGGCACTATTAGCATACCCTGACCTCATGTTTCTTTATCAACTTCTAAATGCCCACTAAAAACTCACTCATCCCAAAGTAACTTATTCCCTTTGTCTTATCCATCCTCTTCGCCACTCACCCACATACTCTGCAACTTCAAGCTATCTTTTTTTTCCTTTTTCATTTCTGACAAATGAAGAACTGCCTCAAACATTAATTCTGTTTCTCTTTCCACAGATAGTGCCCAACTCACTGACACGGACTCATGTTTCCACCTTCCACAGATTCTTTTTCATTTTCATTTCTTTCAAGCCTCCTTGTTTAAATTTGTCAGTTACCTGTGAAGGATTGCTAGTAAGCATTCTTGAAAAATGCCATGAAGCAATTTTAGATGTGCCTTTTATCGGTGACTTTCAAGACACAAAGAGGTTATTCTCAACACTAGGTTTCACTGTGCTTTGTGAATAAAGCTGTTGTGCACTGTGGTCTCATTTCAGGACCGTAGTTAATATCCATTGTTGGTTTTGTTATGTGGTTCCAAGCAAAATGAAATGGGGTGGAGTAATAGGCGGGGAGGAAGCATTTTACAGCAGTAATTTAAAAGAAATAAAGTAGCCACAAGCCTGTGATCGTGACTGATAGGCGAGACTGTTAATCTAATCAAACCGGAGAAGTAAATTGAACTGAGGTTTTCATCCAGAGAAAGTGAGCTACAATTGAACACTCAAAATAGAAAGGGCAATTGCTAAAGATATGGATTTTTTTATTGCCTGGAAGCAGAAAGCATAGCATGTTCAGGTTACCCAATGTACACTAAATAGAACATCAAAAAACTGTAAATTGCTGGATTCTAGCATTTAAGAACTATATTTCTATATCTCAATATATCTTATTTCAAATCTTACAAACATTATTACCACACATTCCAAGAATACATCAGTAAACTCCAAATAAATTTGCATCTTGTATTTGTACACAGCTATTAATTATCTGATTTACAAAGGAGTCTATATTTCAATCATATTTCAACAGCTAAAGCTCTTTCAATTGCAACATTTAGGAGAAGTTTGGTTAAGATTTTAGATGGAGAGCTATGATCCAGGTACAGCTCAATGAGACTTGGCAGAATAACAGTTTAGTATGGACTAGATGGGCCAAATGTCCTGGTTCTGTGCTGCAGTGTACTATGACTTTATGACTAGGACATCACATCTCTGTAATTACAGGTCACAACATATGATATCACAGGTTAAATTAGGGATGGACTTAACGTAGTTGAATAGGATAGGATTGTGGGAAATAACGGGTGGAAGAATTTACATCCTGGAGTAAGGTGAGACATCAGGCAATTGGATAGTGGCACGGCTACCACAGCTGATGCCCCATAGCTCCAACGATCTGGATTCAGCCCTGTATCTTCAGTGCGGAATTCGCACATTCTTCCTATGGCCCCAGTTTTCCACCATATTCCAAAGGCATGGAGTTTGATAAGTTAATCAGTCACTGTAAATTGCCCATAATGTGTGAGTGAGTGATAGAAGCTTGGGGGTAGATAATAAGAGACACAGAGAATTAAATGGATAAAAGTAGAATTTGTTTAAAAATGGGATTTTGATGATAGGTTCGGGTTGATGGGCCAAAGGGCCTGTTTCTGTGCTATGCCTCTCTATGACATTCATTAAAAGATTCTGAAGCAACCTGATGGCCCCTCTATAAACCCAGCACTCTCTTTATTGTGCATCTAGTTTTGTAATGAAGATGAAGGAATAAAATTAAGTAGCACAGAGCATTAATTTTAAAGAACCTTACTAGGATCACTGCTTTTCACATTAGATATTAATGACAGATTTGGGAGTGTAGGGCACAATTTCCAAATCTCTAGACTGCACTTGTTTTGGAAGTAGATTGAACTGTGAACAAAGATTTTGAGGGGATTTTGCAAGGCTGATGGAATAGCCAGACATCTTGGAAGTAAAATTTAACATGTCACCATGTAAAATATCACATTTTTGTAGGAAGAATGAGGAGAGGCAAAATAAACTGTAGGACACATTTCTAAAGAGTGCAGAAGCGGTGAGCTGGGGGGTGTTTTATATGGAAAAAGTGGCAGGCATGCATGTGAGTGCCACTAAAAAGGATTTGAGATGGCAAAGCCTTCTAGAAGGTGTGGAATACATCATTCCAAAAATGAGGGGTTTTTCTACTGTGGATAATTGGAGAAGCTGGGGCTACCCTCCTCAGAGCAAATACATTGCACAGAACATGGTAACATTTAGTATCTTGAAAGGTCTGAGCAGAGTAGATAAGGAGAAACTAATCCCTGTTAAGAGGATATAGAACAAAGAAGAAACTTAAGGATAATAACAGAAGACCAAAAGATGTAGGGGCAAAATTATGCCATTCAGCTCATCGAGTCTATTCCACCATCCCATCATGGCTGATTTATTATCCCACTCAGCTCCATTCTCCTGCTTTCACAGATGTCTGGCAAAAGGCAGCATGGGTAAGAACTTCTTTTACACATGCATTAGAGCAGACCTAGAATGCACCGTCGGGGTGAGTGTTGGAGGGAGATTTATGCAGGGCATTCAAAAGGGAGCTGGATGCGTGCTTGAAAGCAAGAAGCAAAAAACGTTGGGAATGGTTGGGTGCAGCTGTCACGGACTAGATGGGCTCAATGCCTCTCTTCCATGCTGGAGATATTTTTTCTGATGCTGAGAAAACACAATCTGAAAGGTGCTGTAGTTAAATGGTTAAAGGCTAAATTTTCTGTCAGCACCAAGGATGATTGATGCAAATGTCACTTTTTCTGCTTTGCCAGACAACTGTGTGAGCGTACTCACATAATGCAATAAAGTGACTTTGGAACAACACGTCTTTCCGATCTTCAGTTAAGGGCGATGATGGCATACTTGAGAGATGTTGCATTTGCAATGCTAATACGATTTCATTGCACATAAAAAAAAAATAGAAATCATGCAGGCCTCGTGTTAAGCACATCAGGCAATAAAAAGGCTGAATAGAAACAAGTAGTCATCTCCTCAGGCAAATGAAAAACTCCACTTCGTCTGAGCCATGTATGTGAAAACTTAATGATGCAGATCAGAGATTCAATAAGATCAGATCTGAGGCAGTACTATATATTTTTTATCTCATCAAAGTATCAAAATATTGGCTGCAGATGTCAACAACCTTAGGGTTTACCATCATCAACACTAATAACTGCTTGCTCTATCAATGATTACTTGTAAATCACATCCATTTTGACACTGAAGAGCTATAGGAATCCCCAGCGACCCGTTCAGCTATCCATCATGACGGGTTGTTAATATGATGGAAGGAAGAGATGGGATTACAAATTGCCTGCGGATGGTGTATACCAGGCCTCATTAAATTTTAAGCACTTTATGAATTTAATCTTCACATCTGAAAGATAAATATATCCAAGTCATGTATGATTAATAACAGCTGGGATTCAATTAAGGCAGAAATTCTATTAAAAACACAATAATGATAGCAAATAAAGTATCAAGAAAGATGAGAAAGGGCCAAATGTGTCATTAGTCAAATCATTAGGGTGAGGACCATATTCACTCAGGGAGTATCTCTTCGTGTAAACCTCTGCTTGGGGCAGGAAATATTTCAAATGAGTTTAAAAATACCTTTTTCACATGCTTCATTCAAATGAACAGGTGTTTATAGATATATGAAGGCAACTGGTGAAAAGGCTGTACCTTATGTCAAAAGCTGTGCCATTTCACAGCACACTGAACATTGTGGGTGGTATAAAAAGAATTTATGAATGAATAGCTCACATAACATTTTGCTCCTGAACTTTTTCACCATCAAAAGTGAATTAGGATAGAACAATCCTCTCAATTTGAGGCCGCCCATGACATGAACTATTTGCTCAGTCTTCCAAAGGTTCATTGCATGTTTGTTGAAGTAGTTTCTTCTAATCTCCCATCTGAATGGCCAACAGTGAAACGCTGATCTCTTGAGAAAACATCATTCTGGGATAAACAGTTTCCCTGCAACCATCCTGTCAAGACCATTAAAAATTCTGTACTTTTAAAAGACATCATCTCTGAGTCTTTGAAGCTCAAGAGAGTACAGGTCTAGTTTGTTTAATCTCTCTTCATACATAAAAAATGTTCCAGGAAATAATCTGGTAAACTTTTGTTGCACTCCCTCTGCTAGAAGCATTCTTCGTTAGGTAGGGAGACGACACCTTTGCACAATATTCCAGATGTGGTCTCAGAAGGGCTCTATATATTTGGAGTAATACTCCTCTACTCCTGTTGTCAAATTTACTTGCTCACCTGCAATAAAAAAACCAAGTTCTATTTATCTGCTATACATACGTATATGCAAACATTCATTGAATCAAGTACAGTGATACCACTGGACATCAACATGCTTCAATCTCTCACTATTAAAAAATACTTGTGTTTCTATTTTCAAACCCAAACCCAGCCCATGAGCAGTTTAACTTTCACAGTCTCATGAGGTTGCTTTTATTACCAATTGTTTTTGCCAAATGAGCTTGGATTTATATCAACCTACTCTTTAAACTTAATGTAAAATGCAAATGTCCTGGAATAACATTTAAAAAAAGCCAGGAGGTTTTCTTTAAAACACATAACTAATGCTTCCTAATTACATGAAAAAATGTAAGATCAAGTGTCCTGTGCTAATAATTAAAGATCCAATTATTTACACTATTAGCTTACTTAGTGTTCAAGATGCATTGCCAGGAAACAGAGCCAACCATTTTAATTCCAATCCCCATTCCCTTTCCAACATGTCAGTCCATGGCCTCCTCTAGGATGAGGCCACTCTTAGGTTGGAGGAGCAATATCTCATATTCCATTTGGGAAGTCTACAACCTGATGGCATGGACATCAATTTCTTCAACTTATGGTTATTTCTCCCCTCTCCTCCCTCTCTCCTTTTCCATTCCATATTCTGGCTCCCCTCTTACCCGTTTTCTTCTCTTTACCTGCCAATCACCTCTCTCTAGTGCCCCTCCACCTCCCCTTAATCCCATGGTCCAATCTCCTCTCTTATTTCTTCTTTATCAGCCCTTTCCCTTGTTCCTTCATCCCCTCTCCCCAACCCAGCTGCACTCCCCCTCTCTTGGCTTCACCTATCTCCTTCCTCCAGCTTGCACTCCCTCCCCCCCCCCCCCCCCAACTACATATTGTGGCTTCTTATCCATTCCTTTCCAATCTGATGAAAGGTCTCAGCCCAATATATTGACTTTTTATTCCTCTTCCTGGATGCTCTCTGACCTGCTGAGTTCTTCCAGCAGTTCGTGTGTGTCCCTCTGGACTTCCAGTATCTGCAGAATCTCTTGTGCTAAGGGATCGTTCTAACATTATATTTGAGGAGATATGGTACGGTTTGTACTGGAATGTCAGGAAGCTGGCATGAACCCACCTTTCCTACTGCCAAGCCAGCAACCTAAGTTCCAGGAGCCTGGTGTGAACTCCCTGCTCCCTCTGCTGCTTCTTGCTGCTGAACCCGGAACTGGGATACTGGGCTTCTGGCACGAGCCCTTCCTTCTTGCAACTATGCCAGGAATCCGGGTGCTAAGAACTTGGCACAAAGGCCTCTCTGGTGGTGGGGCAAACAGCACAGCTACTCAGCACTGAGGTGGGAGGTTCAGTCTCCCTGTTAGTGTGAAAACTACACATACCAGCCATTGCACTCTTATCACCTTCTGTTGGGAGCTGCTAAGGTTGTTAGCATGGAGAAATGTGTACAAGGACACGTGGATGGAAGAAAAATATGGGATCATGGACTGTGTAGGTCAGAGGTAAGGATCAGACTGATTGTAACAGGTTGGCAAAGCATCATGGGCCGAAGGACCTGTACTCTTCTGTACGGTTCCGTTGCCCATGTCCTATGCTAAACCTCTAGGCCGTGGAGAGTTGTACAGCTGAACAGAGAAAGGGAGAGAATGAAAGGAGTTCAGCGATGGCCTGAGTGCAGAGGTAGAGACATGGACACAGAATGAAAAATTCACTGAGTTTTAATAAGAACTGTACAGAACAAAGGAAAGTAATAAATGCTAGGCCAACAGAGCCTCTAACTAATAACTCTCAAACTATCTAAAAACTAATGCTATCACTGTGGCCTGAAAGCAGTAACCTAGATCTAAATTAATACCAGTCCTTTAACAGCGTCTATCTAAATCACTACTTTACTTTCCCAGAACACGGACTAAGGTAAGCAGGAAGTGTCATCACTGTGCTTCGATCAAGGCTTGATAAGACTGAAACAACAGGAAGAGAGTTTAATACCATTACAAACAATACGGAATTGGCTGAAATATGTGGTTCTCGCGTGTGATTGCCACCTTCTTTCAGCTGCCTGCCTATGAGAACACCCAGACTCCGCAGCAGCGTCGATGGCTTTGACACAGACGGCACTTCATTCACATCAATAGGCAATGATAAGAGAGACACTAGGGTCCAGGTGATCTATCAACAGGCAGATCAGACGCAGCCAGTCCCTGTCAGTGCCCAGTACACCAGGCCAATCAGGGTGCAGCTTCAAGCCCCATGTCGTGGCACTGGGCAGCCACAGCACTCATTCTCAAACATCAGCCTCACCAGCACCTCTGCACATGTGATTTGTGGGAGAGGACCAGCAATGCTCAGAACTCTACTGAAGTAGAAAGATTGAGGGGCTGTTGGCAGAGGAATGTGGATTTCAAATTACAAAAATAATTGATATAATTGTAAATGACCATCACAAGTAGTTGCAGGTTCATGTCCTTTGCACAGATTTATAATCCTCTTCTACTCATTGATTATGACTTACAGTGTACCCTGTATATAGTGTTGTGGTGTCATAGTGTACTATAGCACAGAAACAGGCCCTAAGACCCATCTAATCCATTCTAATCTAATTTTCCATCTCATCCCAACTACCTACACCTAGAACATAACCCTCCATACCTCTATGGTTCATGTACCCATCCAAACGTACTTTAAATGTTACAATTGAACTTGTTTCCACCATACCTGCAGGCAGCTTGTTCCACATTCAGATTCCCCTTAAATATTTCATCTTTCATCCTGAACCAATGACCCCTAGTTCTCACCTCTGCCAACCTGCGGGGATAAAAAAACTAAATGCATTCGCCCTATCTCTACCCCTCATAAGTCTGAATACCTCTGTATTCTATACCTCTGAATAAGGGAGTCCCCTTATTCTCCTGCACTCCAGGGAATAAAATCCTAACCTATTTAACATTTCTCTGTAACTCAGGTCCTCAATACCCAACAACATCCTTGTGAATTTTCTCTGTACTCTTTCAAGCTTATAAATATATTTTTGTAAATAGGTGACCAGAACTGCAGACAATACTCTAAATTCAGTCTCACACAAATTTCTAGAACTTCAACTTTTCAATTCCTATACTCAATGCCCTGATTTATATATGCACGACAAAATAAGCTTGCAGGAGTAAGATTGCCACTTGGTTAATCACCCAGGAAGATTCATCTCTATGACACCCATGCCTTCTTCATTTCTATCATGGCACCTTGCTCATGTCAGTAGTAGTTTTGCCAGGATTCTTGTTCAGGATAAAGTACTGTAAGTTAGGATTATTGCTGAATGTGGTGGTGAACAGAGGTGAAATTCAAGAGCAGAGAGTGAGAGAGTTGAAAAACAATATCCTTAGCTGAAGGACCAGGTAGTCACAATCTCTGAAGCAGGGCGCAAAAGTAAGCATTGATTTCATGAACAAACAAGAGAAAATCTGCAGATTCTGGAAATCTGAGCAACACACACAAAATGCTGGAGGAACTCAGCAGGCCGGGAGCATCCATGGACCTGCTGAAAGGTCTCGGCCCGAAACATTGACTGTACTCTTTTCCATAGATGCCGCCTGGCCTGCTGAGTTCCTCCGGCATTTTGTGTGTGTTGATTGATTTCATGCAGAGGCCATTGAAAAAAAGCAGCCTCATGTATATTGACAAATGCAAGAATTAACTGCCCATATCTGTGACATGGCATACTGTGAATCGGTTCTCAAAACTTGTAAAGGACTTTGGAAATTGTGATAGCGCAGTAAACATTTTGTTATCAGTACTGAAAGAATAACTTCTACAGAAAATGGTGATTTTGAGAGATTTCCGTTGTTGTTTTGACTCAAACAATTGTAACCTCTCATCATTGATACAATAAAAGTTATTAATTTCATATTGACACTAATTCAGGAAAGGTGTTTTCTCCTATCTCTATGATTACAGTAAGCTGATAATTGAATTACCATCACCGGTGCAAAAGTCCTAAGGATTTGTAGTAAATAAGAGCAAAATAGTGCTCCTTACTCTGTAACAAACATTTACTTGAGAGAATACTACACCCATCATAACAGCTGACACTTGAACAGCCCTTGCTTTCTCTCTCACCCTCCTACAATGAGGTGAACTGTGAATGTTCCAGTCATCAATCTGCCATGAATTCAAATGAGGAAAGACTTTTAGTACATGGTTGATTCATCTTTCCTGACTGCTGTACTTGTCTCAGTAGTCCACATGCTGGAATGTACTGGTGAATGAGCAGTTTTTCATTCCCAATGATTGGAAATTATTATTTTTAAGATAAAACCCTAATGCCACCAACAAACAAACCACAGCACTTCCAAGAACCTAACTCTCCTTCTCGATTTGAGCAAACATCTCTTCAGCTAGCAGCATTTTTACTTCAATAACCATAAGAGAATCTGCAGAAGTGGGAAATCTTGTGCAACACATACCAAACAGACAGGCCTCTGCTCTCCAAACTATAGTTTCCAGTCTCTAGGCTTTGACCTTTGGCCTCAACTTCTGGATTTCTGACTGTCTTAACCAGATATATCACCATCTGGACTTCAGATATATCACCTGGACTTCAGTTGTATCCATCTGGACTTCAGAGTGTCTTAACCAGATGTATCACCATCTGCTACGGGAATTGCAAGTCATCTGACTGCAAGACCCTGCATTGGATTGCAAGAACTGGTGAGAGAGTCCCCAGGGTCGCTCCCCACCCCATCCAGGACATAGAGCAGAATTGCTGTGTTCACAGAAGCCTCAGCATTGTCAAGGATTTCTTCTATCTGTCTCACAATCTCTTTGACCTGCCACCATAGGCAGAAGGTACCTCAGTATAAAAATGAGGACGGTTAGGCTGGGTAACAGTTTCTTCTTCCAGGCTGTGAGACTTCTAAACGCTCTGTTGCCACCCAGTGCACATTATTTAGGACAGTACCAGTAGCAGTATACTGTCGTATATTTAACTACAGTATAGGCTATGTATACACTTTACATCAATTTGTACGACTACAGAATTCCTCTTTTATCGGTTAGTATTATTGTGTTAATGTTATGAGATATATGTACTGTGTTGTGTACATTTCCATTATATCAGGGAATCCTGCTCGTGTTACCTTCTTCCTGAACTCTACTTGCACAATAAGGGAATTCTTCCACTCTCTTCTTCCCTATCATCATTGTTAGGTTTGAATAACAACAAATCATCTTTATTCACTACATATATTCCACCAATAGTTCCATGTATCAAAGGAAACTTTTGTGATCTTGAACTTGTCAGCTATATTTCTTTCTCCCATTCTCTGTTTCTCTCTTGGTTTCTCAATCTCCATTAAACAAGGTATGAAATGAATGACTTCCCTGATTGCAGTATACCCTTACATTTTGTTTTTTGGTTTGGCTTTTGAAAACGAAGAAGATAATGTACATTGCTAGCAAAGAGCATGTTCTATGGTGGTGACCTCAACGTTTCTGGTTAGTCCTCAGCCAGCTGGTTTTCAGTTGGCAATTTGGAATTCTTGGGAGGTTTCTTTGGAAAACTGGAAAATGCACTGAGAAATCCTTGCAAATCGCATTTGTGGACCGTACCGAATAATGAAGAGAAAAATTTATGATTTTGTGAGGAGCATGAACAAAGTAGTTGTACAATTGAGATGGCTATCCGTGTAATATTTTAGAGATAAGTTGATTGGAACTTTCAAGATTTTAATACACTACACTACCCTGAAAGTAAGTATTTCCATTGGTTTGATGCTCTTGGATTGCGTGATAAAGATTAAAAATAAAAGTTTTGGAGAAAATAAAGGCTTTTCAAACACTTGGAACTCTCTTCCCTAAACTTAATATGATGGCAAACAATGGTTATTTTAAAATCTGAAATTGATTGATAACTAAAAGATATTAAGAAATATGGAAAAGAGATTGGCATGCAGAGTAAGGTCATAGATCAAACATAATCTTATTGAACTGTGGGTCTCTGGACCAAATAACCCACTCCTGCACTTATGTTGCTATCTACCTGTTTTGGGGTTTCCACCTATATATCTGTGCCGTGTTCCCAGTTATTGGAAGATAGCTGAAAAGTTTCTCTAGTGTGCCACATTATTAGGCAAAAGAAAATAATAAAATATTGCTGTTTTCATTACTGGCATCTGGACACAAGTATGCAAATTCTATGAAAAGTGGGACATTGTTGCAATAATGTACAGGGATAGGTTGCAAGCTATAATCCTAATATTACATGATCAATGCATTTTCCAACTTTTACAAATGGGGAAGAATGAGAGCCCTTTAGCCTGCTGAAGATGGAACATCTCCATGAGGGAAATAGTGCACTGACTGCTACAGTGCCTTGAGTAAGCTTCAATCACAGTTCTCTTATTTCTTTCACAGTTGCTTCAGCTGCTTCCCTTTCCTGTGACTGATATTCAGCTCCCATGGTGTCACCATCTGCCTCTCGCTCCTCCTTCCCTGGCACGAAAAACTCATGGCTTTATTGGATAGCAAAGTTGTGCAGGACTAAATGAGGTTCCATGATTAGTGATACCATCGTAGGAATGAACTGAAAGCACCTGCTGATTTATTCAGACATCTCTACCTTTCCTTCAGCCTGCCTGTTGAGTGCTCAACTTGAGTTCTTCCACTTAGGAAAGGCGCATTATGTATTTCATCAGTCATTGGTTGCCTTGCAGAGTGATGTGAGCAAAGACGGAAGAAGGTGGCCTTTGTCAGCAGGGAACCTTATAGTCATTTGCCTCTTCATTTTGAAGGAGAGCAGGGAGATTCAACTGCCAGACAATAAATATGGTACGTTAGCTCTTTGCCTGCTTACAGTAAACCTTTACTTAGATATAGTGCTTTCCACTAGTGAGATAATGAGGATATGAGTAAGTTATTCAAACGATCCTTACAAACAGTTTCTGTAAATTTCTGTAGTTATTCATGCTGCCCAGGGAGCTGTTGCTTGCATGGCTCAAGCCTTAAAGGGGTGACAGCTTTAAAGGGCAATGAGTGGTTGGCCTCATCAGCTATAATGATAAGTTGGCATACAGAGAGAAGATAGAGCGGCTCGTAGGCTGGTGTGTACACAACAACATGAGTCTCAATATAGACTAAAGAGATGATGCAGGCTGCCCACTCCCCACTGCACATCAATGGCTCCTCCGTGCAGAGGGTCAGGAGCACCAAGTTTCTTGGGGTCCACATCATAAATGATCTCACTTAATCCCTACCACCAGGCAGAAGATACCACAGCATAAGCCTGGGTAATAATTTCTTCCGCAGGTTGTGAAAGTTCCAAACACCCTGCTACTACCCAGTACACATTGTTTATGGCAGCGCCAACAGCAGTATGCTGTTATATATTTAACTACAGTGTATGTTGCAAATGCACTTTATCAATTTGTACATTTATCAAATGCCTTTTTTATCAATTAATATTATTGTGTTGATATTATGTTATGTGCCACATGTGATACATGTACTGTGTTTTGTACCTTGGTCCCTGAGGAAAGTTGTTTATACTTGGGTACAGTTGAATGAGAGTGAACTTGAACTTGGACTTGTTCACAAACAATATGGCACAAACCACATTTGTTGAGAAATATAGATCTGGAGGCAATATACTGCTGGGAGGTCTGGCTGTGGCACATTTTTTTAAATGTTGAATTTACAGCATCACTTTAATTTATTTGTCCGATGTGAATTTCATTTCAATAAGAAGTTTATTGGGAAACCCATTTTGTAGCCTTCGAAATTTCGTCAAGTTCTCTCCAGGCAGAAAAGTTTCTATAAAATAATTTGGATTTACAGCTGAAGGCATTAAATTAACACAGAAAATAATAAACTTAAGAAAATAAGAAAAGGAAGCAGGAAAAGACCAAGTTCTCAGATCTGTTGAAATATTCATAAAGATCTTGGCTAATTTATTTTTAGCTTATGGCCCGTAACTGAACTTTTCCCATAATCTATGGACTGATTTTTAAGGGCTCTTCATTTCATGTTCCTGATTTTTATTGCTTATTTTTTTTTTTTTCTTCTTTTGTATTTGCACAGTTTATTGTCTTTTGCACACTGTTGAGAGTGGTCTTTTATTGATTCTATTATCATTATTGGATTTATTGAGTAGGCCCAGATAAAAATGGATCTCAGGGTTGCACGTGGTGACATATATGTTCTGTGATAATAAAATTTACTTTGAAATTTGCACTTTCCCTTTTCAAACCAAAATCCATTCGTTCCCATAAAACCCAATTCTGTCACTTACTGCCTTGACTGTATTCAATAACTGAATATCCACTGTCGACTTCAGCAGGAAATGCCAAAGATTCAACAGTATATTCTCACCTCAGCCCCTTGTTCTGAGAATTTGTCATCTCATATGAGACATGTTAATTATAATTTTTAAAGACAGTGAGAGGGGTACATGGATAGAAAAAGTCAACAGTAATTTATGCAAATACAGGCAAACCAGAATCAGGTTCATTTTCACTGACATAGGTCATAAAACTTGCTGTTTCATGGCAGCAGTACAGCGCAGGCGTAACAAATTATTATAAACTACAATTATACAATAATATAAATAAATACATAGACCAATAGATAGATAAATTAACTAATGGATAGATAGATAAATAAATAGCTCTAAAGAAGAATAGCAAGGTAGTGTTCATAAGTTCATGAATTGCTCAGAAGTACGACGGTGGGAGTGGGTGGGGAAAGTTAATCCTAAGTAACTGAGAGCGAGTCCTTCTCCCTGATGGTAATAATGAGAAAAGAGGGCATGTCCCGGATGGAGAAAGTCCTTAACGATAGGGCCAGCTTTCCTCCATTTTGAATAAAGAAGCTATTTTTACTATTTTCCCAGTGGAACCTTAACTGAATCTAGGAAATTTTAGGAAATTAAAACAATTTTTAACTTTTTCACTGTTTCAGTGGCAAAAATTTTTAATACCTGAGGATTCAGTCCATCGGAACCTGGGGACTTGTCAGCTGCAGCTCCAACAACAAATTTCTTTCTTGATGAAGTAGTTTTCCAGCATTCTTCCTCCTTTGCAATTTATGATGCATAACCATTTATAGGACATTATTTGCATCACTTATAATGAAGACGAACTCAAAGTACCTGTTTATTTGATCTGCCGACTATTTACCTTATTACTTCTCTGGACTCACTTTTTACAGAACCAGTGCTCACTTTGATAACTTTTTTCGAATTGTCTCTGGAAGCCTGTTTTTCATTTCTGGCTAGTATTATCTTTTACTTTGATGTTGCCTTTTTATCAGTTATTCTTTGTAGCTTGTATGTTTTTGTTGTTTTTACATAGTTTTGATCTATGCACTCTCCTGACCAGCCACCTGTCTTCGCCCGAGTACATGCCTTTTCTTTGATACTATCTTTAGCTTCTTATTAACCCCGCTGAGTCCTCCCTTTAGACTGCTTCTTTCTTGGTGGCATAAACCAGTTCTGTGTTGACTGATTCCTCTGAATAGCTGCACAGCATCACAACCGACTGATCCCTTGAGCTAACTTGCCAGCTTGTTTCAGCTGGCTTTGTTTTTGTGCCTTTATAATTGCCCTTACCTCAGTTTAAAGTACTAATCCTGGACTCATTTTCTCTCCTGTGTTGAATCTAAAATTACCACTGTTATAAACACATGCCTTATGTGAGGACATGAATCCTTCTTGTTGCATGGTATTACATCTGCTATAGCCTGTTTGGTTGGTTACATGACATACTGTAATCCTTACTTACTATGACAGAAATAGAGGCCATTCAGCCCCTCAGTTTGATGGCAGCTCCACGCAGACCAATCTCTTCTGCTTTATTCCCTAGGTCCTATTTCCCTGTAGCTCAGCTCCTTATTCTCACTCACCTGGTCAACTACATTCCTTTACTAACATAAAGCTGTAACTTACAATGGACAATTACATAGTAACACAGTTTGGGATGTAAAAAGAAACAGAAACCCAGAATACCGCAGTCAGATAGCCCTTAAGGTAAGAATCAACCCTGGGTCCCTGGATCTATGAGGAGGCAGCGCTAACTGCTGTAATACGAGGTCCTGAGAAACTTTTCTGAAAACTGATGCTTCACCTAGGCTTTGCCAATCTGAATTTTCCAGCTTTAGTGCTGATTGTAATCACCCACAACTATTGTTGTACCTTTCTAACATTTATTTTGTATATCCTGCGGCTACTGCTGGGAATCCTGATCACCACTGCCAAACAGGGCACCTTACCTTTACTTCCACTAACCACCACCCAGACCACCTGCACGACTCAGCATCCAGAACTGACAGGAAGAGCAGAGCACCCCCTGTGGCCGTTCCCATCAACAGTAAGTATACCATTTTGGATACTGTTGGTGGGGACGACCTACCAGGGACAAGTTGCAGTGGTTGTGTCTCTGGCACCGAGACTGGACCCTCAGCTCAGAAGGGAAGGAAGGAAAAGAGGAGAGCAGTAGTGATAGGGGATTTGACAGGGGGACAGATAGGAGGTTCTGTGGAAGCGATCGAAAATCCTGGATGGTCTGTTGCCTCCCTGGTGCCAGTGTCCACGATATCTCGGATCGAGTTCTCAGTATTCTCAAGAGGGAGGGTGAGCAGCCAGATGTCGTGGTCCATGTAGGGACCAATGACATGGGTAGGACGAGTGAGGAGGTCCTGAAAAGTGAGTTTAGGGAGCTAGGTGACAAGTTAAAGGACGGGACCTCCAGGATAGCAGTCTCAGGATTGCTACCAGTGCCACGTGCAGGTGGGTTTAGAAATAGTAAGATAGTGCAGATCAACATGTGGCTGAAGACATGGTGCAGGAGGGAGGGCTTCAGATTTATAGATATTTGGGCAGTTTTCCAGGGAAGGTGGGACCTGTTCCGGTGGGACAGTTTACATCTGAGCTGGAGGGGGACAAATATTCTTCAGGTAAGTTTGCTAGAGAGGCTCCAGTGGATTCAAACTAGATATGAGGGGGGAGGGAAACCAGAGTGTAGGAACAGATGGATGGGAGAAGGAAGAAAAAGAAGACAGTAAAGTTCTTTGTACTGTTAGAGATAAACAGAGAGAAAGAGGTGGAGAATTTCTTAAATGCATTTATTTTAATGCTAGGAGCATTGTAAGAAAGGTGGATGAGCTTAGAGCATGGATTGATACCTGGAAATATGATGTTGTAGCTATTAGTGAAACATGGTTGCAGGAGGGTTGTGGTTGGCAACTAAATATTCCTGGATTTCGTTACTTCAGGTGTGATAGAATCGGAGGGACAAGAGGGGGAGGTGTTGCGTTGCTTGTCAGAGAAAATATTACAGCAGTGCTCTGGCAGGATAGATTAGAGGGCTCATCTAGGGACGCTATTTGGGTGGAATTGAGGAATGGGAAAGGTGTAGTAACACTTACAGGGGTGTATTATAGACCACCTAATGGGGAGTGAGAATTGGAGGAGCAAATTTGCAAGGAGATAGCAGATATATGTAGTAAGCACAGGGTTGTGATTGTGGGAGATTTTAATTTTCCACACATAGACTGGAAGCCCATACTGTAAAAGGAATGGATGGTTTAGAGTTTGTAAAATGTGTGCAGGATAGGTTTTTGCAGCAATACATAGAGGTACCGACTAGAGAAGGGGCAGTGTTGGATCTTCTGATAGGGAATGAAATAGGTCAGGTGACGGAGGTATGTGTTGTGGAGAACTTCGGGTCCAGTGATCACAATACCATTAGTTTCAATATAACTATGGAGAAGTATAGGACTGGACCCACAGTTGAGATTTTTGATTGGAGAAAGACTAACTTTGAGGAAATGCGAAAGGACTTAGAAAGAGTGGATTGGGACGATTTGTTTTATGGGAAGGATGTAATAGAGAAATGGAGGTCATTTAAAGGTGAAATTTTGAGGGTACAGAATCTTTATGTTCCTGTTAGGTTGAAAGGAAAGGTTAAAAGTTTGAGAGAGCCATGGTTTTCAAGGGATATTGGAAACTTGGTTAGGAAAAAGAGAGAGATCTACAATAAATATAGGCAGCATGGAGTAAATGAGGTGCTGGAGGAATATAAAGAACGTAAGAAGAATCTTAAGAAAGAAATTAGAAAAACTAAAAGAAGATACGAGGTTGCTTTGGCAAGTAAGGTGAATATAAATCCAAAGGTTTTCTACAGTTATATTAATAGCAAAAGGATAGTGAGGGATAAAATTGGTCCCTTAGAGAATCAGAGTGGACAGCGATGTGTGGGGCCGAAAGAGATGGGGGAGATTTTGAACAATTTCTTTTATTCGGTATTCACTAAGGAGAAGGATATTGAATTGTGTAAGGTAAGGAAAATGAGTAGGGAAGTTATGGAAACTATGACGATTAAAGAGGAGGAAGTACTGGCGCTTTTAAGGAATACAAAAGTGGATAAATCTCCAGATCCTGACAGGATACTCCATAGGACCTTGAGGAAAGTTAGTGTAGAAATAGCAGGGGCTCTGACAGAAATATTTCAAATGTCATTAGAAACGGGGATGGTACCGGAGGATTGGCATATTGCTCATGTGGTTCCATTGTTTAAAAAGGGTTCTAAGAGTAAACCTAGCAATCATAGGCCTGTCAGTTTGATGTCAGTGGTGGGTAAATTAATGGAAAATATTCTTAGAGATGGTATATATAATTATCTGGATAGACAGGGTCTGATTAGGAACAGTCAACATGGATTTGTGCGTGGAAGGTCATGTTTGACAAATCTTATTGAATTTTTGAAGAGGTTACGAGGAAAGTTGACAAGGGTAAAGCAATGGATGTTGTCTATCTGGACTTCAGTAAGGCCTTTGACAAGGTTCCGCACGGAAGGTTAGTTAGGAAGGTTCAATCATTAGGTATTAATATTGAAGTAGTAAAATGGATTCAACAGTGGCTGGATGGGAGATGCCATAGAGTAGTGGTGGATAACTGTTGGTCACGTTGGAGGCTGGTGACTAGTGGTGTGCCTAAAGGATCTGTACTGGGTCCAATGTTGTTTGTCATATACATTAATGATCTGGATGATGGGGTGGTAAATTGGATTAGTAAGAATGCAGATGGTACTAAGGTAGGTGGCGTTGTGGATAATGAAGAAGGTTTTCAAAGCTTGCAGAGAGATTTAGGCCAGTTAGAAGAGTGGGCTGAACGATGGCAGATGGAGTTTAATGCTGATAAGTGTGAGGTGCTGCATTTTGGTAGGAATAAACCAAATAGGATATATATGGTAAATGGTAGGGCATTGAGGAATGCAGTAGAACAGAGTGATCTAGGAATAATGGTGCATAGTTCCCTGAAGGTGGAATCTCATGTGAATAGGGTGGTGAAGAAAGCTTTTGGTATGTTGGCCTTTATAAATCAGAGCATTGAGTATAGGAGTTGGGATGTAATGTTAAAATTGTACAAGGAATTGGTAAGGCCGAATTTGGAGTATTGTGTACAGTTCTGGTGACCGAATTATAGGAAAGATGTCAACAAAATGGAGAGAGTACAGAGAAGATTTACTAGAATATTACCTGGATTTCAGCACCTAAGTTACAGGGAAAGATCGAAAAAGTTAGGTCTTTATTCTTTGGAGCGTAGAAGGTTGAGGGGGGACTTGATAGAGGTATTTAAAATTATGAGGGGGATAGATAGAGTTGACGTGGATAGGCTTTTTCCATTGAGAGTAGGGGAGATTCAAACAAGAGGACATGAGTTGAGAGTTAGGGGGCAAAAATTTAAGGGTAACACGAGGGGGAACTTATTTATTCAGAGCTGTGTGGAACGAGCTTCCAGTAGAAGTGGTAGAGGCAGGTTCGGTATTATCATTTAAAGTAAAATTGGATAGGTATATGGACAGGAAAGGAATGGAGGGTTATGGGCTGAGTGCAGGTCAGTGGGACTAGGTGAGAGTAAGCATTCGGCACGGACTAGAAGGGCCGAGCTGGCCTGTTTCCATGCTGTAATTGTTATATGGTTATATGGTTATCTGGTTATAACTCAGGCTTGAACTTCATTTAGATAAGTGGCACAGTAGCATAGCAGTTTTACAGTGCCATCAACCAGAATACAAATCCGTGGCTGCCTGCGAGGAGTATGTTCTCCTCATGTATGGGTTTCTGCCAGGTGTTCCAGTTTCCTCTCACACTCCAAAGACTTACGAGTTACAAAGGATTAGTAAGTTGTGGGCTTGCGAAGTTGGCACTGGAAGCATGGGAACACTGTGGGCTCCCCAGTACATCCTCAGACTGTGTAGGTCATTGATGCCAAAGTCATGTTTCACTGTATGATTCAATATACGTGTGACAAATAAAGCTAGTCTTTAAGATCATTAATACTGAATAGAGTTACTCTTTCTCTCATTACTAGCGCCAGAGATGCATATACTAGAATTGTTTTAATTTTCACACATACACATGAATATATATCTTATTGCAATTTAAAGTTTTTTATGCATTGCACTGTATTGCTGCCACAAAAATTAAGGCAAAGTGAGAAGGAGGTAGGGAGGGTGGAGTCATGGTGGGGAAATGTGGAAGGGAGAGGGGAGGGAGTGGGAATCCCCAGAGAGCCATTCCGTAATGATCAGTGGTCAATAGATTGGAGTCAAGTGACCTTGCTTTATGTCTCAGGGCTGGGTGTGTCTGCACCTGTACCAACACCACTCCTAGCTCTCCTTCTCTGCCACCAGTCCCACACCCTACCCGAGGCATTGCACCCTCGCTATTCCCAACATCCTTTGCTCCTGGCAGATCTACAAACTCACTCTCTGCTCCATGTTAACAACTACAGTAGTGTGCAAAAGGCCAGCCTAGCTACATATATGAGCCTGAGAGTTTTGTCAGTGATATTAAATCTGATTCTGATCCTGATACTTTTTCCTTGCTTCCTGATTTTTTAAAATGTCATGTACCCTTCAACTTTTGTCATAATCCACGTCATCGTGTAATCTTGTTTCTGAAATTCTATCAGATCACAGTTGCTTATTTCTATGTGTGTATCCAGTTCATCTCTTTTACTCTGAATGCTTTGTACATTCAGCTATAGAACCTTCAGTTTAATTCTTGCACTTTCCAGCCTTATCTGCTGATTTACGGTGAGATTTGGACTCCTTCACTCTTCCTGTCAGTTTCTTTATCATTTCCTATTTTAATACCTTTCCGTCTACCCTTGACTCTGCTCTTTGATTTACAGCCCCTTTGCAACTTTCAATCAGCACTGAGCTACGAAGAATAATCTGAGCGTCTTCAGATAAAATCTATGAAGTATCCTGGTAGTGTGATGATAGAAGGGAGAGGGAGTGTATGTGATTGCCATCGCGTTTTCTTCTCACCCAGCAAGTTGTCTATTGCCTTTGTTGCACTGCTATTTGCCAATACTTCTACCGGGGGGGCATCATTGGATTATAGAAGGAAAATGAGTCAATGAGCTTCACCTCCCACCAGCATTCTAATGCAAGGAAGAGAAGTTGTGAAGCAGACAAGGCTCAAGGATTAGTAATAATTAGTGGGTATGGGTATATGGGAGAAAGTTGATAAAATTTGGGTTTGCATTTAGAAGTTTAGCCAGTACTTAATAAGCCTACCACCTTATTTTCCCTCCTCCTGCAATGTGATGTCAACTGCCAAGAAGATTGCTCTAAAAACATGATGTTGCTTCTTATTTGCATTAATTTTATGTTGAATTGTTGCTCCAGACGTACATGCATTCATGGTTGCGGACTCTGATTATAGCATTTCATTAAGATGCATACCAGGAGAAAATGTAACGGGGATCTGTATGGAATGAAGGGATGAAAATGAATACAAAAATTGAAAATGCTGGAGATATTCAGCCGAGCAGGCAGCATCTGAACTGAGAAGCAACCTTAACGCCATGACCTGAAGCATTAATTCCTCTTCCCTTCCTATAGATGCCACCTAACATGCATGTTTCTAGCATCTGCAGTTTGCTCTTGATTTTTTAGAAAATTATCCTGTTTCTTATCTCCACCTCATCCCTGGAAAGGCAGCTAGTTTCGGACCTACAAGGGATTGATTATCAAGACATTATATAGTGTCTTACATATGCTCAGCACCACCATCATAATGCAAGTACAAAGATTTGTAGCTGTTTCACAAATAGAAAACTGCAAATGCAGTTGAGATGAATCACCAGCTGACATATACTTTAATGGTGACAGCAGGAGGAAGAAAATTGGAATACTATCATTGGGATCTTTGCCTTCCATCTGTTCTTTGTAGTAGACTATTGAAGACCCTATGACACCTGATTCAATATCACGACTGTTGGAAAATCTGCCACATGGAAGGGTTGGTAGATGGATTGGGGAAGGTTTTCTTACTGCTGGGAAGTCAGAAGAAGTTTGAAAGAAGTTTCAGTTAAATACCCTAAATATCTAAAAGTAATGGCTTTTCGTACAATAAGCAATGCCATTAACTGCTGCATGTAGAGTGTGTGGATCTCATTGAATAAGGGAAGTCATAGCATTACAGAGTCATTGAGTCATACAGCAGAGGAAATGGCCTCTCAACCTTTACCAAACATTGAATATCTATCTAAGCTATTACTATTTACCAGCACTATGTCTAGATCCTTTTTCTATGCCTTGATTTCATTTTTATTATTTGTTTAGTTTCACTGCTATATTGTTTTATAAGACCATAATAAAACAGTAAGACATAGGATCAGATTTTGTCCTCCTCAACAACAATCTACCCATAACCTTTGATGCTTTTACTAATCAAGAACATACCAACCTCTGCTTTAAGTATACCCATTAAATTGGCCTCCATCGCCATCTATGGAAACAAATTCCGCAGATTCACCACCCTCTCAATAAAGAAATTCCTCTTCAACTCTGTTCTAAAGGGCCATCCTTGTATTCTAAGTCCTAGCCTCGCTAACTAGAGGAAAGATCCTCTCCATGTTCACACTAGGCATTTCAATATTTGATAGCTTTCAATGAGATCGCCCTATTATGTTTCGTATCTCCAAAACATAAATCTAATTAAAAGAAAAACACGGAGCCTGGAATGCATATCTTAGTTTCATTTTTACTTTAAATGGTGCAATGTGGTGGTGTATGTCACTCACATACGTCGACATATAGCCTGTAGAGAATTATATAAACAACATAGAATGCTTAATTAAACAATATACAATATTACTTGACTATAACTGATATATTAAGTACACAACGCTCCTCCCTGCTTAGCTATAAACTCCAACTCAACAGAGAATGCATCTCAACTTAAGTATATATATATATGTACAGTATAATACAACTACTGTATATGTAGATATCTACAGCATAGTAAATTCATAATTGTCCCATTCAAGCCTAAAGATTTAATCACTGTGGAGGATTTCTTTCTCTTGTGGGAAAAATCTTTCCTGATAAGGAGGTCACTCTGCTTGGCAGCTGACACTTGTGGATGTGAAACAGTCTTAGGCTTTGGGACCTCCTACATGGCAGTTGTAGGAGTTGACTCTGGGACTGCAGTAGATGGTTCCGACAGCTCTGGCCACCTTTCTTTTGAACGTGTTAGTATCCCAATCAGTGCATGGCAAGCTTCATTGGACAAAGTGGATTATAATGTATGAGTACAGTGCCCTACTTCATCATCTTTTTTGTCTTTTGAAAAGTCATCTAATATTGCTTTACCCATGCCATATTTTCCCAATATGTAGTAATGTTTTCAAGTGATGGAGCACAGTAGCCTGGTTTGGCAGGAATCTGTTATAGTAATTGACAAATCCCTGCAACTACAACACGTCCTTTGGCCTTCCACCACAGGTTGAATTTTGTCAGTTTAATATTTGTACATTGACGGTGTGACCACTTGGCTTAAAGAATTCACATTTGCGGTGTCGTGCTCTGAGCCCATAGTCTTCTAATCTTTTGAATGCTGTCTTAAGATTTTGGAGACGTTCCTTGTCATCTTTATCAGGAACAATGATGTATTCCAGGTAACACTGAGTGTCTGGACATCCCTGCAGCAGCTGGTCCATAGCTTTCTGTCAGTGCAAGTGCAGATGCCACTCCAAAAATAAGCCTATTATAGCAATAAAGCCCTTTGTGAGTGTTTATGGTCAGAAACACTTTGGACTCTTCCTCCAGATGCATCTGTAGGTAGGCCTCAGTTAAGTCCACTTTACTGAAGTGTTTTCCTCCAGAAAGGTTTGCAAAGATATCCTCTATTCTAGACAGAGAGTATTGATCTATTTTCAGTAATGGATTGATTGAGACCTAAAAATCACCATAGATCCTGACAGACCCACTCTACAGGTAAAACTGGTGTTGCCCAAGGGCCCCAATCAACCTTGAAAAGAACTCCTTCAATGTCCATGTGATCTAGTTCACTGGGTACTTTATCACGGATGGTATAAGAAACTGGACAGGCTTTGTAAAACCTGGGTGTGGCTTTTTCAGTTAACACTATTTTATCCCCTTGATATGTTTGAGTTTACCAATGCCATTCTCAAACACTGCTGTGGCATCATCCAATACCTTTCTTAATTTGCTTTCAGTTGACACTATTGCAGGGGATGTAGCTTGGAAATGGTGGATGGATCTCCAATCAAGTTCTAGTTGTCTCTGCTACTCAGGACCCTACAATACTGGCCCTCCTGTTCTTGCCACAATCAAACCCAATGTGGCTTGTTGGTTGTTGTATCTCACTGTTACAAATAAAATTCCCTCAAGAGTTACCTTTTCTCTGGTATATGTTCTTATTTGGATATCTGCAGGCGTTAGTTCAGTATCTTTGAAATGCCATTCAAACTCATTTTGTGAAATAACTGAAACAGCCAAGTCAGTGTCCAATTCCATTTTAATTAATTTGCCTTTGACTCTGGTATAAGCTATATTGCTTGTCTCTTGTTAGTTTTCAAATAGTAAATCTCAAGGCTACCCACTCCTGTGTCATTCTCAATATCAAATTTTTCATCAACAGTATGCAGATCAGTGCTCTTTTTGAAACTGCAACTTGATTTTTATCTCTTTCTCTTCCCTGTGCAGTCCATTTATTTTTGTCTGCCCAACATGCTCTTTGTATGCGTCCTACTTCATTGCATTTTCTGCAAGTTTCTCTTTTAAGCCTGCATTGCTCTGGTGTATCTGAGCCCCTCTCACAATGGTAGCATGATTTGTTTAGCAGGCTGGTTTCTGCTTAGACTTTGGAATTTTGTTCGTGCCCATTTCCTTTCCTGACTGCAACTCAATTGCCTCTCTGAATGAGGTTTCCATTCATACAGGGATTTCAACTGCTCTTTTAAATATGAACAACACACACAAAATGCTGGTGGAACACAGCAGGCCAGGCAGCATCTATAAGGAGAAGCACTGACGAAGGGTCTCGGCCCGAAACGTCGACAGTGCTTCTCCTTATAGATGCTGCCTGGCCTGCTGTGTTCCACCAGCATTTTGTGTGTGTTGTTGTTTGAATTTCCAGCATCTGCAGATTTCCTCATGTTTGCCTTTTAAATATGAGTTGTTTTTCAGATGTTGAGCTGGTTATGAATGCTTTCCTGTAAGATTCCACAAGCTGAATAACCTCTCAATGCATCATTAGGTCTATCAGTGAACAGACAATGCCCAGACAACTTTTTCAATTTAGCCGCATATGCTGAAATAGACGCCCATGCCTTTTGATTCTGCTTATGAAACCAAAAATGTTCTGCAATCAACAATGATTTTGGTTCTAAATTTTCCTGCGTTACTTTCATATTAGAAAGCTTATTTCTGCTGGCTTGGTTGGAGCAGTCAAACTTCGAAGCAAACTCCACTCAGCAAAACGGGCACTCACTTCTCATTGGCTAACTCATGTGCTTCAAAGTAACAGCTCAATTTTCTCAGTATATAATATCCATTTATCTGTTGTGCAATTTGTCTTTCTGATGTAACCAGCCATTTCTGTTTTGTTTTAATTTATGATTATTGTCACCTAGCACCCACTGTTTATGAACCCTTGAATTTGTCCATTTTCTGCCTTTTTCTAACTTGACAATGTCTATCCCTTCCTGAAGAATCATGTACTACACTGTTCTTTTACTTGATCATTTCTCGCTGTGCTGTTTCTTAACTCAAATGTCTTGCTATGCTTCAACACGTAGATAGTCATCTTGGGTCTGTTTAAAACTTCCTTGTTGCCACTGTTATGTTTTGTAACACCAAAACAAATAACAAATTAAATGAAAAACATGGAGCTGGGAACGTGTGTCTTAGTTTCGTTTTCACTTTAAGCAGTAAAAGTGCCATTCATGTACTTCTGCATATATCCCATAATGAATTATATTAACAATAAATATTGCTTAATCAAACATTATATTTACAATATTACTCAAATATTACTGATATATTAAATACGCATCACCCCACAATACCCTTATCTCATTCTTCTTAATCAGGTTTTACTTACCTGGGATCCACAGACTCCTCAGTTAATGGTAGGGGTCCAAGGCATAAAATAGGTTGGAGTCGATTATCATGGATGAGGTCTCAGGGTATTTGGAGTTACATGATAAAATAGGCCGTAGTCAGCATTGTTTCCTCAAGGGAAAATCTTGCCTGACAAATCTGTTGGAATTCTTTGAAGAAATAACAAGCAGGATAGACAAAAGACAATCATTTGATGTTGTGAACTTGGATTTTCAGAAGGCCTTTGACAAGGTACCATACATGAGGCTCTTTAACAAGCTATGAGCCCATGGTATCACAAGGAAGATTCTAGCATGGATGAAGTTGTGGCTGATGGGCAGGAGGCAAAGCATGGGAATTGACGGGGTGTTTTCTGTCTGGCTGCTGGTGACTAGTGGCGCTCCACAGTGGATGTGTGTGGGAACCGATTCTGTTTACGTTATATGTCAATGATCTGGATGATGGAATTGATAGCTTTGTTGCAAAGTTTGCAGATGATATGAAGATAGGTGGAGGGGCAAGTAGTTTTGAGGAAATAAAGAGGCTACAGAAGGACTTACACAGATTCAGAGAATGGGCAAAGAAATGGCAGATGGAATACAGTGTTGCACTTCGGCAGAAGAAATGAAAGAGTTGATTATTTTCTAAATGGAGATAAAATACCAAAAAAAAGGTGCAAAAGTGTGAAGGAGAGTCTAAGCCCAGAGGACACAGCCTCAGAATAGAGGGGTGTCCTTTAGAATGGAGATGAGGAGGAATTTCTTTAACCAGAGAGTGGTGAATCTGTGGAATTCTTTGTTATGGGCAGCTATGGAGGCCAAGTGTTTATGTATATCTAAGGTAGAGGTTGATAGCTTCTTAACTGGTCAGAGCATGAAGGGATATGGGAAGAAGGCAGGAGACTGGGGCTGAGAGAAAAATTGGGTCAGCCATGATGAAATGGCGGAGCAGACACAATCGACCAAATGGCCTAATTCTGCTCCTATATCTTATGGTGATGCACCATCAATAACTCACGCTGAGACTTAGGAAGTGAGATATCGGCTTTTATTGACTGGAAGAACAACACTACATCCTGGGAAAATGAGGGAGAGCAGCAGACCACAGTCGCCTTTATACAGGGGTCTGTGGGAGGAGCCACAGGAGCAGTCAGACAGGTATATCTAGTTCACCACATATGGTCTTTTAGTTTTAATTATGGACCGCAACATCTTACCAACCACTGACATCAGGCCAACTGGCCTATAATTTCCCCTCTTCTGCCTCCCTCCTTTCTTAAAGTGTGGAGTGACATTTGCGATTTCCTAATCCCCAGAACCATTCCAAAATATAATGATTCTTAAAATATCCCTGCTAATGCTTCAACAATCTCTTCAGCTATCTCTTACAGAACCTTGGTGTATTGTGTATCTGGTGCCACTTCTCAAGCACATTCTCCTTAGTCGTATGAGTATTCAAGGAGAGTCTCCAGAATTATCTTCCAAAGGCATTGTAGTATCCTGATCAAGTTGTATCAATAAGTCAGCCTGGATCATGTTGTCAAGCTCTATTGCTCGTTGGCTACAAAGTATTATATTTCCTGTCTTGCCCATTCTTTTCGCTGCGCCAGGTGAAGCCCGCAGGCTTGAAATGAGGCATTTGCTCTGCTCATTTCTAATTCCCATATTTCTGATTCCCAATGTTCAGTTTCCAACTGCAGCTAGTTTTCCATAGGTTGTGAGAAGGAATTGGAAAGCAATTATAAAACCTCTTTCCTTGTCATCCAATGAAATAAAAGATCACCTCAAACTCATGGTTACGTAATTTAGTGTATAATATATTTATGTAATTATATCTGAATAGCAATTTAACAATATCACTGAGTTAATTTTTTATCTTTACTGGCTGGACATTAATGGCATATTATTTCCTTATTTATACTGCAGTCAATTCTTTCCAACAGCGCCAAGAAGGAGCATCTTAGAGAGAGCATTTTATTCTCTGCATTCTCCCATTGGGACAATATATTAGAGGTGTCACCTAGAGCCATTAGGAGCAATTAAATCTCCATCAGATTGGAAACTGCGAGTGACCACCATGTAGTGTTCTGTTCACATTTGTACCAAATTAGAGGCAGGAGTCGAAGGTGAGCAGTCCTGCTGAGCAAACAAATAGGAACCAGGCTGAAGGTCTCACATGCAACCTCCCCTCCTGAGAATCCACTTCGATTGCATTGACTCACTGGGATTCTGTGGCAGATCTGAATGATTATTTTAGCTCACTACTGCAGACATAAGAGCAGCTAGCGGCTAATCTTCATCTCCACTGGGAACCACAACCAGCAAAGGCAAGGGGTGGTATTTCCACAAGCTACTTCAGTTTGAATTAATTTTGCTTCTTTAGTTATAGCAAATTAAGAAATTAAACATCTTCACCATCTGGTCCACAGTAACTTCAAAAGAAGCGAGTGAGGGCAGTCAGCACATTCTGCCCACCAGAGATCCTGGAGAGATGCTGGATTGCATTGCGGGAGAGAGAGATCAAAAGAAGAGAGTGAAGCTGTCAGCACCTTCTGCCCACCACAGATCCCGAAGAGATGTTGGATTGCGTTGTGGGAGAGAGTTCAAAAGAAGAGAGTGAGGGAAGTTGGGACATTCTGAGCACCACAGTTTCCAAGGAGATGTCGAATTGCATGGCAGGAGAGGGAGTTCAATGAAAGTGAGCAGGGACAGTTGGGACTTTCTGCGCGTCACCACTCCTGAGGAGATATTGGACTGTTTAAGATTAGGCGCTCGGCAAGGGCCAGTAAAAAGAAGTTAGATTTAAGCAGAGCAGCCATTGCGTGAGTGGGCCAGCGTTAGAATGGGGAGTTCAGGCGTTGGCTCAGAGAGCCCTTGGCGAAGAGAGATGAAAGCTCTAGGTGGATTTTTTCCATTGAAATTATTTTCTTTCTTTCTAATTGCACAGTTAGAGCAGTGGGATGCCAGGCAGGATGTGGGAAGGCAGGGAGACCTCCGCTGACCCTGCTAATACAGCGTTGAGAAATGCATCCAGCTGCAGCCTCTTTCAGACCATGGCACAGAACTGGAGTTGGAAGTGAATAAACTCCAGATCATTAGGGAGGCTGGGGAGATGATCAACCGGACAGACTGGGAGACAGTTACAATCTACGTGTAGGACACAGGTAACTGGTTGACCATCAGGAGGGTGCAAGAGGTCAGACAACCAATGCAGAGTACCCCGCGGTTGTTCCCTTCTACAACAGGTACACCGCTTTGGAAGCTGTTGGAGAAGAGGATGATTTTGCAGGTGGAAGCCACAGCGGTCAGGTCTCTGGCAATGAAACTGGCTCTGTGGTTCAGAAGGAAGGGGTGAGAAGAAGCAGGCCATACGGATAAGGTTAGGGAAACAGATAGGAGGTTCCGCGGATGAGTAAGAGATTCCAGAATGGTATTTTGCCTCTTGGGTGCCAGGGTCAGGGACATCTTGGATCAAATCTACAGCATTCTTAATTGGGAGGCTGAGCAACCAGAGGCCGTGGTCCATGTTGATACTAATGACATGGGTAGGAAAATGGAGGAAGTCCTGAGGAAATTATAAAAGTAGAAAGCTGAAAAGCAGGACCTCCAGGGCAGCAATCTCTGGATTGCTGCCTGTGTCACATACCAGTGAGGATAAGAATAGGATAATTTGGCAAATGAATGTGTGGCTATGCATTTGGTGCAGGGGGCAGGGGTTCGGATTTCTGGATCATAGGGATCTCTTCTGGCAAAGGCATGACCTGTAAAAAAAAGGGCGAGTTACACTAGAACCTGGGGTGGGGGGGGGGGTGGGGGGAACCAATATCCTTGCAGGCAGGAAAGGGCATTTTGTATGTAAGTAGATGCAGTATGTAGTGAGACAGTGAGGAAGGACAGGCAGACAGTTATGCAAAATTGTAGTCAGTGGGATGAGTTGAAGGGTAATGTCAAAGCAAAATTGAAAATAGTGATGATTACAGGATTGGAAGTGTTATACTGTATTTGAATGCTCGTTATACATGGAATAAGGCATGGAATATTGCACACAGTTTGAGATTGGCAGGTATGACGTGTGCATCACTGAGTCATGGCTGCAGTCACTTGGCTTTCAAGATGTGGTAGAAAATTGGATTAGACATTGGCTCTGAGGAAGAAGCCAAAGAGTGGTATTAGATGGTTGCCTGTCCAATGGAGGCCTGTGACTAGTGGACTGCCACGAGGATCGGTGTTGGGTCCTGTGTTGTTTGTCATCTATATCAATGATCTGGATGAAAATGTGGTTAACTGGATCAGCAAATTTTTGGATGACACTGAGATTGGGGGTGCAGTGGACAGTGAGGAAAACTATCAGAGCTTGCAGTAGGATCTGGACCAGCTGGAAAAATGACAGATGGAATTTAATGCAGACAAGTACAGAGTAGGACCAACCAGGACAGATCTTACTCAGTGAATATTAAAGCACTGAGGATCATGGTAGAACAAAGAGATCTGGGAATACAGGTCCATAATTCATTGAAAATGCAGGCACTGGTAGATAGGGTTGTAAGGGAAGGCTTTGGCACATTGGTCTTCATAAATCAAAGAACTGAGTACAGGAGATTGGAGGTTATGCTCAAGATGTATCAGATGCTGCTGAGGCCTAAATTGGAATATATGCAGTTTTGGTCACCAACCTACAGAAAATATGTAAATAAGGTTGAAAGACTGCAGAGAAAATTTAAACGGATGTTGCCAGGGTTAGAGATCCTGAGTTATCAGGAAAGATTGAATAGGCTCGGACTTTATTCATTGGAACGTGAAAGATTGAAGGTCAATTTGATAGAGGTATACAAGATTATGAGGGATGTAGACAGAGTAAAAGCAAGCAGGCTTTTTCCACTGAGGTTGGCCGGGACTACAAAAAAGGGTCATGAGAGTGTGGAACTAGCTGCCATTGCAAACAAATGGTGCATGCAAGCTCAATTTCAATGTTTCAGGGAAGTTTGGATGTGTACATGGATGTTTGGTATATGGATGGCTATGGTCCAGTGCAGTTCGATAGGCAGTTTAAATTGTTTGACACAGACTAGATGGGCTGAAGAGCCTGTTTCTGTGCTGTACTTTTCTGTGACTCTATTCTCCAGTAAATTATAGGCCAGTTAGCCTACTTTCTGTGGCTGGCAATATGTTGGAGTCCATTATTAAGGATGAAGTTTCAGGGTACTTGGAGGCACGTTGTAAAATAGGCTGAAATTATCATGGTTTCCTTAAGGGGAAATCTTGCCTGACAAATCTGTTAGAGTTCATTGAGGAACTAACAAGCAAGATAAACAAAGGAGAATCAGTCAATGTTTTATTTTTGAAATTTCAGAAGACCTTTGACAAGATGCCACACATGAGGCTGCTCATCAATATAAGAGCCCATGGTATTACTGGAAAGATACTTCCATGGATAGAAGTTTGGCTGACTGGCAGGATATTACTGGCATTGTAATACAGGGGGCTTTTCCTGGTCGGCTGCCAGTGACCAGCAGTGTTCCATAGGGGTCGGTGTTGGGACCACTTCTTTTCACTTTATATGTCAATGATTTGGATGGCAGAATTGATGGTTTTGTGGCCAAGTTTGAGGACGATATGTAAGGTGGAGAAGCAAGTAGTACTGAGGAAGCAGGGAGTCTGCAGAAGGATTTAGACAGATTGGAAGAATAGGCAAAGAAGTGGCTGATGGAATATAGATTAGAAAAGGGTATGGTCATGTACTTAGGTAGAAGGAATAAAGGTATAGACTATTTTCTAAACAAGAAGAAAGAAAATACAAAAATCGGTGTGCAAAAGGACTTAGGAGTCCTCATGTAGGATTCCTTGTAGGTTGAGTCAATGGTAAGGAAAGCAAATGCAAGCAATACACACAAAATGCTGGAGGAACTTAGGAGGCCAGGCAGCATCTGTGGAAAAGAGTACAGTCGACATTTCTGGCCAAGACCCTTCATCAGGTCTGCAACGTTATGCAAATCAGGCAAATGCAATGTTAGCGTTTATTTCAAGGGGAAAAGAATATAAAAACAAAGATGTAGAGTTGCGACTTTATAAGGCATTGGTCAGACCACACTTGGAGGATTATGAGCAGTTTTGATCCCCATATCTAAGAAATCCAAATGATGGTGATGGCAATGATTCCAGGAATGAAAGGGTGAATGTATGAGGAAAAATTGATGGCTCTGGGCCCATGTTCACTACGGTTTAAAATAATGAGGGGGATCTCATTGAAACCTATTGAATTGAAAGGCCTCGATGGAATGAATGTTTCTTATTGTGGGAGAGCCAAGGACCAGAGGACAACACCTCAGAATAAAGTGACATCCATTTAGATCAGAGATGAGGAGGAAATTCTTTAGCCAGAGGGTAGTGAATCTGTGGGATATATTGCCATAGATGGCCGTGGAGGCCAAGTCACTGCGTTTATCTGAAGTGGAGTTTGATTGTTTCTTGATTAGTCAGGGCATCAAAGGTTATCAGAATCAGAATCAGAATCAGGTTTATTATCACCGGCATGTGTCATGAAATATGTTAACTTAGCAGCAGCAGTTCAATGCAATACATAATATAGAAGAAAAATAAATAAATAAGTCAAAGTAAATCAATTACAGTATATGTATATTGAATAGATTAAAAATCGCATAAAAAGAGAAATAATATATATTTAAAAAGCGAGTTAGTGTTCATGGGTTCAATGTTCATTTAGGAATCGGATGGCAAAGGGGAAGAAGCTGTTCCTGAATTACTGAGTGTGTGCCTTCAGGCTTCTGTATGGGCAGAAGACAGAATGGGGTTGAGAGACATAATAAATCAGCCATGATTGAATGGAAGAGCAGAGTTGATGGACTGAACGTCCTAATTCTGCTCTTGAGTCTTATGTCTCATGGTCATAAAGTGGAAGAGATATATGTTTCAAAAGGAGTAAAAATGTGCAGGGCTGAAAGGAAAGAGGGTTGATGGGATTAATTGTTTTTTCAAAGAGCTAGCACAAACGTGATGGGTGTAATGACCTTTATTAATGCAATTTGACTGTGTGAGCAAGAGCAAAGTATGAAGTTATGAATCAGTCATGAATCTGGACTTGCTGTATTATTCCCTTTCACATGTTTTGCAAAAATATTCTGCCTGTGATTGCTACAAAACACCATGCTGCACTTCAAAAGAGATTAGCTGCAGTTTCCACCCAAGGCTCAGTGTGTAATTAAGGAATGATCTACTAGCCAGTAGGTCTCTATGATGTGGCAATGAGTAACACAAAATACCCATTAGATGGGTGGAGAATGGAGCCAAAGGGACATAGAGCTGCACAGTTCAGAAATGGGGCATTTAGCCTATCTGCACTAATCCCACTTGCTCGCTTTAGTACCATATTCTTCTATGCCCAGCTTTTATGAGTGTCTGACCTACTTAACATTACAACATAAGCTTCACTTCTGAGGTTGGGTCTTGGGATATCCAAGTAAGATGTAAAGCACTAAGTAATTCTAGCTCCTCTTCTCTATTTACAAACTAGAATGCCTACAATACAGGTGTTACAAGAATCACTCCTTATAATAATGATCAGTGAGGCACAGAGAATCGGTATATACCGACAAGTAACTTTTATTATTTCAACTAAAAAAGCAGATGGGTTCACACTCTTATCTACCTGTGTGCTCCTTACTAGAACCCCTGACACTCCATGAACAGTCAACGAAGAGAAAAAAAAATTACCCGGAAAAGGAGTCTATGCTGGCCAGGCGTTCCTCGTGGTCCCAATCTCCACGTGTCCGTGGGGTCCTCCTTATCTGCGATAGTTAGTCTCTGGCTGCTGGAGAGTTATTGCCCCTGTGTATTTGGAGCTCCTGAGTCTTATACTGTTCCTCATCAATAGAACCATTGGATCTCCATCCCATTTGCTCAAGGTCACCTGGCCTACCTGGATAGGTCATCTTACTGGTCGTTGTGCAGGGCTACAGCCAACATTGTTTCATGGCTCTGCCCAACCCAGCCTTGTGTATTTGTGTCTTTACATTCTGACTGGTCCAAACCAGTTAAATGAGGCAACCCAGACAGAGATTACTGATTGCAGGTCTGGCATTTTACATAACAAGTGGCTCCTCTGAGAATGGTCTCAGGTATATTACTCTGATTAGATTGTCCAGAGCAAGGATCAGTTCAGAGTCCACTCCCTTTACATAACAAATGGCTTTTTGTTTGAGAATGGTCTCAGGTTTAGCAGATCATTACCTGAAGCTTCCTGTGTACATATTCAATTGTTCTGATTAGATTATCCAAGAGCAAGAAACTGTTCAGAGTCCACAAAATGGGGGGGAAAGTAAAGACAACTGGCTTGTCTGCTTCCCCTGTCTTTGATCAGCCTGAAGCTTCTTCTGGCCAACACAGGGTAAATGTAGATTGGGGCATCTACTTGAATGTAGGTTTATATCTGTACAGTGAGAAATAGTCAAATGAGAAATAGCAAGAGTTCAACGCCAGCTTCTTCCTGCAAGAGTAAAAATCAGGGTAACAAATGGAGAAAGCCATGATGTCAAGAGATATTGAGGTTTGTATAAAGGAATAAAAGGAAGCATGTGACAAGGGTAGGAAACTGATGACAGGGGAGGCCTGTCAAAAGTATGAAAAGTGCATGGATGTTGTTAAAAAGGAAAGTTAGAAAGGCTAGGAGAGGTCATTAAAAATCACTGGCAGATGGGGTTAAAGTAAATCCAAAGGTATTTGATAATTACGTATACAGTATTAAGAGTGAAAGAGTAACCAGAGAAGGGTAGGGCCAAGTGGAACAACACGATCAATCAATGTATGGAGCCAGAAAGTATAGGTGAGAACAAGTGGATGCCTCTATAAATAATAAGGAGGTACTTAATCCCTTAAATGTGGGTAACTCCCCAGGACTGATATGTTTTATCCCAGCTTGCTGCGGGAAAAAGGAGAGAAGAGATTGCTAGGGACTTGGCTAAGATTTTTAAATCATTGTTGGTCGTGATTGAGACCCAGATGACTAGAGACAGCAAATGTGATCCCTCTGAAAGAATGGCAGCAGTAAAATAGTTTGGTAACTATAGCCTCTGAGATTAACATCAGTGGTAGGGAGATACTGAAAAAAATTCTGAGGGAGAGGTCTAGTGACTATATGGAAAGTCAGGGACTATCAGAGAGAGCCAACATTATTAAGGGTATTTTGATTGACTTTTTAGAAGAGGTAACAAAGTATATCGATAAGGTCACAACAGTCATTGTGCTTTACATTATTAAATCCTTTAACAAGATCTCCCATAGGAAACTCGTTCAAAGATTTAGAATTTGTGGGATTCTATAAAGGTAAAGATTTATAAAGATTAGCTTTATTTGTCATATATATATTGAAACATACAGTGAAATGCGTCATTTGTGTCAACAATTAACACAGTCCAGGGACGTGCTGGGGGCAGCCTGTAAGTGTTGGGATGCTTCTGGTAGCAAAATAGCCTGCCCACAATTTACTAACCACTACATCCTTGAAATATGGAAGGAAACTAGAGCACCTGGAGGAAAACCACATAGCCAATGGGCGAACAGGCCATGTTGGCTTAATGGATCCAAAACTGACTTGGCAATAGGAGCCAAAGGGTTTATGTGATTGGGATGCCTATGACTCATGGTGTCCCATAAGGGTGAGTACTGGGACCCTTGCATGCAATGTATGTAAATGACCTGGATGTGGACGCGAATGTGGGAGGCAATATCTATAAGTTCACAGATAACACAACTATTGGGTGGAGTTGTTGACAGTGTTGACGTTAGTCTTAGACTACAAAGGGATATTAAAGTCTTGGTGAAATAGGCTGATGGGGCTTAAACTCATGTGAGGCAATGCATTTTGGGAGCACTAATGAGAATGGGACATATGCCATAAATGATTGGATTTTAGGGAATACTGAGCAATACAGGGAAATCAGACTGTAAAGCCACCAAAGAAGGTCAAAGTGCTGTAGTCAACACAATTACAAAGGTAAATGGGAAAGTGGTATTCATTAGCTTAGGCATAGAGTACAGAAATAGGGAGGTCAAGGTCTAATTCTCTAAAACTTTAATCAGATCTCAGACGGATCATTGCATACGGTTCTGGTTCCCAAGGTATCGGAAGGCTGTGTTAGCATTGAAGAGAGTGCTGAAGATATTCACAAGAATTTTGTCTCTGGTTGGAGCAGTTCAGTTATGAAAAAATGCTGGAGAAGTTAGCTTTCTGGAGTGGACAAGGTTAAGAGGGTACATAATTGGGGTATATTAAATTATGAGGGGCAAAGATAAGGTAGATTGCAGGAACGTTTCCACATATCAAAGAGAGATCAGAGAAAATACACTCAGTGTCCACTTTATTAGGTACCCCTAATACCTAATCAGTCAATCAAGTGGCAGCAACTCAATGTATAAAAGCATGGAGACATGGTCAGAAGGTTCGGTTATTGTTCATACCAAATGTCAGAATAGGGAAAGATTATGATCTAAGTGACTTTGTCTATGGAATGATTGCTGGAGCCAGATGGAGTAAGTCAGAAACTGCTGATTTCCTGGGATTTTCATGCACAACAGTCTTTAATGAGTGGCATTTCTGAGGGCAAAAACACCTTGTAAGTGAGGGAGATTAGAGGGGAATGGTCTGACTGGTTCATACTGACAGTAAGGCGACAATAACTCAAATAACCATGGTGTGCAGGGGCATCTCCTGTACAGGTACATCTCCTGTACCTAATAAAGTGGCCACTGTGTGCATGTTCAAGGTCTTTTCATGCTGTAGCCCATCCGCTTCAAATTTGATGTGTTATGTGTCAGTGGCCACTGAGTATACATTTAGTTCAGATAAAAACGATTCAGAGAAGACAAAAGTGGAATTTTCTTCACCTAGAGAGTGGCAAGAAGCTGGAACATATGCCCTGAGTAAATGGTTGAAGATGGGTCACTGACAGCATTTGAAATGTAACCAATGTCTTGTACAAGTTCTGGGTTCCATAAAGGCAGGAGGGAGTTAGATTCCTATTATGACTTCTGAGATTAGCAGTATGCAGAATCTGAAATGGTCAAAGTCATCATAAAAGTGAAACCAGGCCCGAACACTGGAATTCCTGAAGCTGTCTACCTTCTCTTTGTTTCATGTTTTCTCCCTATTCAAACATGATGCTGCCTTATCAGCCTTTTCAACCCTACTTTCCCTTTCATTTTTTTTGACTTTACATCTTCACATGTATCATCTTCCACCTTTCTGCTGAGAAGGAGAATCAAATTCTGTTTGATTCTCCCTTGTTCATTTTTCCTTTGGAAATCCTTTAGCATGCAATTTCAAAGACAAAGGACAATACATTTGGGATTAGCTCCTTGCACACATTTCATGAGCTGCTGAGTGTTTCCAGAATTTCCGAACAGCCAATTTTTTGTCCAAGCATCTTTGATAGCCTTGATCCTCATGCATCTAAACATCAAACTATCTGAGCCACAAATATATTTGACGGTTCTGCCTTTGCACCACTACATAGAGAATGCCAAAGTTTCACAATATTTTGGGAGGAGGAATTCTTCCTCTACCTTAAACAGGCAATCCCTCATTCTATATCCCCAGCTCTAGATTTCCTCATGAGGGAACAACTTCTCAGCGTTTGCCTCATCACACCTCCTTCCAAAAGGACATCACACAGTTTGCTAAACTTTATGGAATATTGAGTGCTGTTGAGTGTCCAACATTTACATTGAGCAATATCCAAGACAACTTGCTGATTCAAGAGATTACTCTCTTCTGCATTTTATCCAAACGGCTTTTCAGTAATGCTCCCCAAAGAGTTTGTGTAGGTTTCACATTTTCACATTTACCTTGTATTCTACAACCTCACATTCACTGTCAGCAAGACCATGGAATAGATTGTGGACTTTAGGAAGGAGATTTTGGAAAAACACACACCAGTCTTTATTGAGGGGTCAGTAATGGAAAGGGAGAGCAGATGCAGGTTCTTGTGTATCAACATCTTGAATTGATCCTGGGCCCAACACACGGCTGAAATCAGAGAGAAAGTACACCAGCAGTTCTACACCATTAGGAATCTGAGGAGATTCGCTAGGTCTCCAAATTTCTACAGATGTACTGTGGAGAGATTCTACCTGGTTTCATCAAGTTTAGGTATGGAGCCTCCAATGCATAGGCCCACAGGAGGCTGCAAAGAGTTGCATATTCAGCCAGCTCCATCATAAGCACAATTCTCCCTGCCTTTGAGGGCATTTTCAAGAAACAGTACGTTAAGAAGGAGGCATTCATCACTGAAGACCCTTACCATCCGGGACATGTTTTCTTCACATTTCTACCATCAGGGAGGAAGTACAGGAGCAGGAAGATTCATCCTCAATGTTTTAGGAACGGCATCTTCACCTCCACCATCAGATTTCTGAGCAGTTTGTGAACCTGTGGACACTACTTCATTTCTATGCCTTTTGCACTTCTTAGTTAATTTTGGAAATCTGAATTTCCTTATGTCTTGTACCGTTCTGCAGCCATGAAACAATAAGTTTCACAACATCTGCCAGTGATATTAAACCTGATTCTAATTCTGATGAAATTGTTTTCAGCCAAGGATAACACATAACATTTCAGAACCAGAATCAGGCTTATTATTGCTGACTTGCATATCCTGAACTTCGTTATTTTGCAATAGCATTACAGTGGAAAGACATACAGTTATTATTAATTACAAAATAAATAGTGCAAAAAATAATATATGGGTTCATGCACCATTCAGAAATCTAATAGTGGAGGAGGAAGAATGTAGAATCATTGAGTGTGGGTCTTCAGGCTCCTGTACTCCTTCTCCAATGGTAGTAAAGAGAAGAGGGTATGTCTCAGATGGTAAGGGTCCTCAGTGATGCTACTTTCTTGGGGCATTGCTTCTTTAAGATGTAATTTCTTTGATTAATCTCTTGGGCTGAAAGCCATACATTCAGAAGGTCACACATCTAACAAGGAACAATTTGTTCTTTGATCTTTACTGATGTCAGAACAGTATTCCCAGAAATTCTCAATTACATTGTTTCTTTTGATAACTTGAGTAAGACTGGCATTCCCTTTGAAAAATATATCATTTTCTATTATGCGACAGATCAATTCTGTGAACTACATTAGTCTTAGATCAAATTTCATAATAGAATTCAACATACCCATAACTGTCTCTGTGCTCTGACTTTGGGAGCTTTGCCTTCCATAGTATTTCCATAGCCTTCCATAATCTTTGCTATGTTTTCATCAACTTCACCTTTTTAAGGGGCTAATTGAAGACTATTATTGTTAATTTGCTATCCAAAATGTATTTTATTTGTAACCGTGACTTGTACTTTGTACTTATTGAACCTTAATTTCTTTTCATCAGACGCTCTGAATCTGGCAAATCCCAAAAAACAAATATATAGCCTATTACCACAAACTTCTTAGTTTGTAAACTGAAGCCCTGATAAACTTCTCTCTAAGGTCTTCCTACACTAATTAACTTGCAAATAGCACCTGTAAACATCTTTAGCAGTGGGATTGTTGTTAATTCTTTGTCACTGTATTGTCTTCACTACTAACACTTCAGCATTGAATTAGAGATGTCTAAAAAACTGAATCAGTTAGCTTTGTCTGGTATTTTAATAGGTGAGATAAGTGCAAACCATATCATAATTCAAATCAACACACCCATGGAAATATTTTTGTTATTTACTCTGTATTCTTTATAATATTGTGCCTTTGCCATTTTGTCTAGAATACTGGACCAAGTTAATACACTGAAACATCTGATAGCTTCATCTTGTTCTGACATGCTGCTATAATCATTAGCAAAATCTGATAAATGGGAACTGTTTGTAATTTTATATATTTCTGCATTCTTGCTACCAAGCCTACTCCTACACAAATGTTATTCACAGTATAGTCTTACTTTATACATATTTCTGTGGAGTATGAATAGAAAATGGGTGAGGTCCTGCTTCAATGTCAGTCGGAAACTTGATTTTTTTAATGGGCAGGTCTAAGCAGATCTGATGATAAATTCTAAGTGTGGACCAGGAAAATCTCCCTACTTTCTTTGAAAAGCAAACTGCAGATGGTAAAAATCTGAAAAAAGGACAAAAAGAACTGACAAAGTAGTGTCTGTGGAGAGAGAGAAAAACTGACCAGAGGTCAAGTCAAGTCTCAAGCAAAGTTTATTGTAATTTAACTATATACATGTATATAGCATATATAATCATATAATGTATATAGAAACAAGACTATGTTTCTTCAAATCAGGGTGTCAAGCACATAACACAGATAACACACGATAACTTATAAAGGAAGGATAAAATCTACTGATGAATCACACATAAATGACTAACTAAAGTAACATTAAATATTGTAAGATATGGAACAGATTAAGCAGTGGCACTTCAAATATGATGCGGCAGGAAGGTCGGAAGCCTAATTGACTGGGGGAAGAAAGTATCCCATCCTGACCATTCTTGTTTTTATGCATTGGAGCCTCCTGCCTGATGGTAGAAAGTCAAAGAGGACGCTGGATGAATGGGTGGGATCTTTAATAATACTAAGGGCCCTGCATATGCAGTGCTCCTGATAGATGTCCCCAGTGAATGATAGGGAGACCCCTGTGATCCTCTCAGCTTTTCTCACAGCCTTTTTTTTTTATTAAGTGCAATTGTGAACAATAGCCAGATCAGAAATGCCGATCAAGTCAACTAGTTCTCAAAGAGAACTCTGATAGGCCAATCAGATGGTTCACTGCTGCTCAGCTAGAAGCACACCTGAGTGGGCAGAGGTATGTGCTATGCATGACCTGATCTGAAAACATCATGTTGACTCATAACAGATCGTGTTCACAGTGGAACAGCTTAGTCAAGGATGGGGTGATCAGCGCTGATGGACAAATTATACCACCAGTACCCCTGTGTGGGAACTTCTGGTCTGATGCTGAGCTGCTCCCATTCCAGTGGCTGTATGGGGCTGTACACAGAGCGGTGGCTCGCAAATCCAGAAATATCCCAGCATGCTCTGAGAGGACCAAAAGCACGGACTGTACATGCTGTGAGAACAGAGTGAGAGAGGGAGAATTTAACCACCTCTTTTTTTTCTCTCCACAGTCAATAATATTTACAATGCTGTCATTAAAATAATCTGCATAACATGGCTTTCCTGAGGGTATTACATTTAGAAAGTGTTCCAGTTAAATAAACAAACAAATAAAGATGCTGTTGAAGCTCTTGCTGTGTCACCCCAGGCTGTACAACCAGCCCCAGACACTGTGCCATGTTCCTGTCATACTGTTCCCAACAATCTGTCAATCAGGACTGAAAACTAACAGTCAAAATGCTCTTCTGCACCATCTGATACTTATCACTGGTGCAAGTTCCACGGTTTACACTTACTGTCAGTCATTACAGGAACCTTACCCGAGGACAATCAGGGTGAAGCTCAGGTAGCCCATATGCAAGCTGAAGCACAGCCTTCCACTCAGCTAGGCTTTGCTCTTGGAACCTCTGTGACCCTCACAGAGTTCAGAAGAGGAGCAAAGACTTCCTCAGATCCCCCAATACCTGGATAAGAATCACCTTAACCGGGCACGAGTTCAGCAGTCCCTTGCCTTCTATATAAAAATATTAATGGAACACTGAGAGGGAAGACCATAAAAAGTATCAAATGTACTTAATTCACAGTGGTGTATTTGTTTTAATCTGTGATTTAGAGCTTTATACTGATTTAGCTGTTTATACATTAATAATGCTAGTTTGTTATTTTAAATAGAATCAGAATCAGGTTTATTGTCAAAGTTCAAAGTAAAATTTACTATCAGAGTACATACATGTCACCAGATAAAACCCGGAGATTCTTTTTCTTCAGGCTTACTTAGCAAATCTATAGAAGAGTAACTGTAAACTGTAAACATCAGGAACTGTGCAAATGCAGATAATAAATAAATAGCAATAAATAACAAGCATGAAATAACAAGATAAAAGATACATTGTGTTTTTTGCGGCTGGGGTGGAGTGCAATAAGTAAAATATAGTACAAGTTACAATAATGAATATACATATACATATGTAAAAAAAATAAGTAGTGCAAACTGAGAGCAAAAATGGTGAGGTAGAGTTCATGGGTTCATTGCTCATTCAGAAATCTAGTGGAAGAAACTGTTCATAAAATATTGGATGTGTGTCCTCAGAGCTCCTGTATCTGCTCCCTGATGGCTGTAATGAGAAAAGGACATGACCTAGGTGGCTGGAGTTTTTAATGAGTCATTGCCTTTTGAAAATGTCCTTGATGATGGGGAGGATAATGCCCATGATGGAGCTGGCTGGGTTTATAACCCTTCACAGCTTTTTTCCAATTCTGTCTTTTAGCCCCTCCATTCCGGGTGGTGATGCAGTCAGTTACAATGCTCTCTCTAGTACATCTGTAGAAATTTGCTAGAGTTTTTGCTGACATACCAAATCATGTCTGAATGTGTGTAAATGTGGTTCCAAAATGCTACACAAAACAAACAGAGAATGTTCTGAAGATGATTGTCCAGGTTTTGCTGACCAGATCTTAAAGAGGATTGCTGTAATTATTAGAAGAGACAGAAAGCATTCACAACAGGAATACTCGTCTGTGAGGAGTTTATTTCAATAGTTCACTGATGATGACCAAGTGCATTGTAGTGCTCCATTCAGGTTCCCACACCTGTTTTCAGACGGATCTATTCAACATCCTTCGAATTGCTGGACTGGATATTTCTGCTGTGCTTATGTTAACTCTTTGAAATAAAGTTCAATAGCCAGGTTTCCCACCTAATGATATAAATCAGTTCTCTTCTTTGAGCCTTCGTAAGTCCTCATGAAATCTAATTCCAACACCATTTCAGGTAAAAAATTCTAAATCTGAATCTGAGGAGAAATCTGATTTCATCTACTCAAGTTCTATTGATAATTCCTTTAAGTTTGTTACCCTGACCAACTTTTCAGGAAAAAAAATAAGTATTTCTTGCTGCATCAAAATTTATGAAGGAAAATTTTATATACAATGCTACAGAAACAATTGTAGATTTTCCAGCATTGTACAAATAGAAGCGCAGCTGATGTCAAACCTCAGACTTTTAAAGGTTAGCATGACTTCCTTTTTCCTTGATAATCATTGCAACCAATCACCATTCTTAACTGCTAGATTTTCTACCTTTAAAGATTTTGGAAAATACACCTCCAGTACCCTTTCTTTCCCTTATGTTATGAGACCAGACATCCATCCATACAGCCACCAGTACTTCTTATTAAATAGGCTTCCTCATACTGCACGTCTAAAATATGTAGTTGTGGATAAAGGCTCTCTTCAGGGAACGGACAATACAAGGAATATAAAGATAATATTCACCGTCGATACAGCAAAGACCAGAAACTCCTTCTAAGGCACACTGATAAATGGTTCTGTGGTAGAAGATTAGCATGATCTCATTTAATGGTCCAGCAGGTATTTGGGGCCTAATGGCTTAATTATGTTTGTATTTCTTAGGTGATGCCAGGAAACAGTGGGGAATAGGTGGTATTATGAAGCAGGGGAACATAAGGAGTGATCTATTGTGATAAAGACAAGAGTAATGTGGAGATTTCCCAGCACATTTGAATGACATCAACATGTTGTGTCTGCTTGGCCTGAGGGCAGCAGCAGATGGTGCAGCTGAGATCGAGGGAAGGTAAGCTCTGTTCCTTAAGCAACACAAGCAAAATGCTTGAGAAACTCAGCAAGTCAGGCAACATCTATGGAGGGGAATAAACAGTCAACGTTTCAGCCTGAGACCCTTCATCAAGGCTAGAAAGGAAAGGGGCAGAAACTAGAATAAGAGGGTAGGAGGAGGGGAAAGAGCACAGGAGATAGGTGAAACCAAGGAGGGGAAGGTGGGTGGGTGAGGACGATGTAAGAAGCTGGGAGAGAATAGATGGAAGAGGTAGATGGCTGAAGAAGGAGGAATCTAATAGGCCAGGACAATGGACCACGGAAGAAAGGAAAGCAGGTGGGAGCTGGAGGGATAGGTTACAATGTATATCCTTGCCTTTCTCCATGGTTCACTGTCCTCTTCTATTACATTCCTTCTTCTTCAGCACATTGCCTCTTCCACCTACCCCCTCCCAGTTTCATAATTCATCCCTCACCCCCACCCACCCGCTGACCTTCACTTATCACTTTACAACTTCACCTCCCACCACCTTCTTATTTGGGCTTCTGCCCCTTTCCTTCCCAATCCCAATGAAAGCTCTCAACCCAAAATTTCCATCCATAGGTATTGCCTGACTTGCTGAGTGGCTCCAGCACTTTGTGCATGTTCCTCTAGATTTCCATCATCTGCAGAATCTCTTATTTTTAAGCTCCATTCCTTATCAGCTCAAGAACAGGTTGAGGGCTTACAGATGTTTGAGGTGGTGTGGAGAAAGGAGTCATGTGTCAGAATATGATAAAGAAAAGATACAACAGTTCCTGCTGAAGGTCTTGGCCCAAAACGTTGACTGTACTCTTTTCCATAGATGCTGCCTGGTCTGCTGAGTTCCTCCACATTTTGTGTTTGTTTCCAGCAATTAATTTTATTTTATTTTTTGCTGGACATATATATTGATTAAATATTTGGCAAAGAAGCCATTCATCTGTTCAATCAAATCTATGCAGATCTATCATAGGGTTATATAGAAACTCCAGACTTTGCAGGGAAAGTGGATGTCCATGTATACTCTACGTATATAGCAACTAAAATCTCCAACAAAAGAGAGCACAAAAGAAAATCTCAATGGCATTACTTAATATTTTGCTTTACTTCATCTGCAACTCTGATGGGACCCAAGGGTCAATCAGCAAAATGGAGGATAGGCCAAAATCATGACTGTTCCAGCCACAGGCACTGAATATGTGACCAAGGGTTTACAGTGAAAAATTCATATTACAGAGTCTGTACATTTAGATATAATCCTGGTAAGTTTTTTCCACACTTACCAAGGTAATAACTAAGCAATGGTGCAATAATCATAAAATCCAGGCATATTTTCCAATTTATTGCAGTTGTCTTCAATGGTCTTAACCTCAGAGTAATTGACAGATTAATCCAGAATCGGTCATCAGAGCTCGATTCCTGGATTGACTAAGTATCTCAACCAAAATTGAAAACTTTTCAGATATTAGTAATTTCTTGATCCATATGTTCGCAATTTTGGCCTATCCTCCATTTCATGGCTTTTATTCTATGCTGTTTTGTAGAATCTTTCAGTTTAATAGTACAATCCACATTCTCCTGAAGTAACTGCTTAAAAATCATTGTGTGGTTTGGAGCCGCCACCAAGCAGGATAGAACCAGACTACAGCGCACAGTGAGGACTGCCGAGCGCATCATTGGAGCCTCCCTGCCCTCTATTGTGGACCTGTACTCTTCCAGGTTGAAGAAGAGGGCGGGGAACATCATAAAGGACTCCTCCCATCCTGCGCACGGACTGTTTGATCTGCTTCCGTCTGGTAGGCGCTTCAGATCCCTCCAGACTAAGACTAATAGGCACTGGAGAAGTTTTTTCCCTACTGCGGTCACTTTGCTGAACAGTTAACTGCCGGTTAACTGTCGGCTAACTATTACTTGGATTGCACTACCTGTATGTATAATCTATATTTTCATTTATATTTATCATTATTATTGTTATGAGCAGAGAGACAACATCTGCCGGAAGTAAATTCCTTGTATGTGCATTGTACTTGGTGATTAAAGTCTGATTCTGATCTGATTCTGATTCTGATATGATTATCTCTCAGGTGAATAGAATTCTAACTCATGAAAGAAACAGAGCATTCTTTTGCCTTTTCAATTTTTAGGTAACATACTTGATGCTGAAAATGTCAATATTTTAAAAGTATGAATGAAGATGAATATTCAGTTTGGTGCTAAGTTAGTAAATTTATATTTTGCTCAATGAGTATTGTATCCCTGTGCATTACATTGCAGAATTAGTGAATTAACATAGCTTAAATATTTGTAGACTAATAAGCCACTGCCTTGATATGTGGGAAGTGTCCTGGTAGAGCCTTTTTCCCACAACCTGCTCCTACCTGAACCTGACATTTATTCATTTTTTATTGAGATACAGTGCCGAGCAAGCCTTCCAGCCTTTTGGGCCATGCCACCCAACAATCCCCCAATTTAATCCTAGCCTATTCATGGGGAATTTACTATGACCAATTACCCTGCCAACTGGCACATCTTTGGACTATGAGAGGAATCCGGAGCACCTGAAGGAAACCCGTGCAGTCACAAGGAGGATGTACAAACTCCTTTCAGGCAGTGACGGGAATTGAACCCAGGTTGGCTGTACTGTAATGTGTGTGTGTGGCCTCCATTGGTCGTGGTCAACCATGGGTACTGCGCCTCTGGTAGTCACTGGTTTGTCGAGCAGCGTCGACTGTGACTATTGAGGCCGATCCTAGAAGGGCAGGCTCTGCTACAGTTGCTGAATGTGTAGGGTGTCGTGGAATTGTTGTCCGCTCTCCGTTGTGTTCTCCGTTTAGCTCCCCGCTCCTCAAACTCTCAGGATCACTCTTTCGCCTTGCTCTAGGTGTTGCTGAAGAGTACCTCGCCATTTGTTGTGGTCATCTGCTGTATCCTCCCAGCACTCTGGGTTGATTTTTAAGGCTTTCATGTCACGCTTGCAGAGGTCCTTGAAGCATTGTGCTAACCACTATGCTACCATGTCACCCACACCATTCTATTTCTTCCTTTTTGTAAGTTCTATGCCTAGCAAATTTGAGAACTTTTAGAAGCCTAAAAAGAATGATCAGAAGTTTAATATGCAACATATCAATAGATCAACCCACAAAATATTCCCAGAAGACAAAGCACAGAGTGAAAAATAGTTTAACAACTTATTCACAACAGAACTCTGCTAAGTTACAATATCCAGGTCAGATTTACATATGTGACCCCCAGCACATGTTCGTCTAGGGGAAGACAACTTCTGGTCCCGCCAAACTGAGAAATCTCGTTTGTGTGGATGCTGTGTGATGTGTTGCCCAGTTACAAAACCACACCGCAAAATATCAGACAGTACACCATATGCAATTAACTGATTGAACTTTATAAACCTTAATCTGAATATAGGGTTAGTAAAGAAAAGAAAAAGAAAAAGGGCCCATTTTAAGAGAAAAGTCAAAAGTGCACGTTGGAACTCACAAATACGGCCATTCATCAACCATCGATCTCGGAGTGTCGCTGAACTTCAGATCCTTGCTCCCGGTCCACTCCGTCCGGTGGTCTACCAGCTCTCTCCCCATGCGTCTTCCTACTTCTCCTCTCGCCGATCAAAGACTGCGAATATCTCTCTTCCAGACTCACAGGAAAGAACAGTAGCATTCCAAACCCCGTTATCTCAAGTCATAACCCAAACGTTACTGCTACAGAGAAACCATTACATTATCAGTGAAACCTTACAGCATGTTACACATAGTTGAGCATTATTTTTTATTGGTAAGTATTGAAATAAATTCACTACTAAAAATAATAATATTTTTCTATTTCCTATTATAGAGTTGTGAAACTGATACAAAGCAACTTAACTTCTCAAGCTAGATTCTGTCATTGCCCTCAATTGCCTACTGGCAGACTCTGCTAGGAGTGATATTTGGCATCAAGAGGTCAAAGATGACTACTTGTGCATTTTCACTTTTGTGCTTCTCATTTATTTTGTTGGACAAGATGCAAGCCCAGACATTGCCATTGCCTTGCATTCAGTCTGTCTCTGCGGAGAAAACCAAAAAAAATAAAATGGTAACTCTGAGAAGAGGCAAGCCAAGAAACATCATTTTTTGTTAAGCATACAACTTTTCTGAAATTCCCTTGATAAAAATTCAGTGTTAGTCAAGCTTGCAATTTAAATGCAATGCACATTAAATGCCTGATTCATTATTACTTTTCATGATGACTTTATTTATTTCTGGCTTATCCTACTGGAGCTGATATCAAAATGAATTTCCTTTCTCTGTGTTTACCTATTTTCACGGAGGACTTCTGGAGAGAAATAATTAGCATTGAGAAGACCTTTCTTTCTGTTATAAGCGTGATAGAATTGAGATGTGGCTGCTTGGAATTTTGCTTTGGGTGATGTAATGTTAATGAGATGGTGATTAATTAAGACACATTTGTAAGAAGAGGGCAGTTTTCAGAAAGAATAATCTCTTTTGTTGTTCCCCCGTTAATTTGAGTGCCAATTAGAAAGAAACTTGTGTCCTGCCTTACAATAATCATAATTAATTAATTCCATGTTTCAGAGGAAATAGACTATTCTATTAAAAAATCAAAACTTACCAGTCTCAAACTTGTGTGGGTATTGATGCACTGGGCAATTTACAGACTGGCAAGGCTTTGAAGTTTCTCACCTTCCCCCAAGCAGTGGAGAAAGAAGTTTACTTCACAACAACCTATATTAAAGTAATATAGCTGATTCCTTCTGATCTCCTTAACCTTTGATTCTTCTGCAATCCAAAGTCATTGCAAAAAAGCTAACAATTGCATTCACAGCTCTCAGAGGTGAACAATTCATCATCCTCGAAGAAATATAATTCCTTCTCATTTATTTTCCGTATATTTATTATAAGCCATTTTATTTTTTTAATTGGGAGAATAAGCGAGAAGGAATGGTTTATCTTTAGTTTTTTTTTGTTATTCAGGACTCATTAGTTTTGGACATTTTGCCTTTTACCTTCAAAAAATTATTTCCACTTTTTTCTCAATCATAGCTATGCTATTGACCTACTTTACTCAGTTACTGCTTTCACCTGCAATCACATTTTCCGGTCCCCTGTGCTAGAAGCATGTTGTTAATTATTGGAATGAACTCTTTCCTAGACGAATGTTCCTGCTATCGATATTTTCTGGCTTCTTTTCATATTGACTGTAATCCATATTAGGATTTGGGCACTATCAGCTGGTGACCACCTCTGTAGTATTACCTACTTGCTCCATTGCATTTCCCAATACTGACTCCTTCCATGATGGGGCAGCTTGTCAAGCTTGTCAGATCATTCATGCTAAACAGCTGAGACAGAGAGTAGATTGTCATTCTGTTCTATTCACCACAGATAACCAGTTTGCCCAGAATAGAGACTGGCTATTGCAACAACTGTTACAACTTTGGTGACCAAAGACAAACCTTTACGTCATTCATTCAGAAAACTTTCCTCACAAATATCATCTTCATTTCCTTTCTTAACCTAAGTACAATGCCTCAGAAATTCATCATGTGATGCAACATTGGTGGATATGTGTGTTACTTGATTGAAATTCCATTTTTTTAATGTACATTATAGGACCTTGGGATTTACTACTTCGGTGTTAAAGTTTGAAATTTTCTTTCAGTCTCCCATGCATCTGATACTCTGCTCTGAGAAGTTGTGGTATAGACTATGGTATCAAACAGAATGCAATGCAAACCTGTTTGGAACATCTTTGAATGTACATGGACGGTGTGGGCCACCTAATACAGTATAAGGATTTCAGAATAATTGTGAGGCTTGCTCTTGTATAACAAGCACTTCAAACCTGTGCAGGGAGCCGGATTGTTTTGAGTTCCAAGGTTTTTAGAGCACCTGAATTGGATAACAGTTGTTTAGCATGAGTCGTTAGTCGATTAGAGTTCCTTGTATTTTTCTCAAGTGACTTGCCATTTGTAATGTGGTCTGCTGGTGCTTCCTGTTTAAACTTGTTAAGTTTATTTTGATAGGCTCAGGGATTCTGTAGTTTAATTTCACTGTTTAGAGTTCTTTAAAAAACACACATCATGTAACCATATAACCATATAACAATTACAGCACGGAAACAGGCCATCTCGACCCTTCTAGTCCATGCCGAACGCTTACTGTCACCTAGTCCCACCGACCTGCACTCAGCCCATAACCTTCCATTCCTTTCCTGTCCATATACCTATCCAATTTTTTTTTAAATGACAATATTGAACCTGCCTCTACCACTTCTACTGGAAGCTCGTTCCACATAGCTACCATTCTCTGAGTAAAGAAGTTCCCCCTCGTGTTACCCCTAAACTTTTGCCTCTTAACTCTCAACTCATGTCCTCTTGTTTGAATCTCCCCTACTCTCAATGGAAAAAGCCTATCCATGTCAACTTTATCTATTCCCCTCATAATTTTAAATACCTCTATCAAGTCTCCCCTCAACCTTCTACGCTCCAAAGAATAAAGACATAACTTGTTCAACCTTTCTCTGTAACTTAGGTGCTGAAACCCAGGTAACATTCTAGTAAATCTCCTCTGCACTCTCTTTATTTTGTTGGCATCTTTCCTATAATTTGGTGACCAGAACTGTACACAATACTCCAAATTTGGTCTCACCAATGCCTTGTACAATTTTAACATTACATCCCAACTCCTATACTCAATGCTCTGACTTATGAAGGCCAGCATTTCTTCACCACCCTATCCACATGAGATTCCAACTTTTAGGGAACTATGCACCATTATTCCTAGATCACTCTGTTCTACTGCATTCCTCAATGTCCTACCATTTACCATGCATGTCCTATTTTGATTAGTCCAACCAAAATGTAGCACCTCACACTTAATAGCATTAAAATCCATCTGCCATCTTTCAGCCCACTCTTCTAACTGGCCTAAATCTCTCTGCAAGCTTTGAAAACCTACTTCATCATCCACAACGCCACCTATCTTTGTATCATCTGCATACTTACTGATCCAATTTACCACTCCATCATCCTGATCATTTATGTATATGACAAACAACATTGGACCCAGTACAGATCCCTGAGGCAGACCGCTAGTCACCGGCCTCCAATCTGACAAACAGTGATCCACAACTGCTCTCTAGCATCTCCCATCCAGCCACTGTTGAATCCATTTTACTACTTCAATATTAGTACCTAACGATTGAACCTTCCTAACTAACCTTCCATGTGGAACCTTGTCAAAGGCCTTACTGAAGTCCATATAGACAACATCCACTGCTTTATCCTCATCAACTTTCCTAGTAACCTCTTCAAGAAATTCAATAAGATTTGTCAAACATGACCTTCCACACACAAATCCATGTTAACTGTTCCTAATCAGACCCTGTCTATCCAGATAATTATATATACCATCTCTAAGAATACTTTCCATTAATTTACCCACCACTGACGTCAAATTTACAGGCCGACAATAGCTAGGTTTACTCTTAGAACCCTTTTTAAACGATGCAACCACATGAGCAATACGCCAATCCTCCAGCACCATCCCCGTTTCTAATGACAGTTGAAATATTTCTGTCAGAACCCCTGCTATTTCTACACTAACTTCCCTCAAGGTCCTAGGGAATATCCTGTCAGAACCCGGAGACTTATCCACTTTTATATTCCTTAAAAGCACCAGTACTTCCTCTTCTTTAATCATCATTGTTTCCATAACTACCCTATTTGTTTCCCTTACCTTACACAATTCAATATCCTTCTCCTTAGTGAATACCGAAGAAAAGAAATTGTTCAAAATCTCCCCCATCTCTTTTGGCTCCACACATAGCTGTCCACTCTGATTCTCTAAGGGACCAATTTTATCTCTTACTATCCTTTTGTTATTCATATAACTGTAGAAACCCTTTGGATTTATTTTCACCTTACTTACCAAAGCAACCTCATATCTTCTTTTAGCTTTTCTAATTTCTTTCTTAAGATTCTTTTTACATTCTTTATATTCCTCGAGCACCTCATTTACTCCATGCTGCCTATACGTAGTGTAGATCTCTCTCTCTTTCCAAACCAAGTTTCCAATATTCCTTGAAAACCATGGCTCTCTCAAACTTTTAACCTTTCCTTTCAACTTAACAGGAACATAAAGATTCTGTACCCTCAAAATTTCACCTTTAAATGACCTCCATTTCTCTATTACATCCTTCCCATAAAACAAATTGTCCCAATCCACTCCTTCTAAATCCTTTCATATCTCCTCAAAGTTAGCCTTTCTCCAATCAAAAATCTCAACCGTGTGTCCAGTCCTATCCTTCTACATAGTTATATTGAAAGTAACGGCATTGTGATCACTGGACCCGAAGTGCTCCCCATCACATACCTCCGTCACCTGACCTATCTCATTCCTTAACAGGAGATCCAACACTGCCCCTTCTCTAGTTGGTACCTCTATGTATTGCTGCAAAAAACTATCCTGCACACATTTCACAAACTCCAAACCATCCAGCCCTTTTACAGAATGGGCTTCCCAGTCTATGTGTGGAAAATGAAGATCTCCCAGAATCACAACCTTGTGCTTACTACAAATATCTGATATCTCCTTACAAATTTGCTTCTCCAATTCTCACTCCCCATCAGGTGGTCTATAATACACCCCTATAAGTGTTACTACACCTTTCCCATTCCTCAATTCCACCCAAATAGGCTCCCTAGACAAGCCCTCTAATCTATCCTGCCAGAGCACCACTGTAATATTTTCTCTGACAAGCAATGCAACACCTCTCCCTCTTGCCCATCCGATTCTATCACACCTGAAGCAACGAAATCCAGGAATATTTAGTTGTCAATCACACCCTCCTGCAACCTTGTTTCACTAATAGCTACAACATCATATTTCCAGTTATCAATCCATGCTCTAAGCTCATCCACCTCTCCTAGCATTAAAATAGATGCAATTAAGAAATTCTCCACCTCTTAATCTCTGTTTATCCTTAACAATGCAAACAACTTTATTATCTTTTTCTTCCTTCTCCCCTACATCTTCAGTCTGAGCGCTCCTCTTCTCTATCACCTGCCTATCCTCCTTCACACACTGTCCACTTGCTTTCTCTATTTGTGAACTGACCTCCTCTCTCCTAGTCTCTTCAATTTGATTCCCACCCCCCAACCATTCCAGTTTAAAGTCTCCCCAGTAGCCTTAGCAAATCTCCCCGCCAGGATATTGGTCCCCCTATGATTCAAGTGCAACCCGTCCTTTTTGTACAGGTCACACATGCCCCAAAAGAGGTCCAGAGTGATCCAGAAACTTGAATCCCTGCCCCCTGCTCCAATCTCTCAGCCACGCATTTATCCTCCATCTCATTCCATTCCTATTCTCACTGTCGTGTGGCACAGGCAGTAATCCCGAGACTACTACCATTGCGGTCCTTCTTCTCAACTCCCTTCCTAACTCCCTGTATTCTCCTTTCAGAACCTCTTCCCTTTTCCTACCTATGTCATTGGTACCTATATGTACCACTACCTCTGGCTCCTCACCCTCCCATTTCATGATATCTTGGACACGATCAGAAACATCCCAGACCCTGGCACCAGGGAGGCAAACTATCATCCGGGTCTCCTGACTGCCTCCACAGAATCGTCTATCTGACCCCCTAACTATTGAGTCCCCTATCACTACTGCCTTCTCCTTCCTTTCCCTTAACCATCCCATTTTTACATAAGTCAAGCTAAACTGATCCCTTTCCAGTTCTACCTAGTCAGTATTCTTTTGTCTAGAACATAAATCTTATCCTTAAACTTACAGCTACACAATTTTTGTTTTTTCATCAAGCCTGAACACATGAAGACCAGGAATATTAAGAATTACTTACGGCCATACTTAGGGTCATCTCTTTCAGTGCAATCACATCAAAACATCAAGGAGCAATGTGTTTGCACCTCAACAATCTCATTAATTATCTGTCCAAAATTGATGTATTTATTACTTTTGATGCCACTTTCCATGACAATGTATGACAATCCAATATCCAATAATGTAGCACAAGTATTGTAGAAATGGTTAGGTTGCTAATATTGCAAGTTTTAAAAAGAGTGCTACAGCTCCACTTACCCTATACAGAGTGATTGAGGGAAGCTTGCTCTGATGGCTCATTTGTATTCGCATGGGAGAAAGCTTTGGCATAAAAAGTGTAAATGAATTAAATCATGTGTAACCTTTTATAAACTGGTTAGTCTTCAAATCATATTAGTAGATGGGGGACAATCATCTAATGACACATATCGTGCTGGCAATTCCTTAGAGAAGCGCAAACGATCTGCATGACTGTGCTATTGCGCTCCTGTTGTTCACACCTGTGCGTTCCAGTGAACACTTGCTGTCCCGCCATTCAATTTCCTATTAGGCATGGTCGATGTAAGCAGCTCAGTGTTGTTCATTTGAATCAGGTGTGTAGTCTAGGCTGCAAAGGTAGGAGAGGCTATGCTGATTTCCGACAAAGCTGTCCTTGACAACAACAGAAAATGCTGCAAATACTCGGGCCCAATGTGTGCAAAGTGAAATTGCATCGACGTTTCAGTTTATCAAAAAACATTATCAAAAAGAAAGAAAAACTATTTATGTTTCAAGTTGTGAAGGTGGTAGCTGGAAAAATGGACAGAGCAAATAGAAATACTACAGAGACTGCAGATGTTGAAAATGTGGAGAGTAATCTGTGCAGATCGGAAATAATCCAAGGAGGCATTAGTAATGATCTTTCAAGAATTATTGGACTCTGGCATGGTGCCAGAGACCAGAAAATTGCAGAAGTCACTCCACTCTTTAAGAAATGAGGAAGGCAGCAGAAAGTAAAATACAGACCAGTTAGCCTGAAGTCAGTGGTAGCGAAGATATTGGAGTCAATTTTTAAGGATGAGGTTATGGAGTACCTAGTGACATAGGACAAGATAGGACCAAAATCACTATTGTTTCCTTAAGGGTAAAGCTTGTCAGATGAATCTATTGGAATTCTTTGAGGAGATTACAAGTAGTTTTATACTTGGACTTTCAGAAGGCCTGGAATAAAAGGATCCTTGTCTGGTTGGCTGCCAGTGACTAGTGGCATTCCACAAGGGTTGATGTTGGGACCGCTTCTTTTTATGCTGTATATAGATGATCTAGGTGATGGAATAGATAGCTTTGTTGTCAAGTTTGCAGATGATACGAAGATTGGTGGAGGGACAAGTAGTGTTGAGGAAAAAGTTAGGCTGCAGAAGCACTTAGGTTAGGAGAATGGGCAAGGAAGTGGCAAATGAAATACAATGTTGGAAAATGCAAGGTGGTTAGGAATATGGTGGAGTGCATATTTAGGGATGAGGTTTCGGGTACTTGAATAAAATAGGCCAACATCATTGGAACTTATTGAATATCGAAAGGCCTAACTAAAGTGGATGTGGAGAGGGAGTTTCCTGTAGTGGGGGACTCTAGGACCAGAAGGCATAGTCACAGAATAGAGGGACGTCCATTTAGGATAGAAATGAGGAAGAATTTCTTTAGCCAGAGGGTGGTGAATCTGTGGAATTCATTGCTATGGAGGCTGAGTCATTGGTTACAATTAATGTTGAGGTTGATAGGTTTTTGATTAGTCAGGGCATCAAAGGTTATGGGGAGAAGGCAGGAAATTGGGGTGGGGATGGATAATACATCAGCCATGACAGAAAGACAGAGCAGACATGATGGGCTGAATGGCCTAATTCTGCTCCTATGTCTTATGGTCTTATTGACTTATGATTTCAAAGTTAATGTTATGATTCAAGGTTCAAATTTAATCATCATGACTACATTGAAACAGAGTGAAACATATTGTTTGCATACACAACCAACAAATATAGATTGAACACGAGTTACTTAGTGTTGGAGAATTCTATAATGAACCTGGGAGACTGCAACTTCCCCAGACAGATGGAGATGTATTGATTTGGACCCCATTATAACAGTGGTAAACACCTCTGACAGACATCAGAGTAGGAATAAATGGTGAATGAAAGGGGGGGGGGGGAACAGAAAGCTCAAGGGGCTCCTGCAGTCTGAACACATGTGCACCACAAAGTGATCACCCATCCCCGCACTTGATCTCTCCAAAGGGCAGGCGACTGTAAGGTGAAGACCAAATGTAATACTCTGGTCTTTAACTTCTGTAACTCCACCATGTTTCCAAATGCACTTGCTACTTATTTTCATTTTTTTGGTTATTTACATTTATGTCAATCCATTTTAAATGCCCCTAATTATTAGAGACACATGGAACCGTTGGCAATGACTTTCTCAACCATCTGAAGCTTAGTCACCACATGCAGACTGCCCCACTATGAGAAATAGCTGTGAGGCCTGGGGAACAATTTAAACGGCAGGACCACAAGATATTCATGTCACCACAGAAGCAGAGCTGGTGGGTTAGGAAAGAACCTAGAATTGACTGGTTCAAATACAATCCAGATCTTTCACTGCAGGAAGTCAAAAAGGGAGGTCGTCAACCCAGTGGATTCACAATCTTTAGGCCAGAGAAGTATTCGCTGTAGAAAGTGTAATGTCATGCAGAGTTCTCATTTTTGCTCTTTAAATAGATGGTTATGCCGCAGATTTGAGATGCTGGGCAAATCTACTTATATCTTTTCCGGCCGTTAAAATTGGTCTCCATATCGTGGTTGTTCCATGGCTTTCCAAAGCCCTGGGTGTTCTATCCACTATGGAGCTTTAAAAATGACAGACACAAGAGATTCTGCAGATGCCGGAAATCTTGAGCAACACGCACAACATGCTGAAGGAACTCAGCAGGTCAGACAGCATCTATGGAGGGGAATAAACAGTCAATGTTTCAAACTGAATCCATTCGTCAGGCTTCAGTCCAAAATGCTGACTGTTTATTCCTACAGCATTTTTGTGTGTGTTACTTTCAAAATCAGAGCCCGTTCATCAGATTGTAAAATAAACCCCTGTCGCCTGATAATAAAGGCTAGCAAAACTAAATTTAGCCTAATTTAGAACTTATGATCACCTTTGAACTTCTCTTACTTAGGGAATCTAAAGAATTCCCTGTGTAAATTCTTAAATCATTTTCCAGATCTGCACATTGCCATACATTCCAGCCCACCCATTACTGGCCTTGGGGAAGTAATGCAGAGCTGTCTTTGTGAACCACTGCAGACTTTCTATCAAAGTCACAATGGTACTGTGGAAGAAGCTCCAGGTCTTAGACCCACAGACAATATAGAGACATTGGGATACAGGTTTGGAAGATGTTGTCAGAGTAACCAGGATAAATAATATATGCAATTAGTAATTTGTGCACCCTAGATATCTGTGATGGATGTGGTGTCTGTCAAGCAATTTCCAGGATAATTAATATTAAGCTTTTCTTGAGAGTTGTAGGTGCTACACTCATCTAAGCTAAGATTCAAAGTTCAAAGTACATTTATTACCAAAGTATGTATGCTATATTCAGTGCAACCTTGAGATTTGACTCCTTACCACAAAACAAAGAAACCCAATAGAGTCCATTTAAAAATAAGACCGTCAAACACCCAATGTACAAAATAAAAGAACAAATCATGCAAACCTTAAAAAGTAAACAAATAACATTCAGAACTGAAGTTCACAAAAATGAGTTCACAGTCACAAAGCCAATCATCACTGCAGCTGGTTCAGGAAAGTGTTACTAACAGGCCATAGCTTCAGTTCAGCATAGAGATGAGTAAACCTTACAGAGCAGCAAGCTAAACACCAGCCCTACCTTCGTTCGCCTGTGTTCATGTCGAGAGTATTCCCTTATACTCCAGAAAAGTGCCCTATAGATAGTAGAAAAGCCATGAGATGTCATAAGATGAATCAATTTCCTCAGAGTTTAGACAGCTTTTGTCACCACAGACTTCAAACTAACCATAATATTGTATCTATTATTTTGCTCCTGCCTGTTTTTGTGACCCTAACATCTACCCTCCTCTCCATCTCTCCACCTTCACCTGGTGCTCTGCTTTCCATCCCCCGCCTAACTAAAATAATTGATCTCTTCCTTACTAAATTACTAAATTACAAAATAACATTTCCTCTAACCGTTCTTCAATGGACCCCAGGTTGAGAACCCCCATTCAAGGCATATGGGCTAAATGTGAGAAAATGGGACTAGTTCAAGTAGAAAAATTGGTCATCATGCGTGAGTTGGGCAGAAGTGACTGTTTTCATGCTATGTAAGTCTATGCCTTTATAACTACCAATTCACAGCAGTCAGATTCAAATAGATTATTTTCCTTAAAGCCACCAGCGAAGTATAGATTAGACTGATAGCCAATGTTTATCAGAGAGGTTATATAAAAGAAGCAGGCTACTTAATTGTTTGTGTTATGGGCATAAGAACCACCCTTCTTGTTCCACTCTCCATCCTTTTCTGATAACCCAACAATTTTTGCCCTTCAGATTCTTCACCAGCTCTTTTTTGAAAGCTCTGATTCAGTCTATCTTCATTATTCTTGCTGGCAATACATTCCTGATTCCATGTGTTTAATTTTCATTCTTCATGACACTATTTGTTCATTTACCATTTCTTTTCCGTCAGAGTCCCTGACTTATTGAGCCCAATGTCAATAGAATAACTTCTCCCCATCTCCTCTGCCAAAACTCTTCATGTTTTTAACTTCCAGGTCTCTTTGCAATGTGATCTGTTCCTAGGAAACAACACCAGTCTGTTCACAGAACTGCAGTCTCTCTGTACTTAGTAAATCTCTTCTGTACTTTCTTAAGAGTATTTACAAAGTTCCCCTAAAACAAATTATTTTGTTTATACCTAGATTGTTCTTGATTTCCATCACATTTATAAATTTAAAGCTTTTAATGTTATTCATGCAATGACATCAGTGAGTGATATTAATGATGACATCACAGCCCTTTTCATTATGTTTCTGATTTAGCTGACCAAGTTGGGTTTGTGAATGTGAAGAACACTGTCCTGGAGCGAAATGTTCAAGAGGTTTCCTTGTGCATGATAAGGAATTATTTTGGTCAAAATGAGTGGAACTAATGTACATTCAATGGCCACTTTATTAGGTTCACCTAAACACCTGCTCATTAATACAAATATCTAACCAGCCAATCATGTGACAGCAAATCAATGAATAAAAGCATGAAGCCATGGTCAAGAGGCGCATTTGTCAGACCAAACATCAGAATGGGAAAGAAATGTGATCAAAGTTACTTTAACCATGGAATGATTGTGTTGTCAAAGGGGGTTATGGACATTCAAGAGTGTCAGGGAAATGAAGTTTGTGCAGTGAAAATTACGACTGAGAAGGTGCTCAGGAAGCTTAATGGTCTGAGGGCAGATAAATCTCCTGGACCTGATGGAATGCACCTTTGGGTTCTTAAGGAAGTAGCTGGAGAGATTGCATAGGCATTAACGACGATCTTTCAAGAATCGATAGATTCTGGCATTGTACCGGATGACTAGAAAATTGGAAATTTTACTCCGATACTTAAGAAGGGTAGGAGGCAGCAGAAAGGAAACTATAGACCTGTTAGCCTGACATCAGTGGCTGGGAAGTTGTTGGAATCGATTGTAAATGAGATTATCAAGTACCTAGAGGCACATGACAAGATAATCCAAAGCCAGCATGATTTCATGAAAGGAAAATCCTGCCTGACAATTCTTTGAGGAAATTACAAGCAGGGTAGACAAAAGAGATGCAGTAGACTTGGTGTATTGGATTTTCAGAAGGCCTTTGACAAGGTGCAGCACAAGAGGCTGTTTAGCAAGATAAGAGCCCATGGAATTACAGGGGTCGAGCATTGGCTGGTCGGCAGAAAACAGAGAGTGTGAATAAATGGATTGTGTTCTGGCTGGCTGCCGGTTACCAGTGGAGTTCCACAGAGGTCAGTGTTGGGACCACTGCTTTTTACAATGTATGTCAATGATTTGGACTACAGTATTAATGGATTTGTGGCTAAATTTGCCGATGATACATAGATAGGTGGAGGAGAGGGTAGTGTTGAGGAAACAGAGAGCTTGCAAACAGACTTAGATAGTTTAGGGGAATGGATAAAGAAGTGGCAAATGAAATACAATGTTGGAAAGTGTATGGTCATGCTCTTTGGTGGAAGAAATAAATGGGAAGACTGTTATTTAGATGGGGAGAGAATTCAAAATGCAGAGACACAAAGGGACTTTGGAGTCTTTGTGCAAGATATCCTAAAGATTAACCTCCAGGTTGAGTTGGTTGTGAAGAAGGCAAATGCAATGTTGGCATTCATTTCTAGAAGTATAGAACATAAGAGCAGGGATGTGATGTTGAGGCTCTATAAGGCACTTGTGAGACCACACTTGGAGTACTGTGTTGAATTTTGGGCTCCTTATTTTAGAAAGGATATACTGACATTGGAGGGGGTTCAGAGAAGATTCACAAGAATGATTCCAGGAATGAAAGGGTTACTGTATGAGGAATGTCTGGCAGCTCTTGGGCTGTATTCCCTGGAGTTCAGGAGAATGAGGAGGGATCTCATAGAAACATTCCAAAGGTAAAAGATCTGGGCAGATTAAATATTGCGAAGTTATTTCCCATGGTAGGAGATACTAGGACAAGAGGGCATGACTTCAGGATTGAAGGACGTCCTTTTAGAACTGAGATGTGGAGAAATTACTTTAGTCAGAGTGTGGTAAATCTGTGGAATTTGTTGCCACGAGTGGCTGTGGAGGCCAAGTCATTGGGTGTATTTAAGGCAGAGGTAGATAGGTTCTTGATTAGCCAGGGCATCAAAGGGTATGGGGTGAAAGCAGGGGAATGGGGATAACTGGAAGAATTGGATCAGCCCATGATTGAATGGTGGAACAGATGCAATGGGCCGAATGGCCTACTTCTGCTCCTATATCTTATGGTCTGATGGGTGTTTTGAGTTTTACAGAAAATGCTAATCCTTTGGTGCTTTCATGGACCACAGTCTCTTGAGTTTACAGAGAATGGTGCAAAAAAACAAAAATAACATCCAGTGAGCGGCAGTTCGGTGGGCAAAAACTTCTTGTGAATGAGAGAGGTCAGAGGAGAATGGCCATACTGGTTCAAGACATCAGGAAGGCAACAGTAACTCGAATAACCATGCATTACAATAGTGGTGTGCAGAAGAGCACATCTGAATGAACACCACGTCAATCCTTGAAGTGGATGGGCTACAGCAGCAAAAGACATGAACATACACTCTGTGGCCACTTTATTAGGTACAGGATGTGCATGATAAAATACCTACCGAGTGTACCTTTTTGTAAGAAATTATGTAATAACGACACTCCTAATAGGTTTTATAGAAACTCTCTTCAGGGTCACATCTCAGAAAATTTATTTTTTGCAATATGTAATATGACGGACATTAATTTAATTCAAGTTTATTAGGACAAAACACTTGGGTAAAGTAACTTATCAGTTCTGAAAGATGGAAGGCTCGTGAGGAATCAAAGTGAAAATTGTCATACATAAAAATTGTCACTGTACCTTCAACCATGATCAGTAGTTCTAGGCCTCCATTACAAAGAATATGAAATTGTAGATTGGCCGTACAGCGCAGACGCATATATCACTAATATAATAGATATGTGAAACTATAAAAAGACACTTAAGTAAAAAGAGTTCAATACGAAGGAGTAGAGAAGGTTAAGAGGATTTTTAAGAGCTTTTTAATGCAATGAATAAAGGAAGATTATTCCTTTTGTGTAGATGTTATTCACAGGGTCTATTAATTGGACATTGTTACCAAGAATGAAATTAGGAATAGCTCCTCTCTGTAGATTACTTTTACCCCATAGGAGTTTTTAATCACACAGATTAGTTAAAGTGAAGACTTATTTTCAAGAGAGAAATAGATAAATACTTGAAGTGAGACATGGGGATATAGGCAGGGCTTCAGGACAATAGGATTACCTAGAGATTGGCTGAGTGTGGGGAAAGCACCAATATATGAAATAAACTCTCCATAATTACTATAATTTCATCATCATTCACTGAGGAAAAATTAGCAATATTAATTATCCTGATACAAGTGAAAAATTATGAAGGTTTTAGATACCTGTTTTTAAATTATAGATACATTTTAAAAAGGGATATATTTTACGGAAATAATTCCTGTATCAGAAATACCATGAGTAACGTTTACTGGTTTGCGCATTTTCCCTTTCCATTGTGTATCATGCTTTATGCTGATTAATAAGTCTGGAGGAGAACGTTTTGAATCTTTTATCTTGAGGAAACAATATTGGAGGGAGTCATCCTAAAGAATGATGTCAAAGGAACAAAACATTATCATCTTAGCTGAGTCTCCTATACAAAATTTATGCCCCTAAGTCCTTTCTAATGAATAGCTTGAAAACAATAAAAATGGTCAATAGTAGAGCTATCAGCAAATCAGGAGATTCAATTTAGCAACCATTTTTGGGTTGCAATTCAATTCAATATCATGCACATAGTTTTTTTTAATCAGTTCATTTGTCTTGATCAGATGATATAGATTGGATTAAATGTAAGAATATTGATTCAAATTCATTCACAAAAGACCAAGCAACGTGGTACAAGTGAATGTTTGGAGATAAAAGGCTGTAACAAAATTTAAGTGCTGATAATATCATAGACCATGATGCCCAAATGGATGTGAAACCGTTATTTCCTAAGTAACACGTATTGCACAGATCACTTCCACATGACCGGAGGGAATATCCTGCAGTTTGGAGGCAGCACATTCATTATACAATAGGCTGTTTCCAATGATAATTGAAAATCTGCAAATACTGGAAATCTGAAGCAAAAACAGAAAATATTGGGAAATCTCAGCAGAACCTGCAGCATCTGCAGAGAGAGGCAGTTGACATTTAAATTCTAGAACCCTTCACCCAATCTCAGACCTGAAACAATAATTGTTTACCTTTCCACAGATGCTACCTGTCCAAATGAGTTTTTCCAGCATTTTCTGATGTTCTTTGAGTTGTTTTATTCTGGTTTCATATAATTTGTTAACATTTATTTCTCTAGTAACTTATAAATGCACAATTTCTATAATCATCTTTATTGGCAATATTTTTCTTCACTTTCTTCTGTCATATTTTGGCCTATGGCCTTATCGATACCATTACTTCAGTGAGACATTCACTGTGTCTAGGTAGTCAGAGGGGCAGGGTTTTTAAGCTATTTGTACAACAGATAATGTGTAGTATGCAGGAACGTGGATTTCGCTTCTGACTGCCAAAGAATGTGAGAGTGGAGAAAGTTGTTGTGTATGGCGTGGTTTAATGTCCACCAGCAAATGGTGGGAAAAGCAATGATGAAAAGTTATTGCAGGAATCGGTCAGCATCCAACTTCTTTTCTCATATTTCCTCAAAGTAAAGGGCCATTCAGCCCACTGAGTCTATGCCAGTTCATACAGCACACTCCTCAATCACTTTCCTCCACCTATGGCCTTTTAACCTGTTCCCTCACATGTACCCCATCAATGCTTCCTCTTTCACTGCCATAATTGGGGAGTGTACAGTGTCTGAATAACCTATCAGCATGTTATTGGGATGTGTGAGGAATCTAGAGCACAAGGAGAACCACACTGTCACAAGGAGACAGGATCAGGGTCAGGACTGAACCTGAGTTACTGCAGCCATGAAGCAGGAGCACTTTCTCCTACACACCACTCTGCCACACATGAAGGAAGATCAGCAAACAATGATCACCTCCTGTTTAAGTGGAATACTTATAAAAGATCTTCTACATTCAAAGTTTTCCAGGCCAAGCTGCACCCTTGTAATCCCACTTTCCTCATTTTCTGCCTATTCATTCTATCCTAGTTTAAGTTGCAAGGAAATCTGAGGAAATGCTGATGTGGGAAGCCTCAGCAGCTCCATGGTCCTTGGTGTGTTTGGATAGACGAAATCTTTGCCACTTAGTCATCAAGACACAGAGCACTACCACAGAAGCAGACCCTTTGGACCCTCTTCTCTGTGCCAGACTCTCATTCTGTATAACTCCATCGTCCGGCACCTGGACTGTTGCCCTCTGTAGCCCTCCATCCATGTATTTAATCATTGACTACTTCTGCTAGAATCTTATCCCATGCTGACACCACCCTCTGAGTGAGGGAGTTCCCCTTAGGTTCCCCTTAAATATTTCACCTTTCACCCTTAACCTATATCCTCTGATGCTAGTCTCACACATCCTCAATGGAAGCAGCCTACGTACATTTACCCTATCTATACCCCTTATAGTTTTATATTCCTCTATTAAAACTTCCCACATTCTCCTGTGCTCCATGGATTAACATTGTAACCTGTTCACCCTTTCCCCATAACTCAGGTCCTCAAGTCCCAGCAACATCCTTGTGAATTTTCAGTATTATTTGCCTTACTAATGTGCTGTACAATTTTGACATAACATCCTATCTCCTGTCTTTAGTACTCTAATTTATGAAGGCCAAAGTATCAAAAGTTCTCTTAATGATCGTATCTACCTGTGATGCCACTTTCAAGGAATTATGAATCTGTACTCCCATATCCCTCTGTTCTATCACACTCCTCAGTGTCCGACCATTTCCTGTGTTAAGTCCTATGCTGATTTATCCTCCCAAAGTACAACACCATTTCCACTGTATCCCCAGCCAACAAATGCCAAGAGTGCTCCTCTGGCCCAGTGAGAATTTAGAGCTGTGTTTTTTTCTTAGTGAAGGTCATGATTGATGAAATGACAGGAGATAAAAGAACGAGTAAGCCATCTCCTTAGATGGCATGGGAAAGTGTTGCAGGAGATGGAAATATAGAACATAAAACAGTACAAAACTGGAACAGACGCTTTAGCCAACCATGACTGCACGAACTATGATGCCAGTCTAAACGAATCCCATCTGCCAGCACATGGTCCATATCCCCATATTAACATTGCAATCTGTTTCCCAGCAGCGTGTTCTCTCTGAATAATTTCAGAGCAATTTCCTTGTAAATCTCATTTAATTTTTTCTTGCTCTCAGTTTTGACCTCCAGTATTTGACTTTACCATTCTGGGTAAAAGACTCTGATTATCTACCCTATCAGTGCCTCCCTTAAGTTTATATTCTTCTATCAAGTCACCCTTCAGTTTATAATGCTCCAAAGAAAATAATTCGGGTTTGTCTAACTTCTCCTTATGGGTAATACAGTAGACTCTATTCCAGGCTACATCCTGGTAAATCACTTTTATACCTCCTACAAAGTTCTACATTTTTCCTATGTAGTTGAAATCAGAACAGTACACAATATTCCAAATGTGGCTTTAAAGGGTTCACACAGCTGCAACATGACTTCTCAACTCAACAGAACAGGCGACCCAGGTTCAATTCCCACCACTCCCTGTAAGGAGTTTGTATGTTCTCCCCGTGACTGTGTGAATTTCCTCTTGGTATTCCAGTTTCCTTCCATTGGTTGGTAAGTTAACTAGTCATTGTAAATTATCCGGTGATTAGTCTAGTATTAAATCTGGGGGTTGCTGGGCAGCATGGTTTGAAGGAACAGAAGGACCTATTCCATGCTGTAGCTCAATAAATAAAAAGATAAAATTATTGCTTCAAGAGCCCTGCCACGTATTGTGTCCTCTTACATTTGACCGCCCAAATTACAGTATCTGACACTCGCCTGGATTAAACTTTACCTGCCATTTCTCTGTCCAACTTTCTAACTAATCCATATCCTCTGTATCTTTTGAGGTCCTTTATTATCAGTATTCCTGGGAGAGAATGGTACCCTGGAAATAATGGAACTGGAGAGAAAGGGAAGCTGTGCTTTGGAAATTGGGGAGTATGAGTCAACAAACGTGAAGGCACATGGAGTAAAAAAATTGAAAAATTCCTGTGCTATATTCACTCTTTCCCCCTAGTCCTAGAACTAGGGATAAGATACCCCCTATCATCACCTTATGCTCCATCAAACTTCTCACTTTATATACTGCACACCAGAATTCCCTACATCTCTAACATGATGTCACCATCAGGAGCATTTCCCCCCCCCCCCCCTCCCTTTACTGCATTTGGGAAGAGGACATTTATTTTGGGGAAGTCAGATTTACTCCTCCTTCTTCAGCAATCCCCATATGGGATCTTGATGCTTTTGCAATCCAAAATTCTTTGGAAGTCAAGAATAAGGCATAATATTGTTGCTTATGACCATTTTATTAAGTGCTACAAGAACAAAGAACAAAGAAAGAGGAGCTGAGATAACAAAGAAAAGATAAAGGAGCTGCCAGGTGTTTTTGACTTATATTCAGACTAGATATAGCAAAGTCTGAGTTGTAACAATTAACCTAAATTGTCGCTTACGACCATTTTATTAAGTGTTACAAGAACAAAGAACAAAGAAGGAGCAGCTGAGATAACAGAGAAAAGATAAAGGAGCTGCCAGGTGTGGTTGTCTTATATGCATTATAACAACTAACCTATAAAATAGCTGCATTGAACCTGCTGCAGAAAATCAAGAGGCTTCTAGAAAAATACAGAAGCAATTGTACAACAATTGCTGGAAATTCACTGAATGTGTATAAAAATGCAAACAAGCATAGGAAAGTTAAACTACAAGAAAATAAAAGAAAAAATAACAATTCTACACTTTAATCCACTTGCTGGGCAATTGCAGGAGAAACGACACATGTATTTCTTCCTCCCTGTCCTCCTGGCCTCAACACATTATTTCTGTAAGAAACAGTAATTCATACTTCAACAATGTCTTGCAACACCTTCACAGACTGTGATGTGCTCTTTTCTGAGAATACCCAATGTATCTTGGGTGAGTAATTTATTGAACAGCTCTGTTCCATCTGGATGTGGAAGCCTGGACCTTCAGTAGCCTGTGACTTTAATTCCCTTCTTTTCTCTGTCTGCTACACAGCCCCAAACAACACTCAAAGTAAGGTTAAGTAACAACACCTCATTTTCTGACTTTGCAAATTGTGTCCTTCTGGATTCAACACGTTGTTCAACATTTCCAGATAATCACCATTTCCAGCATTTTTATTTCAGATTTCCAGTATTAACTCCATGATCCTCTAGGAAATACAGACAATTATTCTGCTCCTGCTCCAGAATGACATTTTCTTCCCTATCTATCCACTGACTATCTTCTCTCACCTTACACCATCGCACCTTTTATCATTTAATTTCTTTTGTCTTTTCTCCTCCACTGCCCATCATAACCCTACAAATTTCTTATTTTTCTAGTTCTAACTAAATGTCATTGGCCTGAAGTGTTAACTCTTCCACAGATGCTGCCTGGCCATTACGTAATCCCTGCAATTTCCATTTTTACTTCTGACACCCATTCAACGTCCTTAGTATTTTGTTTTTGTACCCAGATATTCACATTGATTCACTTCAATTGATGAAAAATGGTCAGATCCAGCTTTCAAATGCCTGAGCAGTAATTCTTAGAAATATCATGGCTTGGCAGTAGCATCTGATGAGAAATCAACCCTTTAACAATGTCAAAAAGCTTTTAACCAGTTTATCTAAAATATAATTTCTTGTACATTCTTTACTTTTACTTGTATTCAACCAGCAATTTTATTACAAGACTTATGTGGCTATATTTCAAAGTCTGTTTAACTCGTACAGCAATTCATTGTGAAATGTCAAAACTCCGCATAATTTTTTAATATATAGGAATGACACCCTGCACAAATTGTTCAATATGTGCATTTACTTTAGCTGCAGTTCATCACATTGAATTGAACAGAGGCAAAAAAAGTGACGCTGAAAAATTGCAATTTTATTGAAAGCACCATGCCGAAACTCCAAACAGCTTCAACTCCTGTTTTATAATGATTCTAGCTTTAAATTTATGACTTGAACAATGAATAAGCAAGTAAACAATTTTTGGAAAATCATTGCTGTCTTTTATTCAATTGGAGTTCCAAAGCTCAGTCCCACCTCAGTTCATGGCTTAGGATACATTTCCTCCCCAAACTGATGTGCTCTGTGACTGTGTGTATCTGAACAAGTCAGGTCATAAATATTGCATAGACTAGTGATGCACAATGACAGTTTTAGAACTAAACTACACAGTTTCTGTAAAAACTAAACAAAAGAGAAAGAAATACATCAATTTGTAAACAACTCTATAAAGGGAAGGGAGAAAATTAGGTTGCATGTGACATATAAAATGTATTAGTGTATTTGAACCACTTAATAATATTAAAGTTGGCATTAACTACACATATTTCCAAAGCATTCAGGCAATATCTGTGAAAACACTATTGCTGGATTTCTGTGAGCATTGCCTTTCCAATGGCAGTGTCAGATTTTGAGATTTACCCCAATGTGTCATTTACCTTCTGGCCACTCTGCAGTTCAGTACTTTGAACAGTTTCAGGCTAATTTCTGAAGTGTCAAACTATATCCCCTTGTCATAATTCCACTACAGAACATGGGACATAGATTGGTACAATACAGGATCAGGCTCTTCGGTCCACAATGTCTCTGCCAAACACAATGCCAAATTAATCTAAATCTCTTTTGCCTGCTGCTGAGCCATGTCCCTCCATTTCTTGAATATTCATGTGTTTATCTAACAGCTTCTTAAACACCACTTTCATATCTGTTCCAACATTACACCTGGCAGCCTTATTCAGACACCTACCATTTTTTTGAGTGGAAAAAAATACTTTCCCATTCACCTTGTATGCATGTCCTTTAATTCGAGACATTTCTACCCTGGGAAAAGGATTCTGACTGTCTACCCTATCTACAAAATCATAATTTTATAAGCTTCCCTCAGCCTCTGTTACTCCAACAGAAACAACCTAAATTTGTCCATCCTTGCAGCTCACACTCTCTAATACAGACAGTAGTCTGCACACTTTCCAATGCCTCCACATCCTTCCTGTAATGGAGCGACCAGAATGCTCCAGTTTTGTAGTGTCTCTTTGTACCCAGAGCTACAAGGTCACATAATTATGCCTCGGGGGTGGTGGGAGGAGGGGGGTAGATTTGGAGCTATTCCCCTTTCACTCAACTGTTAAATAAAGTTGGTCCCTCCACAACTGCTCTTTCAATTTGACGCTGATATGAGAAGGACAGTCATAAGATAAAGGACAATATTGTGCAGTTAATTAAATAAACAGAACATCAGCAGATTGAATTTAATTATGATAAGTGTGAAGTTCCATACCTTGGAAAGGCTTATAAAGAAAGCGCGAATGGAGGGGATTGTGGGACAGGGATCCCTAAAAGTGGCAATGCAGGTCAATGAGATGTTGAAAAAATCATACAAGTAACTTGCCTTGATAAGCAAGGGAATAGAATATAAGACCAAAAAGGTTATTGTTCAACTTTATAAGACACTGGTTAGGACCTAGGTGTGATACTGGTTGCTGTTCTGGTTATCACACTATAGGAATGATGAGATTGCACTAGAGAGAATGCAGAGCAGATTCATCAGTATGGTGCTTGGGATCGAATATTTTTGGTACTGAGGGTAGGCTAGGTTTGTTTCTTTAGAATATAGGAGAGCGAAAGGGGGGCCTTATTAGGGCATATAAAATCATGAGGAACATTCATAGACCAAGTTGAAGGAAACTTTTACCCAAATCAGACGTATCTAAAACTAGAGGCCATGGGTTTAAAGTAAGAGGCAAGAAATTTAGAGGGAATCTGATAACAATTTTTACTGCGAAAATTGTTGTAATCCAGAGCAACTGCCTAAATGGATGGTAGAGGCAAGCATTACTCAACATTTAAGGATCAATCTACATCCAAATTTGAAATGCAACACATAAAAGATTATGGACCTAATTCTGGCAACTGGAATTAATGCAAACTCACAAGACTAATTCTGACATAAGGGCAGAATGTAGCCATTTGGCCCATCAAATCTGTTCTGAAAATCTATCATGGCTGCTTTATTATTCCTCTTAACCTATTCTCCTGCCTTCCCCTTGTAACCTTTGACACCCTTACCAATGAAGAAACTATCAACCTCCATGTTAAATACATCCAATGACTTGGCCTCCACAGCTGTATGAATGAATTTCACACACTCACCACCCTCTGGTGAAAGGAATTCCTCCTCATCTTTGATCGAAAGGGACATCCTTCTGCTGTGAGGATTCTACACATCCACTCTATATAGGCCTTTAGGTATTTGTTTAGTTTCAATGAGATTCCCTCCTCATTCTTCTGAACTCTAGTGAGTACAGGTCCAGAGCTATCAAATACTCCTCATATATTAACTCTTTCACTCCCGTGATTCTATCAGCAATGATAAAGTAACTGAAAACTGTTATTTAACAGGTCTGGCCAACGGTAGACCTGGTGTATTGTCAAAGCTCATGCAAAAGAAGCAACAAATTTTGTCAGTTTGTTCTTTTAGTCACTGAGTGTTGTGGAGCTTAAGATGTTGATATGACATCACCACATTGATTGGATTGGCAGTCAGAGCCGTGTCTCACCTTCTCCAGTCTGAGACGTTGTGAGCAGACATTGCAGGGAGCAGCACAGCTGCACTCTTCACCTAATACCTTTTCTCTGACATGCAAATCCTTAGGTTTGGAAAGGGCTTCAGAAGAGGGAATATCAGGGAAAGGGATGGGTTTCAAGGATTGTGGTTCATGGGAAAAAGGTAGTGTAGGAACTCAGGCAGTCATTAAAGCAAGGTGACTTAGTGTAATTGGAGTAAGTGCTGAGGGATTTCTTTGAGGATCTGGGCATGTCTGCTGTGGCTCCCCACAATGCAGCACATCAGAAAAATGCCTCTCTGCTGGAGAACACAGTAGTGCTGTGCTCTGAAATGTCTGTTCACATATTCTACGACAAGAGAGAGCATGGCAAAGGAGGGACTCAGATGTAACTGCTGACCCAATCAACAGAGTGTCATCATAACCAATCTCATTGCCCACTGTACTGAGTGAATTAAAAAGAATCTAACAAAAGTTGTTACTCCTCTCACAGTAAGTGTTCATTTAATTACTTCTCCCCATGTAAATTCCATATGAGGAGGTTTTATTCTGTATCTCATATTTTTGGATAGTGATATGCGAATTTCATGAGGACAAATTTATTTCAATGTCTGTAATGCCGAGATCACCTGCATTGTGACACAGCAAAAGATGCGTGAAAGATAGTTCTCCATATGTAAATCCTTGCCTTTCTAGCTATACCATAAGTGTACATAATTTGAGGGTAAAAGTTAGAAATTCCAGCAGTCCTAATGTCTTTTCTCCTTGTGCAAGGGCAAGATGACATTGAAGTTCACACAGAATTATTTAGATATGTGTTGCAGCAGACATTCCAGTGGTGACAGCATTTGTTGTGCAGTTTGCAGCAGTAATAGAAATCAAAAATTTCTCAACAGAGTAGAATTAATCATGCTAAGACCTTTAACGCTATTTTTCTGTTTTCATACTTCTCTGATTTCTAAAAAGAATCATTTGGTGTTAGCTGTGATGAAACCCAACAAAACTCAACCCAACTTGAAAGTGCATTTGCACATCCAATAAGTCTGCTTTAACTGTTATTAGCTCACTGTCGATGACAGTAACTAAAATTCCCAGGATTTGCTCCATGTTCCAAACTATAGATAAGAGTTACCGGTAAGTATTTTACCCCTTAGGTTTCTAATATTATTGCTTATTACTAGCTTTTAAATCTTGAAGATCAGAAAGTCTGTGGGAAGAAAATCATGCTCCAGGTGTTTCGGGTAAAAATTGCAGAAAGTTAAATGGAGCATGAATGTATTAATGATGAATTTCAGGCCACTGATCAGGCCTTTGCTGTTTTACCCCAGAAAGCGATTCATACCAAAGCATTATTTATAATTTGACCACCAGTTCAAAACACAGAGTTAAAATGAGCTGCGTGGAAAGCAAACTAGAGAAGTAATATCCCCCAAAGTCATAAATTTGTTTTACTTTGTAGAAAGCTGGCTCAATTAATCAGAGGAAGTTTGGTCCAACTGAGCAGATGTCAAATCATAGCTCAATTATCCTGGCATGTTTCGGTAGCAGAGGGTAAAAAATCAGTAAATCTGAATGAGTTGTGGCTGGCTGAGACATGAGACAATAAATTCCAAGATTCCCAATACATAGTTGAATCCTTGCAGCCAAGTATAATGGTAAATGTGTCACCAACATGCTGCTTATGAACTCAGTTTTTTGCACTTACACTGCAGAGGGTGGTCAAAAGCACGTTCAAACCTCAAATCATTAAAATCACATTTCTGTTTTAAAAAATGAATCATCGGGTTCTTTATATTTTGCTGAGAAATAAATCTGCCAACTATCCTGGTAACTACAGTCACAGTAGATTTCAATAGGTTTCAACAGGTACAGTTAATGTCAGAGAAATGTATACAATCTACATCCTGAAATTATTTTTCTTCACAAACATCCACAAAAACAGAGGACTGCCCCAAAGAATGAATGACAGTTAAACATTAGAACCACAAAGTCCACCCCCCAGCTCCCCCCACCCACGCACAAGCAGCAGCAAGGCAACGACCCCACCCACACCCCCACCAGCAAAAAAGCATCAGCACCCTCTTCCGAGCACTCAAGCGTGCAGCAAAGCAAACACAGACTTGCAGTACCCCAAAGACTACTGGTATACCCAGTAATTCGACATACCACAGGCTCGCTCTCTCTCGCTCTCTCTCTCTTCCTAATAAGGGAAAAAGAGGTGTCTCCATTTCATAGCGAGAGGGGAGACATAACAAACTACTCGCTGATTTACAATGTTAAAAGTCTGTTGCATCGCTCTTTCTGAGCTCTGCGCCCACAGGGTCAGCCCCAAAAAGGTTCAGGTCTCTGGAAGCACAGCCCATGGCAGCCAACCTGCTGCTCCATGGTCTCCCGCGATGCTTCAGTCTGGGGCACTGGCCTAGAATCAGCCCATCTCCAGAGCCATGAAAATCCGGCACCCTGAAGGCATGCCAGTCTTCCGGGCCGCGTCCTTAGGATATCAAAAAGCGGCCGGTCATGAGGCCCTGAGAGCAGGCATTCCTGCAAAGAACTGAAGTCAGTGTGTAACTCCAAGTCAGGGTCTTCAAAAGAATCTTGAAAAGGAAAAAAAAGAGGTATCAAAGATAGAAATACAAGCAAAGAAGTCGTCGCTTAGCATCATCATAACTTTGTTCCATTCCTCACAAGGCATTGTTGTTGACTTTTAACTACCCAATGAATTGGCTAGTATGCTGCCTAGCTCCAACAATGTTTAAAATAGAAGCATTAACATATTTAACCCAAACATATTTGTCCAAAAAGGGCCTAGTGCTTTCCCAGCATATATAGCAAATAAACACTTCTTGGGCTTCCAGCCAGGAACAGGTATCGGTTTTAACCAATGTTTCGATGACAAACTTTGCCATTTCATCAGGGATGATGCCTAGGTATGTCTAGTCCAGTGGTATATACACTCCCATCATCCATCCCTCCTGATTGGTTAGCCCTCATCTAATCAGGTTTCTGCTGTCCCAAATTGTTTACAATCAGATTCCAGTTCTTACTTGGATGGCTTTTACGACCATCTGGAGAAGGAAGCCATTGAAATAAAACCAGAGAAAAAGAATTTTTACAAAGATGAAGGTCTCACTCTGAGTGAGAGCTGGAATTTGAGCTACCAGAAATTGTTTGTGTGGATACCTTTTTCATAAGTGGTTGGAATTTTCTATTTTGCTGAACTCAATAAAATACTTGAGAACAGTCCTCGCAGCTTAGTGAGAGGACCTAGGTTGGTCGGGGTCGATATGGATATTGCGTCCCAACTGTCTATGAGATACACAAGGCAGGGCAGTATGATATGAAGAGCAAGTCGCTGCCCATGTAGCGGGCTCCCTTTCTTCGGGCAGCTGATGAATCCAAAGGAACCCCTGAGGCGGATACAGTTTGGAACCAGCGGCATTGCAGGAGTTGCCAGTAAAGGTGGAACTCAACATAGGACTGCCTGAGGGATTCCAGCTCCGGATTTGTTTCTCAAGGCTTACTCCCAAATCCTTCCCCATGAGAGCGTATAGCCACAAGGCCGGCGGAGGTTTGAGACCAGTCTTCCTTCTCCCACATAAGCTGCCAATTACAGCTGACAATAAATAGCATTCTACTTATGAGTAATCAAATCTCACAGAGACTTAGAAACATAGAAAACCTACAGCACAATACAGGCTCTTCGGCCCACAAAGCTGTGCTGCACATGTCCCTACCTTAGAACTACCTAGGCTTACCCATAACCCTCTATTTTTCTAAGCTCCATGTATCCACCCAGGAGTCTCTTAAAAGATCCTATCATTTCCACCTCCACCACCGCCGCCGGCAGCCCATTCCACGCACTCACCACTCTCTGTGTAAAAAACTTACCCCTGACTTCTCCTCTGTACTTACTTCCAAACACCTTAAAACTATGCCCTCTCGTGCTTGCCATTTCAGCCCTGGGAAGAAGCCAGGGCTATCCACACGATCAATGCCTCTCATCATCTTATATACGTCTATCAGGATACCTCTCATCCTCCGTCACTCCAAGGAGAAAAGACCGAGTTCACTCATTCTTATAAGGCATGTTCCCCAATCTAGGCAACATCCTTGTAAATCTCCTCTGCACCTTTTCTATGGTTTCCACGGCCTTCCTGTAGTGAGTCGACCAGAACTGAGCACAATACTCCAAGAGGGGTCTGACCAGGGTCCTATATAGCTGCAACATTACCGCTCGGCTCATAAACTCAATCCCACAATTGATTAAGGCCAATGCACGGTATGCTTTCTTAACCACACAGTCAACCTGCATAGCAGTTTTGAGTGTCCTATGGACTCGAACCCCAAGATTCCTCTGATCCTCCACACTGCCAAGAGTCTTACCATTAATGCTATATTCTGCCATCATATTTGACCTACCAAAATGAACCACTTCACACTTATCTGGGTTGAACTCCATCTGCCACTTCTCAGCCCAGTTTTGCATCCTATCAATGTCCCTCTGTAACCTCTTACAGCCCTCCGCACTATCCACAACACCTCCAACCTTTGTGTCATCAGCTAATTTATTAACCCATCCCTCCACTTCCTCTTCCAGGTCATTTATAAAAATCACAAAGAGTGGGAGTTCAGGAACAGATCCCTGAGGCACATCACTGGTCACCAGCCTCCATGCTGAATATGACCCGTCTACAACCACTCTTTGCCTTCTGTGGGCAAGTCAGTTCTGGATCCACAAAGCAATGTCCCCTTGGATCCCATGTCTCCTTACTTTCTCAATAAGCCTTGCATGGGGTACCTTCTCGAATGCCTTGCTGAAATCCATATATGTTACATCTATGACTCTACCTTCATCAATGTGTTTAGTCACATCCTCAAAAAAATTCAATCAGGCTCGTAAGGCACGACCTGCCTTTGACAAAGCCATGCTGACTATTCCTAATCATATTATGCCTTTCCATATGTTCATAAATCCTGCCTCTCAGGATCTTCTCCATCAACTTACCCACCACTGAAGTAAGACTCAGTGGTCTATAATTTCCTGGGCTATCCCTACTCCCTATCTTGAATAAGAGAACAACATCCGCAACATTCCAATCCTTCCGGAACCTCTCCCGTCCCCATTGATGATGCAAGGATCATCACCAGAGGCTCAGAAATCTCCTCCCTCACTTCCCACAGTAGCCTGGGGTACATTCCATCTGGTCCCGGTGACTTATCCAACTTGATGCTTTCCAAAAGCTCCAGCACATCCTCTTCCTTAATATCTATATGCTCAAGCTTTTCAATCCACTGTAATCATCCCTACAATTGTCAAGATCCTTTTCCATAGTGAATTCTGAAACAAAGTATTCATTAAGTACCTCTGCCATCTCCTCCAGTTCCATACACACTTCCACTGTCACGCTTGATTGGTCCTATTTTCTCACATCTTATCCTCTTGCTTTTTACATACTTATAGAATGCCTTGGGGTTTTCCTTAATCCTGTCTGCCAAGGCCTTCTCCTGGCCCCTTCTGGCTCTCCTAATTTCATTCTTAAGCTCCTTCCTGCTAACCTTATAATATTCTAGATCTCTATCACTACCTAGTTTTTTGAACCTTTCGTAAGCTTTTCTTTTCTTCTTGACTATACTTACAACAGCCTTTGTACACTACCATTCCTGTACTCTACCATCCTTTCCCTGTCTCATTGGAATGTATACACACAGAACCCCACACAAATATCCTCTGAACATTTACCACATTTCTTCCGTACGTTTTCCTGAGAGCATTTGTTTCCAATTTATGCTTCCAGGTGCCTGCCTGATAGCCTCATATTACCAATTACACCAATGAAACGTTTCTGTAACTTGTCTGTTCCTATCCTTCTACAATGCTATGGTAAAGAAGATAGAATTGTGATCACCATCACCAAATGCTCTCCCACTGAGAGACCTGACACCTGACCGGGTTCATTTCCCAATGCCAGAGCAAGTACAGCCTCTCCTCTTGTAGGCTTATCTACATATTGTGTCAAGAAACCCTCTTGAACACACCTAACAAACTCCACCCCATCTAAACTCCTCGCTCAAGGGACATGCCAATTGATATTTGGGAAATTAAAATCTCCCACCACAACAACCCTGTTATTATTACTCCTTTTCAGAATCTGTCTCCCTATCTGCTCCTCGATGTCCCTGTTACTATTGGGTGGTCTATAAAAAACACCCCTTCCTATTCCTAACTTCCACCTGCAGAGACTCTGTAGACAATCCCTCCATGACTTCCTCCTTTTTTGCAGCAGTGACACTATCTCTGATCAACAGTGCCACACCCCCACCTCTTTTGCCTCCCTCCCTGTCTTTTCTGAAACATCTAAAGCCTGGCACTTGAAGTAGCCATTTCTACCCCTGCACCATCCAAGTCTCTGTAATGGCCACAAAATCATAGCTGCAAGTTGATCCACGCTCTAAGCTCATCTGCTTTGTTCATAATACTCCTCGCATTAAAATGGACACATCTCAAACCATCATCTGAGTGCATCCCTTCTCTATCACCTGCCTATCCTCTCTTTCGCACTGTCTCCAAGCTTTCTCTATTTGTGAGCCAACCTCCCTTTCCTTTGTCACTTCAGTTCCGTTCCCACACCCCAGCAATTCTAGTTTAAACTCTCCCCAATAGCCTTTGCAAACCTCCTCGCCAGGATATTGGTCCAGGCGTTAGAAAACAAAACTCGGTCATTTAAAAATATAATACAGAAAGTGTTGGAAATGCTCAGCAAGTCAGAAAATGTCTCTGGTGAAAAAAATCTGAGCCAATAACACATTATTTCTGCTTGAACCTGGGAAGTAGAAAGACTTACTAATTTCTTGGTTTTCAGAATTAGAGAGAAAGAGAGGTGGGGATAAAGCAATAACGGACTGAAATATTTGGATTGGAAATAATCAATACATCCAACGAACATAAGAATAAGGAGCAGAATGAAGCCACTCATCCCCTTTAGCCTATTCCACCAATTAAATGGACCTTGGCTGGTCTATTGTGACATAAATTCTGTATTTCTATCTGTCCGCAATAATCTTTTGCCTTTTTGCTTATTAAGGACCTATCTCACACTTGTAAACTACAGTGAATACAAACCCAGCCTGTCTAACCTTTTCAATAAGATAAGCTGCCCTGTTGACTTATTAGTCTAGTAAACCTTGGAACTGCTTTCAATGTTCAATACTTTTCTGAAGTAGGGAGGCTAATGCTGTACATAGAACTCCAGATGTATTCATACCAGTGTTCCATATAATTGAATCAGAACCTCCATTCCTCAGTATCCAGTTCCTTGCAGTGAGTGGTGACATCCTGTGAGCTTCAACTCATTATTTGTTGGACTTGCAGATTAGCTTTTCACAAATTGTGAACAAGAACACTCAGATCCCACTGCACCTTGAAGTCTCTCGCCATGAAGATAATATGCTTTTTTCCATTATTCCACCAGAATGGATTTGTTCTATTTTCCCAGCTCACATCCCATTTGCCAGAATTTTGCCCACTTCCTTAATCACTCTTTGCCTTTGTAGCCTCCCTTTGCCTTCTTCCCAATCTACATTCCTGACTATAATTTAGCATATCTCTTTTGTGTCTTCATCCAAATTGTTCATATAAATTATTGAAACATGAGGCCACAGCTCTGACTATTGTGGTAGACCACTCGTTACCTCTTGTCAACCGGAAAAAGGATCCTTTTATGCCTTAACTCTGTTTTCTGTTAGAAATTAGTAATCCAATATGTTTCCTCCTAAACCATGAACTTTTATCTCCCACAATGACGTTTCACGTGGCTCCTCATCAAGTCCCTTCTGCAAAAGTGAACATTGCTATCTACATTCCCTTTCATCCACAACATACAGTACTTCAAAATAATCCAATAAATTGATGAAAATAACTTTCTGTTTCCAAAAAGAGAAGGAATGAGGCTGGAACAATGCACAGGTGACCTATGATCACAGAGCAACAGAAAATCTGTGCCATTCACTTTTGTAGCAAGTCTAGTAGCAGCATGAATAGCTGCATAAGTGGAGTTTTAATGAATACATCTGTACTATTCATTTCTCAAAAAGTTTAAAATCAAGTGGAATACCACTAGCTGGACAGATAACAACACATTTAATTAATTTCAAATCATGTTAAATGCAAATTCTTTTCAAATGATATTTTGATGCTGTAGTGATTCTGCTGCTTGATTAGATATTGATGAAACAGAGCCATGTATCTCCAGCTTTGCTGTAACTTTATAAGACAAAATCATCCAATGCTTTCCAGTTATTAGCAATAACTACAAACTAAACCACCCCAAAATTGGTAAGTGTATCATTATGTATTTAGACAATGCATGCGCCATGAGTGACATATTATAACAATTGGTCAGTCCATTGCAGCAAATGTGCTGGAAGTACAGTATACAGTGCAAGATCATAGTTTCTGCTTTACCAGATCTACACTTCCTATCTGTTTTAATTTTCATCTAGATCTTCCAGAGTGTGTGTAATCCTGATATCATTGGTTCAACAGTTAGAATCAGAAACCCAAGAAAAAGGGAGGGAGGATGGGCACCTGAGGGAGGTGACTGGAACATGAGGAGAAGGGAAGGAATAAGAGGCGAGCCCTTTGCTCCATGGTTCAATCTCCTTTCCTATCAAATTCCTTCTTCTTCAGCTCTTTACCTTTTCCACCTATCACCTCCCAGCTTCTAACTTCATCCCCCTCCCTAACCTACCTACCTTCCCTCTCAATTTGCTTCACCTATCATCTTCCATCTTGTACCCCCACCTTCTTAATCTGGCTTCATTCCCCTTCATTTCCAGTCCTCATGAGGGCCTCAGCCCAAAATGTCAACTCTTTATTCCTATTTATTGGTGCTGCCTGACCTGCTGAGTTCCTTCAGCATTTTGTGTGTGTTACTAAGGATATCCAGCATCTGCAGAATCTTTTGTGTTTATAATGTATTACTTTTACTGTTGCTTCTTCCTGACCAGGAAAATGGGCAACTGCGCAGGATCAGAAAATGCTGCAGAAAGTTGTAAACTTCAGCCAGCTCTATCATCGCATTCAAAAGGCAATGCCTCATAAAGATAGCATCCATCACTAAGGACCCCCATCGCCCAGCACGTGCTCTCTTCTCACTTCTACCATCAAGGAGGAGGTACCGGAGCCTGAAAAAGACATTGATAGTTTCAGGACCAGCTTCTTCCCCTCAGTCATCAGATTTCTGAGTGGACAATGAACCCATCAACACTACCTCATTAGTTTTTCCTCTCTTTGGCACTACCTACTTAATTTAATTTTCTTTTTTTAATAAATGCTTCTTACTGTAATTTCTAGTTTTTATTGTTATGTATTGTAATCTACTGCTGCCACAAAAAAACATATTTCAAGACACATGCCAGTGATATTAAGCCCAGTTCTGATTCTGAAATAAATCATAGATTTGTGGAATGTACTGCACAGTGAAAATATTGGATACCGGGTAGAAGGTCAGAGAGACTAATAATGAAGGAATGAGCAAATGAGTTGTATGCAGTAGTAGAGCATATTACAATGAGAAGAGAGTGAATTTCAAAGAATTGGTGCCATCTGGCTAAATGACTGTAATATTCCATAATGGTGTATGTGAGATTAAATTTAAATGCAGCGGTTGAGGGAAATGAGGCAGGTGATGTTATCCATGGGCATTATTCCTGCCCTTGTTATTAAGTGTATATATCTGCTATAACACTTCTCAATGTTTTAAGAATAGTTCTTCTCTTCCGCCATCAGATTTCTGAATGGTTCATAAACCCATGAACACTACCCCATTATTTGTTTGCAATATTTATTTATTTTTGTAACTTATAGTCGTTTTTTATGTTTCGCACTGTACTGTTGTCACAAACAACAACTTTCATGAATCACTTCAGTGATAGTAACCCTGTCTCTGATTCTGATAGATCTAGTCGGATTGCCTTAGTTGGATCATTACTTTGTCAGTATCCAAATTTTTAATGATTGACATCTTCCTTATAAACCTGAAACTGCTGCATTGATTGTAAAATGCATGTCTTTGTGTTCTCCTTTAAACCCTGCTCAAAGGTTAACATTATACCTGGACCAAAGCTAATAAAATCAAATTCATTCATTCATTATAGGGAAGTCTATTAATGGTCCAAATAAAAATTCAGTTCTATTTTAGAGGCTCAAAATACAAGTGACTTACTGATACTGACTGATTAGCAAGTAGATGCCTTCATCCACAAGACCCGACCTTTTTTTATGCCATGGACCCCTACCATTAACCAAGGGGTGCATGGACCCCAGGTTGGGAAACCCTGCGCTAGACCATATGAGAACTCAGAAAGTCACAAACATTTTTATTTTCTGTTTCTATAGAGAGCTCTTCAGTAAGACATTGAAATATCTTGGCTTTTCGCACGATTAGGAAAAATAGCCTTCGTATGGAATAAGACTATAAATCTATTTTGATAAACATTTTTTTTACTTAATATGGTCTTTTACCTTACAAAGAAAGCACAAGATGCAAGGTTGTGCGATTTTGAATCATGGTCTGGGAACTTGCCAGGCATGGAATTTCATTAGTGGTAATGAAAAACCAGCAGCTAATCATGATTTGCCTGCAGTAATGATGCTTCTAAAGTCACTAATGATGCAGTTAACCAATATATATGTCAAAAAAGTTTGCTAATGTGGCTGCTGCTATTGCTATGTTTCTGAGTAATAGCTTAACACAACTGAAGTTCAACAACAAAGATTTTTTATTACATGTGACTTATTCAAGAATGTCAATCACTGAATAATTGGGAACAGCTGAAAAATGGGGGAAGGAAACACCAGGAATAATTACCTTGGAACTCACAACATTCCAAAGAGGGATCTACAAACTCGTCTGTAGGATGTGGGAAAAAAAGACAAAAGTTGTGTGTACTTAGAAGGGAATCTATAAGTCTCAAAATGTGTAAATGAACTATTATTAGCTTCTAATTATCTCATGATGCTTCCATTGGTGGGACAGTCTAGAACCAAAAGGACATCCCTTAAGAATAGAGCTGAGGAGAAAGTTCTTTAGCCAGAGGGTGGTGAATACACAATATAGAATTCAAGTGCTAAGTTAGAATCATTGTTATCCATACCATCCTTACAGGTTTCCTTAGTGGCAGCCAATATCAAGGGAAGACAGTTTATAAACCACATTGTACAACACTTTTTGGGATACCTTTTCTGTTACACAAGTATTGGTTTGAGGTGCAACTTGAAACTTCTCAAGCAGTACTTTTTCCTTCAGTTTTTGGGCCCCATATCTAACAAAGGATGTGCTGGCGTTAGAGAGGGTCCAGAGGAGGTTCACAAGAATGATTTCAGACATGAAAGGGTACTTTCTGTACTCTTGTACAGTCTGGAATTAGAAGAACAGGGGGAGGGATATCACTGAAACTTACCGAATATTGAACAGCTTAAATTGAATGGACATGGAGAAGATATTTCCAATAGTGGAAGAATCTAGGATCAGAAAGCACCCATTTGAAAAGAGATGAGGAATTTCATTTGCCAGAGTGTGTTCAATCTGTGGAATTCATTGCCAGAAATGGCTGTGGAAGCCAATTCATTGGGTATATTTAAAGCAGAGGTTAATGATTAGTAAGAGCAGCAAAGGTTACAGGGAGAAGGCAAGATAATGGGGTTGAGAGGGAAAATAAATCAGCCATGATCAAATAGTGGAGCAGACTTGATGGGCCCATTGGCCTAATTCTGCCCCTCTGTCTTATGGTCTCTGTAATAAAGGAAATCACTTCACGTTCATTAAAATGATGTTTTGTAGCCTCTCAACTTTTTTTTTATTCTCAGTTTCATTGTAGCTGACAACTGTTTCCAAAAGCTGATACATTCATGCTTTGACCTGTTGGTCTTGTCTGCATCTCTGTAGGAATCAGAATCAGAATCAGGTTTATTATCACTGGCATGTGACATGCAAGTTGTTAACTTAGCAGCAGCAGTTCAATGCAATGCATGATCTAGCTGAGAAAATAAATAGATAAATAATAATAATAATAATAATAAATAAAATAAATAATAATAATAATCAATAAGTAAATCAATTACAGTATACCTATATTGAATAGATTTTTTTAAAACATGCAAAAATAGAAATACTGTATATTTAAAAAAATGAGGTAGTGTCCAAAGCTTCAAAGTCTATTTAGGAATTGGATGGCAGAGGGGAAGAAGCTGTTCCTGAATCGCTGAGTGTGTGCCTTCAGGCTTCTGTACCTCCTACCTGGTGGTAACAGTGAGAAAAGGACATGCCCTGGGTGCTGGAGGTCCTTAATAATGGACGCTGCCTTTCTGAGACACTGCTCCCCAAAGATGTCCCGAATACTTTGTAAGCTAGTGCCCAAGATGGAGCTGACGAAATCCACAACCTTCTGCAGCTTCTTTCGGTCCTGTGCAGTAGCCCCTCCACACCAGACGGTGATGCAGCCTGTCAGAATGCTCTTCATGGTACAACTATAGAAGCTATACACTTCTCAACACCAGCAAAGTCTATCTGATCAGTGGTTTGTTCAGACAGGAGCAGTGCATCTTGGAGCATTCCTGGTGAACTAAAGAGCAGTACATACTGTACTGATATACATACTGTACTGCTATACATACCGTACATACTGTACTCCTAAACATACTATACATACTGTACTGCTATACATACTGTGCTGATATACATACTATATGTACTGTACTGATATACATACTATATGTTCTGTACTGCTATATATACTATACATACTGTGCTGATATAGATACTATACATTTACGCTACTGCTATACATAATATACATACTGTACTGACATACATACTATACATACTGTACTGCTATACATACTATACATACTGTACTGATATACATACTACACATACTCTACTTCTATACATACTATACATACTGTACTGATATACATACTATACATACTGTACCATATGATGTAATCATTTGCTAAAGGCACACTGGAACTCCCAGCTTGTGAACAACCAACTTAGGTTAAGCCTGTGCATATAAAGGGATGTTTGGGAAAGGAATTTGCCGGCTGCAGTGTGCAGCAGGCATCTCTTGCCTTGTGGGAACTCAGTTCGTGGCCACATTTCAGACTGGCAAACTGTTTGGGTTATAAATAGCTGGTAATGAAGCCCTACCATATCCTGGAGAGGAACAGCAATACTAGTCTAAAAACAGGCAATGAGATGTAAGATAGAATTTGTACAGAACCTCAAATGAAATTGCATGACTATTGCTTCCATTAAACTGGAAAGGATGCAAAAGGATTAAACAAGGATGTTACTGCTGCTGGTGCGTGTTATATTAAGAGGCTGGATTTACTCTTTTCCATAAAAGCTGCATAGCCTTTTAAGTTCCTCCAAAATTTTGTGTGTATTAGACCATAAGATCATAAGACATAGGAGCAGAATTAGACCATTCAGCCCATTGAGTCTGCTCCACCATTCCTTCATGACTGATCCTGTTGTAATGTGAGTATTATTAAAAGTAAGTTATGATGATAAAAGTAAGCTAATGATACCACTGTTTTTATTTCCCAGTTCTTCTATATTTGGGGAATGTTGGCTTTTAAAGGGTTGTAAAGTGTTGTAAAGTGAGTATTATTAAAAGTAAGTTAATACTAATCGGGAAGCTGTTGGTAGCAAGAGGTGGGATCCGGGGTTGGCGGGGTCTTTACTTCTGCTCTTTTTACTCCCAGTATGCATTGTATATAGTTCCTCCACCCATGCCGCACGAGGTACCTGGAAGCCTCTGTACTGTAAATATCATTTCCTGTCCCCGATAAAGATGCTCTTTTGGCCATCAAGTTGTCGAGTGGTCTTTTTGTAAAGTAGAAGTTACCACAGATCCATTTTCCCCCTCCTCAGCTCCACTCCCCGGCCTTCTTTCCATAACCTGTGATGCCATGTCTAATCACGAACTTATCTATCTCTGCCTTAACTACACCCAAATACCTGGCCAACACAGCAGCCTGTGGTAACAAATTCCACAAGTTCACCACACTCTCCCTAAAGACATCTCTCCGCATCTCTGCTTTAAATGGACGTCCCGATATTCCAAGACTGTGCCCGCTTATCCTAGACTCCCCCACTATAGGAAGCATCCTTTCTACATCTACTCTATCGGGACCTTTCAACATTCAAAAGATTTCAATGATATCCCTGCTCATCCTTCTAAATTCCAGCAGGTACAGAGACAGACCTATCAAATGCCCTCGTTTGATAACCCTTTCATTCCTGTAAACCTCCTCTGAACTCATTCCAATGACTGCACATCTTTTTTGGATGAGGAGCCCAAGTCTGTTCACAATACTCAAGGTGAGGCTCACCAGTGTCTTCCAGAGCCTCAGCATCACACCCCTGCTCTTGTATTCTAGACCTCCTGAAAGGAATGCTAACATTGCATTTGCCTTCCTCACCACCGACTCTACCTACAAGTTAACCATTGGGGTGTTCAACACAAGGACTCAGAAGTCCCTTTGCATCCCAGATTTTTGGATTTCCTCCCAATTTAGAAAATAATCTGAACATTTATTTCTTCTACCAAAGTGCATGACCATGCATTTTCCAACATTGTATTTCATTTGCCACTTTCTTGTCCATTCACCTAATCTGTCTTCATCCTTCTGCAGCCTTCCAGTTCCTGCACTACCTGCTCCTCCATCTATCTTCATATCATCTGCAAACTTGGCAACAAAGCCATCTATTCCTTCATCTAAATCTTTGATATACAGCTTACAAAGAAGCAGTCCCAAAACCAACCCCTGCAGAACACCTTTATACATTGGCAGCCAACCAGAAAAGGATCCTTTTATTCCCACTCACTGCCTGCTACCTCTAACCATGCCAGTAACATTCTTGTAACACCATGTGCTCTTAACTTGGTAAGTAGCCTCATGTGTGGCACCTTGGAGAAAGGCCTTCTGAAATTCCAAATATACAACATCCACTACACCCACTTTATCTATCCTACTTGCAATCGCCTCAAAGAATCCCAACAGGTTCATCAGGAAAGATTTTCCCTGAAGGAAACCGTGCTGACTTTGTCTTATTTTGTCCAGTGTCACCAAGTACTCCATAACCTCATCCTGAACAATTGACTCCAACATCTTCCCCACTGAGGTCAGACTAACTTGTCTATAATTTCTTTTCTGCTGCCTTCTTTCTTTCTTAGAGTGGAGTGACATTCACAATTTTCCAGTCCTCTGGCACCATGCCAGTGTCCAATGATTTTTGAAAGATCATTACTCATGCCTCCACAATTTTACCACTACTTATTTCAGAACCTTAGGGTGCAGTTCATCTGGTCCGGGTGACTTATGTACCCTTAGATCTTTCAGCTTTTTGAGCACCTTCACCCTTGTAATAGTAACTGCACTCACTTCTCTTCCCTCACACCCTTCAAGATCTGGCACACTGCTCGTGTCTTCCACAGTGAAGACATATAAAAAATACTCATTCAGTTCATCTGAAATCTCCATTATTATTTCTCAGGCCTCATTTCCCGGCAGTCCTATATCCACTGTCATCTTTCTTTTACTTTTTATATACGTGAAAAAACTTTTACTATCCACTTTGATTTTGTTTGTTAGCTTGCTTTCATATTTCATCTTTTCTCTCCTAATGATTCATTTAGTTACTCTCTGTAGGTTTTTAAATGCTTACAAATCCTTTATCTTCCTACTAATTTTTGCTTTGTTGTATGCCCTCTCTTTTGCTTTTGCTTTGACTTCCCTTGGCAGCTACGATTGTGCCATTTTGACATTTGAGTATTTCTTCCTTTTTTGAATACATTTATCCTGCACCTTCCTCATTTTTCCCAAAAACTGACACCATTGCTGCTCTGCTGACATCCCTGCCAGCAGCTCCTTCCAATTTACTTTGGCCATCTCCTCTCTCATACCACTGTAATTTGCTTTACTCCACTGAAGTACCGCTATGTTAGACTTTTCTTGAAGAAGTAGAAGGGTGGTTTAATAAGTTTGCTGATGACACAAAGGTTGGGGGTGTTGTGGTTAGTCTGGAGAGTAGTCACAGGATACAATGGGACATCGATACGATACAGAACTGGTCTGAGAAGTGGCAGATGGATTTCAACCCAGAAAAGTGTGAAGTGGTTCATCTTGATAGGCCAAATTTGAAGACAGAATACAGTACTAATGGTAAGACTCTTAGCTGTGTGGAGGATCAGAGAGATCAAGGTTATCAAGGTGGTGGCGCGACGCAGCTTGCAGCGGCCACTCCGGAAATGATTATCTGTTATTTGTGAAGTGGGGTGTCATGCGCAATCATAATCAATTGAAAACGGACGTGGAAGCACGGAGAAATATCCGGAAATTCCAGGAAGACTTTCTTCGTTGCTGCTGCTGCTGTGAGGTCCGGGACTCTGCTGAGAAGAACAGGCCCCCAGTCCTCGGGGTTGCGTTGCCGATGGCCGTTGGCGGGGCCATCTTAATACGCTCGGTAGAGGATGGTGCTCGGAGAAGCTGTGCCGGAGGGGATGGTCGTCGGCTCAGAGGTTCGACGGACTCGGAGTCCTTTCGACAGACTCAGGTCGCTTTCATTGTGTGATGCGTCTGTGAGGCTGAGTCGGGTGGCGCCTTGGAAGTCCATAGCAGGGGTACTCCATTCTGCCACCAGCGTGGGATGGTGAGTCTGTCGGGACCCTGAGGACTTGTGGAAACTGTGGTGATTTCTTTTGAACTTACAGTTCTTTAACATCTTGGACTATTTTTACTGTGCCCATAGTCTGTCTTTTATCAATTATGCTATTGTTTGCACTGTTGTAACTATATGTTGTAATTATGTGGTTTTGTGCAGGTCTTGTAGCTTTAGTTTTTGGTCTTGTTTTTGTCTGGTGGATTTGGAGCTCCTTTCCGGGAAACACGCTAGGCGGTAGCGCGATATTAATACGCAGCAGCCCCTCCGGACTCTGGATTGGGGATTGCCAAACGTTACGTGGATTTTCTGGTGTAGTCTGTTTTGTCATATGCTTTTGTGATATCATTCTGGGAGAACGTTGTCTGATTTTTTTAACTGCATTGCATTTGTGGTTTCTAAATGACAATAAACTGAATCTGAAATCTGAATCTGAATCTTGGGGATTTCCTGGAGCATGGGAGGCTGAGAGAAGAGGACCCTTTACAGAGGTTTATAAAGAGCATTGATAAGGTAAATAACCACAGTCTTGCCCCAACGAAGGGGCTCCAGAACTAGAGAGCACAGCATCGAAAGTGATGAGGTAAAAAATAGAATCAAGCAAAAGGGGCAACATTTTCATTCAGAGTACTCAGTATACCAGACGAGCTTCCAGAGGAAGTTGTACAGGCAGGAATAACTACAAAATTTAAAAGATATTAAGGACAGTTACGTGGTTAGAGATATGGGTCTAACACAGGTAAATGGCACTAGGTTAAAATGAATAATTTAGGCTGTAGGGTCTGGTTGGGCCGGCTGGTGGTGTAGTGGCATCAGCACTGGACTTCAAGGCAGAAGGTCCTGGGTTCAAACCCAACCACATCCCAACCTGGGCAGCAGCAGTATCTGCACAGAAGAAAGGCCTGGCAATCTACTTCCTTAATCTTGCCATGAAAACGCTATGGATCCTATGGGTCATGTCCACATGTCCATGAGGTCACGAAGAGTAAAACTCGACTTCATGACTGAACAACAACACAGGGTCTGGTTACATGCTGTATTACTCTATGACTACATGACAATCACTTCAATGAGCTGTCGTGAGCAATGTCGCATCATCGTAGCATGGTAGTTAGTATCACCGTACCTTCAACCTGGGTTCACTTCCACTGTGGTCTATATGCAGTGTATACGTTCTAGCTGCGACTGTGTGGGTTTCTTTCAGGCGCTCTGGTTTCCTCTCACAATCCGAAGACATGCGGGTTAGTACATTAATTGATCACATGGGTGTAATTGGGTGGTGTGGACTCATTAGGACAAAAGGGCCTGTTACTGTGCTGCATCTATAAAATAAATAAATAAAGTGGCTGCGCCTACCGCTTTAAAAAGAAATTGGCTGAGTTACTTGCATCATCTTTTCCTGGACTGCATAGATCAAATTGATCTTGGATTCAGACATTGCATACAGGAATAGCTAAGATGAATGCAACTGTACACACCTCTTAAGTACAAGAGGAGCTGCAGATGCTGGAAATCCAGATCAAAAGTTCTGGTGAAGGGTCTCGGCCCAAAACATCAAAAGTTTATTCATTTCTGTCGATGCTGCCTAACCTGCAGTGCTCCTCCTGCATTTTGTCTATGTACACATCTCTGCCTGACAGCCTCCACAAATCATTGACAAGAAAAGGAATGCTGACGATCACTCAGCATGGAGGGAAGGGATGCAGATAGTTGCAGGTACTACCACTGAATAAATAGTGGATGAAATTATATCTATGTGTGCATGTCCTTTGTATTTGCTCATTTCTGGCAAGGACTCTCTGAACTCACCTACACTGTTCACAAATAGTATGAGCCGAATGGCATTAAATGCACTTCCATTCCTTCATATAATCTTGCCTCAAATGGAGAGCCAAAAGATCAGTAAGAAACGTTAAGAAAGCTCTTAAGGAACAAGGGCTGTAGAGATACTTCAAGACCCTTTGAAGTGCAAGTAAAAATAAGTATCATTCAGAATACTGTTCCTCAGGTTGTACTTGAGAGAAGCACTGCTATAGAGGCAGCAAAAAGGATCGTAGCTCTATCCAGGGAATGAATGCCAGCGGGAAAGAATAGGCTGGCTTCTATTCACTTTGGAGTTTGTTGTATTAAAAGAAAACTATACTGTATATTCAGTGAGTTCATGGTCTTCTGCTTCCGTAGCCCATCCACTACAATGTGTTATTCATTCAGAGATGCTCTTCTATACACTACTGTTGTTATACATGATTATTTGAGTTACTGTTGCTTGAGCCAGTCTGGCCATTCTCCTTTGACCTCTCTCATTAACAAGGCATTTTGCCCACAGAGCTACTGCTCATTGGATGTTTTGTTTTGTTTTTCATACCATTCTCTGTCTGCTTTCTCCCATTTTAAATTAATACAAATCTAAAATGAAAAAATATTATATATCTGATTAATTCTTAATAGTATTTTGGCTATTGAACACTCATGGGGTGTTTGTATTGAAGAAAGCACCTGATTAATCAATCCAATTTACCGTAGCCCGCTATTGAGAGTATCAACCAATCAAATTCTAGACAAATATCAGATATGATAAGATGTCATTAAAGCAAGTTTGTAGTTTGATTGATAATGATTATACAGTATTGTGAAAAAGGATTAAGGTGCCTAAGACTTTTGTACAGTACTGTGTTTGTCAACATGGAGCGGAGAGCGAGTTGATCTAAAGGATGATAGCCCAAGGAGGTTGCAACAACTGCTTCCAAAAGCTGATACACTAATGACCTACAGGTCATGCCTTGACTTGTAGGTCTTGTCTGCATCTCTGCAGGAAACTGTACACTTCTCAATGTCACCCAAGTCTATCTCACCAGTGGTTTGCTCAGACAGGAGCAGTGCATAGAGCCTTGACTAAGACTGAAGGAAAACTTAAATTAAGTAGCAAAATAAATGAATGGTCATACCACTTCATGAACCAGCTTCTAGTGAAAAGCTTTGGCATAGTTGGACTTTATGATTGATCTGTTTCTGTTGGCCAAAGCGTGGAAGCACCTTGGCAGAAAATTCTATTGGCAGGACTACAGACTGATAGTTAAATGATAAGGACCAAGATATGTTGGCAATGAACCAAAAGACAAAGTGGGAATATTATGTTGTATATAAATCAAACAATGTCATAATGATTGTGAAAACTATCTGAACACTGATGCTAGAAACTACTTACTTCCTTTCATTTCACAATAAGATAGGAATCAATAGATTTATAGAACTGATACAGGTAGAGTTTGATGTTCCTGGTATTGATGTTTTATTCTGCAGAAAATTAGAGTATTCCTTCTTTGGGTATCAACATTAATAAAATAAAAAATGCAGATGCAAGAAATCTAAAATCTTTAAAATGGAAAATGATTGCTGGAAACACATACCCTTAATAATTTATTGACCTTCTTAAGGTAGTTTTATGTCCAAGAAAACTATAATGGAAATACACTCAGTAGCCTTTTTATCATGTATCTGTGTATACCTACTTGTTAATGCAAATACCTAATCCAGCCAATCATGTGGCAGTAAAGCATACAGTGCAAAAAAGTCAAGAGGTTTTGTGTTAATCAGATCAAACATCAGAGTGGGGAAGAAATGTGATCTAAGTCACACTTTGATCTTGAAATGATTGTTGATGTCAGACAGGATTGCTTGAGTATCTCAGAAACTGATAATTTCCTGGGATTTTCGCATACAACAGTCTAGAGAGGCTCTGTGTTCCTTTTCTAACTTTTCCAAATTTCTCCCATTTTAAATTAATACAAACCTAATATGAAGAATGAAACATTATATAACTGTTTAATTTCTAATAGTATTTTGGCTTTTGAACATCTATGGAATGTTTGTATTGAAGCAAGCACATGATAATTCAATTCGGTTTAACATAGTCAATAAAAGGAGATGCAAAGAGAATCAACCAATCAAATTCTAGACAAATATCAGATATGATATGATATCATTAAAACAAGTTAGTGTTTGATTGATAATGATTATACAGTATTGTGAAAAAGGGTTAAGGTGCCTAAGACTTTTGCACGGTACTGTATTTGTCTACATGGAGCAGAAAGCGAGTCCGTAAATCTGGTGGAGCTAAAGGATGTTGGAAATGGCAACTGTGGAGTGTCGTGCGAGGGGTGTGGAACAGGTGGCAGAGAAAATTGGCCAGGGACAGGGGATGGCACAGATGCAGACACACCCAGCCCTGAGACCCCAGACAAGATTATTTGATTCCAAACAATTGATTTATTGATCCTCACAGAATATGCTTCCCGCTCTCTTTCCTATTTCCCAACCATGATTCACCTCTTCCTGCCCTCTTCCCATTCTCAGACCACAAACTGAGATTTGGAATCAAGTTTATTATCACCCACTAATGTCATAATTTTTTTTTGCTGCAGCAGTAGAGTGCAATACATAAAATTACCACAGCACTGTGCAAAAATCTTAGGGACCTTAGCTATATATATATGCCTCAGACTTTTGCACAGTACTGTAAGTTTATATAGAATTGTGGGCATAATGTATAAGGAATCATCAAGTAGTCCCTCTGAAACTGTAGGCAATAAGGGATCAGACTGTTTATTGCCGATTATTATGCTGGTGTAAAAGAAGATGCTTGTTAGAGGCCAATGATCTCAGCCACAGGGTAACACTTAAAGTGCTTTTTCAGTGTAGTGTCCTTGGTTCAACTGTCTTCAATTGCTTCTTCTATAACAATCCCATGAAATCAAAGCCCTCCGTGTCCTTCCCATCCATGTACTTATCCAAACTTCCCTTAAATCTTATCAACTCTACAGCTGGGCTAAATATTTAGATAGTAATGAAGGAGTCTACAAAATTTGATTTGAGGACCTGCCTCTTTTCCCATAAATCATTGGCAGCAATGAATTCATTTACTTGGTATGCCTATATAACTTACTTTAGACCTCCTGTTGTGACATACAATATATGCTTTTTCCAGGCAGGCATTGCCATATCCTTGCCAGACCAGAGGGATTTTGCAGAACCAGAGGAGTTTAAATACCATCAATAAGTGACTTTGATACTCAACAATCTTTCCATCAAGCTTTTATTGTGATGAGCCTTTATAGCTGGAGTAGAAGCCTAATCCACTCATTGGGCAGATATACACAGAACTGTATTCTCGGAGTCCATTTACTCCTTTCCATTGGACCTGACTTTAATACCGTCAACATAATCCAACCTTCAGGAGGTGGGTGAACTGCAACAATGTCGTCACAAACAGAGAAACTGTTTTGATATGGCTCCAGTCCAGGGATGTTGAACCTTTTTTCAGAGCATGTCCCCAAACTGGCAATAATCTTTGAAAAGATTCTTTCACATACCATGGTAATTTTTGAGCAGATATTATTATTGATTAATAAATTAGTATCAATAATTATGGACATTTCAATGAATATGGTTGAATCCTTTTGCTTATTTACATGTATTCATCATTTTAATATTAGTAACATTTTAACAGTAACAGACTGAAATAATTGAAGCATTTTAGAAAACTCATTCAAAATTATTAATACTAATCTTTTAAAAAGACATTTCAAAAATAATATCATTTCTAAACAGTATTATTATTATAATCATTTACTATTCAAATACTGATGTGCACACTAGGTCTGTGAGGATTTCTAAACATATCATCCAACGTCTTGAGCTCTTGCAACCATTTACCTGGCACCAAGCTGTCATGAGGTGTTTCCTGTGAAAATATCTCACGCCTCATGGGTTGTAAAAAATCATTCACTGATTCATTTGGTAGGCAGTAAAGATAATCATTATATATCTTTTTATTATGGGTGGGGTTTAAAGACTCAATTGCATTCTGCATGCCAACAAAATGTTTTGTACCCATGCCATCTTGGGCAGGCATATCATAGGTTTGACCGTACCCAGACAAGTCACTTCTTAGATCAACGTCTCTATTGTGGCAATCTTCTCTAATTATAATCCTCAGAGATGCCTACCTTCTTCCAATTCTGGTTTCTTCAACTTCCCCATATTTAATTCATCTTACATCCATGGCCAAACTTCCACGTATGAATGTTCAACACACCGTTATTCTCTCCCTATGCTTACCTATCTCTCTATCACCCTATCCTTGCTAAAGGAACCCCATCAAAACTACTTCTTTTCTCAAGCTTTTTGTTATCTACTCTGATCCTTGTGTGTCTTGTTTCTTGATGTTAGTGCTGTGTTTAAAGAACTAAATCAATGGAAGTTATTATACAGTCAAATAGCATACCTTTGACAATCTTAAAGAAGTCATTAGAATTCATCTACATTAAAAACGTATTACTGCAGAAAATGAAAATGCTGTTAAAGAAAATGGATCACTATATGCTTGTCATTAACTTATTGGTTCCATTCAGATTTGTGCATGTCACATGAGCAGCAGTCAGTTGTTAAATATAAGTATTCAATACATAATTGAAAATCTAAATTAAACTCATTCAAAAATCATTCCATTTTGTGAAAAAGTATTTAGTACTATGAAGGATTGCTTAGTGATTCTGCTTTAAAGCTACTAGAGCTTCACTTAAAATACACAGGACTTAAATCAGGCGTTGCTTGAAAATAAGTACAGGGACTTATTTTGATTAACCCTTGAACAACTGACCTTTATTCAATGTTGGACTTCACTTCTTCATCTAGTGGCCCAATCTCAAGAAGGAAAACAACATCTTCAGAGAGCATGCAAGATAGCCAATAAGAAGTATTAAGCTAAGGCTATAGCAAGTGGCAGATGTCACTGGGACAAGCAAGTTCCATAGTGTGTGGATACCACACTCGAGTCTTTATGGAGGAAATGCAGAGGAGGGGCATTGTCTGGTAATCAGAAGAGGAACCTCAGATATATACTGAAGTAAGAAGAGCTCATTAGTGTGCTCAATAAAGGAATCAAATCCTGTGGGCCCTGAAGCAAATAATGTATGGCTGGAGTCAGAGATTATATCCTCAATTACACTCAACGATTCAGGGATGTCTTCTTCCCCTGTGCCACCCGATTTCTGAATAGACATTGAACCCACTTGCATTGTACTTCTGCTGCAAAGCCAACAGATTTCACGACAAATGCCAGTGATCTTAACCCTGATTTTGATTCCTATTCTAAAAATGTTCTATCCCACTGACTGCCCCATCATCACCATGGAGTCATCCAACACAGAATCTGACCTTCAACCCAACTAATCCATGCCAAACAAATGCTCATGTAAACTAATCCCATTTGCCAACATCTCACCCATATACTTCTAAGCCTTTCTTATCTATGTACTTGCCGACATGTCTTTTAAATGTTGTTATTTTACAATACACCACATCCTCATCACTCAACTACCAATAGTTTCTTTCAAGAAGAGAGGAAACCTCTGGAAAGGGTGCAGAGGAGATTTACCAGGATTCAGCCTGGTTTAGAGAGTATGCATTATGATCAGCGATTAAGGGAGCTAGGGATTTACTCTCTGGAGAGAAGGAGGATGAGAGGAGACATGATAAAGGTATACAAGATATTAAGTGAAATAGATAGAGTGGACAGCCAGCACCTCTTCCCCAGGACACCACTGCTCAATACAAGAGCACATGGCTTTAAGGTAAGGGGTGGGAAGTTCAAGGGGGATATTAGAGGAAGGATTCTTACTCAAAGAGTAGTTGGTGCGTGGAATGCACTGCCTGAGTCAGTGGTGGAGACAGATACACTAGTGAAATTTAAGAGACTACTAGACAGGTATATGGAGGAATTTAAGGTGGGGGGGCTATATGGGAGGCAGGTTTTGAGGGTTGGCACAACATTGTGGGCCAAAGGGCCTGTACTGTGCTGTACTATTCTATGTTCTATGTTAAGAGCTTGTTCATGATGGCTCATGGGGTGCCACAGTAGCGTAGCAGTTAGTGCAATGCGATTACAGCTGGGGGTGTCAATTCTGACACCATCTTTATGTAGTTAGTACGTCCTCCCCATGAACCTACGGGTTTCTTCCAGGTGCTCCGGTTTGCTCCCAGGTTCCAAAGATGTGTTGGTTAGTAGGCGAATTGGTCGTTGTAAAAAGTCCTCTGATCCTGTGATTAGGCTCGGGTTAAATGAGTAGGTTGCTGGGTGATGTCTCTCTTTAAGATGGAAGGTCATGTTCCGTGCTGAATTGTTAAATAAAATAGAATGAAATGATGTCCATATGCTCTACCTCACTCCAAGCCACAACTCTGACCTTGAACAGACTGTCAGCTATTGAACCATGAGAGATGAAGCAACCAGAATTATACAGCGATGCTCACAATCACACTTCGCCTCCGCATGACAACACACACAAGCTGTGAGCACCAGCAGCAAACTGGCAGCGGACACATGCAGCTGCATTCCCTTCCTCCACCTGACAAAATGCGTGGTGAGATACGAGGCACAAGTGGCCTACAGTCAGTGTAGGGTAGTCCAGGCATTGAGACACAAGTGACACGTGCTTCATAGTACTTCCTGTGGACTTTCATATCACAGGGTCAGACAGCATGTGAATCAAAGCCACTTTAGTGCTGCAACGTGGTCTAAGCGGATGTGGCTGGAGATTAGACCTCCAAATCCCAGTGCTAATCAACCTGACCAAGCTGTCGATGATTCATTTCAATGATGCTGACAGGGGAGGAGTAGCCTCTTGATAATGCTAACTGTGTGCCCAAGCTTCAGAGAACTAGCACTTGACCTTAACCACATTGCTGAGCTTCATTTCGGCAAAGCTGCTATCAGACTTCGACACAGTAGCACAGTCGTTTTCACAACTGCTTTACTGTGCCAGTGATCAGAGATCAGGTTTTACTTCCTGTTGCCGTCCGTAACAAATTTCTATGGTCTCTCCCTGGCTGCACAGGTTTCCACCGGATGCTCTAGTTCCCACCCAAAGACGCATGGTCGGGGTTAGTACGTTGCACGTTTGGGCAAGATATGGTGGCGCCAGAGGCGTACAGCTCTTGTTTCCAGCACAATCCTTGCTGACTTGATTTGATGCAAATGGTGCATTTCACTGTCTGTTCCTATTTACATATGACACATAAAACTAATAAAAAAAATATATATGAAAAATTATCATTGCATGTAGATTAACATTGTGATCTATCTACTGAGCCATGCTTCCAGTGGGCGTTATTAACAGATTCACTAAAGCTTGTGCAATATGACAAACTCGGCTACTCACACTACAACTGTGCGTGTGTGTGAGAAACAGATTAGCATTGGTAGCAGCCAACAATAAGGTCTGAGGTCCAGAACGCAAATATTTAACTGAGAAATGCCTCAAGAATGTTTTCATTTTTTCGGAGAATTGATCAGGCTCTGACAAATTTAACTGGTGCATTAACGTTCTTGGCCATAATTGTAAGAATGTTTTCTTTCCATTAACCACCTACATCCGACACTTGGAACAAAATACTCGAACATTTGACATCTGTTGGAGATGGAAAATCAATTTGATCCAGTCTTGGTATTGTAATAAACAGCTCCAACTTACATGCTCCAAATCGTAAAAGGGAGACTATGCAGTTGGTAAAGCAAGAAGTTTGACTTCAACAATCTATTCACAAACTACATGTTGCATTCTTTTCCCATGGATTTTGACAACTCCTCTTTCTCCTGCATACTGCTGATTTAACTATTTGCAGACTTACCATGTAACATGTGTCCCAAATATTCCACATATTTGGTTGCAAAATTACTATTTTAAACAGGGCCAGCATTTTGCAATTAACTACAGACTCCATTATGATATCAGACAACTTATTGTAACTGGATGCTTGACATACGAGCTGTTCACTGCCTCAGTCCATATAACGAAGGGAAAGGATTCAAGATCTGTGATTACATATGTATCTTAATGGTGGTCAGTTATATATACAAATTCAAGTTTATCAGCTTCTAATTGTGATGTGTAAAGACAGTTAAACAAATGTAGTTTCCAAATTCCCTACCCAATGATATGCAAGATGTTAACATAATTTTGGCATAGATATCATTAGGCATAAGACGATAAGCCACAGTAGCAGAATTAGGCCATTCAGCCCATCAAGTTCACTCCACCATTTCGTCATGGCTGATCACAGATTCCATTCGACCCCACATACCTGCCCTTTCACCATATCCTTTGATGCCCCAACCAATCAGAAATCTATCAACTTCTGCTTCAAGTATGTCCTCTAATATCTAGCTAAAGGATCATTGCCTAGCAGGTTAACTTCAGTTTTAGTTACGAAACCAGGTATTGCTCAATAATATCTTGGAGGTTACTGAGCATCTTTTGCCAACCTCCTTGTGTTTAAAGGAGAAGGCAGTGAATCCAGACCCAGTGCTAATTCATGGGTGGGGTTTGTGGGAAGAGTGGGTCATTAACTTACACAGCTACAACCAGAGGGAGAGCCTGCGAGTGGGAGAGAGAGAGAGGCCAGAGGTCAACTAAGTGCTGGTTGATGGGAGGGCCAGGTTTATTATCACCGGCATGTATTATGAAATTTGTTAACAGGTAATAAATGTAAAATACTCCTGGTGTGTGTGTGGGGGTCAGGGCAGGATAAAGATAAGGTTGGAGGGTATGTATGAGAGAATAGGTCATAGCCAATATCTGATCACTCTCAAGATCAAATAGCTTCCCATAAGGAAGAACAAGATGGTACATGAGACATGAGACCAGGGTCTGTGGTGGAATGGACTGAGATCAGGGCCAGGGGTAATAGAAAGAGATCAGGATCTGCTATGAATAGATTCTTAGGGATGTGCAGAACAGGGTGACAATGTGGTAAACCAGGTCACTCAAATAAAAGAAAAACTGAGCCAAAATCTCCCAGGTGCCTGCCACTATCATTCCCAATTCAACGCTCATGTTCCTTTCTATCCATAGCCTCCTGCATGGTTACTACAAGCCTCATAGCAAGCTTGAGGAACAACATATTCCACTTGCATGCATTGCAGCCATTGTTATTCCATGTCATATTCTACAACTGTAGGTAACTCATTCTTTCTTTCTGTCTCTATCTAAACTGGCCACTTCTGGCTGTCTTTATTTGGACATTCTTTTTTTATTTGGATAATCCGCTTGGCAGGCCCCACTGCCGTACCACTAGTATAGCATGATATAGCCTGAGAAACAGATCTTCATTGATCTTTAGTTGACATTGTTGCCCATTCTCCTGCCTTCTCCCTGTAACCTTTGGCTGCATACTAATCAAGAACTTAACAACTCTGCTTTAAACATATCCAATGGCTTGGCCTTCACGGCCATCTGTGGCAAAAATTCCAGTTTCACCACCCTCTAGCCAAAGAAGTTCCTCCTCATCTCTGTCCTAATGGTATGTCCTTTTATTCTAATGCTGTGCCCTCTGCCCCTAGACTCACCCACGATAGGAAACATCCTCCCTATGTCCACTCTATATCAGCCTTTCAATATTCAAGAGGTTAGAATATGGAGGATCCAGAGGAGGTTCACGAGAATAATCCAGGAATTAAAGGGTTAACATTTGAGGAGCATTTGATGCTTTGGGCCTGGAATTGAGAAGAATGAGTGGGATTTCATATGAAACCAATCAGATGGCTGTGGAAGCCAAAGTATTTGGTATATTTTAAAGCAGAGGTTGATAGGCACTTAATTAGGAAGGGCATCAAAAATTAAGGAGGAGAAGTGGGAACAATGGGTTTGAGAGGGGTAATAAATCAGCCATGATGGAATGCAAGTATACCCAAGGATCAGACTCAATGGGCCAAATGGCCTAATTCTGCTCCTCTGTCTAATGGTTTAAAACTATTCATTCGCTCATTGTGTGCCATGCCATATGGCGTGGGTGATCATGGTGTTTCCATGACTATGATTGTTCTCGGCAAATTTTTCCATTGAAGTTCTTTGCCATTGCCTTCTTCTGAGCAGTGTCTTTACGAGACAGGTGACCCCAGCCATTATGAATAAGCTTCAGAGATTGTCTGCCAGGCATCAGTGGTCGCATAAACTTGTGATCTGCACCAGCTGCTTATATGACCATCCACCACCTGCTCCCATGACTTCACCCTGATCAAGTGGCTAAGGAGATACTACACTTTGCCCAAGGGTGACCTGCAGGAGCATCTTACACCTCCTTTGGTAGAGATGTATCTTCATACCGCCTCCCATCTAAAATTATTACTGTACTTCAAAGTACTAAAGTTCTGAAATTGAACACTGGCAAGTACCAAGCAGTGTGCCAAACACTTCATGGATTAAGATTTCTATAAACAAAGGATGAACAAAAACAAAATAGTCAGTTTGTAAACTATAGTTCCATAGCTTCACTTAATAATTGAACCACAGTAAAATGGAATAAGATTCTTAATAAGCATGTGGCTGAAAATAAGCAGCCCCATTATCATTTTGTTGAGCTTGTAGCAGAGCAAAGAAGGAAAGTAGGAATAAGATAGTCTGAGATTGCACTGTGCTTGGGCAGAATGCCCAGCCACTCTGGGAAGCATGACAGTCAATATAAAGAGCAATGCTGTCACAGCAGGCCTTACCAGGCTAAGAGCATCTTCTTTTCAATGAGGAGTAGGCTCCAATGACAAGTGAATGCAAGTATACCAACTTGTTATCCAGCAGCCTTCTGCTCAATGCCTGAAACTGAAGTTAACCAAAAATGATATTTGATTTTCTTGGCCTTCTTTCTAAAAAGGAATAAGAGAAAAATAATTCTTTATCCACAGTCGATGTGGTGAGTTAAGGGCAGCATTCCTCTCACTGACACAAACTCAGCATATTTAAAGGACATCTCTCACATCAGATTGCCCTAAAGATGATTCTATAGTTCACCTGCTTAGCGAGGTCATGAAGAGATAAAGGGTCAACCAATACATGCATGTTGAAAAGTAATTATTGGAAGTGGCAGTAGACAGGGGAGAAAAAAACAGGTGAAAAATGCAATCTGGGGCCAAAAGAAAGAAAAACAAACTTTTAAAAATTCCTTTCCAACAGCCTTGGGTGATCAAAACCAATCCAGTAGATCACATGCACCAAGAGCTATTGTAGTGCGAGGTGGAATGTGGCCAGAAACAGCGTCTGTTGACCAGAGCCAAGGGAAGAATTTCAGTCAACAGAAAATCCTGGCAGACAAGCTTGTGATTTCCCAATATTCATTCTCGAGGGACAAAGCAGGAAATATGATTTTCTAACTTATATGTATTTCAATACAGATCCTATGTAATTCATTGAATCATGGTTGTTTTCTTTAAATATTTTTACAGTATTTTATTCTCAAAATAATTACAGTATGTATTTTGCTAAATGTACTACTACTGCTTTCTAAAGATTAAGTATTAATTGTTGTATTTTAATTGAGTATTATTATTGAAAATGGGAATAAATAACCCTAATTATGCACAAAAAGCTATAAATGTTTTAAAATCTGGCAATAGAATATTTTCATCAACTATTATATCGAATGCTACAAGTTTAACCACACTTCCTTCTCCGAGTTGCTGTGTCTTTTTTCATTCTATAATGTTTACTGTACAGTGTTTGGTGTTGTCAACGTTTCTCATTTAAACAGGAAGTGGTCAGTCTAATACATAATAGGTTGTTCTCTTTCCCCACTGTGAGCACACACACACATCCTGTTTCTTTATTAAGAGCAGATGTGGATTGACTCTGCAAGCTGAGTTTTAACAGCATTTCTGATGAAGTTTGTTGAAGTCTCACACTGGAGAGAGCATCTGTACCTTTGAATATTAATGCCTTTTCCATGCTGTAGTTTAAAAAAAACAAGAACAGTTTTAGTGTGCTTTAGATCAATTTTAATTTCAATAGATACGATCCCTTAAGTAAATGTCATTTATTATCAGGAATATCCAAAAGTATATTTAAAATTGTGCATTTAAGCATGTCAATCATAACAATTATTATGCAATTAGAAAATATATGATTTCATAACAATAAAATCTGGACAATTTCCTTGAAGAGAATACATCTTATATATAACTATCACATACCAAGGTATTCCTTTAGTGGGAAAAGAGATATTTGTATTTTACAACTCTGATAAGTCGACATGCCCTATAATATGTTTTTGTCAACAAGAGAATTTTTATCTTCAATATAATTTTAACATGAACTCAGAAGAAATGAAGTTGTATATTGCTAACCTATTGCTCCTATACCTTATGGCGTGACTACAAATGCAATTGGAATGATACTTTATCAGTTACTTGTGACTCATTTTTGTAGCATTAACACACTGAATCTATTGCCATCGTATTTGGATTCCAGTCTAGGAAACTGATTGTACTGTGCTTGTTTATCAAGTGTGAAATAAATGTCTAATGTCCCACTAAGGTGTGAAAGACACACACTGCTCACTGTACTATATTAGATATTCCACAAACCCTTATTGACCCTTTCATCTTCCCAATAGGCATCAGTAATCCATTCCACATACAAATCCTGTGATGTGTTGGTCTCACTGGAGACACTGGAGGTCATGTGACTGGCCCTTGCACAGGATGATGATGTCCGCTGTAACATCACATACTCCCAAAAACTGTTTCTTTATATCAGTTTTGCCAGTGTGACTTCAGAGTTTGGGAGAATTTCTATTGTTGAATGTGCCGAGCTATGTTTTCTCAGTCTAGCTACTAAAGGCAACCCAGAATCTATAAATGAAATAACGATAATGTTTTAAAACTCAACAAAAAATCAGCAGGAGCTGATTTTCCTGACTGATAATCGTGAGTGTTGCCAGAAAACATATTAACCACGTCAATGACCATGTCCCCTCCTTCCTTCCACTATTATACAGCTTTGAGCATCCAATACTTTGTCTATTTGACTAAGTGAACCGTATCTAAGGACGAGTAAATGTCTTTGAAAAGGGAAGATGTCAGGAAAGAAAAGCAGTACTTTTAAGAAGGATGAAGAGCATATTAGGATTCACAGCAGGATATAAAGCAATTTCTTTAAATTATAAAAACATACATATAAATAGACGAGGCAAATAGAAAAATTGGAAATTGACAACTATAAGCATGCACATCACAGTTATGCTCTAACGGTTCTGATCCAATCATTTAACTTGGTTTCCCAATTTCTTATTTACCCTAGCAATAGCTCCATCAAACTAAATAGATGCAATTTTCATAATCAGTTAGATGTCTTCAAATGTTCATATTTAAATTCAACAGCCTGAATATTATTGCTGTAAACCACTTTAGAAAAGTATAGATTCTTTAAATTAATTTTGTTCGCTGAGGATCGAGGGGTGAAATCTGTAATCTGCAGCTAATCTTAAAAGAAGTATGTATTTTAAAAAATTAATCCAGCAAAGTTCTTAGTGTGATGATGGATAGGGCAGGTGATTTAGCTGTTCAGGAAGTAATAAAGCTAATTGCAGCAGAATTAAATTTGAAACATGTAAAATCATGAGGGGTCTTGACGGGGGGGATGTGAAGAAGTTGTTTCTTCTTGTGGGAAAATCAAAGACCAGAGGAAACAGTTTAAAAATAAGATGTTGGCTACTTAAAAGGAAAATGAGGTTATTTTTTCCTCCCTTAGAAGGTCAGGTGCCTTTAAAAACTCTTCCTCAAAGGGCAAAGAAAGCAGAGTCTTTGAATATTTTTAAGGCAGAGATAGCTTGGTTCTTCTGTAAGTGGAAAGAGAAACAAGGTTATCTATTGATCAAGATATTAAGATATTCAACCATAGACATTAACTCTGATTCTCTTTCCACAGACACTGCCTGATCTGATGAATGTTTCAGGGGTTTTTTTTCTGTTTATACTTTGGATTTCCAGCTTCTGCAGTTCTTTTCATTTACCATAAATATGTTCTTGATGCTAATATGGGTAGATAGAGTCATAGAACAATGCAACATGGATATAAGCCCTTTGGCCTAACACGTCTAATCCAATCACATTGTCCACCTAGCTGGTCTCAATTTCTGACATTCCACACGTATCCTTCTAAGCCCCATTCCTCCATTTCCCTATTAAACTGCTTGTTAAATGATACAACTCTACCTGCCTCAACCACGTCCTCTGGCAGCACATTCCATATACTCACCACCCTGTGTGTGTAAAAGTTGCCCTTTGGGCCCCTTATAATGCCGCTCATAATTTTAAACATTCCTGTAAGGTTGCCCCCCATTCTCATATGTTCCAAGGAATAAAGACAGGAATGCAGAGTTGAAATTACATTCAGATCAGCCATGACCCAAATTTTTTAGCACAAGGGGTGGTGATTTAAGGTTTTATGCACTTTGCTGTTTGTACGATTCTTTTTTTCCCACGTGAGGAGGTTGATGTCCTTTTGCGATTTGCGTGATTTGATTTTTTTGCATGTGGAGTGTTTGACGTTCTTGTTGCATTTGAGCGATTTGTTCTTTTTTACATGTGGGGAGACATGTATGGCTTCCTTGGTTTTCTTTATTTTGTGGCTGTCTGGGGAAGATGAATCTCAGAGTTGTATACATACTTCAATAATAAATGTACATTGAACCTTTAGAGAAACAAAGAGTGCATAGTATTCTTATGTGTGGGCAGAGTGGCCTGATATACTCCTGAGCTACACACACAAAATGCTGGAGGAACTCAGCAGGTCAGGTGGCGTCTATGGAAATGAATAAAGGGACAACATTGCAAACCGAGACCCTTCCTCAGGAATCCTGAAGAAAGGTCTCAGCCCAAAACGTTGACTGCCATAGATTCATTTCCATAGATGCTGCCTGGTCTGCTGAGTTCCACCAGCAATTTGTATCTGTTGTTTTAGATTTACAGCATCTACAGAAATTCACGTGTTTCTGATGTGCTCCTCGTTGGTTTGTTAATTAATTCCTGTTAACATTCCTTTGCCCCTCAACAACACAATTTCCAAGCTTTCTACTGTCTTCAGCATTATTCTGTAATTCTCCTTCCTTACTTCACCCCCAACTCCTATTGTTTTAGCTCTAGGGCATTTAATAAGCAATTGATGTTTGTCACTTCAGCAAGACCTCACTCAATGTATTTACATGTCATTCTTTTGCATCAGCACCTCTATAATAGAGGCAGGGTAACACTATATCACCACATTAAGCTTTTATTAGCTGAAAAAGATTCATTGTGAATTGGACCATAAAAATGTATCTCATTTTGCCATATAGATGTGCATTTTACAATTAATCTTCTATGAATAAACACATCCCATAATTTTTTCTAGTCCTCCATGATTCTTCTATACAGACAGACAGAGCTGTCCACAAATGTTCAGTGGACTCCAGTGCACATCTGGAGACCTTTATTATTCGTTTCTGTTAGGCTTGCACTACCCGTCAATAATGCCCTTGTGCAGAAGCTGACCTTCACAAGACTGGGGTGGCCTGCCTCATTATAAGTCAAGGTGAAGTCTGTCTTTGAAGTCTGCTGCTGGAAACTGGTCCCTCTACGGTCTACCTTAACAAACACTTAGTTCTCAGGGGGACATTCTCTCAGACCCTCTAACCACAAATTTGAGTGTGATGCTGACCGCCTCTCCAAACCTAACCACAACCCCAGCTCACCATGAACAATTAACACTTTTCTCACAATCTCCCCAAGCTGACTCTTCAATCCTCATGCTTCCTCCTGATTCTTTGAACCTCCTTCTGTTGCACAGAGAACCCAAGTGCAGGACACAGGCATGGAGATTCAGTTGGGGATGCTGGCACAGACGTGAACGTTGAACAGTAAACGGGAGGAGTCTTGACACAGAGACAGGGTTTTCATGGAATATCTTGAAACCAGAGCTAAACTTAGAACTAACAGTTCTAAGCCCACAGGAATGGGCCAACAAACTGATGACCAGTGGTTGTGACACCAGGGTTCTTATACCGCAGTTTTTGATGGAGACCAGCTGTGCTGTCATCAAGCGCATTAGCAGTAAATGGGAAATCAACGACTGGAATCAAGGCATAATCAAAGGAGATTGGGGGCAAGATACGGGATTAACAATCAGGACCATGACACCACCATCCCAGCCCACTCAATAACACTCTCACTTTCCTGTTTTCTATCATTCATTCCCTACTGGCAGAGTGGATGACTATAACTGTGTTAAATGGCTTGCTCAATTGCACATGAGTTTATACATGCAATCTTTGAGAGCTTGTTTTATTTATTGTACTATGCATGATCTTATTTCTTCCAAGTGAGATTTCTTACTGCAGAGAGACCAACATCTGTTTAAGTAATAGCAATCAACAAAATGCAATTATAGCAGGAAATGTGGATTTATTCAAAGTGAATTGAACTTATGTTCTGCCAGTCTGTTCATGTGAGACATTTCAAATATCTGAAAACATCATTATCAGTTTCTTCTTCTTCTTAGACAGTACCTCAAGATCATGGATGACATCTTTCCAATCAGGTTTTGTGTGCTCTGAGGTAGCCAAGGAGACTAATATGCAAACTGTTGACTTTTCTACAAAGTGGGCAGATAGCCTGCCAGATGAGGTGCTCAGGTAGATGCAACACACACACACAAAATGCTGGAGGAACTCAGCAGGCCAGGCAGCATCTACAGTCGATGTTTTGGGCTGAGTCCCTTCGGCAGGACTGGAGAAAAAAAGGATGAGGAGTCAGAGTAAGAAGGTGAGGGGTGGGACACAGGGTGATAGGTGAAACTAGGAGGGGGAAGTAAAGAGCCGAGAAGTCAATTGATGAAAGAAATAAAGGGCTGGAGAAGGGGGAATCTGTTAGAAGAGGACAGCAGGCCATGGAAGAAAGAAAAGGGGGGAGGAGCACCAGAGGGAGGCGATGGTCTTGCAAGGAGATAAGGCAAGAGAGGGAAAATGGGATGGGGAATGGTGAAGATGGGGGGAGCTACCAGAAGTTTAAGAAATCAATGATCATGATATCAGGTTGGAGGCTACCCTGACGGAATATAAGACGTTGTTCCTCCAACCTGAGTGTAGCCTCATCGCGACAGTAGAGGAGGCCATGGATTGGCATTACCAGAATGGGTATAGGAAGTGGAATTAAAATGGGTGGCCACTGGGAGATCCCACTTCTTCTGGCAAGCAAAGCGTAGGTGCTCAGCGAAGCGGTCTCCCGGTCTGCGTCGGGTCTCACCGATAAAATGGAGGCCACACCAGGAGACCGGACATAGACTCACAGTGAAGAATGGCCTCACCTGGAAGGACTGTTTGGGGCCCTGAATGGTAGTGAGGGAGGAGGTGTAGGGGCAGGTGTAGCACTTGTTCCATTTGCAAGGATAAGTGCCAGGAGGGAGATCAGTGTGGTGGGATGAATGGACAAGGGAGTGGCATAGGGAGTGAAAGTTGGGGGGGGGCAAAGGAGGGATTTGTTTTTGCTCGTGGTATCCTGTTAGAGATGGAGGCAGTTACGGAGAATGATGTGGTGGATGAGGAGGCTGGTGGGGTGGTAGGTGAGAATAAGGGGTACCCTATCCCTGGTGGTGTGGTATGAGGATGGGGCGAAGGCAGATATGCACGAAATGGAAGAGATGTAGTTGAGGACAGTATTAATGGTGGAGGATAGGAAGCTCCTTTCTTTGAAAAAGTAGACATTTCCTTAGTTCGGGAATGAAAAACCTCATCTTGAGAGCAGATGCGGCAGAGATGGAGCAATTGAGAAAAGGGGGTGGTGTTTTTACAAGTAACAGGGTAGCTGTGAGAGTCAGTGGATTTATAGTAGACATCAATAGATAAGCTGTCTCCAGCAATCGAGACAAAGAGATTGAGAAAGAGGAGGGAGGTGTCAGAAATGGACTAGGTAAAGTTGAGGAGAGGGTGGAAGTTAGAGGCAAGGTTGATGAAGTCAACAAGCTCTGCATGAGTGCAGGAAGCAGCACCAATGCTATCATCAACTGTTGCGTAGGAAAATTTGGGGAGTGATACCATTGTAGGCATGGAACATAGACTGTTTCACATAGCTAACAAAAAGGCAGGCATAGCTGGGACCCCTGTGAGTGCCCATGGCGACATCGTTTGTTTGAAGGAAGTGGGAGGAGGCAAAGGAGAAATTATCAAGAGTGAGAACCAGGCAACACACGCAAAATGCTGGAGGAACTCAGCAGGCCAGGCAGCATCTATGGAAATAGTACAGTCAACATTACCAGCTGAGACCCAAAATTGGGATTGGAAACAAAGAGTTGAGAAATAGGAATAAGGAGATGGGACAAAGATAAATTGTTAGCCAAATACGTAGAATGGTTCATTTTGGGTAGAACCTCTAAAGTCAAAATGAAGTGTTACCTTGAGGCAATTTTTCATCAATGCAAATAATAGAAACTATATAATGAGCTACACACACAAAATGATGGAAGAAATCAGCAGGTCAGGCAGCATCTATAAAAATGAATAGATAGTCAATACTTCGGGCCGAGACCCTTCTTCAGGACTGAGCCTAGTGTCTCATGTGAAAAAGTTAAAACTGAAGCATCATCCTGATTTCCCAATATCAAACCAAAACGTTAATACAATTTTCAGGTAATTCATTCCAAACAAATAGAGCAATCCTTCTTAAGTGGGGCCTATGTCACGACATGTTGAGGTCTCAGAAACTGCATTTCCATACTTGCAGGTCAAGAAACCCATTGACAACCATTTGCTCCAAATTAAGCTGTATGATCAATTAAATGTGTTCAGTTCACTGGCCTTTTCTGTATCATTCCATCACCAAGATAATGGAGTTCCAATGGGGATTTGAAAGGTCATTTTACAAGTTATAGGCAATACAAATAGAAATTCTCAATCTATAACCTGACACAGAAACAGCAGAAACTGTATTAAAGGTCATAAATACATTGGTACACTTGGACTGTTGATCTTAATTCACTTTCACAGGAAGAACATTCTGTTTTGCTGATCAATATAATTTGACCCAAGTTCCTCTTGGTACGGGGAGTTCAGGATTCCTGCTTGGAGACAGAGGAGGCTTCAAGGGTTATAGGAAGAAACAAATAAATCCCAGGAGGTGCTTAACCTCAGATGGTGGTTATAGAGAGATTCACAGTGCAGTGACAGTGACAACAAGGAAGTCAATGGGTGTTAGGAAGGAGGTGCTGGATTGGAATCACTTTCGATAATAAACTAATAGATTGGTTTTCTATTGCTGCATGAACCAAGATACAATGTAAATCATTGTTTAATATGACACTCATACAAATACTTTTATCACATCATCGAATTAAGGTAGTACAAGGGAAAACAATAAGAGAATGGAGTATAAAGTGACAGAATGAAGTATAAACTGTTACAGTTACCAAGAAAACGCAATGCAGGCAAACAATAAGCTGTAGGGCCAAAACCGACTAGATTGTGAGGTCAAAGGTCCATCTCACTGGAGAACAATTGAGCAGTGTTGTAATAGCAGGATAGAAGCTGTTCTTGAGCCTGCTGGCATGTGCTTTCAGACATTTGTAACTGCAGGGAGGGGAGGAGAAGGGAAAATGTCTGAGGTGAGTGGGGTCTTTGATTATATTGTTTGCTTTAAGGCGGCAGTGAAAAGTGTAGACAAAATCCATTGAGGGGGAATTTGTTTCTGTGATGTCCACAACTGTGTCCACAACTCTGCAGTTTCTTGCAGTCACAGGCAGATCAGTTGCAATGCAAAACCATGATGCATCCAGGTAGGACTTATTCTATGATGCATTGATAAAAAGCAATAAGTGTTCATGCCAAATTTCTGAAGAAGTGGAGGCACTTTCTTGGCCATGGCATCTATGCAGTTGAATGATGATGGGCTATTTTTCACACCTAGGAAATTGAAGCTCTGAACCACTTCAACCTCAGCACCATTGATATGAACAAGAGCATGTGCACTGCTCCGTTGCTGAAGTCGCTGACCGTTCCTTTGCTTTGCTGACATTGAGGAAGAGATTGCTGTCTTGACATTACATCAATAGGCTCTCCTTCCTGTACTTCTGTCTCATTGTCATTTGAGATGCAGCCCACTACAGCGGTGTCATGTGCAAATTTATGGATGGAGGTAGAGCAGGATTTGGTCACAGAGTCGTGAGTGAATTGAGAGAAAAGCAAAGGGCTGAGAATCAGAGTCAGGTTTATTATCATTGTCATGGAATTTGTTGTTTAATGGCAGATTTACAAGATGATACATAAAATATATTATAAATTATAACAGGACACAGAACATAGAAATCTACAGCACATTGCAAGCTCTTGTGAACATCACGGCCAAAGGACAAACACGTCTCCACATGTTCGAAGATATCAATATACAACATGGAAGCTCCAAATAATGACATGGAATAGACTCATTAGCATTAAAAACACTGTGTTTTATTTTGCATAATTAGCAGCTCTTAGCATCTTGTGTACAGGTCACTCTACTTAATGAAGTATATAGTTGTGATTGAGGGAGCATAGTCTGATTGGGGTGTTTTGTCTTTTGCGAAGAAATTAGTTTGGACCTGTGGTCACTTGGGTTTAGAGGAATGAAAGGTTCTCATTGAAGCATATAAAATCTAGACAAAGCTTCACAGAATAAATGCAAGGATGACATTTCCACTGGTAAGGATACCTAGGGCTCAGAATACAGGTCAGCCATTTATTTCAAAGATGAGGAGAAATTTCTTCACACAGAGAGCAGTGAATTTTTGGCATTTTCTGTGCAAGAAAGTAGTGGAGCTTCAGTCACTGAATATCTTCAAAGGAGACATTGAAAGAGTTTTGGATATGAAGGGAATATGGGATTGATTCAAGAAAGTGGCAATGAGATATTATTGAATTAATGGGGTAGGCATGGGTTGGGAAATGGTGTTTCCTCTGTTTCTATTCCTTATTTCCTTTTGTTTTTCCGCTTTACAGCAACATGAAGGTTAAATTACTGAATTAGTTTCAGAGATGTTTCACTCTGGTTGAACACCTAAGTTGGGCGGTCTTTCATTGATTCTGTTATGGTTATTATTCCACAGATTTATTGAATAAGCCCACAAGAAAATGAATCTCAGACTTGTATATGGTGACATATATGTACTTTGATAATAAATTTACTTTGAACTTCGGTCCAGTGACATGTGTTTCAATTCTTCCAATACAGTCAAAAATTCAAATTCAATTATTATTTTAGTTGGTTAAAAACAATTAGAGCAAAAGTAAACACAATAGATTCTTCAGATGCTAGACATCCAGAGGAACACGCAAATATACTGCAGGAACTCAGCAGAGCGAGCAGCATCTATGCAGAGGAATAAAGAGCTGATACGTCGGGCCAAGACCCTCCATCAGGATTCATGAAGGGTTTCAGCCGACCTGTGCACTGTTTAATCCTCTGCATAGATGTTGCCAGGCCTGCTGAGTTCCTGCAGCATTTTTTTGTGTGATACAGAGGAAATAATTGCCCAAAAATGAACTCTGGAGAGAGATAATATTAAAAACTGCCGGTTACAAAAATTAGACTCATGACCTTTAAAGGGAGAAGCTGAACTCTTGCAGGTTCACCTTACCTGGTACATGGAGTCCCGCTGACCCAGTGTTATCATCTCAATTGCACTAACTGCATCTCTAGGGATTGCACAGTTATACTGGTGTTTGCAAATATTTGTGAGAGAGGTGTGAAGTGACACAGCAGGCTGCCCTCCACTGACAGAATCAAATGTTGGAATGCTCCCTGCAGACAATTGCTTCAGACTGGGAAATCCAACCTCTATGTGACATGGCTGTGGCTGTTCCATGAGTTTCCTTGATCTCATGTCATAGGAGCTATATCTGGACACAGCTCAGGCCATGGGTAGGATGCGAATAGGGTTAATTTTCACCTCACTATTCTCTTATTTCATTCTTAAGGGCTTGCCCAGGATAACAAGGGAACTACTTCTGAAGGTTACCCTGGTAAATATGCAGGGATCAGATTAGAATCAGCTTTATTATGACTAACATATGTTATGAAGTCCATATTTAGTGGAAGCAATACAGTGGAAGACAAACTAAAAGATTTACTATCAGTTACAATAAGAAATAAATACATAATTCGTAAGATCAAAATACTGAGTTGGTGTTCTGGGTTCATGGACCATTCAGAAATCTGAAGGCAGAGGAAAAGAAGTTGTTGCTAAAGTGTTAAGTGTGATTTTACACCCCTGTACCTCCTCCCTGATGAGATGCAGTGATTGTCATCATGATCTACACCAATAAAAGTTTTGATGAATATTTTACCTGTGTCAAGAAATCAAAGGTTCTATGGTAACTAAGCACTGTGATTAGAAAACAAACAGAGGCAGAAGATAGAAAAGTATCTAAAATATCTGAATGATACTGTTGGGTTCGAAACACACCCTAATCCTTCCTTAAGGGTCATTTTTGTTCTTCTGCTCCTAAGTTCCACATTGAATGGATATAATATTGACCCTGATTGACTGCTATAAAAACTGTAAGCATTTATTTCCTTTGTGGGCTTGATTATCCAATATCTGGTGAAGGCTCCTGAGATAAATATGTTACCATAAATACTTCTTTCACATACACGGTGTCATCTGGCAGAGCTGGACCTTTGCAGCAGAGATGCCATAGCAGCATTTACATCACAGAAACAGGTTCAGGTTCACTTATTTATTGCAGTTACATTGAAACTTTCAGTGAAACATTTCATTTACTTTAGCAACCAAGCCCGCCTAAGGATGTGATGGGGCAGTCCACAAGCATTACCACACATTCCGGCACAAACGTAGCACGCCCACTATGTTCAACAGACCATCTCAAGCAAAAACAACAAAACACAATATCAAAACAAGGAGCAATAACAGAACAAGACCCTTTATCACAGTATCTGTTTTTATTATTGTCCCATTTAAACAAGACATACTGTATTTCCAGGGTACTTGGCTGGAGTCAGGGATGGGCCTCGCGTGTTGGAGGTGAGGGATGTCAAGAAGTAGGTTGTGTGACTACTTCTAGTATTAGGCAAAGGATATCAATGAGAACACAAAGATTCCATTGGAATCTGGCAGGTCAGGCAGCATCTATGAGAAAAGTACAGTTGACGTTTCAGGCTGAGACCCTTCGACAGGATTCTTCGGTTCTGCCGAAGGGTCTCGACCCGAAATGTCAACTGTACTTTTTCCGTAGATGCTGCCTGGCCTGCTGAGTTCCTCCAGCATTTTGTGTGTGTTGCTCGGATTTCCAGCATCTGCAGATTTTCTCTTGTTTGCCACTGGAATCTGGCACAGGCTTCCACTCCAAAAGGTAACAAAGCAACAGTAAAGGAGAGAAAAACCTGCCCTGTACTCCATGTAACTGGACTGAACTGCAGCCTTGGCTATAAAATCCTTTTCAAATGAAATCAGGGGAAAAAGATTTTCCATTTCACTTGCACGTTAATGTTACATGTTTCACCGGAATGTGGGCACACAAGGTCAGTCATGAAAGAACTGTAGATGTGTATGAATGCTTGGCATGGGACAGCACGATCTGTGCAACAGGCTCCCAAGCAACTTTGCATAGCACTTATACTTCATACCCAATTGAAAGTAGCATTAGGTTTTCCAGTCTCCATTAAGCTGCATCATTAACTCTCAGGTATCATGAGTTTTCTCTCGTTTCCACCTCCTAGAAAACATCAAGTTGAAGTTTAGTTGTCACTGAGCCATGAATATCTATGAATACAGCCAAACATAACAGCGTTACTCCAGGGCAAAGGTGCAAAGCATAGTACATAGTCATACATAGCACAAGGCACATATAGCACATATAAGATTGCTAGAAGATATAAGATAGAATAAAATGCAGTCACACCAAAAAATATAGTCCAAGTTCCTGAGACCATGAATGTAGCAGCAGTCTGCAGTGGAACACAATACAACTTGTCCTCTGCCAAGCAAACACTGGAGGGCAGCATGGACGCCACACCATACTGCCTCCAGCACCGACTCTCCTGGACGGCTGCAAACAGGCGACACCGCGGTTTGAGGTCTGGGCCTCACTACAACACGCAGCTTTCCTGCCATCTGTCCTGCCAATAAACCACTGACTTGCAGCATTCCACCATAGTAATGCTCAACAGGGTCTTGCGATCACGAGGAAAGCAGCTAAGATGATCACTTGCTGTTAGAGAGTACACACTCCTCGCGCAACAAGCCTCTCAGTCCCAGGCAGCAGCACGGTCCGCACCAAGCCCAACTCCTTCAGTTTCTCCGCCAACAAGCACCTTACCGATGGGGTAGACCTGCACTATTTTAAGTTCCTAATATCCAGTAGGGTTTTGCAATCGTAAAAAAATGCATTTTAAAAAGACAGTAACACCGCTGGTTGGCCCCAACAAAGCCGCTGCATCTGAGTGCACTGTCATCTTACGTCCTTATACATTTGCCAAACAGGACAAATATCCCCATGTGCCTCTCACAAAGCAACCATAATTTTTGAGCTTGGGAACTGAGCTGCTTTGTCACTTGACAATGGATACAATTTTGGTTTATAGATTTTGGCCAACTCCTCTCACATCGAAGTGTCTGATGTGACCATCCTTAAGATTTCTATAAGTTTATCGGCAATTGTAGGTGAAGAGTGGATTCCCATTTTGGGGAGAGGATGATGTCTGAGGTGTCATAGGATACTAGAACACAGAAAGAGGCCCTTTGACCCATCTAATCCTTGCAAACCTAGTTTTCAGCATAGTCCCATCTGCCTGCACCTGGAACATAACTCTACAAACCCCTCCAATCCATGTACCTACAACTGAGCCTGTATTTACCACTTCCGCTGTCATCCCACTACATGCCTGCACTGCCCTAGGAGTGAAGAAATTTTCTCTCAGATTTCCCTTAAATATTTTACCTTTCGCCCTGAACCTATGATCTTTAGTTCTTGTCTCACTCAAACTGAGGAGAAAAAGCCTGCATTCACCCTTATAGCCTTTAATTATAATGATATTTACCTCTTTAGGATCTTCCCTCATTCTCCTGCACTCAAAGAAATTAAGTCCTCAAGTCCCAGTAATATCCTCGTAAATTTTCTCTGCAATCCTTTAAGCTTATTGATAACTTTTCTGTAGGTAGATGACTAGAATTGCACACAAGACTCCAAATTTAAACTCACCAATGTTTTATACAACCTAAACATATCATCACAACGTTTGTACACAGTTTCCCGATTTATGAAGGCTAATATAACAAAACCCTTTTTATAATAGCCCTATCTACCTGTGATGCCACTTTCAAGGAATTTTGGACCTGTATTCCTAGTTCCCTTTGCTCAAATGAACAGCTTAGAGCTCTACTGTTTGTTCACTGCATAAGTCTTAACTTGGTTTGTCCTCCCAAACTGCAATACACGCACTTGTCTGTGTTAAATTCTGCCTGCTACTTTTCAGCTCATTTCCCCAGCTGATGCAGATCATACTTTGCACACTTTGACAGCCTCCCTGGCCATCCACTACAAATCAAATTGTGGTGTCATGCTCAAATTTGCTGATCCAGTTTACCACGTTATCATCTAAGTCCTTAATGTATGTGATAAACAACAATGGATCCAAAATCTAGCCCTGCAGCACACCACTAGTGTCAGACCTCCAATTAGAGATACAACCATCTACTACACGCTCTGGCTTCTCCCTCTCAGCGGAGTGGCTTTGGAGCTGATCATTGAGCCTCTGTTCCATTGGTAGATGTAAGAAGAGGCTCACCACGAAGCATTGATGATCTGAGGCAATGGCAGTGACACCACACCTCTAATAGGGGATGTGGTCTGTATCCAGGGGTAGTCAATGCGGAAGGAGGTAGAGGAAGGGTATCATTTACAGTCACATGATTTGAGTTCTTCCAAAGTTGGGTTGTTTCAATCACTAACGCTACCTTTGGAACAAAGCAATATTTGCTCAGAAGGACAAAGTAGCAGAGCGCTCAACCAAGTCTCAAGCCTCTTACTTGCAGACTCTGAAGAAGCAGAGGGAGTTAGGAGTCCAGTTAGGAGTAGGGCCAGGGATGAGGGAGGGAAGAGGTCAGGGGCAGTAAAAGAAGAGTAAGGGGAAGGAGCCAGATGTCAGAGTTCAGATTACAGCACGCTGGGATCAAAGGCTAGTAATCCATGAGAATGGAGGACCAGGTTCCGAGATGTGTGGGCCCCAAGAATGAGGGCTGGCTATCCCTAAGGTCAGTGAACCCTGGGGTCGAAGGCCCGAGGTCAATCATCAGGACATGAAGCTGCAAGGCCCATGATTGGCAACTCCTGGGGTCACAGTCCAGAGCTCAGCAAGTCCAAAGGTCAAAGCCAAAGGTTGGTGAGTCCAGAGATCAGAAGCCCAATGTCTGCGAAAACGGGGCTACGATCTTCATGTCAAATACCCGGAGATGGACTGTCCTGGGGTTGTAGACCGGTCTGTGTGTGTGTGTGGATGGGTGGGATGTGAAAGAGCATGAACATTATGGGAATGCTATGTTGGAACTTGCAGGCTGTCCCCAGGACATCCTCAAATTACGTTGGTTGTAAATGGAAATGACACATTTCACTATATTTCAATGTACATGTGATTTAATTTAATCAGGATGGGTACTGACATTAAGCAATGGATGCATTTTTGCCTTGTAATCTGGCATATTTCCTGCCAGCTACACTAGGTGCTAAAAAATGGTGCTGCAGCTGAACTTGTGGCTCAGTATTTCCACAACTGGTCATTTTGAGCTAAGCATTTGCCACTTGCAGGAACTTGAACTTCACCTGAAAATACTGCTCACTGTGCAGTGAAGGACATGTTGGAAAGTTGATTGTGCTAATTTCTAATATGGAGAGAGGCATCCAAGCACAGGAAGAAGGCAGTAGATGCCCAACAGAACGCCCTGACTGCAGTCACAACAGTATGAAAGACTAACGCCTGCAGTATAGTCCAGGTGGTATACAGTCTCCCTGGAAGTAACCTATTCACTAAGCATGCATCTCTGCCTCTTTTCCAGAGGTATTTGCAGGCCAGGCATGATTAATGTCTCCAGCAATTATTGAAACATATAAGATTGTGAAGGGGCTTGATCGGGTGGATGCGGGGAGAATGTTCCCAATGATGGGTGAAACTAGGACTAGGGGGCATGATTTTAAAATAAGGGGATGCCGTTCCAGGACTGAGATGCGGAGAAATTTCTTCACTCAGAGGGTAGTGGGGCTGTGGAATTTACTGCCACAGAGAGCTGTGGAAGCTACTACACTCAATAAATTCAAAATGGAGATAGACATTTTCCTGGATAAAAATGGCATTAGGGGATACGGTGAGCGAGCAGGTAAGTGGACATGAGGCTAGGTTTAGATCAGCCATGTGATCTCCTGGACCAGTTTTCGATAGCCTGGATGGGTCGGAGAGGAATTTTCCAGATTTTTTCTCCTCAATTGGCAACTCGGTTTTTTTTCCCCGGGTGATCACATGGGTTTGGGCGGGATGAATAATAAAATAAAATGGGCGGCATGGTGCCCTGTTGGTTGGCACTGTTGCCTTGTGGGATTCGGTGAAAACTAGAGTTAAGATTGGATCAGCCATGATCTTGTTGAATGGCAGAGCAGGCTTGAGGGGCCGATTGGCCTATTCCTGCTCCTATCTCTTATGTTCTTATGTTATGTTCAATGGCAGCACTGAGCCAGATTTTGCATGAAGATCTCAGCAACTAGATGCTGTTAAAAGGAACCTACTGTTAATTGTAGTTCACACTGGAGACTTTGGAAGCTGCTTGGGCAGCCCGCACTGAGTTCAGATGCTTAACAATCAGATGTCCCAATATAAGCAGCACATCCCTTTAAATAATGGAAAAAAATGTGCTCCTCATTGAACTGACATGGTTATATTATGCTTTACAATCCTAGAAATGAATCAATACAACACAGGAGCCCAGGATAACTTGTCTACTTTGTTTTCCGTTAATGAGGCGCTCACACATGACGTGGCGGTATAGTGACGTGTGCCATTCGCGTACTGCTTACACATAACCCATAATGAATTATGTAAACAAACAAGGGATGCTTGATCTAATAATATATTTACAATATTACTGAAATGTTAAATACGCTATAAATTATGCAACATTTTGTGGCGTTTGTCTCCCAGTATTTGCCACTATGGGCATAAATCTGCATTGCATTACTAAAGCTGTCATTCAGGAGCCGGACATGAGGAAAACATCAAGTCTGCTTACATAAGTGGCACAAGAAAGTGCACAGTCCAGTTTTGCATCTGGTTCTGTTTTACCCAGCAATGATATCCAGTTTGATCTATCCTGTGTATCAGATTTCTCAGCTGATGTTTTTTTGCTTCAGTCTAAGGCCACTGAGACCAACTGTAGAATTCTGCAAGGATTCAGTACAAAACATGTGCCCTTTAAAACTTAGTGTCACAATCGTGGTTGAAACTGATCTTGGGCGATTGTGGGAAAAGCAAGCTGCTTTACCCTTGGTGTAAAATTACTTTCCATCAGTTATACCCATCTGCCCATTGGGGGAGCTTTATCTTCACTTCTAAAATGGTGAAGAACTGACTTATAAGTCTATTATTAACATAAATGAAGAACATTAAACATCATCATAGTCTATACGCCCTTCATACTAAAACAGGAAATCATGATTTCTGGTAAACAACGCAGTAGGGAAAATCCACTGAGCCCTCTCAATAGTGTGTGGTTAAATCATGTGTCACCAAATTATCAGTAGGGTATCAGTACATCCTACGTGCAGCCAGCCACTGACATGTTTCAAATATTCCCATGTGCAGGCTTGTAGCAAAGTGTCAGTGTGTTGCTTTCTTTCACAGCTAGCAGCTGTTAGATGTCATGGAGGGGATTTCCTGCTTGTCTGTCTTGTCAATGTGCTCATTTAAATGTACCTGTGGCAGCTATGCTGTCAGGGACTCAACGAGCTGTAAACTGTGGAGTTACATGTCTAAAACTGCAGTCTTTATAAAAAGCAGCTGTTAGCACTAGGTACAGTACCTCAACACAGACATGCTCAGTATAAAATAAACTCAGGGTAGGTGGTGATCTGTCAATATTGTTGGGCGAGGGCTTCACAACAAAAACGTGTGTAGATTAACAAAGCATCTGCTGATGTGTTGCTCTTTGCCCCGATGATAGTTTGTGATATGAGGTATTATATTTGGGCCACTGTCTCACATATAGTGGCCCCCAGCTTAGTCACAGAGAGGCAGTGACATAAAAATTAGCTACGGCTGACTTCAGCATCCACAGCTCTGTGGGAGGATAGTCCTGTTTCATTTCACCACCTTGTAATTGATAGCTGCACAGGCAGTCAATGAACGCTTGCCTTAGGTACCACCAATGGATTTCTTCAATCGGCCACAACTTTCATTTTCTTGATTACTAAAATCAGTTCTGAGACCTCAGAACAAAAAACTGCAGACACTGGAAATTTGAAACCAAAACAAATATTCCTGGAATCATTCGTTAGGCCTAGAAATGTCCATGGGGAGCTTTTCTTTCTCTTTGCCTTTTAGCCCTTTGGGCAATATCTGGGGAAGCATCATTGTCAATAGGAAGGCTCCAGAACATCCTGAGCACGTGTTATCCACTATTAAACTGGAATTGTGGAAATAACTTACCTGGTAAAAGGTCACTGGCCTGAAATGGCTACTCTCTTTCTCTCTTCACATGTATGGCTGGACCTGCTGTGTGTCTTCATATTTTGTTTTTCACAGATGAATTGAGATAGGTGGCAACATGAAGCGGGTGCAATGTTGTCCTTCATCAGGGACAGGCAGAACATGGTGCATAGAACATCACAGTACAATGCAGGCCCTTTGGCCCAAGATAGTGTACTGATCTTTTAACCTATTCCAGGATCAGTCTAACCCTTCCCTCCCACATAGCCTTCTATTTATTTCCCTTTTATCTGTATGCCTGTCTAAGAGTCTCTTTAATGCCCTTAATGAATCTGCCTCTACCAGCACTCTTAGCAATGCATACAGACATTTAGCACTCTCTGAAAAAAATCCTACCTTTGACATCCCCCCCTATAGTTTGCTCCAATCACCTTAAGATGATGCCCTCTCATATCGGCCACTTCTGCCCTCAGAAAAAGGTATCGCCTGTCCATTCTATCTATGCCTCTTATCACCTAATACCCCACAATCAAGTCACCCCTCATCCTCCCTTGCTCCAAAGTAAAAAGCCCTAGCTCACTCAACTTCTAAGCGAGGCATCTCTTTGGCATCCTCTCTAAAACTTCCAAAACCTTGATATAATGAGGAGACCAGAACTGAACATAATACCAAAGATCTGGAGCAACTCACACAAAATGCTAGAGGAGCTCAGCAGGCCAGGCAGCATCTATGCATATGAATAAATAGTCAAGGTTTTAGGACGAGACCCTTCATCAGACCAAAGATCTGAGATCATTTCCAATTATTGCATTATTACCTTCAACATTCACCAACAGCCGAAAAGAGGTGCAGACAAAGTGTGTGAGGTTACCCATGATAATATTTCCATCTACACAAATTAAAGCAAAACAATATAATTTCTTAATGACTTAAAGTTGTAAACAGTTCTTTCAATGCCTCTGTGCTCTGTACGCACGTCTTCCTTTTCTCCATCTACAATGCATTGTTCACACTCAGCGGTGTCACTTTGAACATGTACACAGATGACATTTACCACTAACCCTCCCCGTCTTTCTTGAATCTGTCCTCACTAGTCTACCGCCATAATTTTTATCTGACGTCCTATTGTAGACAAGCCACAATTTCCTTCTATGCTGAAAACAGCAAAACGATTGTTTTTACAGCTTGCCACAAATTTTCTACCCTTGCCACTGATTCCAACCCTTTTCCTGACCACAGTCTCGGGTCGAAGCAATGGTAAATGGAATTTAATTCAGATAAGTGAGGAGTGTTATATCTTGGATGGACAAAATAAGGTAGGACTTTCACAGAGAACAGAAGGGCCATGGGCACTTTATAGACAGGGGGAACATATACAGATTACAGTGAAGGAGGTGCTTGCTGTCTTTGGGCAAACTAGTGTGGATAAATTCCCAAGGCCTGACAAGTTGTCGCCTTGGAACTTGTGGCTAGTGCAGAAACTGAAGGGGCCCTAGCAGAGGTATTAAAACTTCCTTAGCCGCAGGAAATTTGCTGGATGATTGGAGCATAGTTAATGTCGCTCTGTTATTTAAGAAAGGTTTTAAGAAGATAGCAAAAAATTATAGGCCAGTGAGCCTGTTGGCAGTAATGGATAATTTATTGCAAGGACCGGTTATGTAAGTATCTGGATACACAGAGACTGATTAGGGTTAGTCAATGTGGCTTTGTGTGTGGTAGGACATATTTAACCAAACTTATAAAGTTTTCCAAAGAGATTACAAGAAAAGTTGATGTAAGAAAGTCAATGGAGGCCAACTACATGAACATTAGCAAGGCCTTTGACAATGTCCTGCATGGAAGTTTGGTCAAGAAGGTTTGGCCACTTGGCATTCAGGATGAGGAGGTAAATTGGATTCAATATTTGCTTTGTGAAAGAATCAAGAGTGTCAAGACAGAAGGTGTTGCCTCCTTGACTAGAGGCCTGTGAATAGTGGTGTGCCAAAGGAATCAGTGCTGGATCCATTGGTGTTTGTCGCCTATATCAATGGTCTGGATGATAATGTGGTAAACTGGATCAGCAAATTTGTGGATGACACCAAGATTAGGGGTGTAATGGACAGCAAGGAAGACTATCAAGGCAAGTAGTAGAATATGGACCAACTGGAAAATGGACTGAAAAATGACAGATGGAATTTAATGTAGACAAGTGTGAGGTCTTGCATTTTGGGAGGATAAAGCAGCGTAAGCTGTAGTACACTGAGGAATTCAGTAGAACCAAGGCATCAGGGAATATAGATCCACAATTCCTTGAAATTGGCATCACAGATAGATAGGGTCATAAACAGAGTTTTTGGCATATTGGCCTTTATAAATCAAAGTACTGAGTACGGGAGTTGGGATGTTATGTTGAACTTATCTAAGACATTGGTGAGGCCTAATTTAGAATATTGTGTGCAGTTCTGGTAACGTATCTACTGGAAATATATCAATAAGTTTGAAAAAGTGCAGAGAAAATTTACAAGGATGTTGCTGGGCCTTGAGGACCTGAGTTATAGAGAAAGGTTGAATAGGTTAGAATTTTTACCACTGGAGTGTAGGGGGTTGAGCAGAGATTCGATGGAGGTACACTTTATATAATTATAAGGAGCACAGATAGGATAAGTGCAAGCAGATGTTTTTCCACTGAGGTTGAGTGAGACTAGAACAAGAGGTCATGAGTTAAGGATGAAAGGTGAAATGTTTAAGAGGAACATGAGGGGAACCTCCTTCTCTCAGAGGGTGTTAAGATTGTGGAATAAGCTGACATTGGCAGATTAAATGTCGACATTTAAGAGAAGTTTGGATAAGTCTATGCTTAGGAGGGGTATTGAGGGCTATGGTCCAGCTGAAGGTTGATAAGACTAGGCAGAGTAATGGTTTGGCACAGACTAGATGGGCTGAAGGGCCTATTTATGTCAATGACTCTATGATTCTATGACCTTATACTACAGGTGCATAGTTCCCTTAGAGTGGAGTCACAGATAGACAAAGCAGTAAAGAAGGCTTTTAGCATGCTGGCCTTCATCTAAAAGCCAAGAAATGTAATCAATCAATACCTATCTTTTACGTAAATGTTAGAACAGTACAAAATTTGAACAGCCCTGCCAGCCCACAATGTCTGCACCAAACATGATATTGAATTAAACTAAATCTCTTCTGCCTGTACATGATACATATCCTTCAATTCTCTGCATACCCATGTGGCTAACAGACACTTAAATGCATCCACTATACCCCCGGCCGCCTGCTTCAGACACCAACCACTCTATGGAAAGTCCCTGGCCACAGATTTCCATGCTTCCGTTCTCACCTTAGATGCAGAGACATGGAGTCCTACAACACAAAGAAAGGCCCTTTGACCCATAGGTGTCCGTGCTGACCAAGATGGATATTGAAGCTAATTCCAGTTCCCGTACCATTGCCCACATTCCTCTAGATTTGTGTCATCCATATACATGTCCACACACTTCTTAAATAACATACCTGTCTCAACCACTTCCTCTGGCAGCTGGTTCCATATATCCACTACCCACAGACCCTCGGGAAATTAGACCTTTTAGCCTTTAAATTTAAAACAATGTCATCTCATTTTTGATTTCCCAACCATGGAAAAAAAGACAGCTCACAGGATCTATGCCCCTCATGATACTACATAGCTCTACAAGATCTCTCTTCAGTTTCCTGTGCTCCAAGAATAAAGGCCTAGCCTATCTATTCTCTCTCCATAACCGCAAGTCCTGGCAGCATCCTTGTAAATCATTTACTACGCTCATTCTAGGTTTATCATATCCTTCCTATAATGAATGACCAACCACAATATTCTAAGTACGGCCTCACGTACGTCTTGTACAATCACATATAACCTCCCAATTTCTCTATTCAATGTCCTGACTGATGATGGCCAGCATGCAACTGGCCTATCTACCTTTGACTCCACAGTAATGGAACTATACAGCTGTACACAGCAGTCCATCTGTTCCATAGCCCACTTAACCAGCCAACCAAGATCCCAATACAATTATTGACACTCCTCTTCACTGTCTAAGACACTGCATTTTAATGTCATCTGTAAACTTGTTAGCTATTCCTCATCCAAATCATTAATATACACATAGTGGCCACATTATTAGGTACACCTTTACACATACTCATTAACATAAATATTGAATCAAATTTGAAAGTTCAAGTTCAAAGTAAGTTTATTATCAAAGTACAAATGTAAGTAGATGGTAAGTTACAGAATCTAGGCCTCTGTACCTCCCTCTGCAACTGGATCTTTGATTTCCTAACCGGAAGACCATAATTTCTGCGGATTGATGATAATATCTCCTCCTCGCTGATGATCAACACTGGTGCACCTCAGGGATATGTGCTTAGCCCACTGCTTTACTCTCTCTATACCCATAACCATGTGGCAACTGTGATGATACAACCATTGTTGGTAGAATCTCTGATGGAGACAAGAGGGCAGACAGGAGCAAGATATACCAACTAATGGAGTGGTGTTGCAGCAACAATCTTGCACTCAATACCAGTAAGATCAAAGAGCTGACTGTGGACTTTAGGAAGGGTAAGACGAAGGAACACATACTAATCCTCATAGAGGGATCAGAAGTGGAGAGAGTGAGCATTTTCAGGTTCCTGGGTGTCAAGATCTCTGCAGACCTAACCTGATCCCAACGTATCAATACAGCTATAAAGAAGGCAAGACAGCCACTATACTTCATTAGGAGTTTGAAAACATTTGGTATGTCAACAAAAACACTCAAAAACTTCTATAGATGTACTGTGGAGAGCATTTTGACAGGCTGCATCACTGTCTGGTTTGGGGGGAAGGAGCTACTGCACAGGACCGAAAGAAGCTGCAGAGGGTTGTAAATTTAGTCAGTTCCATCTTGGTTACTAGTCTACAAAGTACCCAGGACATCTCCAAGGAGCAGAGTCTCAGAAAGGCAGCGTCCATTATTAAGGACCCCCAGCATTCAGGGCAAACCCGTTTCTCATTGTTACCATCAGGTAGGAGGTACAGACCCCTGAAGGCACACACTCAGTGATTCAGGAACAGCTTCTTCCCTTCTGCCATCTGATTCCTAAATGGGCATTGAACCCATAAACACTACCTCACTTTTTTAATACAAAGGTGTGTATATATTATTTCTGTTTTTGCACGATTTTTAATCAATTCAATATACATATACTGTAATTGATTTTCTTACTTTTTTCTTCTTCCTCTATATCATGTATCATGTTGAACTGCTGCTGCTAAATTAACAAATTTCATGACACATGCCAGTGATAATAAACCTGATCCTGATACGTCACCATATACAACTCTAAAATTTGTTCTCTTGTAAGCATAAAAGCATGCAGAAATGGTAAAGAGGTTCAGTTGTTGGTTAGATCAAAGAGTAGAATGGGGAAGAAATGTAATCTAAGTGACTTTGATCATGGAATGATTATTGGTGCCAGATGGGGTGGTTTGAGTACCTCAGAAATCTCCTGGGATTTTCATGCACAACAGTCCTTGGAGTTTACAGAGAATGGTGCAGAAAACAAAATAATACATCCACTGAGCAGCAGTTCTGTGGATGAAAACGCCTTGTTACTGAGAGAGATCAGAGGGGAATGGCCAGACTGGTTCAGATTGACAGGAAGACAACTGTAACTCAGATTACCAAGTGGTGTGCAGAAGAGCATCTCTGAATGCATAACATGTTGAACCTTCAAGTGGATGGGCTGCAGAAGCCCATGAACATACACTCAGTGGCCACTTTATTAGGTACAGCAGAGGTCACTGAGTGTAAATAATAAGTAATCTGCCAGGCACTCTATCAGTCAGATTTCCGGTCTGGGAAACATCCTTCTACCACCATCCTGTTTCTTATCATCCAGCCAATTTTGTTCCCAGGTTGCTAACTCTCGTCGGATGTCAAACTGCAAAAGTTCAAAGGTTTAAAGTAAAAGTACATATGCAATGCAAGTGAATAAAGTGTAAAGAATGCATGTTATATGCCTTCTTTGGTATGGATGTTGAGTATAAGAATAAGGAAGCCATGCTGCAACTAAATAAATATTTAGTCAGAGCACACTTGGAGTACTCCACGCAGTTCTGGGCATGCCATTATAGGAAGGATGTGACGATTACGGAGAGAGCACAGAAGAGAATTACCGAGATGCTGCCTGGATTTGAAAAGGGAAAGGTCAGACAAACTTGGGTTGTTCTCAGGCTGAGGGGAGATCAGGTGAAGTTTTTTTTTTAAATTATGAGTGGCATAAATAGAGTAGACAATCAGAATTTCTTCTGCAGGTTAGAAATGTCAAACACCAGAGGAAGTGCAGTTAAAATAAGATTGTGGGAGACGGATGGTGTTTAAAGGTGACATGAGGTATTTTTTTAAGTATCACAGTGAGTGGTAGTACTAGGAAGACTGTACCATGGATGGTAATGGAAGCAGGCAGCTTGGTGGAATTTAAGAGGCTTTTAGATAGACATATTGATGTTAAGGGAATGGAGGGAGGACGTTTATTATAAATTAGCATCAAAACCAGCACAAAGTTGTGGGCAAAAATAGCCTGTTCAGTGCTGTACTCTTCTGCGTTCTATCAGAAACTGCATTGGATTGAGATTGGTCCCAACAGGAATCTTGCATTTCCTGTTTAATTGAGCATTTCTAGAGGTACAATTAGCCATTTTTGTGGCAGACATGATTTGAAACTTGATACCAGTTTAACACACTGAAAAAAGATGAATTCCAAATTCTAAGGAAAACATTTCTTGCTGTCATTGCTTCAATACTGTAATAGATTGTCAGCACAGTTTATTAGACACAATTTCTCCATGAATATAAATGCACTTATGTCAGTCTTCAGATGGTGTAATTGAATGTAAGGACTGCAGTAATGAAAGTATTGAATCTCAGTACTGTTAGAGCAGATTTTTCTCAGTTTTAGAGTATCATAGCAACGAAACAGACCCTTCAGCCCTACTGGGCCCAGCTGAACAAAGCATCCTCCCTGTAAGTCAGCATACTTCATCCCATTTACAGCAGAGAGAATAATTCTGATTCAAAACTGGAATGCTATCTGGCTTGTCATATAGAACCATTGTGTTTCTTTTCATTCCAATGACTTATGGCTTTCCTCCTCGTTTCCTTCTTACGGAGTGGAAAATATTACTGAAAATATGTAGCCTCGCTCTAGATTCCCCCAGGAAGGGAAACTTCTTTGCTAAGAATTTCAACCTGAAACGTCGACTGTCTATTTCCTTCCAGGTGTGCTACCTAAGACACTGTGTTCCTCCACCAGCTCAGTTTCTTTTCTTGACTCCAATATCTGCATTCTTTTGTGGCCCCCAAGAATTTTGTTCGTTTCAAAAAGTACCTTGCCAAGATGGCGCTGGTGAACCACAGCAATATGTTGAGGGCTGCTTACAGAACTTCTAAATATACCTCGTCTGAACTACATTCACTGCAATCTGCAGCCTGTAGGCAATATACTTTTGAACCAACTTAATGAACTAGCAAATTCACGATCTTAGAAACATAGAAACATAGAAAACCTACAGCACAATACAAGCCTTTCGGCTCACAAACCTATGCCGAACATGTCCTTACCTTAGAAATTACCAAGGGTTACCCATAGCCCTCTATTTTTCTAAGCTCCATGTACCTATCCAGGAGTCTCTTAAAAAGACCCTATTGTATACGCCTCCACCACTGTTGCCGGCAGCCCATTCCACGCACTCACTACTCACTGCGTAAAAAATGTACCCCTGACGTCTCCTCTGTACCTACTTCAAAGCACCTTAAAACTGTGCCCTCTCATGCTAGCTATTTCAGCCCTGGGGAAAAGCCTCTGACTATCCACATGATGAATGCCTCTCATCATCGTGTACACCTCTATCAGGTCAGCGCTCATCCTCCATCGCTCCACAAAGCAAGGTCCCCTTGGATCCCATGCCTCCTTACTTTCTCAATAAGCCTTGCATGGGGTACCTTATCAAATGCCTTGCTGAAATCTATAAACTCTACATCTATTGCTCTATCTTCATCAATGTGTTTCGTCACACCCTCAAAAAATTCAATCAGGCTCGTAAGGCACGATCTGCCCCTGACAAAGCCATGCTGACTATTCCTAATCATATTATACCTCTCCAAATGTTCATAAATCCTGCATCTCAAGATCTTCTCCATCAACTTACCTACAGCTGAAGTAATTACTCACTGGTCTATAATTTCCTGGGTTATCCCTACTCCCTTTCTTGAATAAGGGAACATCCGCAACCCTCCAATCCTGCAGAACCTCTCCCGTCCTCATTGATGATGCAAAGATCATCACCAGAAGCTCAGCAATATCCACCCTTGCTTCCCATAGTAGCTTGGGGTACATTAGGTCCGGTCCCCGTGACTTCTCCAACTTGATGCTTTCCAAATGCTCCAGCACATCCTCTTCCTTAATATCTACATGCTCAAGCTTTTCAGTCTGCTGCGAGCCATCCCTACAATTGCCAACATCCTTTTCCGTAGTGAATACTGAAGCAAAATACCAGTAAGTACCTCTGCTATCTCCTCCAGTTCCATACACACTTTTCCACACTTGATTGGTCCTATACTTTCACGTCTTCTGAAGGATTCACAGATCTAACTCTCAAGCATACAGGTGCACACCTTTAAGCAGACGAAGATACATCTTCAGAGTCAGAAGAGAGGAAGGAGGGAAGGATTCCAGACCAAGGTGAACCACAAAGGAATAGAACTTCCTCTACCCAGCATCTTGGTAACAGATTTACAGTCATTGGAGACCTAAGGCAAGATTACTATGTTAGAAGGAAATGAGGAATTGCTGTGTTCTGTGTTTCACAGAGACATGGTTCACTCTGGACACACTGGGCATGGTGATAATATCCGAGGGCTTCTCGATACACCGTTTGGATTGAACTGCTGATTCGGAGATGTGTTTCATCATAAGTTCTTTGTGGTGCTCAGACGCAGCAGCTTGGTCTTGTTCATTACATGCCAACCATTCTAGTTACCAAGAGAGTTCTCCCCCATGATCCTCACTGCAGTTTACATGCCGTAAAAAAACAACGTTAATCAGGCACTCGAGATATTGAACAGCTTATCCTGACACATTTCAAATCATATATGGGGACTTCAATCAGGCTTGATTAAAGAAATCTCTGCACAATTATTGAAAGCAGCACCAGGGGTCACAACATGCTCGACCACTGCTATGTTACAATCAGGAATGCCCACCATTCCATGCCTAAACTGCATTCCAGGAACTCTGCCCACTTGGTCGTCCTTCTACATGCGTATAGGCAGAGGTTAAAGAGCAAGGCTCCAGAGATAAGGACAACAAAGAGGTAGCATTGTGAGGCAGAGGAGCAGCTAAAGATTGCTTCGAGGCAATGGCCTGGGCCATGTTTAAGGACTTATCAGAGGATCCGAATGAATACACCACAGTTGTTATGGACTTTATTAAAACAACTATGCCCCCACAAAATCATTTACAATCTTCTCCAACCAGAAGCCCTGAATAATCCATGAGATCCACAATCTGCTGAGGGCCAGATCAGTGGCCTTCAGGTCTGGTGACCAAGTAATACACAAGAGGTCTGGGTACAATTTCCAGAAAGCCACCTGACATGCAAAACGGCAGTTCCAGACCAATCAAGTCACTTGGGGATGCTCAACAACTGTGGCAGGGCTTGAATGTTATTACCACTTACAAAAGTGAAACTAAATGACAAGGCTTCACTCCCAGATGAGCTCAACACCTTTTATGTTGCTTTGACTGTCAAAACATGGAGGAAACTTGATTAACTCCAACAACATCTGATGACCCTGTGATTTCAGTCTCTGTGGATGATGTGAAAGCATCCTTCAGGAGGATGAACAAATGGAAAGCACCAGCCCAAACAGGGTATCTGGCTCAGTACTAAAGACCTGTGCTGATCAACTGGTTGGAGTGTTCACCGATATCTTTAACCTCTTGCTGAGGCCATCTGAAGTACCCACCTGCATGAAGCAGGCTTCAATTATATCAGTGCCTAATAAGAACTTGGTTACCTGCCTCAATAGCTATCACCCAGTAGCACTTACATCCACTGTGATGAAGTGCTTTGAGAGGTTGGTGATGAAACATATCAACTTCAGACTGAGAAGTGACTTGGATCTGCTCCAATTTACCTACCGTCACACCAGGTCAACACCATTTCGTTGGCTCTTCACTCAATCCTGGATGTCCTGGGTAGTGCAGATGATATACCTGGATGGTATTTATCATATACAGCTCAGCATTCAATACCATTATTCCCTCAAAACTAATCAATAACCTTCAAGACCTTGGCCTCAGTACCCCCTTGTGCAATTGAATCCTTGATTTCTTTACTTACAGACCCCATTCAGTTCAGATTTCCAACCATATCTCCTCTCAATATCCATCAGACAGGTGTACCATATGGCTGTGTGCTTAACCCCCTGCTCTACTCACTTTACACTTATGACTGTGTGGCTAAGCATAGCTCCAATGCCAAACTTAAGGTTGCTGATGACACTACTGTCACTGGCCAAATCAAAGATGGTGATGAATCACCTTATCGGAGGGAGACTGAAAATCTGGCTGAGTGGTGCCAGAGCAACAACCCATCACTCAATCTCAGCAAGACCAAGGAGCTGATTATTAACTTCAAGAGGACGAAGCCAGAGGTCCATGAGCCTATCCTCATCAGAAGCTCAGAGGTGGAGAGGCTCATCAACTTTAAATTCCTCAGTGTTACTGTTTCAGATGATCAGTCCTTGAGTGTTCATTCACTGGCTCCATCACAGCCTGGTGTGGAAGCACCCATTCCCATGAACAGAAAATCCTACAAAAAGTAGTGAAATACGGTCCAGTCCATCATGGGGTAAAGCCTTCCTCATTGAGCACATCTACATGGAACTCTGTCACAGGAGAGCAGCATCTGTCATCAAGGACCCTCACCACCCAGGCCATGCCCTCTTCTCACTCTTCCATCAGGAAGAAGGTACAGGAGCCTCAGCACTCACACCTCCAGGTTCAAGAGCAGTTTCTACCCTTCAGCCATTAGGCTCTTGAACCAGAGGGATTAACTTCATTCAACTTGACTCACCCCATCGCAATACTCTTCCCTATGGACTCACTTTCAAGGACTTTTCACCTCATGCTCTCCATATTTATTTTTTTATTTATTCTTTTGTATTTGCACAGTTTGTTGTCTTTTGCACATTAATTGCTTGTCCATCCTTTTGGGAGGGGTTTTTCATTGTTTCTATTTTGTTTCTTGGATTTGCTGTGTACACCCGTAAGAAAACAAATCTCAGGGTTGTATATGGTGACATTTATGTATTTTGATAATAAATTTACACTGAACTTTGAATATCATTCCTCACTCTTTTAAAGCATCAGCCGAACCTGCTTATGCTTCCCTTAAAATACAATATCTTCTTCAAAGACCTTCATTGCAAATATTGTCTTTCTTAAAATACGAAACCAAAAATGGTCCACAGTATTTCAGACGTGGCCTCACCGATGATTTGCACTGTTGCCAAACAATTTCTTTTCAACTATACACAGGATACAGGCCTCCTTATCTCTGGGTAAATGTGCTTCTGTAATGTTTTTTAATAAGAGGTGCCAGATTGACATTTCCAGCTCAGAAGATTTAGAGAGGAACTCGGCCATTTGTCACTTACTGACCTTGTCCATCTCAGTTGCCATTTTAAGAGATTTGAAGGATGCATTCAAAATATACATTGCAGCTACAATAGACTCAGAACAGAACATATGGATGATAAAATTGTTCAATGAGCTGATTTAAAGCAGACTGCTTTGTCCTAGACAGAGTCAAGTATCTCAGTGTAAAGAATACACAGGCATGTAAAAGCATGCTACTACATCCTTGAACATAATGCAGCCTGTAGAGTTCTCCAGCTGAATGAATCAATGCAGTGGGGCCAAACTAAGAGCTCCTGTCTGTTCTAGCCATTTGTAAATTGCGATGAGTTAAGATCTAATACAAAATACACATGAAGTAGCATTTCTCAGTCATGTAATGACAGGAGAGGTTGAGTTTTCTAGTTAATATGAGTGCCACTTTATAATATTATAAATGTTTCAGCTTATATTGAAGATGAATCATTCAAGAACCAATGCAGAATGGATTGGAATTAAGTTTAAGTGATGATAAAGTGAGTGTAGAGGATAAAAGAAGAGTTCACTTCTGGGATTGAATAATCAAAATTCAGAATTCTAAATCAAGCTTACTATTACTGTCTTATCTGAATTTAAATCTGTTGTTTTGTGGCAGTGGTACAGTGCAAAGGCACAAATAATCATAAATTATAAAATAAACAAATTGTGCAAAAAAAGGAATAATGAGGTAGTGTTATTATCCAATGGTGGAGGGGTAGAACCTGCCTCTGAAGCATTGAATGCGGATCGTGTGGCTACGATAACCCCTCCCCAGTGCAGCAGTGAGGAGAGGGCATGTCCCAAGTATCAAGGATCCTCAGTGATGGATGCCACCCTCTTGAGGTACTGCCTTTTGATGATGTAGTGAGGTCAATGATGGAGGGTTGTTCTCGTGATGGAGCTGGCTGAGTCTACGAGCCTCTGTATCCCCTTGTGATTCTGTGCATTGGAGCCTCCTGCCAGGCTGTGATGTAACCAGTCAGAACACACTCCATTGTACATCAATACAGATTTGGTCGAGTTTTTAGTGACACACTCCTAACAAAGTAGAGCCACTGCTGTGGCTTCTTCATGATTGAATCAAAGCGTTAACCCCACGGCAGATCCTCTGTGATATTGACACCCAGGAGCTCAAATCTGCTTACACTTTCCACCGCTAACCTCCCCCTCCCCCGACCCAATGAGGACAGGTGTGTGTTCTGCCAACTTCCCCTTCATAATGTCCACAATCGGCTCCTCTGTCTTGCTGATGTTAAGTGTGAGGTTGCAGTGTTATTCTCTCTTTCAAAGCATGCATAAGAGGCATTGAGCTCTTTGTGGGTGGGGGTGGGGGGGTGGGAACACATCAGAATAGAATTTCACCAAAAGAAAAAAAATGCAGACAAAATTAATCCCATGTTTAAATTTTTTAAATATCATCTGAATGAGAATCAGGTTTATTTTTATGGGGCATGTCATTATTTCAAGTACTGGAGAGACTGAGTATATCCACTGTCACTTTCCCAAGCTTCTTCCCCTTTTCCATCAGATTTCTCAATTTATCATGAGCCCATGAACATTATTGCTTTTTTATCGATTAATTAACTTTGTAATTTATAGTTTTTTTTGTAGTATTTACAGTATTTGGATTGTACTACTGCCACAAAACAATGAATTTCATGCCATATAACTCTGCAATAATAATGCTGATTCTGATTTCACAAACTGACACAGAAATTTTTGCCTAGATTGGAGGACTTTAGTTATGCAGAGAGATTGTGTGGCTCAGAGTGAAAGAGGCCAAGGAATAAATTGGCAGAAGTATATAGGATTATTAGAGACATAGATAAGGTATATGGATAAAGTTTTTTTGCCTTGATGGAAAGGCCAAGAGGACATAAGGTTATGACAATTGGGGGGAATTTTTAAATAGAATCTGAGAGATAAGGTTTTACACATAGAGTGGGTGAAATTTGAGACTGCTGTCTGAGGAAGTGATGGAAGCAGTTATAATTACCATATTTAAGAGGTGCTTGTGCAAACACTGAAATACGTGAGGCACAAGAGGATATGGTCCTAATGAAGTGAATTGAGATTACCATAGATGGACAAAAAGACCAACATGGATATGGTAAACTGAAGGATCTTATTTTGTGCTGTACAATTCGATGACTGAATTCAGCTGAGTTTAATGCCAATATTCAAAGGCAGATGTCCAAGTTGTAGCAGTTTGGCACTAACTCCATTAAAGTAGAAGCCTCTGTTTGCATTGTCTGATGTGAAGTTGCTGAGTTTTCATAGCAGACAGAACCAAAATTTATTAACTGAAACAATCATGATGAAGTGTCTTCAACCAGAAAAGTTAACCTTTTTTCTCTTCTCACAGACCTGTTGAGTACTTCCAGCATTTTCTATTTTGATTTTAAAATTTATTAACAGTTGCCAGTTAACCCCTCTGGCATTCAAAATTAACTATTACAACTGTTGTGACCCATTCCTTCAAGAGTTTATGCGTACAGTTACTTCAGTTTGCAGTGTGTACAGCAACAGATTTGAAAGATTTTTGGCAGGACAAGAGCAGTTATTTTTAAAAAAGCATTTGGAATCTAAATTCTTTCGTTGGAAGCAGAGTGCAAAAGCAAGAATGTAATGCAAAATCACCAGAATATATTGATTAAGCCTCAGCTTACACTCAGTTTTGCCACTGTGCTAAGTAAATTGCCAAGTTTTAAAAGATGGTACAAGCGAGATTTGCTACAATGATACAGGACTAGGCAGAAAGATTTAGAAAACTCAAATTGTTCTCCTTAGAGCTGAGAAGTAAAATGGAGATTGGATTGGATAGATTAATGCAAAATCAAAAACAGTTTTAGTAAGAAAAATAAGGAAAAAAAGCACTCTTGGGTAATGGAAAGATTTATAGCAAAAAAAAACAGATGAAGAAATAGAAGCAGGAATAAGCCGTAAGTCTCCTGACACCTTTCCTGTCATTCAGGAAGATCACTGCTGCTTAGTCAACCTCATTGCCCCAGTGCTGTACGTAACCTTTAATATCCAAATGTCTACCAATCTCTGTTTGAATATACTGAGCAACCAAGACTCAAAACCCCTTGGGTAGAGAATTGCAAGATCCACTACACCCAGGGGGACAACATTTATTCCACCTTAGAGTTGCATTTTGAATCTGTGAATCTTGATACAGGCATCATCCCCAGGAAAGAATTTCAGAAGAATTTTTATAATTTTGATGTTGCATCTCATGCTTCCAAACTCTAGAGCTTCTAGGTAGGCCCAATCTGCTTAATTTCTCAGCATAGGATATTCCCTACATTCTACAATTCAATTTAGTAATTCTTCTATACAGCACCTTTATCACAAATACATCCTTCCTTAGGTAGGGAAACCAGACCCATGCAGAATATTCCAAATAGTGTCTACCAGGATCATATCTAATTTCAGCAAGACTTCTCAAGTCTTGTACCCATATATACCCTTCCTTGTTCAATCTACATGTTTACTTTTTGATTTGAGAACAAGGACATTGAAAATAAAAGGTCTTTGAAAATAAAAAAAAACATCTTTCATGATGCAGAGCTTCAACAATTCTTTTACTCCACAGATGCTGCTTGATCCATTGAGTTTTTTTTCCCCCAGTGGACTGCTTGCTGTTCCGGATCCCAATACCTGCAGTCTCTTGTTTCTCCATTGTCTTTCAGTTCCTCACCACCAGATACAGATCCAGATGAGTTTATTGTCATGTACATCAGGGTGCAATCAAATTCCGTTACTCACATGGAGCTTGCAGTGTAAAGAACAAGTGCAAAGCAGCAGAATGGTGCAAACTTAAGTGAGAGTGTGGAACAAGTTGCCACTGCAAGTGGTGTGTGTGAGCTCGATTTCAACGTTTAAGAGAAGTTTGGAAATATTAATGGATGGTAGAGGTAAGGAGGGCTACAGTCCCAATGCAGGTCAATATGAATAGGCAGCTTAAATGGTTTGGCATGCTCTAGATGGGCCAAATGGCCTGTTTCTATGCTGTCCTTTTCTATGACTCTATGACTCTAAGTAGTTCAATTAAATTGGCAATAATTAAAAAAATAGAACTAAGGGTTTGAGAATTTGGCTGCGTCACTGGGAAACAGATGAGAAGTAGATGTCTGATTGAAGTGGAGGGAAAAGCTGTTTTTAAATCTGATGTCGAGAGTTCCAAAAATTAGTGACCCATGGAGAGAAGGAATTTCTCACCATCTCCATGTTGCCCCTTGCCCTGAGAAAATAACCATTGTTCCATTCTCCCTACTGGGGGAAACATCCAAACTTGTAAAGTCTCCTTAAAACCTTACATGTTTCAATTGCTTTTTTTTTAAATTCCAGAGAGAATAGGCTAGTTATGTCTCACATCATAACACCCCACCCACTCAGGTACTCTGATGTATTTGCACAGCACTGAAACTGTGGCAAATGGAATCTTCCTTCGAGAAAGAAACCAAAATTAACCCTGCTTTTCAATTTTTTTTATTCTACCGAAGTGTATCATGGCAAACGTTGCCACATGATAGTCTATCTGCCATGTCCTATCCCACTCAATTAATCTACTACATCATCTAAAGACTCTCTGCATCATAGTCTAAAACAACACTCCCTGTCAGTGTTGTATCCGGAGCAAACCTGATTATGTTACATGGAATGTGAACTGCATACAGTCACAGCATCTCAGTAATCACTGCCTCTCTCCTCAAAAGTGACCTGTTTATGCCTAACCTCTGTTTCCTGTCCATTAATTAATCCTCAGTCCATGTCCTGATATCACGCACTCTAAATTTCTTTGATAACCTCTGATATGGCACCTCACTGAAAACCTTCTATTGGGTTTCCAGAGAGAATAGGCTAGTTCTGTCTCGCAATGTAATCTCCCACCCACACGGGCACTCTGATGTATTTTCACAGAACTGAAACTGATGTAAATGGAATCTTTCTTAGAGAAGGAAACCAAATACAAATACACCAAAAGCATTCATTCCTGCCTACCTGTTATGTTAGTTATAACAACAAAAGTCTCTTGACAGAGCGTCAAACAATATTTCTCTTTTATTATCATACTGACTTTGTCTAACCCTGTTGGACACTGATTTGTGTGAATTGTAATGTGCAGGTAATGGAAATAGATTTGAAAGTGAACTGGATAAATATTAGCCTTTGTCTTATCTGGGAGATGAGCTGGGTACTTAGGGCAGAGTTCTATCAATAGTATATGACAGATGTTCATATTACAAATAATAAATTCTAAAATTCTTGCATGCATTTAATTTCTCGTTGGGTGTCTGGTCATGCAGCAGGAATTGAGGAAGGTTGCAGAGAAAAATTTTACTAAGGGGATCCCCCATAATACGATTCATCCATGAACAAGCTGAAATATTCTTATTCTGATGAGCCCAGTGAGGTAGTTTGTTGGGTTTTCACCTGATGACTCACAAATCCCAAGCAACCGATAGCGTTGATGACAACAGTGGAACGTATGCATGTGAACGCCCAGTCTTCTCTGACTTCAACTCAGCTGAACACAGGCACTGAATCCCTGAAGAAGTGCTGAGCAGCAACAGAGAACGGGTGAATCACTGAGCGATCTTCACCATAGTAACACACACAAAATGCTGGTGGAACGCAGCAGTCCAGGCAGCAAGAAGTACAGTCGACATTTCGGGCCAAGACCCTTCATCCTGACGAAGGGTCTCAGCCCGAAACATCGAGTGTACTTCTCCCTGTAGATGCTACCTGGCCTGCTGCGTTCCACCAGCATTTTGTGTGTGGTGCTTGAACTTCCAGCACCTGCAGATTTCCTCGTGTTTGCGTTTCACCATAGTAACAATGGTTTGCAAAAGATAAGGATTCACTTTAGATATAAATGGGTTGTCATGCAACTCTGCACTGAAGATTAGCTTTATTTGTCACAAGTACATTGAAACATTAAAACAGACAGCGAATTACTTCAAATCAAATCAGCAGGGATTATGCTGGGCAGCCCACTAGTGTCTCCATGCTTCAGGCGCTAATATAGTATGCCCCCAACTCACAGACCCTAATCCGTATGTCCTTGGAATGTGGGAGCACCCAGAGGAAAACCATACAGCCACAGAGACAGACAGTGCCAGGAGTTGAAAGCTCGATCAGTGATCGCTGGCGCTGTAAACCGATATGCTAACTGCTATGCTAACATGTTGCCCTACTACAGAAAGTGATCAATCGCATGGAAAATCAGGCATGGTTAACTCATGTTCTATGCAAGAATTTGGAAAGCCTAGGTACTATTGGGCTGAGAGGAACCCAAAACTTGGACTGTGCAGTCATTGTCCTCCCATAGCTACCCTCCAGCATTGTGACAAGTTCTGCTAGGCTTTGACACAGGGTATATATATATGAAAATGGCAACTCCGTTTAAAACTGCCTCACTTCCAAAGCTGAAGTTTGTTTTACAATTGCCACTTGTGCTGGTTTTTGCAAATGAAATGAAGCGAGGTGTATATGCTTAATGAAACCGGTAACACATTTTATTGAACTCCAAAACCTGAACACAACAGCGCACTGAAACTCTTTACATAACAACGTCATCAAGTCAGACTCTTAAAGTGAAACCCCAGCTTAATGTTGGTGGTTGTGAGTTATGTTCATTTATCCCAATTACGTTACCCAACACAGGGCCCCTCAGAATTCAGTAAAACGGGCATTGTGAGCTTGCCTCGAGCTCAGAGGAGCCACACAGCTAAGGCCCTGTTCCATGGGTGGAGGAACCATAGGTGCCCCTGGCTCGTACAGAGGTGCATTGACATGCTCATGGTCACATTGTGACGCCAAGGGCATGGCAGTGGAAGCCAATCTACCAAAATGCATTCACGTTTACCTCTCTTATCTTTTCTCCCCATTCCAAAAGGTGGAATGGACCATTGCAAGGGGACCTAAGGGGATGTTAGTGTGCATCATGGCAGGGGAAACAAATGAGGTGGAATGTAGGTCAACAGGTCATGAGTGCTGCACACCATGATGAGAGGTAGGAATAGGTGAAAAGGAATTGAGAGACCAACCAGGTGGCCATGGTGTCAGGAATGAAATCACCTGCTATTCGTAATGGCTGCCCGTATACCAACTCTGCCACGGATGACTCCAGGTCCTCTTTTAGACCTGTTCTAAGCCCCAGCAGGATCCATGAGAGATGATCATGCCAACAACACTCATCAGTCAGGGAAGCCCTCAGAGCAGCCTTTAAGGAGCAATGTAATCGCTTACATAGGCCATTGGACGGCGGGTGATACGCCATGGTGTGACGTAGCCTAGTGCCGAGGTTCTGGGCCATCACAGTCCAGAGGTCTGAAATGAGTTGGGCTCCACAGTCAGAGGAAATATCAGATGGAGTGCCAAACTGAGCAACCCAGGGGCTAATGAACGTCAGAGCCACTACTGCGGTCATTGTCGATGCTAGAGGAATGACGTCTGGCCACTTGGTGGTACAGTCCACCATGATAAGAAGGTGCGTGAATCTGCGGGAGGGGAAGAGGACCAATAAGGTCCACATTAACATAGTCAAACCACTGCTCAGGGACCTCAAAAGGTGCTAATGGCTCCTGAACATGACAGTTAATTTTTGCCCACTCACAGTCCATGCAGGCTGCAGTCCAGTCTGGCACATCCCTTCTTAGGCCATGCCACACGAACTCTAGTGCAACTGGATTCTGTGAGGCTTTCCAGCCTGGGTGTGAGAGGCCATGTGTGGAGTTGAAAATAGTCCGTCTCCAGTTTGTGGGCACGATGGGGCAAGGGCGAATGGTTGTGACAATGCACAGGAGAGAAACCCCAGCTTTCCCAATTTAATGTCAGCGGACCGCAGGCCCAGAGTGCTGTTCGGTAAGCACAGACCTCTGAATAGGTAACTTAGTCAGACTCCATGCCAGCATAGTCAACCCTTATGTGTATGGCCTCAGCGGCTGGCCATGAGAGGCAATTGGCCACGGCATTATATTTCCCTTTGATATGTTGTATATCATAAGAAACAGGAGCGGGAGTCAGCCATCTGGCCCAGTGAGCCTGCTCCGCCATTCAATAAGATCATGGCTGATCTGCCCGTGGATTCACCTCCACCTACCTGTCCTTTCCCTATAACCCTTAATTCCCCTACTGTGCAAAAATCTATCCAACCTTGTCTGAAATATATCAGTTGTGAACTTGGATATATGTAGGCCAGATGGTGTTGCTGCCATGCCGACCAAGGGTCTGATAATTTGGTCATCGCGTGCAGGAGTGTTTCGTGGTCAATGAACGCTGTGAAATGGCAACCCTCTTAGAAGAAAACAAAAATGGTGGACAGCCAAATATAGACTGAGAAACTCAGGGTTAAACGTGCTGTACCTCCTTTTGGGGGATGCAGCTGCCGGCTGAAGAAGGCAAGCAGCTGCTACATGCCTACGACCAGCTGTTGATGCACAGCTCCTCAGCACAGTCTGAAATGTCAGTACAATGGCTATAGATGTGTTGGGGAACGGGTGCACCAGTAGAGTTGTGTTAGAAAGAGCTTGTCTGGTATCTTCAAATGCCCTGGGCATGTCTGCTGACCAGTCAAGCACGTGATTAGAGGTGTTGCCTCTAAGTTCACTATACAGGGGAAACATAAGTTCAACAGCTCACAGAATGAAGTGGTGATAGAACTCTACTATACCTAAAAACTCCTGTAGTTTTCCTGTAGTGCGGAAGGTGGGAAATCTTTAAGAGCAGCTACTTTTGATGGAAAGGGGTTTTGAACTTCTGTGGAGATGCAATAGCTGAGAAAGTCAATGGCTGACAGACTAAACTGGTACTTTGCAGACCCATGTTGGCCTAAATGCTCGAAAAGTGTGCGGAGATGAGATACGTGTTCAGATTTGGACACGTGTGACAAGTACGTCATCCAGGTAAACAAAAAGAAAATCCAAGTCTTTCAATACAGAGTCCATCAGCCGTTAGAAAGTTGGTGCTGCATTTTTCAGTCCAAACAGTATCCACAAAAACTCAAAAAGGCAAAACGGGGTTATCACAGCTGTTTTGGGAATGTCCTCTGAGCACACAGCAGTTGATGGTAACCCCTAACTAGATCAGCATTAGAAACAATTAACTTTGCTGCTAAACATGCTGAAAAGTCTTGGTTGTGTGGGGCTGGGTAACGATTGGGGGTGGTGGCCTCGTTCAGGCACCGGTAATCACCAGATGGGTAGCAACCACCACTGGAATTATTGTAGGATTGTGTTCAGGCAGTTGTTCAAGCAGCCTCACCATTCTCTCAGCCATGGAATTGCTGAATGAAGCTACCACGTAGAAGAATTTGGTGCAATTGGCAGAGATTACTGGCAGAGCGAACTGAGACTCAGCTTGTACAAACCAAGCGGCGGCATTTTACTCCCAAAACTCTGGTAGTTTCAAAGTGACTCATTGGCTGACACGTTTAATAACTCTGGAGCATCAGAGTCACCAGTGCAGGTTTTCGCAAATAAAATGAAGTGAGGCATTTTTATGTTTAATGTTTCATGTTTCATGTTTAAGCACTAGATCAAACTTGTAACACACTTTATTGAACTCCAAAACCTAATCATAAAAATGCGTTGAAAATTGTTACATAACAACATCATCATGTCAGACCAGCCTCTTAAAGTGAAAATCCAATTCAATATCGGTGGTTGTGAATTATGTACATTTCTCCCAACTACACTACCCTGCACTCATAAGTTCCAGGAAAGGAAGCAGGTTTGGGTTCAAGTTTTCACATGAAAGCAGAATGCAAATTGCATTTCAGGAATTTAAATCTCCTGATCTAGTCGCTAAGTTGTTCTCTCTCAGACGTGCACATGTGTACACGTACGCATTTTTTTTGCTACTAGCACACAAGGAAATTTAAACTGTGCACAAAAGGTTGTCACCATCCACCTCTTGGCATGGTAAGTATATTTCACGATCGTACACAATCTCATTTCCTTTTCCAGTTTCTGATGCGGATGTGGGCTTTGCAACGATTTGTCTGAAGATTCTAGAACTTGTTTATTTATACTGCTTTTATTGAAGAAATTATTGATTCACAGTGTCGAATTCCAGAGAACCGAAGGGTGTGAAGCACAAAAGAACTGCTAGTTCATTTAAAGTGGAACAGCAGAAACTGCTACACTGAAAGCTCATGAGATCAGGAAGGTGCAGCTATGATAAATATTTATGTGTAATATGGTTAACCTGCATGTATTGTCGCAATGCAAAAGCTGGTGGAGGATTTGCAGCTGGGAAGAAGTGGAACAATATTTGGAAACTTGAGTTTTTAAAGCATCATTTAGCAAGTATATCGCATATGGATGGTGTGCAAAAGCTCTTAAGTTCTTATTGACAGTGTTCTACTAGCTGCTAAAATGAGTACCTCCATATGTAAAATCCAGTGCACACATGTTGTCATGGGGCAAATAATTGCACAGCACAAGATTTCTGCACACACTAGTCATTACAAATTAGAGGAAACATTGCCGCTAACTCTCTGGATTCAGTGATGCCATGAAGCTTTGACTTGTAATTTTGCGCCAGAACATTTACTATGAGTTGTGAAAATTACCATTGACGCAATGAACTCTGGAACCCACGTTACAACTGGAAAGGCTCCTTTGGGGCTTTTTAAATAGCCAGTTACCAAAGTCCTGAACATGGACATAGAAGCAAGAGTTGACCTCCCAAGTGCAACTCTGATCTGGCCTGCAGCTCTCATAACAGGCCTCTTTGCCTCAGGCTCAGATGACTGCACTGCTGAATTGTTGAAGAGTTCACATGGCATAAAGTTAATGAGTTGTATCAGTCTTCTTTCTGTTATATTCATCTTCAGAGAAATTTTCTGAGTATCCTGTGCACATCCTGCAGAGCTTGAAACTCTCCAGATTTGCCTTAGAGCCACTAAGGAAATGGAGAATATTGTTGTTGTAGCTGAACCCTGTAGCCTCAATAATTAAATGTAGAAGTTCCCAGGTAGACCCATGCATTTATTTTATTTGGTGAGATTGGGGGTAATGAATACAGTGGAGCACTGACTTGCGTAAGTTGTATTTTTCCCATCTCTGCTCATTACATTCTGTTTCCTGCAATATTGTGCAGCGCTCTGATATTCTGCTGTTATATTTCCTGTTTGGTGCCACAACCTGGGCATTTGGCCTTACAAGAATGGAACTGTAATAAAACTGGGATGAGATTTCCCTCTCACCAAAAACACCCACCAAGCACTGTTAGAAAAGGTATACAGTTAATACCAATTCTCCCCAAATCAGTATTTTGTGAATTTACATAATACAAAGCTTCTATTTTCCTCTTCAGAAAGATATTACTTCTGTCAATTTACAGCCATTTTTGAAACACAAAAAATTGTAAATACTTATGTGTCTTTTATAGAACAAAATAATTATGTTTTATAAACCATTATGCTTTTATACTATGCACCAGAATTACTGAATGTCAGCAATCATTGGGAAGAATTTTTCAGGCACCTGTAATACGAATCCCTCCATGACAAAGATGCAGACAGAGGCTGCTTTATCTACAGTACCCTTTTTGTTTGGTAGCTAGGGGTTTTCATCGAACCCATGGGAAGTAATTGAACAAAGGCTGACTGGTGGAACAAGCTGATATGGTAACCTCTATTATACTTTGGTATACGATGTGCTCTGTGTTAGCTGAAACTGCTGATGAAACTGATTGACTGTAAATATTTGCGGTTTGAGTGACCAGGGCTTGACCTCAGACATTCAATAGTGTAGAAACCCTCTGTTACAAGCTGTGAGATTGGGCCAAAAAAATCCCATGTGAGTTTCTAAAGAGCAGGTTCTTGAACTCGCCCTTGAATGCATTTTCAGCAAACATCTGTTTTCCGGTGGATGCATATAATGGGCTCCTTTCAAAACAGAATAGTCTCTGAAAAGGCTCTATTGATTTTTTTCTCAGGCTTGAACAGTTGATTGTGTTTTTATTTTCATTTTCTTTTTTAGAAGTACAGAGATTTTCAAATGAGTGGAATTTAGGATATTACTCTTACGTTTTCTTTTCACAGTTCAACTGTGAAACATATATATATAACAACAAGAGATTTTACTAATGAATATATTCACATTCATTAACAATTTCTTATTTATTTTCAACTTTCTTCCCAGCATATATTAAGGTCATCTCACAAATTTTGCATCATTCTGGTGTTCTGTATATTATTAATAGCTAGCCACTACTAAATTTGAGAAGAAAATCATCTGAATGGTATCTCCTGCTGCTGACTTTGGGCATGATTCATTTTGCAGGAATGTACATAATACACATAGTGTATATACACTACTAAATGCATTTAGCTGATACCTGTTATAGAGTCATACAGTTCAAAGACCACTAGAGCATGGAAACAGGTCCTTTAGCCTATCTAGTCCATGGCAAATTTTTATTCCACCTGGTATCAGCGACCTGCATCTGGATCGTAACCCTCCATACCCCTCCCATCCATGTACCTCTCCAGGTTTCTCTAAAATTTTGAAATCAAACCCATATCCAACACTTTCACTGGCAGCTCATTCTTCACTCTCACCACCCTCGGAGTGAAGAAGCTCCCCGTTATGCTTCCCCTTAAATATTTCACCTCACCATTTCTCCCAGTTCTCCTCCAATCCTGCCGGAATCAGGTTTATTATCATGAGCATATGTTGTGAAATATAGAGAGAAAACTGAATTACTGTAAGTGTGTGTGTGTATATATATATACACAACACCATTAATTAAAGTTAAAATAAGTAGTGCAAAAAATAGGGGTTGAGGGTATGTTCATAGGTTCAATGTCCATTTAGGAATCGGATGGCAGAGGGGAAGAGGCTGCTCCTGAATCACTGAGTGTGTGCCTTCAGGCTTCCGTACCTCCTTCCTGACACTAACAAGGCATGTCCTGAGTGGTGGGGGTCCTTAATGATGGTCGACACCTTCCTGAGGGATGTGGCTTTTGAGGGATAACTTTTTGGTGATCTTGGTCTTTGGCAAAAGCACTTTTTTGTGGATTTCCATGACCTGCCGACACATGGATTCAGCAATTTGTGGCAAATAAATAAACCGCCTATAAAGCAAAACTCAACTAGCAACATTTTTGTGTCAAGATATAACACATTTCAAGTTGCCTTTATTCCTGCTCTTTCTCTCTCCTTCTCTATTTCCATCCTTTGGGGAATAATTATAAAGTAAAACACTCCATCTGTCTTGTAAAGGCTCCAGTAATCTCTAAACACTCACTCAACATCCTTTAGGTATAAGCAATGACCAGATTGAAATCCTAAAGTAACATGAACTGCAGCATTTGTTTTTGTTCTTAAGTCTGAAGGGGTCAAGTCCACATTATGCTGCAGGATATTTTTTCACTGAAATGTGTTACACATATTTCATCACTGAATAATAGCAGGAGCTATGATCTTTACTCAACCCATCTGGTGTGAATGGGTTGGGTTAAGACAGACACTCATTTTACACCCCATCAGTGGTAGAATCAATGCACTACCTGTAAAGATATAAAGTGGCCAGCCAGTCCCACTAGCCAGGAGTGAATAAAATAGGGGTATAAATACCCCCAGGTGCAACTTCGTTAGGTATCTCCTCTACCTAATAAAGTGGTCACTGAGTGTATAATTGTGGTCTTCTGCTACTGTAGCCAGTCCAATTCAAGATCCAACTTGCTGTGCATTCAGAGCTGCTCTTCAGCACACCATCATTATTACATTATTTGAGTTATTGTCACCTATATTATGGATAACTCTGAACATCCTCTACATAGCACCATCCAGAGACAGAGAAGCAGTTTCAGCGACAGGTTACTATCGATGCAATGCTCCTCAGACAGGATGAAGAGGTCAATACTCCCCAATGCCATTAGGCTTTACAATTCTACCGCCAGGACTTAAGAACTTTTTAAAGCTATTATTAATGCTTTTTGAGATGGTGATTTAGATGCATATCATATTTTTTTTACTGAGTTAAGTATTGTATGTAATTAGTTTTGCTACAACAAGTGTATGGGACATTGGAAAAAAGTTGAATTTCCCCATGTGGATGAATAAAGTATCTATCTATCTATCTATCTATCTATCTTCCTGTCAGCTTGAACCGGTCTGGTCATTCTCTTCTGACCTCTCTCAGTCATAAGGATTTTCACCCACAGAACTGCCGCTTACTGGATGTTATTTTGTTTTTTGCTTCACTCGCTGTAAACTCTAGACACTTGCGCACGCTAGTCCCAAGAGATCTTCTGGTTCTGAGATACTTAACGCACCCCATCTGGCACCAATAATCATTCCGTGATTAAAGTAACTTAGTTCACATTTCTTCACCATTCTGATTTTTGGTCTGAGCAACAGCTGAACCTCCTGACCATGTCAGCGTGCCTTTATGCTTTGAGTTGCTGCCTCATGATTAGATATTTGCATTAACGAGCAGGTATAAAGGTGTACCTAATAAAGTGGCCAGTGAGTGTATCTACGCATGTCACAGAGGGTTCGGTTTACACAGCCGTATGTCTCCACTTATTGCAAAAGAATGTGGCTGAGGTCAATCAGTGCCATGTTGATTATGTTCCTGTGTTCATCTTAGACAGTGGTTAGGAGAAAAGAAAATAATTGAGTTTTCATTCTTTTATGGTTTCATTATAAAGCACTCTACAAGGCTTTGCTAGCCATGCCTCAGGCAAAGAAAGGGTTCATATTATTGCCCAGATAAATTTAGACTATCTGCTATCTTTTTTATCTACACGTTCTGTCAATTTGAATCTGTTTACTATCATCCAATCCGGAATTAAGACTGTACGGACAGATATCGAGAGGGCTTTGCCAATAAGGCAGCATTCAGATGGCAGGCACACGAGACTGCAGATGCTGGAAGCTGAAGCAATAAATAATCCACTGAAGGAACTCAGCATGCTGAGTAGCATCTTTCAGGGAAAGGAATCGATGCTTTGGGTCAATACCCTGCATACAGATGGCAACTGAGTTTGGAGTCCTTCCAGTCATGCGCAATACTGCATCCTGACCAAAGCATCCGAATCAAAGCAGGATATAAACCAAAACAAAAGGGTCAGCTACCAAGATTGGGATACAAAATAACAATAGAGATGTAAAGAGTTTCAAATGCATAATTGTCCAGCATCAATGTGAGCATTAATTGCAAAGATTTTCCAGGAAAAAACAATTGATCCTCAACTTATTTAGAATTAGTAATTGCAGCCGTCCATGCTAAAATACATATATGAAGCAATTCATATCTTTTAGTCCAAAACCCATAGCTCACAAAACACATGCATTGAAACCAGATGTGAAAAGTATGCATCAGAAATTAGAAGCTCACCATTCAGGAATGCTAATGCATAGTGGGAGGTTTCAACCAGAAAGTTTTACTGAAACGTCATTAGTATATCAGAGAAGGTATGAAACGATGAAATAAAATGTTGCCTGACAAATCTGTTGGAATTCTTTGAGGAAATAGCAGGCAGGATAGACAAAGGAGATTCAGTGGATGGTGTACACTTGGATTTTCGAAAGGTCTTGAACAAGGTGCCACACATGAGGCTGTTTAACAAAATAAGAGCCCATGGTATTACAGGAAAAATACCAGCGTGGATAGAAGATTGGCTCTGGTAGGGAACAAAGAGTGGGAATATAAGGGGCCTTTTCTGGTTGTCTCTCAGTGACTACTGTGTTGCAGGGGTCAGTGTTGGGACTGCTTCTTTTCAGATTATGTCAATTAATTAGATGATGGAATTGATAGCTTTGTGGCCAAGTTTGCAGAAGATACAAAGTCTGGTGTTGAGGAAACAGGATGTCTGCAAAAGGACTGAGACAGTTTGGGAGAATGGGCAAAGAAGTGGCAGGTGGAATAAAGGTGTGGTCTATTTTCTAAATGAGGGGAAAATTCAAAAATCAGAGGTGCAAAGGGACTTGGAAGTCCTCGGGCAGGATTCCTTAAAGGTTAACTTGCAGATTGGGTTAGTGGTAAGAAAGGTAAATGTAATGTTAGCATTCATTTGGAGAGGATTAGAATGCAAAAGCAATGATGCAATGCTAAGGTTTTATAGGGAATTGATCAGACTCACTTGAAGTACTGTGACAGTTTTCAGCCCCTTCCTGAGGAGATTGAGACAAGTAAGACTTCCCTCACCCCCCGACCCCATCTCCACATCTTAACTTGGTTTTACAGGAACACCATTAAGAGCGTGCTGACAAGCTGTTTCTCCATTTGGTATGGCAGCAGCAGAGCATCAGACTGTGACTGTGACTACAACCAAGAGGATCACAGGGGTCTCCCTACCTTCCATCAGGCACAGTTATCAGGAACACTGCATATGCAGGGCCTTTAATATTATCAAGGATCCCACCCATCCATCCAGTATCCTCTTCCACATTTTACCATCCAGCAGGAGACTCTGATGCATAAATAAATATAAGAACGGCCAGCATGGGAAGCAGCTTCTTCTTTCAGGCCATTAGGCTTCTGAACTCCCTGCCACATTACATTTGAACTGTCACAGGATAATTTGTACTGTACCCTACAATATTTAATTTATGTGTTTTACTTGTTTACCTCTGCATAATTTAATTGTAGATTTAAATCTTACTTTCCTAGGTTATTGTGTGTTATGTGTCCTACTGTGCTTTACAGCCTGGTCTGAAGAAACGTTGTCTGATTTGGCGGTATACATGTTATAGCTAAATGACAATAAACTTGTCTTTAGGGCATGACTTCAGGATTGAAGGACGTCCTTTTAGAACTGAGATGCGGAGAAATTACTTTAGTCAGAGAGTTTTAAATCTGTGGAATTTGTTGCCACAAGCAGTCGTGGACCCAAGACATTGAATGCATTTAAGGCAGAGATAGACAGGTTCTTGATTAGCCAGGGCATCAAAGGGTATGGGGAGAAAACAGGGGAGTGGGGATGAATGGAAGAATTGGATCAGCCCATGATTGAATGGCAGAGCAGACTCGATGGGCTGAATGGCCTACTTCCACTCCTATATCTTATGCTCTTATGGACTTGACTTGACTTTTCTAAGAAAAGATGTGCTGACATTGGAAAGGGTCCAGAAGAGGTTCAAGAGAATGATCCCAGGAACCTAAGGGTTACTATATGAGGAGCATTTGATGAGTCTGGGCCTGTAGTCGCTAGAGTTTAATAGAATGAAGGGGATCTCACTGAAGCATATCAAATATTGAAAGGCCTAGATAGGGTGGATGTGGTTTCTTATAGTGTGGGAGTCTAGGACTAGAGGGCATAGCCTCAGAATTGAGGGACATCTGTTAGCTCAGAGATAAGGAAAAAAATTCTTTAGCTAGAGTGTATTGAGTCTGTGGAATTCATTGCCATGGATAGCTGTGCAGGCTCAGTCATTGTGTATATTTAAGGTGGAGGTTAATAAGTTCTTGATTAATCAGGATGTCAAAGGTTACAGGGGGAGGTGGGAGAATGATGTTGATAGGGCTAATAATTCAGCCATGGTGGAATGGCAAAGCAGAATCAGTGGGCCAAATGTCCTAATTCTGCTCCTGTGCCTTATGGTCTTATTGTCTAAAATGCTTGAGAAAATCCATTCAAAAACAATAATGGAGTAATGAGATAAAATTTTGTGAACTAATTATTAGGACTCCTCACAGACCTCTTCCTCTTAAAATCAATCAGCATCTCCCAGGTTTTGACCACATTCAGGAGCAAGTGATTCCTCCCGCACCACTCCTCAAACTTGTCCACCAGTCCTCTGTACTCCGACTCCTGCCCATCTCTGATACGCCCAACCACCACAGAGTCATCAGAGAACTTCTACAAGTGACACGACTAACAGATTTGTACTGAAAGCCTAAAGTGTACAGTGTAAACAGAAACAGAGACAGGACAGTTCCCTGTGGCTCTCCAATGCCAATCACCACATTCTCAGACAGAGAACTACTCACAGTACAAACTAGGGTCTATCTGTCATGTAGTCAGTAATTCAGGAGATAGTGGATTACCATAAAATAATACATTGTACATTCTGGGAAGCGATGTTGTGGTGGTGGAGGAGTACAAATACTTGGGCATTCACTTCAACAACAGACTTGACTGGAAAACCAGAACCAAGGCTGTTTACAAGAAGGGGATAAAAAGACACTACTTTCCAAGGAAGCTGAGATCCTTCAGTGTGTGCAGCAGGATGTTGGAGATCTCTTACCAGTCTGTTGAGGTGAGCACAGTCCTCTTTGCGGCTTTATGTTGGGGGAGCAGCATCAGAGCTGGCGATGCAAAAAGACTAAATTAACTCATCAAAAAGGCTGGATCCATCATTGACTAAAAGCCAGACTCTTTCGAGTTAGTGGTGGAGAAGAGTCACTAAATAAACGTATCCATTATGAACAATCAGGCACATCCTCTCTGTGACCTGCTGAATAAGTAGCGGAGCACCATTTCGAACTGATTCATTCAGCTCCACTGTCACAAGGGTCATTACAGAAAATTTTTCCTACTAACTGCAATTATCATATACAACAGTTCATCTCTGTGTTACAGGAGAACACACATCATTGTACAATAGCCTGTTTTATTATCTTGTACATTATTATTGCACATTGGTAAATTATTATTGTGTACATTATTATTCTCTACATTATTTATTATTGTTCTTAAGTGTCTTTTTAAATGTCGCTGCTGTAACAAAATAAGTTCCACTCGGGATCAATAAAGTACTTATTATTATTATTATTATGATTACTACTATTATTAGGAATTCAGGTCTGCACATTCAATGATCTGCCATTGATTTTGTAACTCAGAACTAGTCCTGAAACAAAAGATCATTTTACCAAATCAGATATATGCTTTCCAGCATAAGCAACATTAAGGAAAGATAAAGAGGTGAGAGGGCACTGGTGATAATATTGGCATCAACAAGGTAGCTGGGTAGAATCTTGGTATAGAATCATTTTGAGTGGAGCTTAAAAGCAGCAGGGGAATAAATACTGATGGAAATTTATAGGGCTCTAGATATTCGGAATGATTAGTGCATAGCACAAATAAGGAAATTAGAGATGAAAGTCACAGGGGAAATTTAGTAATCATGAGAAACTTTAATATATCCATAGATGGGGCAAACCAAATTAGCACTGAGAAAACTATTTCTCATAAGACAATTTCTCCATGTCTTGGGTCAGCCAAATGAACTTACACTGATCTGCTTCCATTGATAATATAAGGCAATCTATATCATATACCTTAGGAGGCCAAGTCATTGGGTATATTTATAGTGGAGGTTGATAGGATATTGATTAGTAAGGGTTTCAAAGGTTATGGGGAGGGCAGGAGAATGGGGTTGAAAGGGATAATAAATCAGCCATGATTGAATGGTGGAGCAGACTCGATGGGTCAAATGGCCTAATTCTATTCCTATGTCTTAAGGTCTTACTTTCACTAATAAATTTAGCAGTTTTAATAAGTCTATTTTTGTCTCCCAGCTTCCTTGAAATAAAAGCCAGCATTCAATTAGTCTTCCAAATTACCTGTTGGTCCTACATACTTGCTTCCTGTGTTTAATACATGAGGACTCCCAAATCCATTTGGTGCAGCAGCTTTCCACAGCCTTTCTCCATTTGAAGTGAACGGCTTCACATTTTCCCCAAATTATTGTCCAGTTTCAAATTTTGTTGCCATCCATATAGCCAATGTATATCTCTCTATAAACCCCTATGTCCTCCACTCAGCTTACCTCCCCTTCCCCCTATTTTTCCCTCATCTGCAAATTTGTTCATTTCCTCCATCCTCGAAATCATTAATATATGTTATTGGGTACCTCTTGTAAAACGGCTACTAAGTGTATGTTTGTGTTTTGCTTCTGCCATGGCACATCCACTTCGAGGTTCAATGTGTTGTGCATTCACAGATGCTCGTTGGCACACTATTGCTGTAGCATGCAGTTATTTAAATTACTGTTGCCTTCCTGTCAGCTTTTTGACATTTTCCTCTGTCATTAACAATGCATTTTTGCCCGCAGAACTGGATTTTTTAGTTTGTTTTTCACACCCTTTCCTGTAAACTCTAGAGAACGTTGTGCATGAAAATCCCAAGACAACAGCTGAACCTCCACATGTGGCACCAAAAAACATTCCATGGTGGAAGTCACTTAGATCACATTTCTTCCCTATTCTGATGTTTGGTCTGAACCTCATGACCGTGCCTGCATGCTTTTCTGCATCGAGTTGCAGCCACATGATTGGCTAATTAGATATTTAGATTATAAGGACACTCAGTCCTCGTTTATTGTCATTTAGAATAGCATTCATGCATTAAGAAATGATACAATGTTCCTCCAGAGTGATATCACAAAATTTAAAAAAAGGACAAACCAAGACCCACACTGACAAAACCACATAATTATAGCATATAGTTACAGCAATGCAAAGCAATACCGTAATTTGATAGACGCAGACCATGGATGTGGTTTTAAAAAAAAGTCTCAAAGTCCCAATCGACTCCAATAGTCCAATATCAGGCAGCAAAGGGAGAAACTCTCCCTGCCATAAACTTTCAGGCACTGACATTTAATGCCTTGAAAGTACCCGACGAAAGCAGACTCTGATTCCATCCAAAAACTTTGAGCCTCCGACCAGCCCCTCCAATACAGCCCCCCGAGCGCCATCTTCTGCCGAGCACCTCCGACCTCGTCCCAGCCACCAAAACAAGCAAAGCCGAGGTCTCGGAGACCTTCTCCCCCAGAGATTCGGGACCGCACAGTAGCAGCGGCAGCGAAGCGGGCATTTCAGAAGTTTCTCCAGATGCTCCTCCACGCTCTCACGTCTGTCTCCATCAAATCAGGGCTGTGCATGGATCCCCTACTTAACACGTTACGGATATCCATTCTCTGGAGAGGCTGCGCGCATTAACAAGCAGGTGTACAAGTGTATCCAATAAAGTGACCACTGAGTGTACTATTGTAAACATCTATGGTCCCAATGGTTATAGGATGCCTACATTAAAGTGACCACATATGGCTACTCTCTGCTTCCTACATGTTAGCCAAATCCTCTACATGTCCTCCAACACCGTAAACTCTTATTTTGCAAAGTACGCATCTGTATGCAAAGCATTAAACACCTTCTGAGAATCCAAATATATTCCCTCAGTTCTTTCCCCTCACCACACTCTGGCTGATATTCCCTCAAAGAACTCTGATAAATATGTTAGATGTGTATTACCTTTCATGAAGCCATGCTGACACTCCTTGATCTGCTTATGACTTCCCAAATTTTGTGTGATTCTCTTAACAGTGGATTCCGTTTTTCTTTGCAATAATAAGCATCTGGCTAACTGGCCCGTAGTTGCCCACTTTTGCCCCCCACCCTTTCAGGAAAAGGATATCACATTCCCTGTTCCACATCTCTCCAGCACTTGAAAAATTTGAATGATGAGAATCACTGCATCAATTAACTTTGTACTCACTTCAATTGAGATCGAACTATTTGGTCTTGGAGAATTAGTAAACTTTAGCCCTATCAGTTTTCCTAATACCAATTTTCTTGTGATTCTAGTTACTTTTCCTTCCTCCCATTTATGTTTATTAGATGTTTGCAAAATCTTCTATCATAAAGATATTAATTCCCCATTACTATTTCTTTCCTCACTCAGATCTCTTTGTCCTCTCCATTTTAAGCATTCAGAGAAACTCTTATCGTCAGTTTTTATATTTCTCATTACTTTGCCTTCATAGTTTATTTCCACGTTGTTTTTATTTTATACCCTTTTTCTGGATCTGACCATTTCCATTTTCTCCTTCAACTTAATGCTCCCTTAGCTTCCTTGGTCTATTTCTTCCATTGGAATTTTTCTTCCTCTTGAAAATATGTTTTTGTTGTGAGTCATAATGGGACACTTTAAGGTTGGCAACCTATAACCAGTGGGGTATCACTTGGGATCAGGGTTGAGGCCACAGATACCTGCAATAATACACTGAGTGGCCACTTTATTAGGTACATATGTACACCTTCTCATTAATGCAAATACCTAATTAGCCAATCATGTGGCAGCAGCTCAATGCATAAAATCATGGAGACATGCTCAAAAGGTTCAGTTGTGGTTCAGACCAAACATCAGAATGGGGAAGAAATGTGATTGAAGTGACTATGACTGTGGAATGATTGTTGCTGCCAGATGGGGTGGTTTAGTGCCTCAGAAACAGCTGATATCCTGGGGATTTTCACGCACACATTCTCTTATCTGCAGCCTCTGCTTGTCTGTTGCCTTACCAGTTGACCTATTAGTCCATTCCACTTTAGCAACTCTATCCTTATTTATATGTATTTCCCCTTATTTAAGTTTAGCAGCTGTTCTGACTCCGTTTTATCATACGCCAGCTGATCACTAAATTCTCTCATGCCATGATTATTACTTTCAAGATGTTTTTCCCCACAAATCACTTATTAAGCCATAATAATTACCATTATCTGCCTCCATAATCTTTGCTTTCAGAAATTATCTCGAGTATACTTTATCAATTCATTCTCATGCAGTAGTTGTTATTTCCAGTTTGTTTAACTCAGTCCACAGGAAGACTAAAGTTGGCCATGATTAACACACCATGCTTCTACTGCTCCCCCATTATCTCCTCAATTTAAGCAAAAATGCTGGAAATCTACAGTAACACAAACAAAATGCTGGAAGAACTCAGCACGTCAGGCAGCATCTATGGAAATGTATAAACAGTCGACATTTCAGGGCATGACACTTCATCCTGAAAATGTTAATTGTTTATTCCTCTCCATAGATTTCCTGATTTGCTTTTTCCTACGTCATGGCTACTGTTTGAGACTCTACGTTACTGGCACCATAATCTTCTTCCCTTTGCTAGTTTTCCGTTGTGTCTACCTTCCTTCTACTTTTTAACTTCACCAGAATGGACTCTACATTGTCTATCATCTTACCTATTACACCACAATCTCTTTTCTGCCCTGCCCTTCCTAAAAGTAAAATCTCCCCAAATATTGAGATATAAAAAGAAAACTTTTCCACAGAGCGTGCTGGGTGCCCAGAATGCTTTGCCAGCGATGGTGGTAAAGGCAAATACGACAGAGTCATTCACGAAGCTCTTAGATAGGCAAAGAATGGACAAGAAATGGAAGAATATGGACATTGTATAGGCTGAAGTGATTTGTTTTATTGGAATTGTGATAACTCATTTCATTAGTTTGGCCCAATTTTATCTGCCGAAGGGCCTATTCCTGTACTATCCTGTTCTATAATTAGATCTTCCATGCTCTATCTTCTGTCTTGTTGAATGGCAGAGCAGGTTGTTGGGCTGAATGCCTTCCTTCTGTTCCTGTTTCTTATATTTCTGTTCTTATGCATGCACATACAGACACACACAGGTACGCACAAACACACACATACATGTGCAAATGCATACACAACGTACAACACTATTGTAACACTATTACACACTACTATACTGTACTTGCTTCAGCACTAAAGGTGAATGGAAAGTAGAAATAGATGGACAGATAGATACTTTATTGATCCCAAAGGAAATTATGTTGTCACAGCAGCATTGCAAGTGCACAGACATACAAACATACAAATATTAGAAGAGAATATGACAAAAGCTACATGAAGAAAGAGTACTGATTCAATTCAATGACCTGCTGGAGGTATACAATTGGAATGACCGTGTATGAGTGCAGAGCCTCGGCCTCTGAAGAGCTGCTTTCTCTATCAGTTAATACCGGCAATGTAAGTTGTCACACAACAAATGCACCAGAGCTGAATCCTGGATAACAGTCAGTGAGGCGCATGATAATTTTGCTGTAATCACATATCAGATAAATGTTAATTGGGTGCAAACACTTCCGGCTCACTTCCATGAGGTCGACTGGAAAAATGCCACAATTAGACAATCTATGATGTCAACACTCAGTGGAATCCAGCCAACTATAAAATTGCTGAATCCTTTTTATTTAATGCTTTGTTTTTTTTTTACAAGAAGTAACTGTTTAAAACATCATCTATTGGAACCAATTGTGTCTGAAAAATCAAAAGGCTGCAGACACTGGAAATCTGAAATTAAATCAGAAAATGCGAGACAAAACTCAGCAGCATTAGAAGCAAAAGGAACAACTCACATCAAACATCCTTCATAAGATCTGGAAAAGAGAGAAAGGAAGAAAGCTCTAAGTTACAGAGATGATGGTTAGCCAGCTGTGTGTGTCTGTATGTACGTGTGCCTCTGTGTGTGTCTGCATGTGTGTGTCAATGTTTCTGTTTGCATATAGGTTAGGAAAATAAAATGGATAGGACGAAGGGAATATATTGTAGGAGAGACCAGGATGCCCAAGATGACTGAATACTACAGAAACTTAAACATAAAAGTCTTGGCAGACTCTCCAGTGTTAAATGGAGGGAATGTTGCATTATCAGAGATGGCATATTGTGTATGAAATGTTAAACCAAAGTTCATCATCTGCCTTGAACCTTGAGGACTTTTTGAAGAACACCCATCCTTGACATTTAGCCAATAGTTATTCCTCAATTAGATATTTTATTTGGTTAGTGTTATAACAATCATGAATGTTTGCTAATCACAAATTGAAAGCTACAATTTCTACATTACTACAGCAAAAATACTTCATCGAAGGGAAAAATAATTGGAATTCTTTCCTTCCAAGAATATAAAATAAGACTTTTTTAGTGTCTGTCTCCCTCTTTCTCCCTTCCCCCTCCCTCCACAAATCATTCCCTCAAAATGTTTCACTCTGTTCTCCCTGGATTCTTTCCGATTATGAATCTGTCCTTCACTAGTCTCTCAGATGTGTCCAACCTGGCTGACTGTTGGTGTCCTGGAGCCTATTATGTAGTAAACTACAGGGCTATCCACAGAGGATTTCTACTCTGACCTTGAAAACACACTAGCACAAACCCGGGAAGACAAACTGACAAACTAATCCTCCTAGGCAACTTCAATGCCATATAAACATACTAATTAGAAGCAGGAATACGTCCCTCAACCCCTCAAGCCTGCTCTGCCATTTAATAAAATCGTGGTCTAATTATAACTTCACTTCCACATTGCCCTTCTATCCTCAGTAACTTCTTACCCTGTTACTCATCAAATTATTTTTCTATCTTTTAAAAAAAATTGAAAGACTCTGCCCTCACGGTGTTTTGCAGAAAAGAGCTACAAAGACTCACAATCCTCTGAGAGAAAGAATTTTGGGGTTTTTTTGTCCTAAATATGCAATGCTTTTTGTTTTAAACAATGATCTTTGATTGTCGATTTGTCCACGAGAGGAAATATCCTCTTCACTTCCTCCCAGTCTAGATACACCAGGATTTTATGTTTCAATAGTGTCAACTCTCACTTTTCCAAACTCCAGCAGATCCAAGGTGAGCCTGTCCATCCTCTCTTTCTAAAACAACCTGCCTATCTTGGCTATCACTCCAGTAAACTTCAGCTATACAGATTACTTTGCATTAACATCCTTCCTGAAAATGTTTATACATGAGCTACCAGTTTACAAATGCCTACATAATTAAAATATAACCTCCATGCTTCTGTATTCACTTCACCTAGCAATAAACAGATGTTAGCTTTCTCAGTTACTTGTACCTAAACACTAACCTTTGGCATGTTTAACAAACTCTAACCACTGGCTTAACCTATTTGTCCCATTTGCTCCTCTTCACAACTTACTTTCCTACCTATCTATACGTCATCAGAAATTACCCAACAATACCTTTGGTACCTTTATTCAATTATTTAATCTCCGCTCCTTGAAAATGACCTGGATACAACAAAGGCCATGATAGTGCTGACTAATTTTACAACTCTCTGCAGCTTACTTTGATCCTGAACAGTAGCCCCTCCTCATACCAGACGATGATGACATATGAAATTTCCTCAATCTCCTAACTAAGTATAGCCATTATCTTGCCTTCTTTGTAGCTGCATCGATATTTTGGGTCCAAGTTAGGTCATTAACACCCTCTGAAACTGCTCACTTTTTCCAGTGTCCTTTGAATTGTATATCAGTTGAAAAAATATTGAGCTGTCTCACAGGCCACATCTTTTAAGAACCTGGGACAAAGTAGGAACTGCAGTCTTGTCAACTCACAGCTCCCATAGTTTGCTCAATCCCATCACCCTGGTGCAAGTCATTTTCCCAAATTTCTCCCACATTAGTCTCAACAGCCATCTTAGAACATTGGAGAGAGTGAACAATTTCAAGTTTCTAGGTGTCAATATCTCTGAGAACCTAACCTAGACCCAACATATCGACGCAGCTACAAAGAAGTCAAGACAATGGCTACATTTCATTTGGAGTTTGAGGAAATTTGGCATGTCACCAAAAACACTCGCAAGTTTCTACAGATGTACCGTGGAGAGCATTCTAACTGGCTGCATCACCATCTGGTATGGGGAGGGGATACTGAACAGGATCAAATTAAGTTGCAGAGAGTTGTAAAAGTTAATCAGCTCCATCATGACTACCGGCCTCTGTAGTTTCCAGGACATCTTCAAGGGGCAGTGCCTCAGAAAGGTAGCGTCTATCATTAAGGACCTCCACTGCCCAGGACATGCCCTCTTCTCATTGCTGTCATCAGGTAGGAGATACAGAAACCTGAAGGCACACAGTCAGTGATTCAGGAACAGCTTCTTCCCCTCTGACACCTGACTTCTGAGTGGATATTGAACCCATGAACACTACCTCACCACTTTTTCTATTTCCTATCTTTTGCACTTCTTACTGAATTTAACTATTTAAAATATATACACTTACTGTAATTTACTGATTTTCTTTTCTCTCTCTACTATCATGTATTGCATTGTACAGCTGCTACAAAGTTCATAAATTTCACACCATATGCTGGTGATATTAAACCTGATTCTGATTTTGATTCTGAAAAATGGAGAGGAAACAATTCATCCTGAACCCCAAGTGTCAATGCCCAAGAAGAAAGAGGGTTGCAAAATTAAATAATGAATAGGCAAAGATATTCCAAGTCATCAAGTCTTCAAAAGTAACGTTGAATTGCCAGATTCAAACTTCCATTCTGATTTTAGCATACTTTTCCTTTGTGTATTTTTTCCTCTTTACATTTTTCCTTATCACCCAACTTGCCTGGTACAGAGACCATGTCATTCCTGTGCACCCATCTATATTTTAAAAAAACCTGCAAATTGCCTTTGCAGGGAGGAGATTTCCCCATTTAGTGATCAGAAGTAGACAATCCCAAACTAATTTATTCAGATCTTATTTGTCAGAATAGAAACTGAATGAAGTAATTCAATTGAAACTAAGTTTTAATAGTGAGTAGCATTTGGCATTGATACATTGAATCAAGGAAGGAAACTACAAAGTAAATAGGGCAGGGAGAATAAATACTTCCGCCCCCCCATCCAATTATATATGAAGCTGCAGAAATATGGCAGAATTGGGCTTGAGGGACATATCCCTTGATTTCCAAGTTTCTCGTCCCAACTTTTCAACCAAAATTGATAATTTAGTATTAATCAAAGCCAGATTGTGAGTCACTTTTGTGAAGTCATCCATGTTGAGACTGCACAACCCCTTATTTCAACTTATAGAACAAGAAGAATCTCACTTCATCAATCCAGCCCAAATGTGAATCTTGTTTCCAGATTTAGGACAGAATCAAGACCCAGAACACTGCCTTGTCCTTAACAAGTCTTGTCTAATAATACATTTATTGAGCTCTATTACAACATGCAGAACAAAGTGATTTAATTGTAGTCAATTACCAACAGTTGATGTCTCAAGGAGTCAATAAATTGTGAAATCACAGACAGTAACAACTTTAGCCTTCATAGTTAACATTATTGTGACCCTGTTTAACCTTAGAACAATAAAACTATAATTAAAATTGCTCAGCTTACTCTAAAATCATCCATAATGATATTAGAAATTGAACATACTCTATTAAAATATCTGAGATGATAAGGCTGAAGTCATGACTGTCAATTCCAAGAGCAATTTGTCATAACTAGAGAAATGACACAACTGGTAAGTGAGAACAAAGTTCCAGGCTGTGTCCTAGACCCAATCACCAGAAGACATTTCACAACTACTGGGTCAAAAGTAATTTACTTGGGCCACAATAAGAGAAAGTAGGTCATCATGACTGAAAATTTCAATGGCTTGTATGTAAATGGTAGGAAGTAGACAAATCGTATTTCCACCACAATGGTCTTCATTACTCAGAACATGAGTACCAACCATCCTCCTTAAAGCCTTGAGTTAAAATAAAAGTGTGATGTATATGTCCTTTGGGCATGGGTGATAGATAGACACTTCTGTCTTGCCAAGTTTCAAATAAGTATCCTGAAGGTAGTTCATAAGATAGATTCCATGAAACCAGATAAAATAGCGTCAGTGAACATGCAGAAGTGGTTGCATGAGAGGACTGGGGAAGTAGTGACGTTACTGTGTTGATGATCAATATAATGTCAAAGTGCAAGGGTTGCTATGCACGGCGATGGATTGGTGAATTAGTTTATTGTTGGCACAAATTAGTGCATAAAAAATTAAACAGAGCTTTGTCAAGCAGTTGTGTTTTGTAAAAGTTATGTTAGATGGAATGAGACTCCAATACCTACAGAATGGCAGCCTGTGGCCTGAATGAAGACAGGTTGTATTTTCTGCAAGAACTGAAGAATGAGCCTATTCTTCCATGTGAATGGAATGAACAATAGGTGCTCTGCCCATTGCTAAAAATGGTTTGACTGTTTCTCTTTCCACATGGGCCGCTAACCTACTCACTATTTTCTGTAAACAGCAAAACATCTTTAGTCACTTTAGGCAACTCCAGCTTTACAAAGGGACTGTATTCCTGAAAAACAAATGTATTGCAATTTTCCATAACACCTGACTTTCCAATGAACCCCAAGATGTAAGCGGAGATAAGTTCCTGTGGAATGTTGTTTTATCATATTAAGCCTTTATTCCGGCTATAACAATCTGACCCACTGCCATTATTCCTGTGGAGCCCAACTTTATATTCAGAGGTGGACAAGGCTTGTGGATTAGGAAAGGGTTTAGAAAAGCAAATTCTGAGGATTTGGGGTCTACAGGGGATAGGTGGTACGGAATGAGCTCGGGGGGTTAATGGATGACAGTGGGGTGGAGTAAATGCTGAATGATTATTTAAGGAGCTTGCCATGGCTCTGGTGGCTCCCCACAATGTAGCATATCAGAGAAAATTACTTGCAGATGAAAAGCCTGGCAGCACTTCACTCTGTGACATCTATTCACGTGTCCTCGGACTGGAGAGGGTGCGGCAAAGAAGAGATTTAGCTGTGACTGCCAACCCAGTCGATGCTGTGACGACTTATCCAAATTCTATCCCCTCCAGTATTGAAGGACTAAAAATAAATTTTGAAAAGATGTGTTGCTTCTTTCATATTTTCTATTTACTTATTTATTCATTCCAGGTAAGTTCCCTAGAAGCAAATCTTATTCCATGCCTCAACACTAAGGGCAAATTTACATTACGTGAACGGCCATAACATGGGGCCACCTGTGTCAAGCAAGGAATAGGAGGTGACTCCACCTGCCACAGCATGAGTTATAAGGAGAGGTTAGATAGGCTGTTTGCCGTGGAGTGAAGGAGGCTGAGAGGTGACTTTATGGAGGTTCAGAGAATTATGATAAGTATTCATAGGACTGATAGCCAGTGTCTATTTCCCATGGTGGGGTATCTAGAACTAGAGGGCACAGGCTTAGGGTGAGAGGAAAGAAGTATAAAGGGGATCTTAGGGAGTAAACTTGTAACAACATCATCATTACGTGCCGTGTCGTATGACGTAGCAATCATCGTCTCATGACCATAATTGTTCTTAGCAAATTTTTTACTGAAGTGGTTTGCAATTGCCTTTTTCTGGACAGTGTCTTTACACGACAGGTGACCCCAGCCATTAACAATACTGTTCAGAGGTTGTCTGTCTGGCGTTAGTGGTCACACAACCAGAACTTGTGATATGGACCAGCTGCTCATATGGCCATCTGCCACCTGCTCCCTTGGTCTCATGGGACTCTGATCAGGGGGTGACCTGCAGGCTAGTGGAGGGAAGGATCACCTTACACCTTTGGTAGAGATGTATCTCCACACTGCCACCCAAACACTAACACAGAGTTCAGTGTTATAGCTGCATGATGGTTGAAGAGTAGTAACTGTTCCTGAACCTGGTGGTGTGGGATCTAAGACTTCTGTATCTCTTACCTAATGGTTGTAGTGAAAAGGGGGCATGATCTAGATGGTGGATTTTTTGATGATGAACCCTGCTTTCTGTGGCAGCGGGCCATGTGAAACTCTACTGTATTTATTTTTCAGTAAATGCCTGCAAGAAAATGAGTCTCAAGGTAGTAAATGGTAACATATATATGCTTTGATAATAAATTTACTTTGAACTTTTCTACTCAGCAGGGATATAGCATTTAGAAGTATCAAACCATTCACATCACACACCATATTAACATAGACTAAAGAAAGAAGGTATTTTATTAGAATGGTGCAGAGCTCCAGTCCACAGGAAATTCTCTGGTCTGACTTGAAGAGGTCAGTGGACTGACTCAAAACTATCATTGATGCCAGTTTGTAACCTGTTCTCAAGGCTTTGCATTGGTTTCAAGTCATTTCCAAGAGACTGTTGAATTTTTTTAGGGCAAGAAGTATCTATAAGCAGTAACTTCTCTATGTAATGAGTCCATCCTATCCTAGCCACTTTATTCAGGGAAGTGTAGAAATATCAGGTGACAGGTTAAAATATAGAAGCTGAAGTAATGAGCAACACTACAGTTCTGTCGAAATTTTGTTAGCTCTACCTTTGTTTTCACTGGGTCTCGTTGTGCAGTGGACAAAATACTATTAACTGAGGATGATGGTTCTGGAGGGTCCAAATCCAGCAAAGTCTGTCACTGAACTCTTCCCTGTGGAGCCCAACATTGGTACCTTGTCTTGCTCGGGTTCTGTGAAACCTTATTCCCCTGTTCCAACGCTGGTAGTTTTCAAGTGCACATGCTCAATGCATTTCTGTTCCCTCCAAAAACCTATCTACCTCTCTATCTGTCATTCTCCCTGTTTTAGTTACTCCATGAAGCCAGCCCCTTTGGTTGCATATTGCCTAATATTGTACTTGTGAGGCAGGTTCTGATGTTAAAAGTGCTAAATATATGTGCACTGAAATTTTTTTTGCTATTGTTATTCTTGTTAATGTTCTTGTTGGCTGCAGCAAATTATAATGGCAATGTCAAGAGTATCCCTCTGAGAAGCACAAGTCTTCCAGCACTGTGAATACGAATAAACCCGTTGCATAAGCAATTCTCCCATAAAGACTCAATTATCATAAAACTTGTTTAGCAGCATTGCGCATTGCATTAAAAAATCAACAGTTCAAAGTTCAAATTAAACTTATTATCGAAGTACATATATTTCATCAGAGCTCACAGCCCAAGACTAGAAGGGTGACATTTTAGAACGGAGATGTGGAGGAATTTCTTAGCCAGGAAGTGGTGAATCTGTGGAATTTGTTGCCACATGCAGGTATGGAGGTCAAGTCATTGGGTGTATTTAAGGCAGAGGTTGATAGATTCATGATTAGTCAGGGCGTGAAGGGATACAGAGAGAAGGCAGGAGATTGAGGCTGAGAGGGAAAATGGATCAGCCATGATGAACCAGAGCAGATCGTTGGGCCAAATGGCCTAATTCTGCTCCTATATCTTACTGTGAGATTCACATTCTTGTGGGCATTTACAGTAGATACAAAAAAAACACAATGGAATCAATGAAAATCGACACACAAAGACAAACCAAAGTGCAAAAGAAGACAAACTGAGCAAATATAAGAAAAGTAAATAAGTAATAAATAATATTGAGAAAAGGTTTTGTAAAGTCATTTAAAGTGAGTCCATAGCTTGTGGAATCAGTTCAGTGTTGAACCTAAATCACAGTTCAAACTGTTGCCCAAACTTAAAATTAGCTCCATTGGAAGCAACAGGTTTATTTTAAACGGCTTGATCTAGTTTATTGCAAATGGATTTTTCCACTAAAGTTATAAAGTAAAATTAATTCAAGAAGTGTTTATATGTTCCATCCTACAATGTAATTTCAGGAGCAATTCAAGTGACAAGTTTTACTTTTAAGCATTCCTCCCTTTTTCATTCATGTCAGTTTGTTTTGCTTATGTAAGCTCCACTATTTAAAAAGCTGCCTCAAACATTGTTTTCCTTCTTAGATAGCAAGTCATGGAATTAGTCACACAAAATGGAAGCTTGTGTTTATTATAGTAAAATTTTCAGTAAAGGTCATGGTACCAATTTGTTCCACCAATAAAGCAAATACTGCAGTCAGGATGATTCTAGCAAAAGACAATAATTTACCCTCTAACAATCACATATTCTATATATCACATGTGTCTGTTATCCAAAAGTAAACTGAATTAAAAGTCTGTCAACTCACCGTGGCACGGTAATGTTTTAAATGACTGATTATCAGGTGCTATATATCTGCAGGGTAAAACCACTGAGCAATTTAGAAACAGTTGTAAATATTACGTGAGAACTTTGGCTCAGCTACATATATTTATGATATGTAATCAACACTGAGAAGCACTTTTATGACAGGTAGAGATTACGGGTTTAGTCAATAAAAGCTATAAAGTTACACCTTTTAGTCAAAGTCCACTGCGCTTTGCAAACCATCATTGTATTGAATCTCTTCTGCATGTTAGTGCAATTAAAGAGGGGTCTAGTGATGCCACTCCTGAAAGAACGTGTACAGGTCTGGTCTTCCTTCCTATAAGGATGATATGCCTGTGAGAGAGTATACAAGGATGGTCGCCAAATTGATTCTTGTTACACCTCAATGTGTAAATTGGTGAATTGGTTTATTATTGTCACATGTCCCAAAGGAACAGCGAGAAACGTTGTTTTGTATGCAGTCTATGCAAGTCACTTCACCACATCAGTACATCAGGGGGAAATCAATATCAGAATGCAGAATAAAGGTGCAGAGAAAGTGCTGCGAGATGCCGATTTATTTGAAATGTTCAGCAGGTCAGGCAACATCATGTAGTGTTTGGGGAGGGGACAAAGAAACTTAAAACTTCAGGTCAAAAGTCCATTGTCGGAACTGTAAGAAAATGGAGAGTGAAATTCTGTCATTGGCTGTATGCCCTAAAATCAACATAGGAACAGCTGGGCTTTCCATTTTATTTCCAGAACTCAGTTCCAATTACCTCAATCCCATCCACTAAGTCCAGCATGCAGACACAAATTAATATCACTGTGTATTTTGCTTAAGAGACCAATGGCAAATTTTCAGGTATCAAACAGAGGAAGACAGGTTTTGAAGGAAAGGACAAAAGGAAAGATTGTGACAGGGCAGAAGGCCTATTCCTAAGTGGGAACAATGGAACTATACCTCATTACTGCTAGCTAAAAAGTTGAGGGTGGTGGATGCACTTGGGAGGGTTTATAATGCCTGAGTGATGGCACAATGGTGCAATTGGTGGAGGTACTACGTCGCAGCTCCAGTGACACGTATCAGCCCTGACCTCCAGCATTGCCTGTCAGGAGTCTGCATATTCCCTTTGTGATGATGTGAGCTTCCACCAGGTGCTCTGCTTTACTCCTACATCCCAGAGCTTTGTGTGCTGATGGATCAAGTGGTAACTGTAAATTACCCCCGCCCAGGTGTAGATGAGTGGTAGGCGATGTGAAAACTAAAGGGAAACAGGCATTAGGCCAGGGTTAGTGTTAATAGGTGCTTGAAGGTTGGCATGGACTTGATGGGCCAAAGGGCCTATTTCAACACTGTATCTCTCTATGCCTCTATGAAAGATTACGGTTGTTGAAACAGTGCAGGAAATCAATAACAGAGAAGTGCGCATTCAATGTAGAGTTAAAATGACATACCACCCAAAATTTATTGTCCTGTTTGTAGACTGATTTGTATGAAAATTATGTGTCCTGCATCAACTAGAAGATGATGTGTAATCTGTTGAGTATTTGTCATCCTCAAGAAGGGTCTCGGCCCAAAACGAGGACTGTTTACTCTTTTTTGACCTGTTGCGTTCTCTGTGTGTTACTTTATAGCAGCTTTGCTTATGATGAATTGGTTCTTAAAGGTAGCCTGAGCATCCAAAGACCAGCTCATGTCTATCAGGAGCTGAGTGTGGAATCAACATTCCTGGTCAGAGTTTGATAGCCCCCAAATCCTGATACTGTGTGTTTTTTAAAACAAGTTAATGTCACTAGCCTGCTTCCCTCGAACATTCAGGGAGTCCACAACAAATAACAAGGTGTCTAAGGAATTTGGTGCATACAGCATCCAAAGAATGGAACAGAAAGCTGCCATTGTGTTTTTGTAAGGGATTTGAATTCCATGAAAGGTTCCTCTAGGCTGCTGTCCTATCTTGGTGTAACATTTTTGGAACCGCTTCTTCAGCTCATGAATGCACAGATACTGCCTCACTGTGCTTCTTTATTTTAATTTTTAAACATGTTGGAACAGGATTGGGGATAGAAATTAAAATGCTTGGCCTCCAGGAAGTTCTGCTTTTGGCAGATGGAGCAGAGGTGCTCCACAAAGCAGAGCTCCTGTTCTTGTCGGCTCTCACCAATGTGAGCACCAGATGCAACAGACAACCCCAACAGATTCACAGGTGACATGTTGCCTCACTTGGAAGGACTGTTTGGGCCCCTGAATGGAGGTGAAGGAGAAAGTGGTAGCCCCAACCCCTGATGGCATGAACATTGATTTCTCCTTCCTGTAATTTTTTCCTCTCTTTTTCTGTTTTTCTTTTCCTTTCACCCTTCTCTCTTCTTCCATTCCCTGCTCTGGCCTCTTACCTCTTCTCCTCATCTGCCTATCACCTCCACATTGTGCCCCTCTTTCTTCCCTTTGCCCCCATGGTCCACTCTCCTATCTTATCAGATTCCTTCCTCTCTAGGCCTTTACCTTTCCCATCCATCTTGTTTCCCCTATCACCTTCTAGCTATCCTCCTTCCTCTCACCCTACCTCTTTATTCTGGCATTTTTCCCCTTCCTTTTCAGTCCTGATGAAGGGTCATGGCCCAATGTGAAGACTGTTTCTTCATTGCCATTGAAGCTACCTGACCTGCTGAGTTCCTCCAGCATTTTCTATGTGTTGCTCTGGATTTTCAACAACTGCAGAATCTCTTGTGTAACAGCTGCCCCAGGCCTGGAGAGCATCTTATGCAGCTGAGCTGAGGCTCATGCAGCCTGTGAGTGAACCCATCCCTGAAGAAAAAGACCATTGCTCTTCAAGGTGCATCACACACACACTTCGGTTATCCTCTGGATACAAAAGAGACCGCAGGTGCTGAAAACCAACAACTCAAAAGGTACTCCAGCTAAAGCATCTCAGCATAAAATGTCAGCCGTTCATTTCCTTCCACAGATGCTGCCTGACCTGTTGAGTTCTTCCAACACATTTTGGGAACCACTCTTCTTTGTTCATTGCTTCATAAAGCTCCCTGGTTTCCATGTCGCCTTTAAACTCATTGAATCTCCTGGTATAGGTCAGAATGGCAGAAAATAGTGACAAAAGATCTGGGGCATTGCATTCAGAGGCCACATCAGTTAGGATAACTTTATATGCAGAGTCAGGATGGCAAAGAAATGAACATCAGAAGATGATGATTTGTGACATAGGGTAGTATTGGGAGAGCTGGCTGAAGACTGCCCTAATGTCTTCAAGACAAGGCTCCGTCAGTCAGAGCAGAGCTTGAAGGAAGGGTACTGAGACTGGACAAGAAGTGCTGGAAAGGTTTCAGTCAACACAAGTACTCTCAATAAATATCAGTTGGACACTGAAAGCATGAAAATATGGATGTAGAGAGGACAAATATTGCATGTGTACTGCACTGAAATAAACCAATGAAAATGCACTCTCCAAATCCTACTAAGTCTATCACATGATCCAGCTTGGCCTTGTGTATTTTTTCAACAGTTTGAAACCATCATGCAGCCTGACCATTGATGGTACAGGGGATGCTTCACTTTCAGTTGTGTTGATTCTGAGAAAACAGAGTCAATTTTGTTTTCCATTCTGAGGATTGCTAGTAAGTGTGATTCACTGAACAGCCTTTCTTGTTTATGGTAATTTCCCCATCTTGATTCTCAGCAAGTGCATCTCGCTGTAAGGGAATGAAAACTGCAAAATAACCTCTCTAACTTTATTATTTTGAACATGTTTTGTTTCTTGGCTATTTTTAGCATTTTTTGGCATTCTCTTCTGTTTCATTTTGCTTTCACATCTAACATCCTTTTCCCTTAACATAAGAGAAGCCGTCAATTCATAGGTGTTAATTTTAACTTCAGACTGCTGGCTATACAACCTCCTCATTTTCTTTGTAATTTCTCATTTTCTTTCCCAGATAGGCCATAGCTGGCAAACCCTGCAGCAGAGCCAGCAGTGAAACAATTCACCAAATCCCAGAACTGTCAGCAAGAGTACAAGAAGAAGCTTCCTTCCAAACAGTAATTTGCACCTTAGTTGTTGACCTGCCTCTGGTTTTCCTCAGGTTCCTTTGAAAGAATTTCCTGTATCTATTTTAGACCAGACTAATTCCTTTGGTACATTGGTAGAGCAAGTGATCTCTAGGTCTTTTAACTTTTTAAATATCTTTAATTTCTCATATTTTTATTAATGTTTTATGTTAAAAATATTCCACCCATTTATTCGATAAATGCTTACAGGTTATGATGATTCTTATTGTATGCAGGATGGAAAGAGATACCATTCGCTCATGCATAGGTTTGTGTTTGTACTACTGTATGATTTGTGAATGTGTGGTGTACTGATACTGATAATGTGCAGGTACTGATAGCCAGAATGCCATTAGTCTATTTGATGTGTGTTTTGCCACTTTTTATGGAAAGCTGGAAACCACGTTCAAATTTCTGTAATTCTTGCTTGGGCTTACAGCGGGTAAAGCAGTGTCCATCTCATCCCTCTGCTTAGCCCAGCATCCCAATTAGTCATCCACTAAGACCAACCTAGACATTTTCTTCTGCGATTTGGACCACTTACGTCTTCCAGTGGTTATTATACCTAGCAGCTAGCAGGTGGGCCCGAAAACACTCATTGTTTTCCATTGGATACATTAGAATCAGAATCAATTAACCTTAATGATGTAAGTCACAAAATTTGTACATCAGTTGCTACCTGTCTAGCTTCTAGCACACCTTTCATATCTTTATCTTTTGTCACAGTCTGTCAGTTAGTTCCGGTATGTGTATGGTTTTATTTCACTGTGTTAGGATGTTCAACAATTGAATAATAGCTGTGAAGGTGAGGCACGAATACTTGGGCACAATGGTGTTCGGGATCCTTTAGACGAGGGCATTTGACTGGAGAGTCCAGGAAGGATGAGATAGATGATAGAATTAACAGGGAAAGAAGGAGAGAAGGAGTGAACGGTGAATGAAAGAAAAGGGAGCTGAGCGGGGGTTCAGAGTCTTTTATTAATGCAGATGGGAAACATATACAGTAGTGAAACGTGTCATTTATGTTAACAACCAACACATCCAAGGACATGCTAAGGGCAACCCACAAGTGTTACCATACATTCCAGCAGTAACATAACCTGCTCACGATGCTAAGCAAAACAAACCCCTTTACTTCCTCCACGCACCCACACACATGGACTGTCCTCCAAGAGCAGGGCAGCGCTCCAGGCTTTGACCATTGGTTCTTGACTTCTGGACTTCAAATTGACCTTCTGCCTTCAATCTTCAGTGCTGACCCCTGGACTAGCCGATGACAAGTCTCTGAACTTCTGTCCTCAGACTCCGTCTCACCGACTCACCAATCCCCATTCCTCCTGCTTGCACGACCGTCTAATCCCGGGGCTAACCTGAGACAAGCTAATATCCACTGATATTCTCTGTCACACATCCACAACACTCGCCTTCAAGCGTAGAGCAGGGCTCTAGAAACAGAATCAGGTTTATTATCACTGGCATGTGACGTGAAATTTGTTAACTTAGCAGCAGCAGCAGCAGTTCAATGCAATACATAATATGGAAGAAAAAAATTAAAAATAATTCTGGATGTCAAGGAGAGTGAAGGCTAGGCAAGTCACAGAGTCATTGCACAAAACAGCAGAGATACAGGCCTTTCGGCCCAACCTCTCATGCTGACCATGATGCCTATCCAGATGGCCCAAATTCCTGTGTTCGGTCCATATCCCTGCAAGTCCTGCCTTTCCACGTCCCTATCCAAGTGTGTAAAGAGTCATAGAGCACTACAGTGAAAATACAGGCCCTTCAGGCCAACTAGTCCATGGTGCCTAGTCAGTTTGTGGACAGCAGCCTGGACAGAGATACGAGGCAAGATTGAAGAAGACAGAGACGGGTCCTGCTGACTGGTCTCGGCCCAAAACCTCGACTGTACTGTTTTCCATAGATGCTGCCTAGCCTGCTGAGTTCTTCCAGCATTTTTTTATGTGGTGCTTGGATCTGCAGATTTTCTCTTGTTTGTGGAAGAAACTCATCAGTTCAGGCAGTATCAATGGAGGGGAATCAACAGTTGATGCCTTAGGCCAAGACCCTTTGTCAGTCCAAGTGAGTCCTGATGAAAGGTCTCGATCCAAAACATTTAATGATTATACCCCCTCCATAGATTCTGCCTGACCTGCTGAGTTCCTCCAGCATTTTGTGTGCGTTGCCATGTGTTATCTGGCGTGCTACAGCTACTTTGTGTTAAAGATATGCATGTACAGGCCTCCTCCATTCTGAAAGAAAGGGCAAGTAACACTCAACCCTGACCAAATGCCTAATTAGAAGAGCACCTCTTAACTGTGAGGTCTGCATTGCATCAATGTATCCGAACTAACTGCAAAAATTCTGGTCAGTTGTGAAGAAGAACAAGTTCTGCAGCTATCAGCAAGTCATTTTCTGAATACAGGAGATCTGGAAGCCCTCCAGTTCCATTAATGATCACCAGTGGAAGGAGATTGCAGACAAGGCCAGTGCCAAGAATGAAGCATCAAGAGCACTGATGTAGAAGATTAAGTACCTCACATGCAAGGTAGCAATCAACAAGATAAAATTTATTCCCAATTCTCAGCAGCTGCATCATTATCCTCAACCTCAATTTCATTCCTTAGACCTCTATCACCTCATTCAGCAGCGGTATCAATCAATCAGAACACCAGTTTAGCATTCATTTGTCGTGTCTAATCTTAATCTATTCCTATCATAGCTCCAATCTTCACAACTTCAGTTTACACATACTTCCAGCTATTCAATAATAGCACTCAGGAATGCACTTTCCAATCATTTGCAGGGAACACAATACCAGACCAGAGGAAAACAAATCAGTGCCAATTGATTTCATTGCCCACACAGAGTAGTACACTCTACAGAGATTGCAGAATTTATCTTCAAATCAATGACAAAGCAGTTTTCTTGAATGAACTGAAAATCATCTGAATCACCAACAATCCTGTAAATCTTTGACAATCTCTGATTAGCACAGAGGTCACCTGCTTACACGTTGATTTCCCCCGGCGTAATCTACCCCACAGGACATCACTTGGATCATCTTGACTCATCTTGGCACTGACGTAAATTAGCATCACTGCTGGGATATGTGCTTACCAATTAGTACTAAAGGCTCTAAGCCTGCATGCTCACAATTCATACATGTGTTTGGGCTCTTACACAGAACTGTGCAAAATTCTTAGGCCGGTACAGTATATATAGCTAGGGTGCAGACTTTTGCACAGTACTGTACTGTACAGAGAGCGAGTTTCTAAATCTGGCAGGAGCAAAGGATGTTGGGAATGGTGAGGGTGGATGTAGGACAGGTAGCAGAGAAGGGGGAGGGAAATGCAGACACACCCAGCCCTGAGACACCAGCCAAGATCATTTGATTCTAAGCAATCGGTTTATTGATCATTACAGAATGTCTCTCTGGTGCTTCCCACCCCCTCCCATCTCCCTTCCCCTCTTCCCAACCATGATTCCCCTCTTCCTACCCCCTTCCCATTCTCAGTCCACAATAGAGACCCATATCAGAATCAGGTTTATCATCACTCATATATGTCAGGAAAAATTTTTTTTTGCTACAACAGAAGAGTGCGATACATAAAATTACTATAATAACGTGCAAAAAAGACTAACACACCCTAGCTGTATATACGTGCTTAAGACCTTGGCACAGTACTCTGTATACTCAAAACACTGAAAATATTATTAATTGTCGCATTCCATGGCGTAATGTTTTTATAAGATAATGACTACAAATAAACCCACATAAAATTCCAGAGGAACTCAGCAGGTCAGGCAGCATCTATGGAGGGAAATAAACAGCTGACTTTCAGTTGAGACCCTTCATCAAGCTAGAAAGTGATAGATGAAACCAGGTGAGAGGGAAGGTGAGGGAGAAGGTGGGTGGGTGGGGGAGGAGGGTGAAGTGACAGCCAAAAAGGGTAAAAGACTGAAGAAGAAGGAATCTGATAGGAGAGGAGAATGGACCATGGGAGAAGGGGAGAAAGAGGAGAGGCAGCAGAGGTAGGTGATAGGTAGGTGAGGAGTGGAGAAGAGATAAAAGGGGAGCCAGAATGGGGAATGGCAAGAGAGAGGAGAAGGAGGGGTTAGAAATTACTGGATGTTAGATAAATTGGCGTTCATGCCATCAGTTTGGAGGTTGCCCAGATGGAATACAAGATATTGCTCTTACAGCCTGAGAGTGGCCTCATTTTGGCTGTGGAACACCATGTCAAAATGGGAATAGACAGTGGAATTAAAATGGTAGGCCACCAGGAAAACCTGCTTGTTAACTACCAATAACAATGTCCCCACAAGCAACACTAGTTAGAAAAAATGGATTTGTAATAAATAATGTATTTAATAATATATGGGGTGCGACTATTAAAGAGACAGGGATCTGTAAATGGTAGATTACGTCAATGTGTAATAGCAGGCCAACACTCCAAAGAATAAACTATCAAATGTTGTCATCAGAAATAATCGTCAAGCAACAAAACTCCACTATTCAGAAAATAGCAAAAGTACAATGGGAAGTACAGAATACATTCATACTTGTATAGTCCACAGTATTGATTGGACACAACACTTTGCTATTTTTGTTTAAAGTACACTTCAGTGAATTATTTGGCTACGTTCCTTTGCATTGGTTGCAGTTGTTCCCTCTAAGCTGCGTGGCCACGCGGTAACTGAAACACTCCTGTGCACGTTGCCTTTGTCACTGCACAGCTGGAACTTTCTTTTATGTAAATGTTTTATTGAAGTGCCGCACAGCTTTCAACCCATGTAAATATCCGGCCGGCTCAGAGCAATGGTTGGTCCCTGCAGTTGTAAAAAAAATTAGAGGGAACATGGTTTATGATTCAAAATCACTGATGGTAGAGTTTAATTCTTCTTGCTTAGGAATTAGCAAAACCCAGCTCACTTTCCACCTGTACGAGCTGCTGACTATGATGGTAGAGTACAGGAGAGAAAGGGAGTTGGGTGCTTATTACAAAATCTATTTATAAGATTGTTCAAGATTGTTTAATGTCATTTCCAGTACATAAGTGTAAAAGGAGAATGAAATAACTGTTCTTCTGCAGTATGAAAACACAGTAATAATAAATACATAAGATAGCTTATATACTGTACATAGATTGATTGTATGTCCATAAAGTGACACATGGCATGGGAGTGTCTGTACATGAGGTGACTTAATAGGAACTGATAAAGATACGGTGGTAGGGAGTGTGAAGATGTTGATCAGCCTTACTGCTTTGGGGAAAGTAACTATTTTTGAGTCTGGTGGTTCTGGTGAGGATGCTCTATGTAGCCTCCTCCCTGATGGGAGTGGGACAGACAGTCCATCAGCAGGGTGAGTGGGATCCTTTGTGATGTTAGTGGCCCTTTCCCAGCAGCTTTCTGTATATATGTCCTTGGTGGAAGGTAGGCTGGTACCAGTGAAACACTGACTACCCATCCTAGAGCCTCCCTGTCTGTACATTGCTGTTTCGTACTATGCAGTGATGCTGTTTGTTAGTATGCATCTGTGGAATGATGTGAGCATAGGTGAGCATAGCCCAGCTCTCTTCAGCTTCTTCAGAAAGTAAAAGCATTGAGCTAGCTTCCTGATTGTGTTCTGGGAGCATAGGTTATGCAAGATGTGTACTCTCAGGAGTTTGAAACTTCTCACAGTTGCCACTGATGTGAAGAGGTGCGAGAGTGGTGTGAGTTCTCCTGAAGTCAATAGTTGACTTGTTGACATTGAGGAAAGGCTTTTTGCCTGGCTGCAATCCTCAAGCTTTCCCACCGTTTCTTTGTAGGCCGTCTCATCAAAGGTTGGTAATGAGTCCTACCACTGTCGTGTCATCAGCAAATCTGGCGATGTGATTATTCGGATGTTTGGCCATGAGTCATGAGTGAGCAGAGTGTACAACAACGTAATCAGCACACAGGCCTGGGAGACATTCGTGTTGAGGACGATGGGGAGGGAGGAGTGGTTGTGCATCCTGACTATCTGAGGTCTGTTAGTTTGGAAGTCCAACACTTTTATGAGGAGTAAGAGTTTGTTCACCAAGGTCTGTGGAACAATAGTGTTGAATGCTGAACTGAAATCCAGAAGCAGCATTCTGACATAAGTGTCCTTGTTTTCCAGGTGTGTCAGGGCCAGGTGATTGATAGACACTATGAAATCTGTCATAGAGCAGTTATATTGGTAAACATATTGGTAAGTGTCCAATATGCCACAAATGGAATTTTGATATGTGCCGTTACCAGCCGTTCAAAGCAAAACACTTCATGATGATTGGTGCAAGTGCTACCTGGCGGTAGTCATTCAGTTCTGAAGGTATAGAATTCAGTGATGATGGCGGCTGATTTGAAGCATGTGGGGACAGCAGCCTGGATGAGTGATGTGCTGAAGATGTCCATGAAGACATCAGTGAGCTGTTGTGCACACTCCGAGTACTTGGCCTGGGATGTTGTCTAGCCCGGCTACCTTAGGGGGGGTTGACAGCCTGCAGAGTCCTTCACCTGTCTGCTGCTGTTACAGACAGTCCAATTATTTATTGTTTCTTTTTTACAGACTGCAAAATTATATAAAAACAAGACTGCACTTTTTTACTCCTATTGTGGAAAATTGGCTATAATGAGCCATCAGCCTATGTCACACCAACCCCTACTCATGTTTAAAATGAAAAAGAGTATCATTTGCAGCATGAAATAGTTTGTATTTGTGCTAGGAGCCTGGTTTGGCACTTTTGGCACTACTTACATCCCCAGTGTATTATTCTGCTTAAAATGTAGGTCTGTCTCCTTTAAGACTATTAGGCATGTTTTTTTTGTGCTTTGCAATCAATACTTAGGTCACCTTGAGGTCACTCACTCTTTCTTATGATTTTTCCAAGTGTAATTGCCAAGGTCAGAAAACAGGGCAGTCACAATTTAATTGCTTTTAGGCCAGAAAGCTTTGAAAATTAAATAGCTTTGGTTTTACACACTGGTCCAGCATTTTAAGATTGTTATTAACCTCTGACTAAGAATGATATGTGTGCAGAAACAGACGGAAATTCTCTGAACATCAGCTGGTGTGGTATTTTTGGCAGAAACCAGAGACAAAAACTTTTCCACTGAGAACCCTGCCCACATCAGGATTGACTCATGGAGCGGGGATGTGGTTTGAACAGCTACTCCTTTGAGACGTGTCTGCCAGCATCAAAAAGAGAAAGGGATCCCCATGTCATTGCTCTTCCTAGTTTGCAAGATGAATCTGCCCTCTCACTCTTCTGCACTGGCCCTGGATCACTTTACCCAAACCACCACCCCCACCCCCTCCCAACAATCCCCTCCAGAATCCTCCATAATCAAAGTCAAAAACAAGTTTATTGTCATATTCACAAGTGCACGTATGCACAGGTGCAATGAAAAACTTCCTTGCACGAGCATCACATGCACAAAGTACTTCTTACAGAATATTCACAAAAAATGTTATGTAGCTTTGAGTATTAAAGCACAGTACATGGCCTTTGGCCTATGATTTTGCACCAACCTTTTAACCCACTGTAAGATCAATCTAACTATTCACTCCTCCTCAGCCCTCTATTTTTATATCACCCATGTGCCTATTTAACAGTTTCATAAATGTCCCTAATGTATCTGCCACCATCACTAGCAGGGCGTTCCACACACATCACTCTCTGTGTAAGAAACTTACCTCTGACATTCCTCCTATACTTTCCTCCAATCACCTTAAAATTATGCCTTCTGCTATTAGCTATTAGCCAAGTCCTTGGCTCTCCACTCTATCTATACCTCTTGTCATTTTGTACACCACTATCAAGTCACCTCTCATCCTCTTTCACTCCAAAGAAAAAGCCCTAGCTGACTTAACCAATCCTCATAAGATGATCCTGATAAATTTCCTCTGAACCATCTCTAAAGTTTTGATATTCTTCCTATGATGAGGTGACCAGAACTAAACACAATATTCCAAATGTGGTCTAGAAAGAATGCAATTAGACAAAAAAAAAGTCCATTATAGTGCAAAGTGGTCATAGCATTGCCAAAATGAGGTACTGATATGGGTTGAGCAGGTCCGCTCAAGAAGCAAGTGGTTAAAGAAAAGCAGAAGTTCTTGGAATGGGACGTGATGCTTCTGTTCCCCCTCTGCTGATAATCGCTGTGTGAAGGTGCTATAGCCCTTCATGATAGATGTTGCCTTTTTATTCTAATTGTGTTCTTTCTCATTTAAGTTTTGTGTAACTTATGTTTAATTTATGATTTGAGTATTGTGCATCAGATATTGCTGAATATTGTGCATGTGATGTTACTGCAATATCTTCATTGCACCTGTGCATACATGCGGTTAAGGCACGACAATAAAGTTGACTTTAAAGCGAAGGATTTGATGGCGATGGGGGTGGGAGGGCATACCAGTGAGGTCTTGGGCTGAGTCCTCTACATGCTTCAGTTTCTTGAATTCCTGTGTATTCGAATTACCTTAGCAGACCATGGATACATCAGAAGTATCAGTCAGGATACATCAGAAGTTAGTTAGAATGTTTGGTGACGTGCTGATCCTCCTGAACTGTCCAAGACGCTGGCACACCTTTATGATTGCATCTGTGTGCTGCACAACACACAGGAGCCTTTACTCAAAGTGGCCAGGCAGGATGCAAAGTGAGTGGCTGCAGTTGTATAGGGAGCACTTGCCTCTGCACCTTAAGCATTCCCATGCATTGGAAGGGCCCATACTCATGTCACTGGTGACTGATATCAGTTACAGTATGGGAGCTGGCCTGAATTCAAGCTGCCTCTGTGAAGTCAGGAGCAGAGACTAATGACACCCACTCTATCAAACTTATGCTCAGTGGCCATGTTGTTAGTTACACCTGTTCACTGAAGCAAATATCTACTCAGCCAATCATGTGACAGCAACTCAGTGCAGACATGGTCAAGAGGTTCAGTTGTTGTTCAGTCGAAACATCAGAATGGGGAAGAAACATGATCTAAGTGACTTTGACCATGGAATGATTGTTGGTGCAATCATCTCTGTATCTCAGAGATGCTTGAGTATCTCAGAATCTGCTGACCTCCTGGGATATGGATAGACAACAATCTCTGGAGTTTACAGAGAATGGTACAAAAAAACAGAGAAAAAAATATCCAGTGAGCAACATTTCTGGGGTGAAAATGCCTTGCTAATCAGAGAGGTCAGAGGAGAATGGCCAGACTAATTCAAGCTGATAGGAAGGTGACAGTAACTCAGATAACCATGCGTTACAGCAGAGGTGTGCTGAAGGGCATATCTGAACACAAAACATGTTGAACCTTGAAGTGGGCTACACCTCGCACCTGAAGCGTGAACCTCCTAGGCTTTAGCAGCAGAAGGCCTTGGGCATACATACACTCAGTGGCCACTTTATTAGGTTCAAGCGGTATGGCCACTGAGTATGATCCTTTTCTAGGACTCAGAAACTTCGGCATTGCAGGATCTTGAAGTAAAAAATGATTACCCATATGCATTTCAATTCAAAAATCAAGACCTATTTGCTTTATTCACATTTATGTGGTCATTGATAAGCCTTGAGAGAGAGGGAGCATGGCTTGAAAGAAATAAAAAAACTGTTGAGGCTATTTGGTGGTTTCGCAGCATGTGTATCAAGTTCTTCTTATTTAAAAGTTTAAAGTTCAAAGTAAACACGAGGAAAACTGCAGATGCTGGAAATTCAAACAACACACACAAAATGCTGGTGGAACACAGCAGGCCAGGCAGCATCTATAGGGAGAAGCGCTGTCGATGTTTCGGGCCGAGACCCTTCATCAGGACTAACTGAAAGGAGAGATACTAAGAGATTTGAAAGTAGAGGGGGGAGGGGGAAATGCAAAATGATAGGAGAAGACCAGAGGGGGTGGGATGAAGCTAAGAGCTGGAAAGGTAATTGGCAAAAGTAATACAGAGCTGGAGAAGGGAAAGGATCATGGGACGGGAGGCCTTGGGAGAAAGAAAAGTCGGGGGGGGGAGCACCAGAGGGAGATGGAGAACAGGCAGAGTGATGGGCAGAGAGAGAGGAAAAAAAACAACCAAATTGCAGGGATGGGGTAAGAAGGGGAGGAGGGGCATTAACAGAAATTAGAAAAGTCAATGTTCATGCCATCAGGTTGGAGGCTACCCAGCCGGTATATAAGGTGTTGTTCCTCCAACCTGAGTTTGGATTCATTTTGACAGTAGAGGAGGCCATGGATAGGCATATCAGAATGGGAATGGGACGTGGAATTAAAATGTGTGGCCACTGGGAGATCCTGCTTTCTCTGGCGGACAGAGTGTAGGTGTTCAGCGAAACGGCCTCCCAGTCTGCATCGGGTCTCACCAATATATAAAAGGCCACACCGGGAGCACTGGATGCAGTATACCACACCAGCTGACTCACAGGTGAAGTGTCGCCTCACCTGGAAGGACTGTCTGGGGCCCTGAATGGTGGTGAGGGAGGAAGTGTAAGGGCAGGTGTAGCACTTGTTCCGTTTACAAGGATAAGTGCCAGAAGGGAGATCAGTGGGAAGGGATGGTGGGGACGAGTGGACAAGGGAGTCACGTAGGGAGCGATCCCTGCAGAAAGCAGAAAGGGGGGGGAGGGAAAGATGTGCTGGGTAGTGGGATCCCGTTGGAGGTGGCGGAAGTTACGGAGAATTATACGTTGGACCTGGAGGCTGGTGGGGTGGTAGGTGAGGACAAGGGGAACCCTATCCCGAGTGGGGTGGCAGGCAGATGGGGTGAGGGCAGATGTATGGGAAATGGGAGAGATGCGTTTGAGAGCAGAGTTGATGGTGGATGAAGGGAAGCCCCTTTGTTTAAAAAAGGAAGACATCTCCTTCGTCCTGGAATGAAAAGCCTCATCCTGAGATCAGATGCAGCGGAGACGGAGGAATTGTGAGAAGGGGATAGCATTTTTGCAAGAGACAGGGTGGGAAGAGGAATAGTCCAGGTAGCTGCGAGAGTCTGTAGGCTTATAGTAGATATCAGTAGATAAGCCGTCTCCAGAGATGGAGACCGAAAAATCAAGAAAGGGGAGGGAGGTGTCGGAAATGGACCAGGTAAATTTGAGGGCAGGGTGAAAGTTGGAGGCAAAAGTTCAAAGTAAATTTATTTTCAAAGTATGCGTATGTACAACTCTGAGATTCATTTTCTTGCAGGCATACAAATAAATCCAATAACCATAAAGGAATCATAATAGACCACACCAATGAGGCGGACAACCAATGTGCAAAAGACAATGAACTGTGCAAATACAAAAAGAAAGATAGAAATAATAATAATAATAATTTAAAAATAAGCAATAAATATTGAGAATATGAGATGAAGGAAATCAACCTGAATTCAGAAATTGACTTTGATATTTAAGTAAAATAAAGCATCTCCAAGAGGATCATGACCTTGCTATTGGTTAGGAGGCATGTGTACCTCAGTGATCTGGAGAACTATGTTGGCTGGAGTCAGGTCTTCATAGGATCACCCACACTAAACAGCTCAAAGGGTAGAGGACTGACTAAGAGTGGTCCACCAGACCTCCAGGGTTTGGGGGTTCAGCTCAGGGCTAACAACCCGAACTAGTAAAACAAAGTTGTTCCAGAAACAGCAATGAAGAATTTTTCTATGTCTGAGTGCAATGGTATTCCTGCGTCTCTACCTGGGACTTATGACGGACAGTAGTGAAAACCAAGAGGAAGCTACTGCCATGATGAAGGAAGCCCTGAACACAACCAGAGATGGAGGACCTTCATTGTTGCCAGAAACACCAGCAGTGTAACGGCCAGCAATAAAACTATGTTACGCGTTATTTTACAGATTGCTTAGCTTGCTGTTTCACACTCAGAGACACACCCACGAGCTCTTCGGGCAATATAAACAAAAAAAAACTCCTTGTCAGCTCGCTAACCACTGCAATGTTATTTACTCAGTTAGGTCATAGATTTCTGTACAGTTTGAACATTCTGAAGTAATTTACATATCATAAAATCACTGCTGGAATCTGGAAAATGACCAAAATACACAAAATACAGCAAACAACATGGTGCCTGTGACAACTGCTGACAGACTACTTCCATGTTCGAGGGATTTTAAATGAGAATTCAACGGTGAGCAGGGGCGAACTTCTGTCAAGGGATCTTCTACAACTCTTTTAAGCAGATTAGCATGGCCCTGATGTAACATCTCATGCAGAAAGCACCACCTCCAAAAACGGAACAGTACCTCCACACTCACTGAAGAGCCAGCCTCGATTTTGTTCTCAAGCGTCATACAGAAAGATTCTGAACCACAATCATCTGAACAAGAGTCTGACCTAGCACTGAGCCACAGCTGATAATGAGAAATGACTGGAACAATTTGTCCATTTGATTGCTTTCTATACTGTTCAGTCATCAATTCTACAGCCACAGAAGACTGGTGCATTTCTGATTGTTCCAAATTTCCAAACTGACTCCATTAAAGACATTTCAATCTTGACCTCTTGATTCCCATTTAAAGAGACCAGTATACATCATTATGTAATTAATCAATAATAAGATTAAGTAATTAATCAATAATAACATATTGAAATATTTTTCTAACTGGTGAATTGATTCATCATTGATAATAAATTCACAGTCAGAAATACTCTCCCATATTTTCCCACTTGTGGTAAATGTAGTCAATTACAATATATATTTATTTAAATTGTGGCAGCTGAACGGAAAACATTACCACGTTCTGAAATATATATTAATCCAGTTTAATGTTGAAATCATATTTCTACACTGTTGGACGTTTAGCTTGACAATGACAACTCTAATGAATCGATATACTAAAAATGTGGTCATGCCACAATTTAACAACATGTATCAGATTGAGTGTCAAAGTAAACAGACTGTAAATAACATGTCATAAAATAAAGCTGTTATTACAAATAATTTAGTTTAACTTTCTTTACTTTGGATTGAAATAGTTATCCTAAGATATGAACTAATCTATTTTTCTTATCAATGTTCTAGCTTTCTTCTGTCAACATTCCTAACCACCCAAAGTATTATCCAAATAATATATTTTTCTGTGTGAAATTAAACAAAGGATTTATTGCCATGCCAATTAACAGTGGTAGGTATCACAGTCTAAACGCTTTCTGTATCATATGAGTTATCATATTAATTTCAGAAACAAATACAGAACAAGATGTAAAACACCAGTGCTTCCTTTTGATAATTATTTTGCTGAAGAACTGCTGCTGTGTTCCTCTCAAGACAAATGCAGAAATGTTGCTCTAGAAGCTTTTAAAGACTATTTGGTTAAAGCTGGCTGGAAGTGCTTGCTATTTTACTTTGAAGGCAGTGATGGGTAACAGTAGAAGTGAGTCAATACGTTGCACAGTGGGTGATGTTTGAGAGAAAAAGACGGCTAATTTAACATCAAACAGTCCTGTTGTAGTCATATTTCAAGTTCAGAATATTTATGTTTTATGGTAGATAGTATTTATAGTGGCAATATTTCATCTGGACATAAAATGCATCTTCTTTTCTATAAAACATGAGTTAAGATCGACATGGAATTAACTGTGTGTATTTGTATGCATATTAATCAAATCACTTCCTATGAGAACAATTTGTTATCATTAAACTAAAATGGAACATTTCATGTGTATCATGCCATTTTAGTACCAGTAATGTTGATTCATAGTTTATCGATAAAGACATTTAAAGCCTTTGCATGCCCTGCATGGCTCATCATTCCAAAAATGAAACTTAACATATGCTTTTGAAAATAGTCAGAAGTAAGATAGATAAACTTTTGATTAACACATGAGAATATGATGCTGTTGCATTCATGATGGATGATGGGCGATCAGTATTCTTGGATAGAGTATCTTCAGACAAGCAGAGGTTGATGTAAAAGAGGAGACAACAATACAAATTATTCAAGGTGTTCATTCCTGCAATAAGCAGGTAGATATCCTGGAAGATTAGTCAAATAAGATGATAAGGGTGGAGCTCAGAAACAATAGATAATAGACAATAGACAGTAGGTGCAGGAGTAGGCCATTCGACCCTTCTAGCCAGCACCGCCATTCACTGTGATCATGGCTGATCATACACAATCAGTACCCTGTTCCTGCCCTCTCCCCATATCCCTTGACCCCGCTATCTATAAGAGCTCTATCTAACTCTCTCTTGAAAGCATCCAGAGACTTGGCCTCCACTGCCTTCTGGGGCAGAGCATTCCTCATATTCACCACTCTCTGGGTGAAAAAGTTTTTCCGCATCTCTGTTCTAAATGGCCTACCCCTTATTCTTAAACTGTGGTCTCTAGTTCTGGACTCACCCATCAGCGGGAACATGCTTCCTGCCTCCAGTGTGTCCAATCCCCTAATAATCTTATATGTTTCAATCAGATCCCCTCTCATCCTTCTAAATTCCAGTGCATACAAGCCCAGTCGCTCCAATCTTTCAACATATGACAGTCCCGCCATTCCGGGAATTAACCTTGTGAACCTACGCTGCACGCCCTCAATAGCAAGAATGTCCTTCCTCAAATTTGGAGACCAAAACTGCACACAATACTCCAGGTGGGGTCTCACCAGGGCCCTGTACAGCTGCAGAAGGACCTCTTTACTCCCATACTCAATTCCTCTTGTTATAAAGGCCAGCATGCTATTAGCTTTCTTCACTGCCTGCTGTACCTGCAGTCTTGCTTTCATTGATTGATGTACAAGAACACCTAGATTTCGTTGTACTTCCCCTTTTCCTAACTTGACACCATTTAGATAGTAATCTGCCTTCCTTGCCACCAAAGTGGATAACTTCACATTTATCCACATTAAACTGCATCTACCATACATTTGCCCACTCACCCAACCTGTCCAAGTCACCCTACATTCTCATAACATCCTCCTGACATTTCACACTGCCACCCAGCTTTGTGTCATCAGCAAATTTGCTAATGTTACTTTTAATCCCTTCATCTAAATCATTAATGTATATTGTAAACAGCTGTGGTCCCAGCACCGAACCTTGCGGTACCCCACTGGTCACAGACTGCCATTCCGAAAGGGACCCGTTAATCGCTACTCTTCGTTTCCTGTCAGCCAGCCAATTTTCAATCCATGTCAGTACTTTGCCCCCAATACCATGTGCCCTAATTTTGCCCACTAATCTCCTATGTGGGACTTTATCAAAAGCTTTCTGGAAGTCCAGGTATACTACATCCACTGGATCTCCCTTGTCCATTTTCATAGTTACATCCTCAAAAAACTCCAGAAGATTAGTCAAGCATGATTTTCCCTTCATAAATCCATGCTGACTCGGACTGATCCTTCTACTGCTATCCAAATGTGTCGTAATTTCCTCTTTTATAATTGACTCCAGCATCTTTCCCACCACTGACGTCAGGCTAACCGGTCTATAATTCCCTGTTTTCTCTCTCCCTCCTTTCTTGAAAAGTGGGACAACATTAGCCACCCTCCAATCAGCAAGAACTGTTCCTGAATCTATAGAACATTGGAAAATGATTACCAATGTGTCCACGATTTCTAGAGCCACCTCTTTAAGTACCCTGGGATGCAGACCATCAGGTCCTGGGGACTTATCAGCCTTCAGACTCAACAGTCTATCCAACACCGTTTCTTGCCTAATATAAATTTCCTTCAGTTCATCCTTTACCCTAGTTCCTTTGGCCACTATTACATCTAGGAGATTGTTTGTGTCTTCCCTAGTGAAGACTGATCCAAAGTACCTGTTCAACTCGTCTGCCATTTCCTTGTTCCCCATAATAAATTCATCCATTTCTGTCTTCAATGGCCCAATTTTGGTCTTAACTATTTTTTTGCTATTCTCATACCTAAAGGAGCTTTTACTATCCTCCTTTATATTCTTGGCTAGTTTACCTTCGTACCTCATTTTTTCTTGGTGTATTGCCTTTTTTGTTATCCTCTGTTGCTCTTTAAAAGCTTCCCAGTCCTCCAGTTTCCCGTTCATCTTTGCTATGTTATACTTCTTCTCTTTTATTTTTATACTGCCCTTTACTTCTCTTGTCAGCCACGGCCGCCCCTTACTCCCCTTAGGATCTTTCTTCTTCTTTGGAATGAACCGATCCTGCACCTTCTGCATTATTCCCAGAAATACCTGCCATTTTTGTTCCACTGTCTTCCCTGCTAGGGTATTGTTCCATTGAACTTTGGCCAGCTCCTCCCTCATAGCTCCATAGTTCCCTTTGTTCAACTGTAATACTGACACATCCGATTTTCCCTTCTCCTTCTCAAACTAAAAGGGCCAATCACTTTGCTAGAGGGTGCATTATGGGCCTCCAAAAACAGGAGGTAAAGGAGCAGATATGTAGGCAAAAAAGTGAAAAAAATAGCAATATAATGATAGTGGGGGATTTCAAATTCCCCACTGTTGACTGAGGTTGCTTTGGTATTATCAGTAGAATCGTGCCAATTTGTTACCTTTGCAAGTCACTTTGTGAAGAGCCTAAGATCAATGCAAAGTCATCCTTAAAGTAGTAATATTTACATCTACAATTTTATTATACACAATTATACAATTTATATAATACACAGTTCAATATGTGTTTCAGTGTTACTAGGTAGTTTGGGGGCAACCCATTCAATACCATTTCTGTTCTCATTAACGTTGACATGTGTCAAAAGCTATAATTGGAATGTAATATATGTTTGTGGACTCCAGCATGCACACTGAAAGTATCACCTTCAATGAAAAGATGAAATTTCTAGATATCCATCGAAAAGCCTCAAGATGTTTTGGAGGACATTCGTATTACCAGGGAGGATGTATTTTCAGCCTACAGCAGGTAAAATTGGACACAACCCTGAAGCCAGATTGAGTACGTCCATGCACTTTGTGTGAGGCTAGAGAAGAAATTGCAGAGGCTTCATCTTCACCCACTGGTGAAGTTCCCAAAGACTAGGTGGTTAATGTTGTTCCATTGTTTAAAAAAGGGCTCAAAGACAAGCCAGAGAACAACAGACTGGACAGCTTGACATCTGTAGTAGCAAAGCTATTGGAGGGAATTCTGAGGGACAAGGGCTAGCAGCTTTTGGATGAAGAGAATTTGAGCTCCAGGAGTCGACATGACTTTGTGTGTGGAAAGTCATGCTTGACAAATGTTTTAAAGCTTTTTGAAGAGGTAACAAAAAAGGTAGAAGAGAGTAGGACAGTGGATGTTGTCTACTTAGACAACTTGATAGATGCAGGATTCAACAATATCCTGCATCTGAAACGTGATGAGATCCCATGGAATCCGGGGACAACTAGTTAGGTGGATTGAAAATCGGCTCAAAAGTAAAAATTATATTTAAAGATCAGTTTTATTTTTCATGTGTATATCAAAACTTTGAAACATAAACTGAAATACACTATTTGCATCAACGATCAACATAGTCTGAAGATGGGGGCAGCTCACAAGTGTCATCATGTTTCCAGCACCAACATAACATGCCCACACATTTTTACATACGTACATTTTTACATACATCCTTTGGAATGTGGGAGGAAACTGGGGCGCCCAGAGGAAACCCATACGGTCGTGAGCAGACCGTAAAAACACCTTGCAGATAATGACAGGAATTGAACCCCAATCACAGTACAACATTGCTCTAACCGCTACACTACCATGTGGCCTTTAGCCTGCTTTCACCCCTTGTCCCAAATAACATTCTCCCTGCATTCAGAGATTATGAAGAGAATACAATGCAAATGCCGTATTGCACAGGATGCCACTAGTCTCATGACACACTGTCTTGCATGTCACAAAATCTAACAGCAATAATCAAGTAGAGATGTTTTTATTTAGTTTTCAGCACATCAAAGCACATTTTAGTAACTTTCAATAATGTCAAATTCAGCTGCCTGACTGTACTAAAAGAAAACTACATGATAAGCCTAATCACCAGTATATTCATGGTAACAATTTTTAATAAGTCCAGAGCACTTGTTAACTCACAGCACGTCAAATACATCCTGTGTTATACTGTTGACTCATTCTGGCATTATTAATTTTACATTTGTTTGAGGATAGTCAAATTCAATTGAAGGTAACATTTTAAGTTTCCCTTTCAAAGACAAGAAGAGCCTGAAGTTGGAAATCCATGACTCACACAACAAAAAAGAAAATCTGGTTGAAATTTATGAAGTAGAGTAATCTATGCTGGGTTCTTAACCAGAAGGTTGTGATAGAAATCAAAATGGATATTGTTTTTTCTTCTTGTGAGCTTATCTTTTCCTTTTCTGTTTATTGTGTTTGTGTGTTTCCTGTCGTCGTTGATTATAAGTACCTTTCTTTGTGCTACCTTGCATGAACAATAAACGAACAATGTGGATGTCTACTTTATGGTGCCTCTCTTTCACTGACTATCCAGGAGAAAACAATCTGCAGAATACAATTGCAGCATGCACCTTCCTGGTGTACAGTCACCTGGCTTGTGATCCAGGCCTCCAAAAACCCTGAGCATCAGCACAGAACCAATCAAAGGGTAGTTACTTTTCTGTATCACTATCAAAATGTGAGCACGGAAGGTACATCTGCAAACATGTACTCAGGATAGCAAATATCAATCAAAGCATAGAAACAGAATAAAGCTTATTATCACTAACATGTATCATGAAATGTGTTGTTCTGTGGCAGCGGTACAGAACTAGACAGAAAAATTATTACAAGTTACAAAAAAAATTTAGTGCAAAAGAGAAATAGTGACTGAGTGTTCATGGAATATTCAGATATTGATGATGGAGGGAATTAAGCCATTTTTAAAATATTGAGTGATATGCATACTGAGAATATACAAATATGACTAGCTACGTGACATATCATATCTCAAAGATAATTTGGACCAGGTACTTTCAACTCACATCAATAAATATATACAGGTGTCCCCCGCTTTAAAGTTCATTTTACGCCACTTTGCTTTTACAAAAGACCTACATTGGTACCTGTTTTCGCTAACCGAAAGAAATCCGAAGAGGCCTTTCGCGTTTACAAAAAAAAACGCCCGCTTTAAACTTGTGTTTACCCGGAGAAAGACTACCATGACCATGAAGCCTCGCGTGGGCAGGTGTGTGTGCATGCATGTATGTGCCGATTTTTTTCTACAACTCGGTTTTGGCTAAATCTTCCCGATTCTGGTAGGTGAAACTACACTGTACATACATTATTTCTACTTTATATAGGCTGTGTATTTATCATATCATTCCTGCTTTTACTATATGTTCGTGTTATTTTAGGTTTTGTGTGTTATTTGGTTTGATATGGTAGGTTATTTTTTTGGGTCTGGGAACGCTCAAAAATCTTTCCCATATAAATTAATGGTAATTGCTTCTTCGCTTTAAGACATTTCACCTTACGAAAGGTTTCACAAGAACGCTCTATTTTCGGATAGCGAGAGAGACCTGTACACTCATAGCATCACACGCAAAACACAGGGGGAACACAGGCAGCTTCTATGGAAGTGAATAAACAGTCAATGTTTCAGGCCAAAACCCTTCATCAGGATGTTCAATGGCCACTTTATTAGGTACTCCTGTACACCTGCTTGATAATACAAATATCTAATCAGCCAATCGTTTGGTAGCAACTCAATGTATAAAATCACGCAGACATAGTCAAGAGGCTCATCTGTTGTTCAGACCAAACATCAGAATGGGGAAGAAATGAGATCTAAGTGACTTTGACCATGGAATGATTATTGGTGCTGAAATGCTGACCTCCTGGAAATTTCATGTTCAACAGTCTCTAGAGTTTACTGAGAATGGGTGAAAATGCCTTCTTAATAAAGGGGGTCTGCTGCCTGGTGTAGTGACATCAGCACTGGACCTTGAAGCAAATGGTCCCAAGTTCGAATCCAGACGGCTCCTTGCAAACTTTCCACCGGTGCTGGGTTAAGCATCGAGCTAGTGACTTGGCCTCATTAAAAAACAGTCAGATGCCACGGAAGCACCAAAAACATTGCCCGATGTGCCACAGTAAGAAAGGTCAGAGGAGAGTGACCAGCCTGGTTCAAGCTGACAGCAATTGAAATAACCACAGCAGTGGTGTGCACAACATATCGAACCTTGGAGTGGATGGGCTACAGCAGCAGAAGACCTTGAATGTGCACTCAGTGGCCACTTTATTAGGTACAGGTCTATGCTAGGTGAGGAACTCCAGCTAGTTTTTCCTTCAGAGACCTGAGCTGTTGCCATGTGGCAGAGATCGAAGCCAAAGAGGGATCGCCAAGACGCCACAAAGGAACAGTACATTGTTGCTCAGCTAGTTGCCTCCACAGCAGCTGTCATCCAAATCGGAGGATGCTGCATGACAGGATGGTGGTGAATCCCTTGCAAAAGGTGGCTTCAACCTGAAACATCTACAATTGGTTCCCTCTCCACACCACCCCTACCCCAAGATTCTGCTTCGCTGCTGAGTTCCTCCAGCGGTTTGATTGTTGCTACAGTACATTTTGGAGTCTTTCCATCCCGCCACAACTTTTTATTCCACGGTAACCAGAAAGTTCAGTGTTTTTGTCTAATTTCCTTGGGGATTGTGTCTACAGGTAACGACCTCTTTTTCTGATTGCTGCTCCACAAATCAGAACCACAAAGGCCCTATTTTAGTGCATGTTCCTAGGTGTGAAACAGCCTAACATTGTTCCGGATATCTCTTTTAAACGTTGCACTACTTGTGACAGTGGAGTCAAATGGGCACTTGTGCAAAATACAATGACTGTTTAGTGCACCAACAAACATCATTTCCAGTCAGTAACTTAATTAGTAACTTAGTAACTTCATTCATTGCAAAAACAAAACAGAGTAATTGGAAGTTAATGGATTCCTTTGGAGATTCAATCAGAACAGTCGCAACGGCCCTGCTGTGACTCTGATTAAACCGTTCCCAGCTCCTCTTTTCTATCCATCTGAGACTATATTGTCAGTTATACTAATGTTATCAAAATCTTCCTGAACTATGGAAGAGACAAGAGAAAAGAAAGGGGATTGTATCACTGCTACTGACCTATCTGAACTATATCACATCTGCTGCAAGAATGTGCCAAGTGCGCATGTCGCCAATTGATTGTGCAGTGAATCGATTGGACCTCCTCCGTGCCGGGGGTGTTAAAGAAAACTGTAGACGCAGGTGCATTTACAATGTTTAAAATATTTGTACAGGTAAATGGATAGGAAATGTTTATGGCCCAAACAATGGGCAAATGGGGCCAGCTCAGGTAGAGAACTTGATCATCATTGATGAGTTAGGCCTCAGGGCCTGTTGTCCACACTGCATCACTCTATGACCACATGAGTACAGGAAATAGTTTTACCTTATCTCACCATCTCTCTGCTGCCAGTTCAACACCAGCTCCCTCTTGTAGGACCTCATAGCACTAGCAGCTCCTGCATTTTCACCCCTATTGCCTGTTTTTAGGAGACAAGAAGGCATACATCCTTTCCATGTGCCACAAATGCCCAATGAAACATTCCCAAGGCTTAGCAATGGACTCGTCAATGAACCAGTAGGCAGAAAGATTTCCAGTCCCTTTGGTTCATCTCATTGCTCAGCTGGAAAGTATCGCATGAGCCACCAGACAAGTCATCTACTTTGGTTCAAACAAGCTATAAATATGTTAGTCAACTAAAACAAAATCCTGTATGTTATGACGTTAGTTTGGTATTGGAAGATATGTTTTGTTAGAGCTCCTAGCAACTTTGATAAGTGACAGTTGCACAGGCCCAACAACCACACAGAACTTGCTAAATGACCCAATTAATCGTATCATCGTATTTGCTTAATTGGTATTTTTCCGATTTGTTCGGTCACCTAACTCTGGAATCTGTAACTGATAATGGAAACTTTCAACCTTACCTTAAAGGACAGTTTCCAATTGTCATATCCTTCCCACAAAAATGTCAGCATGCAGTCTTTCACCCTGAGGCATCATCCAATCGTTTCCTTCATCTTATCATCAACAATGGAAAAGTCTAAAGATTCAGCCCATTGTTGATAGTTATAACCTGCAGAGTGCTGAATAGCCAAAGTGTTAGCATAATAACAGCAATATTTATCATGAAACTGTTATTGTTGCCTGTATGGACGACACTGGCTAGATGTTGCCTGACCCACTGAGGTCCTCCAATGCTCTGTGTGTTGCTTTAGGATCAGTAATATTTAAGCCAAATGGAGAAAATCATAATTCATAATTGCTGAAGTGATGGCATTGAGATATAATAAATTCAAATATGCTTAAGGAAACTACTCATATAATTAGTTCACTTAACTTTCTGTCATCTTAGATCATTGTTTATGAAGCCTAGCTTTTTTAAAATTGTATGATTGACAGCTGGCATGGTGAACAAATCGGAAGCTTCTGTGCTATTATCTTCCACTGCATTAAATACAAATCTAAAGTAATTAAACATACAGAAAAATAACTGTTCTATCTAATTGAGCTAATTATAATAGATGGGCCTGAGGTTATAGCAGTAACATTTAAAACACATTCTCCAATTAAAGCAATTATGTCTGCAGAATTTCTCATGCGTATGATATTTGTTATTCATTTGTATTTATTGATGTAAAATTTATAGGATGTTTAAGTCAGTGCTATGGTCTAATGCTCCATGTGCATTTGAGTGAAGCACTATATTTTTCCATATCTTTTATTGCAGCAATGTAAAAAATTGAATTACAAGCTGTAAGTAGTATCACAGTAAGAAAAGAATATACCAATATATGTTTATCAGTGGTTACACATTCACATGTATAACTATTAAAGATACTTTTTTGTTTAAAGTCAATTGTAGCTTACACTTCAAGCTTGGGGATTTCTCAGAAATAGTAATTTATAATCAGACTCCTTTGAATAAATTATTTATTTCAGTGTGTCAAGATTTCGATTTAGCTCCTGATAAACTTCAAAGTTCAAGGTAAATTTAATATCAAACTACATATATGTCACCATATACTACCTTGAAATTCATTTTCAGTCATACAAAGAAATACAATAAAATCAATGAAAAACTACACACAAAGACCAACAACAAATGTGCAAAAGAAAACACACTGTGCAGATACTAAATAAAAAATAATGATAGTGGCTAACACAAAAAAATCTAAAGTACATAATAAATGACAAACAAGTTTGAGATGATAAATGCAGAAAATGCCAAGAGAAACCAGAAACAATCCAACACATTACAGGATCCTGCAGCAGTTTAACTCAATCTGATTACTTACACTAGACACTAGAGTACTACAGCACAGTACAGGCTCTTCAGCCCTCGATGTTGTGCCGACCCATATATTCCTTAAAAAAGGTACTAAACCCACACTACCCCGTAACCCTCTATCTTTATTTTTACACAGGCACAATCAAGTGGCAAACATCATTCACCAAAACAATGACAAAATCTGTAGATTTAGGAAATCCAAGCAGGACACACAAAGTGCTGGAGGAACTCAGCAAACCAAGTCCCATTTATGAAAAAGATATTTTGGGGCGAGACCCTTCAGCATCATTCATCAAAATCTTGCTTTAAAATGCCAACTCTTAAAGGACACAATGCCTTGCTATAAATACAAGGCTGAACCAGTTTTAGAGTCAGGGCTCTACAACTTATATTATGACCAATCCATTATTACAGACAGGACAATCCATTAAAACCATCTAGATATAATATTACAGGATGAACTGGCAAAAGCAACTTTCTCAATAGACATAGCCATTCCAAACACACATAACATGCAGAAATCCAGAAGTGAAAAATACCGGAAATAAAAGAAGAAATTGCAAGACTGTGGAACATGAACAGGGTGCACACAGTCCCAATAGTATCATTTACAACCAGTATCATACCAAAGTCAGCATTAAACAATTAGCAATATTTACATTAATATCCAGAAAGTCACAATACCAAACACCATTAAAATAGTTCAAAAGTTCCTAGCAATTGAGAAGTGAGCGTGCCTGGCTATGCCCATACCTCTGGTTTTACCAGTGTGAGCTGTGAAAAATAAAAAAACAACAATAAGAATAAATAGTAAATAAATAATACTGAGAACATGCTTTACAGAGTCCTTGAAAGTGAGTCCATATGTAGGTTGTGGAATCATTTCAGTATTCAGGCCAGTGAAGTTATCCTCATTGGTTCAAGAGCCTGATGGTTGAAGGGTGATAATTGGCCCTGAACCTCGTGATGTGGAACCTAAGGCTCCTGTATGTCCTTTGTGAAGGCAGCAGAAAGAAGAGAACATGGTCTGGATAGAGGCTTTCCATGCAGTATATTATCATCATGCAGGAAAGTAATCGGTTACAAAACAGATTTTCACAATTTATTGTCTGGGTCAGGAGCAAGATCCTCTGATCTCTATTGACATGTATGTTTTCTACTATCTTTGTTGTTTAAGACATAGGAAAATAAAACACAGAAACCTGAGTAGGCTTAAAACTCCTTGAGATATTCAGTGCCATGTCAGTCCTTTTCAATGTCTTGGCTTATCTTTCAGCCCATCAAAAATCTTCTCATAACCTTGTATTCCAGTAAGATTACATTCATTATCCTAATCTACAATAAGTGTAGTTTCATCTTCATCGATCAAACTCCACATTTCAGGACTTCAGTCAAGAACACCATATTGGCGTCTTTGGACAATTGCATTTGTTTCATCATAAATAGTGCGAGGAAACTTTTATTGGGTTCGATCTTTAGATAATGTCTTGGCAGAATCAAGACCATTACATTCAATTTTCAATCATGTATCTGGTATTTGAGACTCTTAGAGTAAGCATTTTTGGTATAATAACAAGGATATACAAGAAGTGGTTGATAAGTTCGTGGCCGAAGGTAGAAGGAGATGAGCTACTCAAAGAGTTGAACTGCATGTGCATGTAACAAGAACTGTATAACTCTTCTCCTTCTACCTTAGGCCACGAACTTATCAATCACACCTGTGGTGGACACTTTCTGGAGGTCCAAGATCCGTATGCTCCACGACCACTGGACTAAGTGTGTAAATTTAAGAGGGGACTATGTTGAAAAATAAATGTGCTACGTTTTCTTATCAATCACCCCTGAAGAGTTAATGAGTTACCATAGGCCACGAACTTATCAATCATCCCTGCTGTGGACATTTTCTGGAGGTCCAATATCTGTATGCTTCATGACAGCTGTACTAAGTGTGTAAATGTAGGAGGGGACTATGTTAAAAAATAAATATGCTAGCTTTTCTAAAATTGACTCCTTCTACCTTCGGCCACGAACTTATCAATCACTTCTCATATATCCTTGTTATTATACCAAAAATGCTTACTGTAAGAGTCTCAAATACCAGATACATGATTAAAGACACTGCAGCAAAGACCTTCTAGTAAACAAAGAAGAAAATACTGTTAATTTTTGCACTGTATTTGGTGTTAGTCTGCATCAGGAATTGTAGCTGAGATTAGATTTTGCTCAATGTGCAAAGCGATGGGAATAATAAGGCCATTTCCATAGTGCCCCACTAGACCACAGTGGGTATACATTTCTCTGCACTTCTTTCTGTAACATAATGAAACTATTATAGATCAAGTAAGTTTATTATCAGTTCAAGCTGTAAGTGTTCCCATGACCACCACAGGGCAAGATGTGACCATCTACCTCAGGAAGCCTTGTCTGTGGTACTGAGCTCCAAGCTGGCTAAATTGCTGGTGTGCTCCATCCTGATGGATCTTGGTTCTATGCCAGAAAGGAAAAGGGCCTCTAAGTTCTTGTGCCTATTTCAAAGGAATTTAATCAGAATCACATATGGTAAAAATACCATCAATAATTTGCTATACAATTCCCGAGATGAGGCAGTGCAGTTCCACATCCCCTCAGTATCTGTTTAAACATGGAAGTATCTGGTCATGCACAATGGTGTCAAGCAACACAGGAGGTGATACATTATTGCCACAGCTACCAAAGTACAGTGAAGAGCCAGTCTTGCATATTGTTCACACAAGTTAAACAGTGCATTGGGGTTGTACACGGGAAAACAGTAACAATGCAGAACGAAGCTTAACTGGTACAGAGAACGTGCAGTGCAGGCAGAAAATAAGGCGCAAGATAGACTTGCAGAAAATACTGCAATTGCACCCGCAATTTCCATGATTGTTTATATTTATACGTATAACTTAACCTGACACATAATCTGATTCCTAAGTGTTTGCTTTTATTCAGAAGGTACATTTACAGATTGGTGGATTCTAGTTAGCATTTAATGCTTTAGAGGGGAAATTTGACACATTCCTCTGGTCAGGAAGGCAGCCATAAAGTGGTTAAAATAGAATTCTGCACCACCAATGACCTTTCCTTGCCACCATTCCCCTTCACCCCTACTATTCCCATTCCACTGTTTACTTGCTTTAACATATTTGTAAAAGTGATTGTAGAAACCACTCAGTCAGGTGCACTAATGTATTAATGTTAATTAGGTTCTCTAACATCAACAGGTTCCCAAGGGAGGAGAGGGGAAGCCACCGCTGATCATAGTATGCAGACAAACAGGGCCTTCATCAAACCCCTCACTGTATCATGGGAAACACAGCCTTCACCTTCCTCCCTATTCTCAACCTCACTGTCTATCTCTGGAGACAGCTTATCCAACGATGTCTATTATAAAGCCACAGTTTCTCACAGCTACCTGGAACAATGCCTCTTCCCACACTACTACTTGTAAAAACACCATCTCCTTCTCTCAATTCCTCTGTCTCCACCTCATCTGCTCTCAGGATGAGGCTTTTCATTCTAAAATGAAGGAGATATCCACCTTTTTCAAAGAAAGGGGCTTCCCATCCTCCACAATCAACACTACCCTCAACCTCATCTCTTCCATTACACGCTCGCCTGCTCTTACCCCATCCTCCCACCACCCTACCTGGGATAGGGATCCTCTTTTCCTCACCTACCACCCTACCAACCTCAGCGTCCAGCACACAATTTTCCACCGTCTCTAATGGGATCCCAGGACCAAGCATATCTTTACCTCCCCCTCACCACTTACTGCTTTCTGTAGGGATCGCTCCCAACACGACTCCCTTATCCATTCATCCCTCCCCACTGATATCCCTCCTGCCTTTTATCCTTATGAGCAAAACAAGTGCTACACCTGCCCCTACGCCTCCTCCCTCACTACCATTCAGGGCCCTAAACAGTCCTTCCAGGTGAGCCGACATTTCACCTGTGAGTCTGTTGGGGTCATTTACTGTGTCTAGTGCTCCCGGTGTGGCCTCCTGTATATCAGTGAGACCTGACGTATATTGGAGGCCGCTTTGCCGAGCACCAACACTCCATCTGCCAGAAAAAGCAGGATCTCCCAGTGGCCACCCATTTTAATACCACTTCCCATTCCCATTGTGATATGTCCATCCATGGCCTCCTCCTCTGTCATGATGAGGCCACACATAGGTTGGTAGAACAACACATTATATTCCACTTGAGTAGCCTCCAACCTGATGGCATGAACATAGATTTCTCAAACTTCCAGTAATGCCCCGCACCCCGCCCTCCTTCACCGTTTCCCATCCCTTTTTCCCTATCACCTCCTTCTGGTGCTCCTCTCCCCTGTTCTTTCTTCCATGGCCTTCTGTCTCTTTCACCTATCAACGTCCCATCTCTTTATTTCATCTCTCCCCCTTTAGATTTCACCTATCACCTTGTGTATCTCTCTCCCCTCCCCCCATCTTTTAACTCTGCTCTTCAGCTTTTTTTTTTCTCCAGTCCTGCTGAAGGGTTTCGGCCCAAAACATTGACTATATTCTTTTCCATAGATGCTGCCTGACCTGCTGAGTTTCTCCAGCATTTTGTGAATGTTGCTCGGATTTCCAGTATCTGCAGATTTTTTCTTGTATGTGATTGTCTCACATCCACCAATGTGACTTATTAGTATGGTGTGAACCTATAAATTGATGGATTACTTCTACATTAGGGAAATATCCTCTCGAATCCATTGGCTGCTTATCACCTGTTTTAGGTGACAAACTAGCAGCAGCAACTAGATTAGGCCTGGTAATTACAATTGTCCTGAGATTGCAAGTCTCTATTTAACACAAAACTCTATCTAGGGTTAAAACTTATCTACTTGCCTATGGATTGCCAATAGTTAATGATACTTTAGCACAATTTATTTACAAATAAAATGCATTCTAAACCAAACAGTTCCTTTACTTTTAACTATTAGATATATAAAAAACATACATTCTCTTTCCTTTCAGCATGAGGAATTTGAACAGTTAAGTATCCCTTCAACAATGAGGAATGTCCAAATTGTTTCAATAACATGAGAAAGGTGCAGTATGGGGATAAAGTTTCTGTATCAGTATCGCAATGCAAAGGTGCCTTTGTTTAAAAAGTTCAAAAGTCCAAAGTAAGTTTATTATCAGAGTGCTTATACTGTATGTCACTGTATACTACCCTCAGATACATTTTCTTGCAGACGTTCACTGGAGAACAAAGAAATACAACGAAAACCTACACACAAAGACTGACAATGAACCAATGAGCAAATAAGGACAAACTACAAATACAAAGCAAATAAATAAATAGAAGAACGAATAAATAATTTGATAACCGAATAGATAAATAAACTAATAGAGAACTTGAGTTGTCGAGTCTTTGAAAGTGAGTCCATAGGATGTGTTCAGTGATCAGTTCAGTGCTGAGGTAAGTGAATTTATCCCCATGGGAACAGGAGCCTGATGTTCACAGGGTTGTAACTATACCTGAACCAGGTGGTATGGGACCTAAGTCTCCTGGACCTGCTTGCCAAGGACAACTAGAAGAGAGCATGTTCTGGACGCCGGGGGTTCTACATGACGCAGCGCTCCTTGTAGATGTGCTCAGTGATGAAGAGGAAATTTCCTGTGATGGTTTGGCCTGTATCCACCACTTTTAGGACAGATGCTCTGATATGATAATGCCAAGAAATTTGCAATTACTGACCCTCTCCTCCTCTAATACCCTAATCAGCAAATCAGGTGGCATCTGTTGAAAGAGCCACAGAGTTAAGGTTGATGATGTTTCATGAGCTTAGAGATATCTTTCTTATCTTATTTTCCTCTGAGATCATTTACCCATCATTAGTGTACAATCTGTTATGATCTACCACTCTTGTCCAGGTTTTAAAATCATAGATGTAGCTCAAAATAACATTCTCTGTTGTATTTAAAAGTGAAAGTTTGGTGGTTCATATTGTGCAGCTAAAAATGGACATATCATAAAAAATAATATGTTAGTTCTCAGTATCGACTGACTTTCGACTGTGGGTAAAATACAGAATCGCAGAATGGGTAGCACATGTAAGTCGGCCATTCAAGCCATTCTATGCAAGAGCAATTCACCTCTGCCCAGAGTTCCGCATTTCCCTTCAGATGCTTTTCCATTTCCATTTTTGAATTCAGTAATTGAATTTGTGTCAACTCATACCCATTCACAACACAAAAAGAAAATTCTCTTGTTTCATTTTTGGTTCTTTTGCCAATCATCTTCATTCTTTGTCTACTGGTTCATGATCCTGCTGCTAATTACAACAGTTCTCTCTGTTCAATCTGTCTATAAAACTTCATGATTCATGATTATAAACATTTAGATCAGGTATCTTTGCAATAAAATACAATTCCAGCTCCTCCAGTTTATTCATTTAAATAACATTATTCATTTTTGTAAATTTCTCCTGCTTCCTCTTTAAAGCCATAACATCTTTCGAAAATGTGGCATCCACAACTGAATACAATATGCTAGTTTTGGTCAAACCAGTTTAATACAGTTTCATTGTACTTCTTTCATCTTACCCTCTGTGTCTCTATTTATAAGTCCCAGGATATTTATTTCGCCATGTACTCAATCTGTCCTTCCACTTGTAATAGGTTCCACCACAATTACCCCAAAATCTCTGTTCTGCCACCCTATTTCGGATTGATCCCTTTAGTTTACACTGCCTCCTTTCATTAATCCTATCAAAATATAACACTTAGTGTTTCTCAGCACTACATTTAATCTGCCACTTATTTTCCCATTCCACTTGTCCAACTGTACTTTCTTGATGTCTATCATCCTCATGCTCCTTTACTCCTCCAAGTTTTATGTCACATGCAAATTTAGAAATTGTATCCTACACATCCATGTCCATATCATTAATACAAACTCGATGGCCACTTTATTAAGTACTCCTGTACATCTGCTCATTAATGCAAATACCTAATTAACCAATCATGTCGCAGAAACTCATGCTGCCTAAAAGCATGCAGACATGGTCAAGAGGTTCAGTTGTTGTTTGTCCCAATTATCAGAATGGGAAAGAAATGTGATCTAAGTGACTGACCACGGAATGATTGTTGGTGACAGATGGGGTTGTTCGATTATTTCAGAAACTGCTATTAACACATGGTCTCTAAAATATACAGAGAATGAAAAATAAAATCCAGTGAGTGGCAGTTCTGTGGGCAAAGACATTTTTTTAATGAGAGAGGTCAGAGGGGAATAGCCAAACTAGTTCAAGCTGACAGAAAGGCGACAGTAATTCAGTTAACCATGTGTTACAGCAGTGGTGTGCAGAAGAGCATCTCTGAGCACACATGTCAAACTTCGAAGTGGATGGGCTACAGCAGCAGAAGACCGTGAACATACACTCAGTGGCCATTTTATTACGTACAGAAGCCATCTAATAAAGTGTCCACTGGGTGTATTTGAGGAAATACAGCACCCCGAGCAATGATTTCACTCCACTCTGAAAAACAACATTTCACTATTAATATTTTGTGTGACTTATTGTCTGTCCCTGCTGCTAATGACCCCTTTATTTCATAGCCTTCAATTTTTCTGACAAGCCCGTTATGCAGCATTTTATCATATGGCATTGGTAAGTCTATGTATAGAGCACCGAGTTCATCAACTCCCTTAGGAAACACGTCAATGCAAGCTTACGATCATCAATCCACACTCATCCAAGTGAATTCATCTGCCCCTTGATTATCATCTCTAAAGTTCTCCCCAGCACCAGTGCTAAACTGATTTGACTGCTGACAGCGTCGTTATCCCTAGACCTCTTTCTGAATAAGGCATTTGCTACACTTTTTTTATTCCTGAAATTTAGCTTTAATTTATTACAGATTATATCAAAACATAATACGTAAAACTTTTCTGGATGGGACTGGAGTATAGCCGTCAGCTCATGCAATAAATTTTGGAACCCAATCAACACCTTTCAAGAAGCATATATTACTGTCTCTGTACATTCGCAAAGACTCATCAGTGAGCACAATTAATAATCATAATTATTTTATTCTGAAGGAATATAGGTAAGACAAGCATTGAGCATCTAGCTGAAAAGATCATAGAGATTGTTTTTGTACTGAACAGAATTTGTGCCTACAATTACAGATCATATCAAATAAATTGTAGTCAAATTACTATTATACAGCACAATCACTAAAATATCTTCTGATCAATATTTACTCAGTTAATTTTTTAAAAATACTTGCTTATACAAACTCTTAAGCTCTTCAGAGTTCAATCCCTTTTGTGCTGTCTTGCAGTCATTTTTCAACCGAGACAGATTTGCCTTCATAACAGGAAACTATAGGCATTATTTATGCTGTCTTGGAAAGTACTCTGTGAGAGGTGATCCATGATTGTTGTCAGACTCTCTCCCCTACGCCCAAATGAAACAGTCCACGTAGTGGCACAGCAAGTTGCAGAGGAAGAACTGGTGAAACCCGTGTGAATACAAGCTGTTTTTAGACATCACTCATGATAAGTTTGCCTGAAAGCTTTAATGGGTGGAGAGTTCCCCCACCAACACCAGACTTGGTTTCATTTGTAAAAGATTGGCAGTGCAGTGCAAATTATGCATAGTCTTACCGATGATTTATGATGTAGTTTTTTTATGTGTACTTCCTACACCCCTGATCTCAGTATAACCATTCATAAGATGGAGCATTGATTTAATCTGAAGGTTGAAAATTCTGTGTAATCAATTGAAACTTCAAAATGACTGAGGCTACTGGTGATGATCCTTAACAACAATACAAATTCAATTAATTAAAATTGAGTTGCATACAATTGGCTGTTGTTAATCAATCCATCACTACATTCTTTGGCTACAAACTTGCATAAACTGAAAAAAATAATGTGCTACCACAAGGGTTTCGGCCCAAAACGTCGACTGTACTCTTTTTTCCATAGATGCTGTCTGGCCTGCTGAGTTCCTCCAGCATTTTGTGGGCATTGCTTAAATAAAATACAATTGACTTTTCTATTGCAAGATAGAGACTGAAGGACATAGTTCAGGAATGTGGGCATTTTCTCTAAATATTGATACATAATTTAAATAAAGAATTGAAAGTGCAAACCCAAACCAGCTCCTATTTGAGCAATGGAAAATGCATTTCATTCTTTTCAAATCATCCTATGGCCTCACCCCTCTCTGTATCTACAATCTGAATGTTAGAGCTCATGGCATCCAATGCAAGTTGGCAAGTTGTATGCAAAGTAGTAATGAGAGACAGCAGGCAATGGTGAAGGGCTGTTTTGTGATTGGAAGCCTATGGTAGTTGCATACCATCGGGAATGGAGGGAAAACACATAGCTGTATTAATATAGGTTGAATATTAGGGTGGGTGATGAGTAAGTGTGAATGTTGATAGTGGTGATGATCATGAGGAGAACAGTCTAAGACACGGTATTGATTGGTTGATCAGTTGATAAAATGGGTAAAGCAATGACAGATTTAGCTTAATCCTAGAGCAATGACAGATGAAACTTAATCCTGATAAAAGTGAGGTGGAGCTCTTTCAGAGAATGAATAAAGATTCTTGAAGGTGGATAGAAAGGAAGTGATGAAGACACATGGGATACTCGCCTTCACTATCAAGGCATGTAAGAGTATGGGGAGTCGTGGTACATCTTTCGAAAGCACAGCTGGAATATTATATGCAGTTCTGCTTGCTGCATTATAGGAAGGATGTGTTGGCACTGGGGAGGGTGTGGAGGAGATTCACCAGTTATGAGGAGAGAGAATGGAGAGGCTGGGATTGATTTCCTTGTGGCAGAGAAGGCTGAGGTGGATCTGACAGAATCAGGCAGAAATTCCTGAAGCTCTGGAAGAAAGCTGATGCCCCACCCTTTAGACAAAACCTCAGCAGCAGATTGTCACAATCCTTGCGGAAACACGTTTTGGGCACAATTATTGTGTTTCTCCAGAGAATTCTCTGGTCTTCTGTGAGAAACATGACAGAAAATATTGTAACTACAACCACACTGGGGAAGTACAACATAAGGCATCCACATGAACAACAGCTCATCCATCACCTCAGGCAGCCTCTCTCTGCATAGGCATGATCAGAATCAGAATCAGAATCAGGTTTATTATCACCAGCATGTGACGTGAAATTTGTTAACTTAGCAGCAGCAGTTCAATGCAATACATAATATAGAAAGAGGGAAAAATAATAATAAATAAATAAATAGATTGCAGTATACATATATTGAATAGATTAAAAATTGTGCAAAAAACAGAAATAATATATATTAAAAAAGTGAGGTAGTGTCCAAAGCTTCAATGTCCATTTAGGAATCGAATGGCAGAGGGGAAGAAGCTGTTCCTGAATCACTGAGTGTGTGCCTTCGGGCTTCTGTACCTCCTACCTGATGGTAACAGTGGGAAAAGGGCATGGCCTGGGTGCTGGAGGTCCTTAATAATGGACACTGCCTTCTTTATAACTGCATCAATATGTTGGGACCAGGTTAGATCCTCAAAGATCTTGACACCCCAGAACTTGAAACTGCTCACTCTCTCCACTTCTGATCCCTCTATGAGGATTGGTATGTGTTCCTTCGTCTTCCCCTTCCTGAGTCCACAATAGACTCTTTCGTCTTACTGACATTGAATGCAAAATTGTTGCTGTGACACCACTCCACTAGTTGGCATATCTCGCTCCTGTGCACCTTGTGACGTATGCACTGTTGATCACTTTGTTTGGTTATATGTGCCTTAAGCAAGATTCACTGCTGCAACTCAGCAACAGCACCTCGGAAAATGCACACTCCGTCACCTAGAATAATTGGTTCTCTCCATGTCAACCTCATCTGGAGATAGAGCTTTATTGCTGAATGGTCATTACTGAAGCAGATAATGCTGCTGTCTCGCTGCTTCAGTGACTGGATACAGTCCAAATCCCCAGCACGGCCTGCGTAGAATTTCTGCATTCTCCTTCCCCACATGAAACGTTGTCATAGGAAAGCAGCATCTATCATCAGAGATCCTCACCATCCAGGCATGCCCTCTTTGCACTGCTGCCACCAGGTAGAAGGTGTAAATGCCTCAGAATCCACACCACCAGGTTCCCTGCAAGCATCAGGCTTTTGAACAAAAGAGGATAACTACACTCATCCTATTTCTGGCATTCCCATAACCGATTGTCTCACTTTAAGGTCTCTTTACCTTGTTATTTCATGCTGTTGCTATTTATTTATATTTGCATTTGCAGTCTGGTGTTCATTGATCCTGTTTACAGTTACTATTCTATAGATTTGCTGAGTATGCCCGCAAGAAATAGAACCTCAAGGTTGTTTGTGGTGACATGTTTGTAACCTGATAATAAATTTTACTTCAAACTTTGATCACACAAGCTTTTCCCAAATGCTCTAGTTTCCTCTCCCTTCTCAAAGATATCCAGGCTGATTGGTGAAATGGCCACTATAATTGCTTGAACGTGGGTGGAGTTAATTGGTATGTCAGAGTGAAGAAGTTCCAAGGAGAGTAAATGAAGGAATAGAAATAATGAATTTGTTCAACGGCTGTCATTGTCTTCATGGGCTGAATTGTTTCCTTCAACGACATAAGAAAATTAAAATCCTTCCGAACAATATCACACTGCACTGATTTCAGTTGTGGAAGATTTGCAACAATTTGCTTTATTTCTGAAAGGCAGGTTGGGATGGGAAATCAGTGTTGATCTTTCAAGTAATATCCACATGCCAAGATTAATAGTTTTTGAGAAAAAGTAGTTAAATCTGAAGGAAAATTAGGGTCTGGCTTCATGATAATCACTTAAATGTTGTAGTTATTCAGCTGGGTGATTCAGCTCAATAGCAAAGTTTACTTTAACTCAACAATATTGATTCCTAATTTAGTGACCAAGTTATTTGTGAAAATCGCATAACAGAAATGAATAGTTGGAAGCCCATCGTTTACGTTCCTGCCCTTGGCAACAGTGAGCATCACAAGTGGTTCAGGCAGCTTGCCATTAATAAGCAGATGAAGGAAGACTTTCGGTTTTGTGACTCCTGTTCACTGACAATCAGAACAGCCACTCTTCATCTCTGTTCCTGTAATGGGCTGAACTTCTACAAGAAATTAAGTGTTTAAATTGCTGCAGAGAAGTAGCATGCATTCTCACATTTGGATTCAAATCTTACCCACAGAGAAAGCATGTCTGAAATTCAGGAACTCAGACACTACACAACCTCTGGTCATAAAATCTGATATGTAACACAGCAAAGTTCTCAACATGTACTGTTGGTTGGCTCCTCATTAGTAACTCAAAGTATATTTATTTTTCTTATGCTCCTCTCACGCTATCCTGCTCTAAGTGAACTGTTCTAATCATGAAAACAGTGTGACATTGTTATCTTATTGCTTGGAAAGGACTGATGTCCATCCAGTCCAATAGCATTTGGCTGATGTTCTAACGTCTAATGCAGACTCAAAAACAGTACACTATGCTAAAAGTAAACCAATATGCTATTAACTTATACAGTACCTTCAATGTATTGAAGGCAAATAGTTGGGTTGAAAAGGTTCCAATGAAAGCAAATGGAGAAAGTAAATCATAACAGCAAAATGTAATAACATTCTGTGGTCAAAACTTGGATTTCAAAATGTATGCATCTTTTTCAAAGCTTGTGCCATTATGGTTCCTAGCTGATGTCCAATTTGTACTCATACACTTTTGATGTAAGTTGTTCCAAATGCTTTATTAGTGTGTAGGTCCCATAGTCTCGTTGCTTGAAAAAGCAAAGGACGGAGATGGAGCCAGCAATAGAATATTTTTTATTGAAAGTAATAAACTCTTAACTAACAATGTATCATTCTACATGGTACATTGAGTTCTTAGAGGCACTCTCACGCATTTGTACATTGCAATATTACTGTCAGAAGTATAAAGACAAGGCAGAAGTAATTTTAGAAATTTTGTTTTCAGTTTTAACACTCTCTTAATGTCAAACACATGAACAAACATTCAGCAGCAGCAGATCAGAGCTTCTGCACTGCTATTTAAATAGATTTTCCACTGCACTGTAGATAGCAGATAGCTAGTTTTCCACGATTACTTAAATATGATAAAGTTTACAGGTAATTTTGTAGCAGGTACTGAAAACCTAAGTTCTGAAGTTAGAACAAAGCCTAATTGGTAATATTTAATAGGAAGTAAATTAAGAGTATGCGAACATGGTCGCACCATCAGGAAGGAGATAGATGATAAGACTATAAGACATAGGGGCAGAATTAGACCATTTGGCTGCTCTCCACCATTTCATCATGGCTGATTTACATTGCCTACCAACCACGTTCGCCTACCTTCTTTCTGTGAACTCTGATGCCTCAACTAACGAAAAACTTATCAACCTCCACTTTAAATATACCCAGTGACCTCCACAGCCATATGTGGCAATGAATTCCATCAAAGATTCATCATCCACAGGCTAAAGAAATTCCTTTTCATTTCTGATGTCCTCCTACTCTGAAGCTACATCCTCTGGTCCCTGACTACCCCACTATTGGACACATCTCCATGACCACTCTATCTTGGCCTTTCAATATTCAGCAGATTTCAGTGTGATCCCCCCCCTCATTCTTCTAAACTCCAGTGAGTACAGGCCCAGAGTCTTCAAAATCTCCTCTTACATTAGTCCTTCCATTCCTGGGATCATTCTCCTGTAGTTCCTCTGCACCCTCTCCAATATCAGCACATCCCATTTTAGATACGTGGCTCACTATGCTCCACTATGCTTTAGAAAATCTTGCACTAAGACTCCAAAGTCCTTTTGTACCTCTGACTTCTGAATTTTTGTTGCAGTTAAGAAAATAGTCTATGCTATACTCCTTCTGCCAAAGTGCATGACCATACACTTCCCTGCACTGTAATCCATCTGCCACTTCTTTGCTCGGCCTCCTAATATGCAAACTCCCTGCTTCCTCAACCAACCTGCCCCTCCACCATCTTTGTATCATCATTTACAAACTTGGCCACAAAGCCATCAATTTCCAAGATATGAAGGAGCTGATAAACTCAGCATTCCAATAGGAGTAGGAAAGAAGTCATTCTCAAGTCTGGTCATTTGAAGCTCTTGTATCCTCTACTTAAAGGTAGAGGAGAGAAATGGAATGGCCGGGCAGACAAGTATCCTTGACAGAACTATTACCCATCCTGAAGTAGCACATCATGAATCTGACTTTAGGGTTCCCAAAGTTGGCTTTGAAGGGCAACCTAGCGACTTGAAGGACCTGCTTCACATTGTACTGCCTGACCTTAATGTGGTGGTTCAGTCCGAAGGCCGTGGTCCGGTCTGTGGACTCCGGGTTTTCCAGTGGTCCCTTGCTGTGGTTGGACTTAACTAGAAACACCTGAGGCTCATATTAGCACTGGGAATATAAGTGGCCCTGGTATTGAGTGTGATTGGGGTGTTGTTTTGTCAAGATACTCATGGCATAGATTGTTGATGGAAGGCTAGAATGGACTCTTGCCATCTTTGGGGCTGTGTTGGAGAACCATGGCTTCTGGGAGGAAGGCTAGAATGGACTCTTGCCATCCTTGGGGCTGTGTTGGAGAACCATGGCTTCTGGGAGCCTTGCTGGTAGTAGTTGGAGTGGTCATTGTGGTATGGATTCAGCTGTTCCTGGGCCAGCTGGGTGGCTGTCAGCCACTCCAAGCTAGGTAGGGATCCGGTTGCTTCTGTAGCCAGACAAGGCTGCTGGCTGTAATGGCTACTTGGAGCTAACCCCAATGCAGTGGTGGAACTGTCTGTTGTTCCTTGGTGTTTGTGTCTTCCTGTCCTTGCCCCTGTGGGGTAAGTCTGGCTGTTCTGCTGTTGCCCTGTGGGGGATCTGCCTTGCTTTTGCCTCTGTTGGTTAGGTCAGGCTGTTCTGCCATTACCTGATGGATGGTCCTGACCACCTTGGTGTGGAGTTATAGATGAGTCCTGGCTTGTTGGAGGATAAGTCCTGGCTCCATGTTGATGTACAGTTCCTAATCTGTCTCTAGCCTGTAGCCTTGACCCAAGCCTCAAGACCCCAAGCCCCTAGACAAGCCTTGTCATGTCCTTACCTGGGTTTGGGGGTCTGAGCCTGAGTCAAGACCCAGGTTCTGGGTCCTTATCAAGACGGGCTTGGAGTCCACCCCAGGCTCCTTGTTCCCAGTTCCTGGTCCTGCTTCCCCTGCCTAGACTACATCCTGTCCTGTCCTTGTCCTATTTCTGGGACTCCAGTGTCTGTGTCCTGCAGTTGGGTCCTGATCCCAACACCTGACTTATGACACTTAACTGCTATGGCCTTGGGTCATATCAGGCAAGCAGAGCACTCACTGTTGGCTGGCAGAGGCAGGAGCATGAAAGCTCAGTTCAGTTCTCTGTGGAACTTGTGTATTCTCAGAACTGAACCTTGATGCACATTGTGGCATCCCATAGGTCCCCAGAGTGAGGCAGTGCAGTAGGGCAATAAGCTGCTGATTTAGGTGCTTGGGTAAAACAGCCAGTTCTTGGGCAGCTTTGCTTGTCTGCTGTAGAAGTTTCAACATTGGAACTGGAATTGGAATTGGTTTATTATTGCTACCTGAATTGAGATACAGTAAAAAGCTTAGCTGGTATACTGTCCATACAGATCAGATCATCACACATCATGACATACAGGAAGGTAGAACAGGGTTAAAACAAACAATATTGAATGAGGTTTAGTGGCTACAGAGAAAGTACAGTGCAGGTGCAAGATCAGAAAGAGGTAGATTGAGGTCAATAGTCTAACTTATTGTACTAGGCAATGATCATCAGATACTATTTCATGGCTGTAATCATGGAGGTATAAAAGGAATTGCCTGCAGGATTACTGGCTTTGTTCAGCAGTTTCTTCTACTACTTTGAACTCCACAAGACACCAAGTCCCATCTCCACATCCTAGCCAATAGAAAATATCTGATGAGAGTCCTTTCTTTCTACAGATGCATTGTTGGGTGTTCCCAGCATTTTCCGTTTTTTATTTCAAATTTCCAGCATGGACTTAAAATTTCCATCTGAAACACCCTGGTTTCCTTCTCCAGGTAAGTCCAGGGAAGACGACCTCTGACCCTGCCAAACTAGTGAGATTGAGGTGCTCTCCCACCCTCAAACCCCAGTTTGTGTGAACGTTGTGTAATTTGCTACCCTGTTACAAATTGGTGCCACAAAATAACACAGTCCACCGCATATGATTAAAGGAATTATATTTATGAAATTTAACTTAACTAAAGGGTTCATTTTTTTTTTAAAAAAGGGCTCATTCTAATTAACCAGTCAAATGTGCACAAGTTGGAGCTCATCTTGCACTTCTCTCTCTCACGAGCTGGGCCCTTGTCAGTGTAAATGCCCACCCTGTCTTCCGAATTCGCTTACAATCCATCTCGAGCGACCAGGTCTCTCACTGGATCATATGCTACAACTGGTTCTCCCCAGCATCCGCTCTCTTCATTTCCCACTGAACACAAAAGAAAGCCAAGACCAATCTTACGGTCCCTCATGAAGAAAACCTCCCGCTACACATTCCACATCATCCCTTATGTTTAACAGTAACCCAAACAGGCTGAAACGGAACAAACTAAAAACAAGCAGCTCTTGCAGAACTGCCAAGATGAAATACATACAGCACAACAGTGGAAGTATGAACCAGGACATTACAGGCTCCCCCACCAAAAATAGTCATGTCCTCATAACTTGGAAATAATTTGTCATCCCGTCATTAATAACACTGTTTTCAAAGGAATTTTGTGATGTCAGAACCTCCAATCCAGTTGTAAATGGTAGTGATGTATCTCACTAGGAGGATAGTCACAACCCTCTGTTCCCCCGGTGCTAACTGGCCAACCTATCTAGGGGTCTCCTGACTCTTTGAGACCTCCTTATCCTATCATCTACATCTTCTGTTTCAGACACTCCTTAGGATACTCCTGGTCTACATGGAAAGGCCTCCCTCCATCTATTACTCATGCCTTCTGGCAATGCAGGTCCCTCTGCCACTTGGCTGAGCTCAGCTTTAATCCCAGTTACTTTAGAGCCCAGCCCCCCTTTGCGGTCCAGCTGAAAACCTGCCTGTCCACAGATAGTCCCCCTGAGTTCATCTGCCTTAGCATGAGAAGAGTTGGGAATCGCTTCCTCAGTTAGCGGGGAGTTAGCAAAAGGCAGCATATACCACACCCACATTTCCTCATTCTCCATATCCCATTCAGTAACCGGTCAGATCTTTCCTGGTGCTGGTCCTTCAATCTCTCCACGTTGCCGCAGAGTCCTTTTACTAGGTGTAGGGTCCAGGTCAGTATCTGGGTTAACACGCACCTCTTGTCTCAGAGGTGGAAGGTGGTTCCGATGGAGAAACTTGACAGGCCCATTCCCATCCTCTGGTTTCACTTGGAAAACTGGTTAGCCTGCTGCACCTGCCCCTACACCTCTGCCCTCTCTACCATTCCGGGGCCCAAACCGTCCTTCCAGGTGAGGCAACACTTCACCTGTGAGTCTGTTGGGGTCATACACTGTGTCTGGTGCTCCTGGTGTGGCCACCGGTATATTGGTGAGACCCAATGTAGACTGGGAGACTGTTTCACCAAGTACAGAAGAAGCGGGATCTCCAAGTGACCACCATTTTAATTCCACTTCCCATTCCCAGTCCGAAATGACAATCCATGGCCTCCTCTGCTGTCATGATGAGGACACACTTAGGTTAGAGGAACAACACACTATATTCCGCTGGGTAGTCTCCAACCTGTTGGCATGAACACCAATTTCTTGAACTTCTGGTAATGCCCCCCCCCCCCCCTTTACAATTCCACATCCCCTTTTCCCTCTCTCACCTTAACTCCTTGCCTGCCCATCATCACTCTCTGGTGCTCCTCCCCGCCTCCTTTCTTTCTTTCATGGCTTTGTGTTCTCTCCTATTGGGCTCCCCCTTCTGCAGCCCTGTATCTCTTTCACCAATCAACTTCCCAGCTCTTTACTTCATCCCTCCCCCTTCAGGTTTTACTTATCACCTTGTGCTTCTCTCTCCCCTCCCCCACCTTTTATATCTACTCCTAAATCTTCTTTTTCTCCAGTTCTGCTGCAAGGTCTCTGCCCAAAAGTCAACTGTACTTTTTTTCTATAGATGCTGCCTGAACTGCTGAGTTCCTCCAGCATTTTGTGTGTGTTGGATTTCCAGCATCTGCAGATTTCCTCATGTTTGTGAACTGATAACCTGGATTTGTTTTTCTTTGAGCGAAGAAGATCAATCGAACACTTGATAGGAATATACAAATAATGAGGGACATAGATAAAGTAGATAGTAGGAAACTTCTCCTTATAGCGGAAGTATTTAAAATGATAGGGAAATGGGGTCAGGATACAGGGTGGGAGTTCAGAGGAGGTTGAAGAATAATGTTTACAAGAGTGCTTGGAATCTGTGGAGGCAAATATTCTCTCAGCATTCATAGGCTACATCTCCATTAGACCGGATAATTTTGAAAACACTAGTTTCAAGTAAAAATGATAGGCATCCACACTATGCATTTTTGAAAATATCTCTATCCACACTGAAATGGAGATTTTGGCGAATCTCGTCCTCCTGCACATGCGCAGGACACATCTACCAAAAACAAACGACATGTTTGATGTCGAATCTCGCCGTAATTTGATAAGGTCCCACATAGGAGATTGGTGGGTAAAATCAAAGCTCATGGCACTGGGGGGAAGACATTGACATGGATAGAAAACTGGTTGGCAGATAGAAAGCAAAGGGTAGCGGTGAATGGGTGTTTCTCAGAATGGCAGGTGGTGACTAGTGGGGTGCCACAGGGCTCAGTATTGGGACCACAGCTGTTTACGATTTACGTCAACGATTTAGATGATGGCATTGAGAATAACATCAGCAAGTTTGCTGATGATACTAAGCTGGGTGGCAGTGTGACATGTGATAAGGATGTTAGGAGAATTCAGGGTGACTTGGATAGGCTGGATACTTGGCAGATGACGTTTAATGTGAATAAGTGTGAGGTTATCCACTTTGGGAGTAAGAACAGGAAGGCAGATTATTATCTGAACGGTGTAAAGTTAGGTAAGGGAGAAATACAAAGAGATTTAGGAGTCCTTGTTCATCAGTCACTGAAGGTGAATGAGCAAGTGCAGCAGGCAGTGAAGAAGGCTAATAGAATGTTAGCCTTTATTACAAGGGGAATTGAGTACAAGAGCAAGGAAATCCTCTTGCATTTGTACAGGGCCCTGGTGAGACCACGCCTGGAGTATTGTGTACAGTTTTGGTCTCAAGGATTAAGGAAGGACATCCTGGCTGTAGAGGAGGTGCAGCGTAGATTCATGAGGTTAAGTCCGGACTGTCTTACGCAGAGAGGTTAGAGAGACTGGGCTTGTACACTCTGGAATAAAGGAGATTGAGAGGGGATCTGATTGCAACATATAAGATTATTAAGGGATTGGACAAGATAGAGGCAGGAAATATGTTCCAGATGCTGGGAGAGTCCAGTACCAGAGGGCATGGTTTGAGAATAAGGGGTAGGTCATTTAGGACAGAGTTAAGGAAAAACTTCTTCTCCCAGAGAGTTGTGGGGGTCTTGAATGCACTGCCTCGGAAGGCAGTGGAGGCCAATTCTCTGGATGCTTTCAAGAAGGAGCTAGATAGGTATCTTATGGATAGGGGAATCAAGGGATATGGGGACAAGGCAGGAACCGGGTATTGATAGTAGATGATCAGCCATGATCTCAAAATGGCGGTGCAGGCTCGAAGGGCCGAATGGTCTACTTCTGCACCTATTGTCTATTGTAAAAGTGCGCATTTGTGTAGTTACAGACTAGAAAAACTTAAAACATCAGACAGCTGTTGGCTCTCGCACAGGAGAACTTAAAACTAAAAAAAAATACTGGAGCGTACGGCAGCAACCAACGGAGTTCACGGACAGATTGACCTGGCTGACGACGAACATTGAAAAACTGACTTACTCTGTTGCATTAATAAAGCACCTTGTTAAATGTATAAAACATGTCTGCGTCAGTGTTATCTTGTATTTCCATACAATGTTACATTAGGCTGTTACACATCTATTGTCAGAGAAGTACTTACATAAATAGGTAAACCACCTTCATACGAGCAAGGACAGAAAACAGGGCAAAGTGAGTACAGTATACTTATTTATTCAGTAAGTTATGGGTCAAAGTATTTGGTGAGTACATTTCTAACTCTTCTGGCTTCAGTCTCTTTGCCGTCTGTTCTAAAATTGTTAGGTTGCGTTCAAGAAAACAATGAAATAGCGCGCTGCCATCTGATAGCGTTTTCAGATTTCTCCGGTTACCCCGTCCACACTGCTCTGCCCGAGCAGCGTTTTCAAAAATAACCCACCCTGGAAAGTGTTTCTGAAAAGCTCCGTTTTCGGGGGACAAAAAACGCCGTTTTAGTGTGGACGGAGGGTAAAAACAAAGAGAAAAAGCTTTGGTTACAGATTTATCTGGCGTAGTGTGGATGTAGCCATAGAGAGTATCTTGAATCACCAAGGTATAGAAAGTGTTTGTAAATGCTCTTAAAATAAATGGGGGCAAATGGTCACCATCTATATGGTGGACCTGTTCCTGTGTGGTAGTATTAAATGACTCCATGACATTGACAATTGTGAGAGGTTATTGAACTCCTTGCAATTCAGTAACCAGGTCTTTGGGGCCAGTCTCATTTCCTGTCTGCACATTTATCTAGTCCCACTATTTTTGGGAAGTATACCTCTCTAACTCATTCATCAAGGATTCCTTTGCTAAATCTTAGACTGTCATATGTTGAAAGATTGGAGCGACTGGGCTTGTATACACTGGAATTTAGAAGGATGAGAGGGGATCTGATTGAAACATATAAGATTATTAAGGGATTGGACACGCTGGAGGCAGGAAGCATGTTCCCACTGATGGGTGAGTCCAGAACTAGAGGCCACAGTTTAAGAATAAGGGGTAGGCCATTTAGAACAGAGATGTGGAAAAACTTTTTCACCCAGAGAGTGGTGGATATGTGGAATGCTCTGCCCCAGAAGGCAGTGGAGGCCAAGTCTCTGGATGCATTCAAGAGAGAGTTAGATAGAGCTCTTATAGATAGCGGGGTCAAGGGATATGGGGAGAGGGCAGGAACGGGGTACTGATTGTGTATGATCAGCCATGATCACAGTGAATGGCGGTGCTGGCTAGAAGGGCCAAATGGCCTACTCCTGCACTTACTGTCTATTGTCTATTATCTTGGCATCTGCGTTCTCCCATACAGTGCCATTATTTTCCATGTCAAATTGCCTTTTCCTTTAAATTTGACCATATACTGCAGCTGTTCTGCACCTCTCCTTTCAGAGGCAGAGGGTGTCTGTAGCAACTGCGGACTCATTTTAAGCTTTACCTGCCGCTCACAATAGTGGCCTCATGCTGAGTGAGGTGAAGCTTCACAAAGTTGACGTCCTGTGGCTTTGAACGCAACAGGTGAGTGTTTGGCACATCGGGGCCCCCAAGCCTGTTTTTATGTTTACTCGATTTAAACTAATACTTTACAGGACATTACAATAATATTATTAAATGTGGATTGAAATTGTACTGCACATAGAAATCAAACTTGTAAAGAATAGTGACAAATAATTTTTGCAAGAACAAATGAATACCTTTCTGGGTAGTAACTTCAATGCAAACTGTCACCCGCTGAAAAGAAGATATTCAAACATTTTTCCAATTGTCAATGTCACCAGAGTTGGTGAATTTGGAATTGGCTCAATTCCTAAACCCAGTTTTGTCTGGGGACTCGGTGAATTTCATAACACCGTGCAATTGTGCCTAAAGTATTGCAACAAAGTATTAAAATTTAAACCAAATGTTTGCTTTTGGGTTTAAGGTTTTGGAATAGTCATAGTTCAGATCTGTCTGTTCTGTGACACAACTCATTGAATATCTGTAGAAATTAAGCTCTGGACACATAGAGTAGCTTAAGGGTGAACATTTATTTAAATTTAAATGCCCTATTCAATCACCTGCCACTAGGTCTCAGACATTCATCCACTTGATTGGCAAACAGGAAAGCTTACATCACAGTTCATACTGTGCATGTCAGTGCTTCAAAACAAAGAGGAAATAACAAAAGGAAAATGTGGAAAATTTTTATCTGCAAAGCAAATATTCACCGAGCCCTTAAGAAAAACAACCAATTGTAAATGAATTGCATTACTTAAATGAAATGGAACAGGAAAAGGAAAATTTTTTAAAAAAACAAACCCTGAGAACACCCAGTTAACAACTCATTTATATATTAGGCAATAATTCCTGAGAATAAATCATAAATTTATGGGAAGAGACATGATGGAAAGTGTGAAGAGAATAATTCTTACAAAGGTCACTATTAAGGCAGATTTTCCATGAAAGCAAAACATAAATAAATAGCTGCCTATAAAAATTGAACCTGTTTACCCGAACATGCTAATAAAAGTAATGGCAGAGATTAAATATTAACGATAATGGAATGCATTTTTTCTTGAAGAATTTGAGAAGTGAATTAGGAAAGCCAGGAGGGGCCATGAAAAGTCCTTGGTCAGTGGAATTAAAGAGAATTCCAAGGCATTAATAGGAAGAGGATAACTAGGGAGCGGGTAGGACTACTGAAGGATAAACAAGGGAAAGTGTGCCTGGAGGCAGAAAATGTAGATGAGGTCCTAAAGGAGTTATTGTTCCTCTCTGCACCTTGTGGTACATCGGGTGGCAACCTTGCTTTTTCTTTAGCATTTTTGTCTGTTTTTTTACGAGGCGAGTTGCGAGTATGACGGTCAACCCAGCGTGAATGGAAAGTGTATAAGGAGCTGACCAGATTCGAACCCGGGACTACTTGCCTTGATGTCTGGTGCGGATGCCACTACACCCCTGGCCGGCACCCAAGTGAATACCTTGCATCAATATCTACCAAGGAGAAGGAAGTGAAGGATAGAAAGATAAGTATGGAGCATGCTGACATGCTAGGGTATTTTCAGATAAAGAAAGAGTTATTGCTGGGTCTCCTAATGAGCATTAAGGTGGATAACTCCCCAGGCCTGATTGGTTATACCTCAGGTTATTATGAGAGGCAAGAGATGAGATTGCTGAAGTCTTGACAAACATCTTCATGTCATTTCTAGCCATGGGCGAGGTCCCAGAGGATGAGTGAGTAGCTAATGTCCCATGATTTAAGCAGGGAAATAGAGGTAATCCTAGAAACTCTAGACAAGTGAGTCTCACTTCAGTGGGAGGGAAGGTACTGGAGAGGATTTTTAAGGATAGAATTTATGAGAATTGAAAATCCATTGCCTAATTATGGACGATCACCATGTGCAGGGAAGTAACACCTTACTAACTTGATTGAGTTTTTCAAGGAGGTAGCGAAGGTGATTGATGAGTTAGAGTCGCAGATGTTGCCTATGTCGATTTTAGTAAGGCGTTTGACAAGATCCCTCATGGGAGGCTCATTCAGAAGATTAAGATGCATGAGATTCACGGTGAATTAGCCGTTTGGATTCAGAATACAGAGGGTAGTAGTCAATAGTGCTTATTCTGGCTGAAGGTTAGTGACTAGTGGTTTGTACTAGTAATTCTGCTCTTTGCGATATATATAAATGGTGTAATGAGAAAGTAGATGGATGGACTAGTCAGTCTGCAGACATGCGAAGGTGGGTGGTGCAGAGGATTGCTAAAGGACTCAACAAGAAAGAGATCTGTTGCAGATATAGGCGAAGAAATGGCAAATGTGAAGTGTTGCACACTGGGAGATCAAACATAAAGGGACAGCACAGTGTACAGAGGGATGTTGGGATCCAAGACCATAATTCCCTGAAAGTGGCTACACAAGCTATAGGGTAGTAAAGAAGACACATGCATGCTTGCAATTGAGTCCAAGAATCGTGAAGTTATTTATCAGCTTTATGAAACTCTAGTTAGGCCCTATCTAGAATATTGCACTCAATTCCCCTTCCCCATTATAGGAAGGATTTGGAAAGGGTGTAGAAGAGATTTACAAGTATGTTGACTGGATTAGAGGGCATGCACTATAAAGAGAGTTTCGACACACTTGGATTGTTTACTCTGGAACAGAAGAAGCTGACAGAAGAGTTTATTATGGTTTATAAGATTATGACAGACATAGATAGAGAGCTAGTATCTTTTCAAAGTTCAAATTTCAAAGTAAGTATTATATCAAAGTACATATATGTCATCATTACAACCCTGAGATTCATTTTCTTGTGATCACAGTAAATACAATAAAATCAATGAAAGAGCACACCAACAGGATAGATAAGCAATGTGCAAAAGACAACAAACTGGGAAAATGCAAAAAGAAAAATAAATAGATAGATAGATAAATAAATAAAATCAAGAACATGAGATGACCAGTTCTTGAAAGGGGGCCCAGAGGTTGTGGGAACAGTTCAGAAATAAGGCGAGTGAAATTATCCCCTTTGCTTCAAGAACCTGATGGTTTCAGGGTAATCATTGTTCCTAATCGTGGAGATATGGGCACCTTCTTCATGGTGGCTGCAGCAAGAAGAGAGCATGATCTGGATGGTGGCAATCCCTGACGATGCATGCTGCTTTCCTGAAACAGCACGCCACGTAACTGTGCTCAATGGTGGGGAGGGCTTTACCCATTGACGTGCCAGAGGGCAGGCATTTAAGGTGAGAGGGATATGTTCAAAGCCACAAGGTGCGAGATCATGTTCAACCTCATTCATAAACTTAAAAGTCGGGTTTTTATACCAATGCAGACAATTCATGACCATGCTACATCATAGATACCGATAATGATCAATTACTAACCTCTGTCTGTACTTTTAGACGGATGTAGATCCCACAGTCTATTTAAAAAATTAGCAGTGTTGTTATGCCCTATGCCATAACCAATAATTAGTTCTCAATAAACATTACAAATGCAGATGAACTGGTTACTACTGAATTGCTTTCTGAGAGAGCTTGTACTGAATAAACTGCCTAGCACTTTTTTTTCACTCCAACATGGATCATGCACAAAAGAAAAAGTACTTCAGGATGAGTGTGTTCAAAAATGCATGACATGAAAGCAAGACTTTCCTGCTTTGACTTTTCAAACAATAAACAAAATTTATACAGATAAAAATGTAATCATTTACCCAAAGTCTTCTTACTTGTTTAATTTGACTCATGTTACACAGCAATGCATGGAACAGCATTTCAAACAGTGGCTTTATTTTCCAACAGCTATAAAGTCATATTAGGCAGCTCTTGCCACAGAACTGTATGTTCATACTAATGAGGTGCCATTTAGAGTTCCACAAGCTTTTAATTATCGTTAGCAGTAAACTAAACCATCCAACTGGAAGTCAATTGAAACAGATCAAACAATAATGAAGAATTTCACATCAGCAGGTGGAAATATTTATTGCATCAGCACTTGAAATGGTGGGAAATTGAGGAAAAAGTTTCAGGTAATTGCATAGCTTTTTTTGTATTAATTAGATGTTCGAGAATAGGAACAAATGGTCTCTTAAATTGTGAAAATATTAGTAGTGGAGCACGTGGAATGAGTAAGTATTACATATATAGATCTCAAGTTGATGAATAAAGCAAATAATGTAACGGATGTAGAGAAATGAGTATCTAATAGTTATTTTCCAAGCCTTGTGGAAGTGACAGCTCAATTGTTCCAACATCATGGTTCAATGCAATAAGGCAAATATGATTATGGCAAGATGAGTTCTGGATCCACACAGACATACAGTGACATGACCATATTGTATATCCTAATGCAATTTGGCCAGGCACGATTAGCACAGCAGGTTGTCTTTCTGGTCAATCTGCTCACTACATTACATCAATCCCAGCAGGCTTCTTTTCCACTGCTCCAGGATATTATTGTTCAGTGGCATCATATGGCCAGCCAGGCTGCAGGAGACCCTGCACTGGCACCTGCGTGGTTGATATGCCACCTATGTTGCTGTTTGTTTTGTAAACAGACTTGAGCATGTGGAGTAAAAATATGCATTTTGATTTAGTTGGTCAAATATAGTTCTATAATGGACACAGCTCCTGACCATTGTCATTAGCCCATTCACACTTCATAGTCCTGGATGAACACATAGATAATTGTACTACGCAGACATGTACCAAAGGAAGAATCATCTTTGATGCACTCACAACTGCCAGTTTGAGACTCCTGGGTCGAGGACTGAAGGCCTGGAGTGGCCTTTACTGGGGTTGGAGGCCTGTCTGTGTGAGTGAGCGGATGAGTGCTTGGGTGGGAGGGTGGGAACATGGTTTGTTTCGCTGCTGTTGTCTGTTTTTGCTGTTTTGTTGTTTTTGTTGCTACTTGTGTTCTTCTGTTGAACTTTGTGGGCAAGTTATGTTGGTGCCGGAATGTGAGGTGATATTTGTAGGCTGCCCCCAGCACATCCTTAGGCTGTGTTGGTTCTGAACACAAATGGCATATTTCACTGATGTACCAATAAATAAATCTGAATCTGAATAAAATGTCTAATTGTGTCAATGAGTAACTAATACAAAAAAAAATCAGCTTGATGTGCGATTGCCGGAAACTTTTAATTCATTTCCCTCTATTTGCAGTCCTTGCTGCAATAAATCACATAAATTAGGGATATTTATTAACTTTGTGCAATAGTGAAGAAGATTAGGGAGAATGAGAAATATATTAATCTTGACTTTATCCGTATAAAGATGAGTTTAACTGGATTTTCACATATGCATGATTATATTGAATTAGTTATTCCAACAGTTCATGGGCCTAGTGTTTACTTTTATTTTTCATGCCAATTTTCTGATCCATTTCATAGATACTTTCTATTATTTTTCATTTACAGATGGGGGTCATAGATAAGGCTAGAATCAATTTCCTATTCCTAACTGGTGTTCAGAAGGGTCGTTCTTGAACTGTGGCAGTCTGTACAATGAAGCTATTCCCACAGTGCTGTTGAGTAGAGCATAGAGCATTGGAGAATGAGGGGAGATTTGATAGAGGTATACAAAATTATGAGGGGTATAAAAAGAGTAAATGCAAGCAAGCTTTTACCACTGAGGATGGGAGACACTAGAACCAGAGGTCATTGGTTAAGGCTAAAAAATGAAATGTTTAAGGAAACTTGAGGTGCAACTCCTTAACTTAGAGGGTGGCAAGAGTGTAGAATGAGCTGCCAGTGGAAATGGTAGATATGGAATTGATTTTAACATTCTAGAAAAATTTGGATAGGGGTATTGAGGGCTATGATCTGGATGCAAGTCAGATTTTGGTGCCCAACCCGAACCTGCTCTCAAATTCTTCAAATCAGCTTGGCACCCAGAGTGATACAACCTCATACCCAGGCCAGCTGTATGGCCATTGGATCTCCATCTGCAACAATTCTGCAACACACCATCTCAGCTCATAACTTGAGCTCACCTCGTCATCACTCGCCACTTCACTATACTTTGGGAGTTGGACTGGAGCCATCAGATTATGTCCTCATGCCCACTTGTCCTTCTCTGCTGTTAAGAGTTAGGAGGTACTGTCAGGGTAAATACCAGTGGTGTACTTTGCAGATAATACATACTGCAACCATGGTGCATTGGTACAAGAAGTTAATGTTTACAGTGGACGGAGTACAAAATGAATGGGTTGCTTTCTCCTAGCTGTTGGTGAGTGTCTGTAGTGTTGTGGAGTTTCACTGGGGTCCGTGCATATAGAGAGCTGAGAAAAGCATGATGCAATGTTCTCTATGTAAATGAATACTGGATCACTAGATTGTACTTAGTACCAGATATATATATGGTTTAGAACGTCTTCTGCTCTATCACACAAAAAAATACACAATACAGGACCATCCTCCCCTTCCTGGAAATACATTTTCCATATCAGCTCCACAACACTTTAAATTTTAATTTACTTTGTAAAGCTACCCATCATGCTTTACCATTATAATTTATTGCTACTCCCAAAGAAAAGGTCAAGAGGTTTGTTCTATCCTACAGTGGCAGGTACATTGCCCATTCAGATAATGGTCTGACATCTTCGGAACTCTCCATCACTGTTCTCAGTTTATCCTTCTGCCTAGCAGCTAAACTTGGGTTTGCAAGCTGCATTTGCATTCAACAGGTAATAAGGACCAGACTGCTGGTTAAGCCTGGCCAGTGGTCAGTGGTTTTTGGAGTGTCAGAGAGAAATAAATTTGCTCTTTTATAAAGTTGATTGGTTTTCCTGTTTATGACATTTGTCTCCTCCAGGAGTTAAGATTAAATGTGATTAGAGATGTTGCACTATTGCACTCATGGTGTCTTGTCTTCTGCCTCACTTTCTCATGCAACACCAAGATTTTCTGATTCAGTAAGGGGATGGTTCTGGAAGAAGTTAAGTGTCATGCATTCTGTGTCCAGCAATTGCAAATAAACTTTGCTCACCATAATGCTTATAAATATGGTGTTTCATTTTAGAAAATGTTTAACATTACAAAATCTCACAATAACTTTAGGGGCTTTAAAGCAATTGGAAGCTTGGGAATGAAGGGCCAGAAGCCCATTTCAAAGATTTATTTAGATCAGCTAGACTTGGGGAGAGTCCAAAGAATCTGAGAGTAACAAATCTCAGTCAGTTAACTTGTCCTCAGCACTAACAGTATTTATATTTCGTTCTGAGGATAATGGAAAATTCCAATCTTATATTATTGTTGGACAAGTTGCAAACATGCTCTGCCGTCTTCAAAGAATTGGCTTACAAAATCCAGCAGATTATAACTCGTTCTGCTTGTCATTTTGTTTTGGAAGATAAATAAGTCTAGGTGGAGAAGCATAAAGATAAAACAAATGGCAGTTTTAGACAGAACTGAAAAAGTTACGAAGAGTCTATCTCTTTCTCCTGATGCCATGTAAAGATTAAAAAGAAATCCTTGCTTGAATCTTTGTAAAACTGATGCTGAAAGTAATGATAATGTTCCTTCCTTTTTTCTCTCCCACAGGCAGGAAGAATCATGTCCTGTGGGTGTTGAATGTTTTTGAGATCTCAGAAACCAAGTACAAGATCTTTTCAGTTGATAAACTCACAACTAAGCCATTTATACAAGGGAAAGAGAATGATAAAAATTTGTATTGTATGATCACAGTGCTGTATTTTATTCTTGTTTTAACTTCAAAATGTTCTGCTGATTCCATTGTTTGCGTCAGTTCCAGAGAATCTGATAGTTATTTAAGTTATGCAGACTACACATTGTTTATGTTCCATTATTTTGCCATCGTAGAACCTTCTAAATGTTAGCAAAATAACAAGAGAACTTGATTTTATAGATATCTTCCATTTCAAACAAAATGTGTACCCACCTACCAAGGCCAGTGGGTTCTATAAACAAACCCTACAACTTATCAGCTATCAGCTACATGTCGATTATTTATTTGACTCCTTAAATTGAATAAGCACATTCACTTCAAGGTTCAACATGTCATGTGTACAGAGATGGTTTTCTGCACACACTGTTGTAGCACATGGTTAGTTGAGTTACTGTCACCTTGTTGTCAGCTGGAACCATTCATCAAAGTCTGGCCATTGACTGCTTTCATTAACAAGTCATTTTCGCCCAAAGAACTGCTACTCACTGGATGCTTTTTTTTTGTTTTTTACACTATTCTCTGGAAATTCTAGAGACTCTCATGCATGAAAATTCCAGGAGATCAGCAGTTTCTGAGATACTCAAACCACCCTGTCTGGCAGCAACAATCATTCTACAGTCAAAGTCACTTAGATCATATTTCTTCCCCATTCTGATGTTTGGTCTGAACAACAACTGAATCTCATGACCATTCAGCTGCCACGACATGTTTGACCAATTAGATAATCTTCAATCAAAAATTTTCATTCAACACACAAAAATTGCTGGAGGACCTCAGCATGCAGCATTCATTCAGATGGGGTTGTTAAGTAATAACAATAATAATAATAAATGCAATACCCCTCCATAGCTGTACTTCGATTACGGTAATTTGCCACAGATTTTGGTAGAGAATTTTCTAACCTGAAATGGCCTGAATTTTTTTTTTAACTGGAGTAGAATTACTTGGATCCCAACATAAAACAAAACGGTTTGAGCAATTCACGGTAATTATTGCTAGAAATAATAGGCACACAAATTTGTATTCATAGTAGAATGACTTGCACACAAATAGGCCAGTGGACGCAGGAACAATGAGCCCGCATAGCATAGAAGTAGATTTTTAAGTGGAACTCTATATTAGTGGAGAGACATACCTGAAGTGAATTTTTAATTATTGCTGTCTTGGAGTCAAAAAACAAATGATGGTTGTAAAATCAACTGCAATGTAAGTTTTTGACCTCAGAATAAGATAGTTATTTCTTCCCTTTTATTCTTCTCAAAGAGAGATGAATCACATGCATTTTATTAGCACAGACACTATCCTTCCTAAGTCAGTGTACCCATACATTGTGATTAACATTAGAAGTCAATGGAGAGCCATGGTTTGTTTGTCTGCCAATGTGATGGCTAAAGTAACAACACCCCATGATTATAATTCCTGATTCAAATTTACTACTGCAAGGGAGAAAGGAAATCATGTTGTATTTGTTTTTTTCCTCATTTCAAGCTGTTTTCATAGAGGTAAAATTTCACTTGTGGCTCACCACTGAGTGCTTGTAAATAGAGACCTGATGTAAATCATAGTGGTGTTAGGGGAGCATAAGACTAATACAGCCAGCCAGCCATTCATTATGTGCTTTTGGATCTCACTATGATTGACAACAGCTTTGTGTTTATGAACTTCTGCAGACCAGACATTCAGTTAAGAACAGTTTGAAATCAGTTCAAGCTGAAAAAATACATTCAAATCTCAAAATCAGGCAAAGCAATTTTAATTAAAAGTTTCTTTTCCACAGAGGAGTAGAGCACTTCACAAGTCAAGCTGCAACAAAAAAAAAATAAGCTCCGACTAAAGCTAACATTGGAAAAGTCAATCATACAAGCATAAACACATCTTCGTAAGAAGTCCTGGTTGTGGATGTGGTATTATTCGGGGAATGCTTCTTTTCCTGAGACCAGCAGAATGGAACTAACCATTAAACAGTGAAGGAGAATTCCAGTAAATGTATGATTTCTTATTTTAGTGAAGCTTTTTTGAGGGTTGCTCTTGCCTCAATGTCACAACCACCAAGCACCATAGCATCAGTGGGATGCTAGTGGAGTGGTGCCACATCAGTCCTACGGTGGAGAGGGGACCACGATGAAATTCTTCTGTTCTGCTGCTCTCAAGACAACAAGTAGGCCTCTTCTGAAAGTCAGATCCCACTGGAATCAATTACCTTTCCCCAATAAAGTTCAGGGACTATTGCTTTTTTTGCTGGACTCATGCCAACATTCAGTAAAATATGAGTAATAACAACTGTCCTTTTGCACACTAATGTCAAAACAACTGAGCCAATGTCTCTGCATGAAGTGTTGGAGGCTTCCATAACTTTGCTGAAGCTTGAAACAACCAAGACTGTTAAAATACACTTGCATCAGGTACACATTTTCTTGGAGGAAAACATTCTATGCCAAGTCACATTAGGATAGATTAAGCCAGACAGAGTTCGGGTTTAGAAATGTCTTAAAGGGTGTAGAGAGTCAGAGATGTTTTTGAAGATATTTCTGGAATTTAGTGCTTTAACAGCTGAATTGGTAATTGGTAATTGGTAAATGGTAATTGGTAATCCCATTGTAGCATCTACAGGGATACAGTGTAAAACTTTGTTTTGCATGCCATCCATACAGATCATTCCAAAATATTGGTACATCCAGGTAGTACAGAGAAAAGCAATGACAGAATATAGTGTTATAGTTACTGAGAAAGTGCAGTGCAGGCATATAAAAAGGCACAAGGCAATGACCATAAGACCATAAGACATAGGAGCAAAACGAGGCCGTTCAGCCCATCAAGTTGACTCGGCTATTCCATCATGGCTGAATGATTATTCCACTCAGTCCCATTCTCCTGCCTTCTTTAACTTCTGGTGCTCTTACTAATCAAGATCCTATCAACCTCTAGTTTGGATATATTTAAAGTGCAGGTTGATAGGTTTTTGATTAGTAAGAGTTTCAAAGGGTATGGGCAGAAGACAGGAGAATGGGGTTGAGAGGGATAATAAATCAGCCGTTACTGAACGGCAGAGCAGACTCAATGGACCAAATGGCCTAATTATGCTCCTATGGCTATGGTCTTATGGTCTTTAAATATAACCAATGACTTGCCTCCTCAGCCATCTGTGGCAATGAATTCCACAGATTCACCACCCCCTGGATAAAGAATTTCTTCCTCATTTCTGTTCTAAAGTTACTCCTTCTATTCTGAGGCTGTGCTCGCTGGTCCTAGACTCCCCTACTATAGAGAACATCCTCTCCACGTCCATTCAATCTCAGACTTCCAATATTCAAAATGTTTCAATGAGATATCGTCTCATTCCTCTAAACTCCAGTGAATACTGAGCCCAGAGCCACCAAATATTCCTCATACTTTAACCTTTTTGTTACTGGTAGAGGTAGACTGTGTGGTCAAGAATCCGTCTTATGATTCAAGAGGTCAGTTCAATAGTCTGATAATAGCAGCATTGAAGCTATCCTTGAGCTTGGTGCTATGCGATTTAAGGTTTTTGTATATTCTGCCTAACGGGAGGGGGGGAGAACAGAGAATGTCTAGGATGGGAGGGACCATTGATCATATTAGGCTCCTTTATAAAGGCAGTGAGAATAATAAACAGAATTCGTGGAAGGGCGGCTATTTTTTCGTGATATGCTGAGCTGCGTGCACAACTGTTTGCAGATATTTGTGGTCATGAACAGAGCAGTTGTCATGCCAAGCTATGAAGCAACACGCACAGAATACTGAAGGAATTCAGCAAGTCAATCAGCACCTATGGAGGGGAGTAAACACTCAACGTTTCTGGCCAAAACCCTTCATCATGACTGAAAAGGAAAGGGGCAAAAGCCAAACTAAGAAGTCGAGGGAGAAGAAGTACAAGCTGGCAGGTGATAGGTAATTGACATTCCACACCAAGAGGTGGACAATCCACACCAGGGCTGGGTGCAAAGAGCCACTTTTTAATCAGGGCAGCAATCAAGATTTTGAAGGCAGAGTTTTGCAGCCGTTTTTATGACCTGAGGAGCGAACAATCAGCGAGCGGCAGTGCATAACATAGCTGACTTTCAGTCACGTCCATGTTCAATATTTTAAAAGCAGAGCTTTAAGCCAGTTTTCTCTGAGTTGGACAATACACTCGAGGGTTGCGTGAAAAGTGTCAGACAAAGTGAGGAGGTCCTGAAGAGACATCCTAGGGAAGTCGGTAGAAAGCTGAAAAATAGGACTTCCAGGGAAATAATCTCTTGAATGCTGCCTGTGCCTCATGCTAACCATATAACCATATAACAACCACAGCACGGAAACAGGCCATCTTGGCCCTTCTAGTCCGTGCCGAACTAGTAAGAGTAAGAATAGGATGAATTGGCAGATGAATGTGTGGCTGAGGAAATGGCACAGGGGACAAGGGTTCAGATTTATGGCTCATTGGGATATTTTCTGAGGAAGGTATGACCTGTACAAAAGATTTGAGTTACCCCTGAACCTGAGAGGGTCCAATATCCTTGTGGACAGGTTGGCTAGAGTTGTTCAGGAGGGTTTTTACTTATTTGGCAGGGGGTGGGAACCAGAGTGGCAGAGCTGAAGACGAGGTAGTTGGTTTACAAACAGAGGAAATGCATAGTGAGACCCCTAGGAAGGAGAGGCTGATGATAGGGAAAAATTACAGTCCACAGGATGAGTTGCAACATAAAAGACAGGCAAAGTTGAATAGGGTGACTACAGGACTAAAGGTGTTATATTTGAATGTGCACAGTGTATGGAATAAGGTTGATGAACTGGTAGCACAGCTGCAAATTGGCAAATATGTTGTTGTAGGCATCACTAAATCATGGCTGAAAGAAGATTAAGACTGGGAGCTTAACGTCCTAGTATACACAATGTACAAGTTCATATACAATGAGAGATAGAAAATGCATGCCCAAAGGCCAATGTTGCCAAGGGAATGAGGGATTTCTATACGCAGGTAGATTGGGAAAATCAGGTTGGTACAGGATTCCAGGAGGGGTAACTTCTAGAATGCCTATGAGTTGGCTTGATTGAGCAGCTCATGGTTGAGCACACTAGGGGATTGGTGATTCTGGACTGGGTGTTGTGCAATGAACCAGAATCAATTAAAGAGTTTAAATTAAAAGAACCCTAAGGGGAGAGTGATCTTAATATAATCAAGTTGACCCTGATATTTGAGAAGGAGAAGCTAAGACAAATGTATCAGTATTATGGTGGAGTAAAGGTAATTACAGAGGTACGAGAGAACAGTTGGCTAGAACTGATTGTAAAAGAACACTGTCAGGGAAGACAGCAGAGCGGCAACAGCTGGAATTTCTCGAAGCAATTCAAAAGATACAGGATATATACATCACAAAGAGGAAGATATATTCTAAGGCAAGATGACACAACCATGGCTAACAAGGGAAGTCAAACCCAACATAAAAGCCAAAGAGAGGGAATATAATAGAACAAAAATTAGTGGGAAGTTAGAGGATTGGGAAGCTTTAGAACACCAACAGAAAGCAACCAGAAGAGTCATTAAGAAGGCAAAGATGGAATAAGAAAGTAAGTTCGGCAATAATATTAAAGAATATACCAAAAGTTTCTTCTGATACATAAAGTGGAAAAGAGAGGCAAGAGTGGATATTAGGCCACAGGAAAATGATGCTGGAGAGGTAGTAATGGGGGACAAGGAAATAGCAGATGAACTGAATAAGTATTTTGCATCAGTCTTCACTGTGGAATACACAAGCAGTATGGTGGAAGTTAACAGGTGTCAAGGGTCATGAAGTGTGTGAAGTTACCACTACTGGAGGAAAGATTCTTGGGAAACTGAAAGGCACCAGCACCGGATGGTGTATACCCCGCTGTTCTGAAAGAGGTGGCTGATGTGATTGTGGTGCATTAGTAATGATTTTCCAAGAATCACTAGATTCTGGAATGGTACCGAAAGACTGGAAAATTGCAAATGTCACTCCACTCTTCAATAAGGCAGTGAGGCAGAAAAAAAATGAAATTACAGGCCAGTTAGTCTGACCTCAGTGATTGGGAAGATGTTGGAGCCAATTGGTAAGGATGTCATTTCAGGGTACTTGGAGGTACATGATAAAATAGGCTGCAGTCAGCTTAGCTTCTTAAATTAAAAATCTTGTCTGACAAATCTGTTGGAATTCTTTGAAGCAATAACGTGCAGGATAGACAAAGGAGAATTGGTTGATGTTGTGTACTCGGATTCGCAGAAGACCCTTGACAAAATGCCGCACATGGGGCTGCTTAACAAGCTATGAGCCCATGTAATTACAGGAAAGATTCTAACATGGATAAAACAGTGGCTGATTGGCAGAAAGCAAAGATTGGGAATAAAGGGAGCCTTTTCTGGTTGGCTGCTGAAGACTAGTGGTGTTTCACAGGAGTCTATGTTGGGACTGACTCTTTTTATGTTATATATCAATGATTTGGATGATGCAATGAATGGCTTTTTTGCAAAGTTTGCAGACGATATGAAGATAGGTGGAGGGCAGCCAGTTTTGGGGAAATAAAGAGGCTACAAAAGGACTTAGACAGATTAAGAGAATGGGCAAAGAAGTGGCAGATGGAATACAGGGTCAGGAAGTGTATGGCCATGCCATTTGGAAGAAGAAATAAAAGGTTGACTCTTTTATAAGTGGATGGAAAATACTAAAATCTGAGGTGCAAAGGGATTTTGGAGTCCTCGTGCAGGATTCCTTAAAGGTTAATTTGCAGGTTGAGTGTTTTATGAGAAAGGCAAATGCGATGTTAACATTCATTTCAAGAGGACTAGAATATAGAAGCAAGAATTTAATGTTTAGGCTTTATAAAGCACTGGTGAGCCCTTGTGAATAGATTTGAGCCCCTTATATTATAAAGAATATGCTGAAACTGGAGATGGTTCAAAGGAGGTTCACAAAAATGATTTCAAGATTAAAGAGCTTGTCATATAAAGAGCATTTGGTGGCTCCGGGTCTTAATTCACTAGAATTTAAAAGAATGAGGGGTGACCTAGCGAATGGTGAAAGGCCTTGATAGAGTGGATGTGGAAAGGATGTTTCCTATAGTGGAAATGTCTAAGACCAGAGGACACAGCCTCAGAATAGAGGGACATCCTTTTAGAACGGAGATGAGGAGGAATTTCTTTAGCCAGAGAGTGGTGAATCTGTGGAATTCTTTGGCACAGGCAGCTGTGGAAGCCAAGCCTTCAAGTATATTTAAGGCAGAGGTTAATAGGTTCTTGATTGGTCAGGGCATGATGGGATACAGGGGAGCAGGAGATTGGGCTGAGAGGAAAATGGATCATCCATGATGAAATGGTGGAGCAGACTTGATGCGCTAAATGGCCTAATTTTTCTCCTATATCTTACGGTCTTATGGAAAAACCAGGTGGGGGGGAAGGAGGTGAGTGGCGAAGGGGGGATGAAGTAAGAAGTAATTTTGTGCATGTTGCTCAAGATTTCCAGCATCTGCTAAATCTTTTGTCTTCAAGATATAACGCATCCAGATAGGATACTTTCCGCAGTGCTTTGATAGGTTCAAGGGGAACATGCCAAATTTCCTTATGCTTCTGAGAAGTAGAATGTACTGTGTCAACGGTGAGGGGCCCCCCGAGAGAGTATTAGCACCTTGGCCCATATGAGAGCTCTGGAACAAATTGTTCAAGAAATCTCAGTCTCAGCAATTGTCTAGTGTGATCAATAAAAGAGTAAGATGAGGCAATTGAACTTATATGGAGACAGATAAGAGTTTCAAAATGCCTTCCAGGTGCCAAGGGAGGCACTGAGAAAACGTTACAGGCTCGCCTCAAAGAAGAGAATTTGAAATGATGATAAAAGAGCAGAGTGATTGAGAAGTGCTGAATGGTTATCTGCAGGTATACGAGACCTCAGCACTCTAAAGAGATCAATGAAAGGAGGCAGATTGACAGGAAAAATAATAGAAAATGGAGAAAAGGTGGAATAAAGTTGATGTAAATTGGGTTTGTAACACATGAAAATTATGAATTGTTTTGCAAGTTTACATGTGGAAGTTGAGTGAAATCCAGAGATTGAGCGTGAGCATGGGCTTTAATCTGAAACAACTGTCAAACCTCATGTGAATGAGGTTTGAAGAAACAGACGGTACTTAGGCCTGACTGTGTCAGGAAATGGATATATCTATTCAGTGAATAAAAAAAGGAGCCATCGCGTTGAGAGAAATCATAGGCAATATTGTGAAGATCAGTAACAGGATAGAGGATTGAGAACTTTTGAGAAACCCAAGTATGAGTAAAAACATTATAAAAAGGCAGGAGAGAAAATTAAGAAATTATGCTGTATAACTATAGTCAGGAAAAGACTCTACAAATATATCAAAAAAAGAAGTGAACAAGTAATACTTAACCTGTCAGACAATACAATGGGGAAGTAATAATGAGATATAGAGAAATGGCAAAATACAAAATAGTTGTTTTAATATTTTTATGGTCAAAGATATGAAAAACTTGGCAATAATAAATAATAAAACAATGAGCTACTAGGAGAGAGAAACTTAATACATTTTAAATTGCCATAAAAAACTTCCTCTTCTGAGGCTAAAGACCATCAATTCCTATGGACCAGATGGTCATTGTCCAGGGATCCAAAGTTATGATCTACAGGGATTACCTGAGCACTGGCTGCAATCCACCCAAAATTCCCAAGATTCTGAAGAGATCCCAGAGGAATAAAAAATCAGACATGTAGTGCACTATTCCAGAAATGACAGAAACAGAAAGCAGGAAACTGAGGTACCGTAGATTCCGGATTTTAAGCCGCTACTTTTTTCCCACATTTTGAACTGCTTTGAACTTTGCGGCCTTTAATACGGAGCGGCTAATGCATTATTTTTTTTCATGCCGCCTCGTAAACATTTTGCCTCGTAACAGTAAACCAATAAAATTGATGAGTAGTTCACAGAGGTCCAATGAAATTGTACGATAAATCAAGCGCACTTTCACAATTAAATTATTGTAAATCAGTCATTTGTACTCACCCTCATCAACATGGAAAACACTCGAAGAAAAGCATTGTGCTGCCTTTATGGCAGTTATTTAGTTTATAATATTTTCGCTTAGTAATTCATTTTCTAGTTAAAGTTAGAAGAGTTTTAACTATATTTGTTTTCTGTACTACATCGCGGGATGCTATGACGTCACACCCGGTTTCGCCGCGTCTTGTGGGATACCAGTTTGCGATAAACGGAAAGGAGGGGGGGAGCGGCGGAGCCAAAACGCTGCTTTTAAGTTAAAGGCGATCAATAACTTTTCCTGGTAGGCTGCAGTATATATATTTTTTACCAGTCGTTAGGAGATATTGGAATGTTGTTCAGTAAAGAAGTATACGCAACGTATATTTAAAAGTAGCCGCGTTACGGGCACAGTTCGAAAAAAAGCATTTGCAATATGTATTTGTTTTTGTTACCATATGGATTTAATTAAAAGTTAAAAAATCCTCACGTGTAATATCTTTCTGTGTAAATATCTCATATTACAACGTGGGACACCTGCGGCCGAAAATCCGGTGCGGCCGAAAATCCGGTGCGGCCTAAAATCCGGTGCGGCCTTTACAAGTAAAAAATTGATTTTATTTCTAAAATTAGAGCCAGCGGCTTTTAATCAGGTGCGCTCTGTAGTCCGGAATCTACGGTAGTTGTTTTACAGTCAGAGAGAGTTTTTTTACATGATGGGTGGCAGGAATTCACTGCCTGGGGCAGTTTTTGAGGCTGATAAATTAGGGATTTTTGAGAGACTCTTAAATAGGCATGTGAATAAAAGAAAAATTGAAGGTTATGGGCTACATAGGAGGAAAGGGTTAGATTGATTGTGGAGTTGGTTAAAAGGCTGGCACAACATCTTGGGTGAAAGCACCTGTACTGTGCTGTACTGTTCTATGTTCTATGAAACAATAAGACAGATTACATAATATCTGTCAACAAGAAAATGCCAGAATCCATTATTAAGAAGGAAATAGCAGAAAGTCGTAAGTGAATTATGCAGAATTAACATGATTTTACAAAGTGTACACAAATTTTGACAAATTTGATGATATATCATTCAGGAGAATAAGTAGATTGAGTGCTTTTGGATTTCTAGAAGACATTTGATAAAGTACCACAGAAAAGGTTGAGAGCACGTGGAGTAAGGTAAGATTCTGGCATGGATATATGAGTGGCTAATGTACTAACAACAGATTGTCACAATATTGAAGCAGTTGGTAACTGTTGGATGTTGGAATCATATCTTCCCTTGAAGGGCCTCTGAAAGTCAGGAGCATAGTTCATAAGTAAGAATCCATCTAAGACTGACATGATATTCAAGGTGAAGATGGACAGATACTTGAAATATGATAAACTCAATATGTATAGGGAGAGTGTGCGGAATGTGGTGCTGAAGCCAAGAATGGATCAACCATGATTTGATTGAATGGGAGAGCAGGCTCTATACTCTGTCTACACTAACTCATGCTCCTGTTTCTGATAATGGTATATTTCTCATGTTGTTGGGAGGAAGTGCAGAGTTCAAGTCCCACACTGGGATGAAGTTGCCATGGAGCTTCAACAAATTGCTTCACGGGTTTGGAAATAGGTTTGGCAGGTGAGTGAAACCTAAAGCTGTTTGCCGTATACAGTATCAAAGGAAAAGTTGATGGAAGCTGAAGATCAAGAGCTGTGAATTGTTTATAAGGCAGGAGCAAAAACGGAAATAAAACAAGAGATCGCCAGGAGGTTCAGACCAAGATGAATGCTTTGCTGACCCTCCTTGCTGTGTGAGAATTTATTTGCTATCCTGCTCTTGCCATTTACTGTGTTTCCCTACTGTTATAACATGTGAGCAATGCATGCAAAAGAGAAAAGAGTCATTAGATGCTCATTGGCATGGTGCTTCTGTTTAAAACTCATTCTCTTCAGTCATACTGAGATGTAAAATAAATGAAGATCTCTGTACTTGCAAGCACATGTGTTCCTCCAACAAGGCAAATGAGTAACATGTGTACTTCCTACACTGGAGTCAAAATAGTAATTCAGAACAGCAATAGAACTTCGTTTTTAGATTCTCTGTTCTGATTGATGCAACACTCAAAGTGAAACAGAAATATAGCATGTCTGGATTACACGCCAGCAGGGGTGGAAAAGTATCCAAGATCTAAAGCTCTGCTGTTTCTCTCATCAACAGCAGGTGACATGGAGTTTCCTCATTTGCCAGTTTTTACATTTCTTGGGAAATGACTAGATAGGATGGGAGTGGAGAGGATGTTTCCTATGGTGGGGGTATTCAGAACTAGAGGGTACAGCCTCAAAATTGAGGGGCAACCCTTTAGAACAGAGGTAAGGAGGAATTGTTTTAGCCAGAGCATAGTAAATCTGTGGAATGCCCTGCCACAGACTGCGGTGGAGGCCAAGTCTATTTAAGGCAGAAGTTGATCATTTCTTGATTAGTCAGGGCATCAGGATATAGAAAAACATAGAAAACCAACAGCACAATACAGGCCCTTAGGCCCACAAAGCCGAGAAAACTGGGGTTGAGTGCAATCTGAGGTCAGCCATGATGGATTGGCAGAGCAGACTCGCTGGGCTAAATGGCCTAATTCTGCTCCTATGTCTTATGGTCTTAAAGTCTTACGGACACTCATTAATGCATTATCATATACTGGACTTGGTTTCTAATCACTGACAGATCCTGAACTCATTTGTTTCAGAGCTTCATCACTAAAGCAAACTTTTCATTTTCATTTAACCAAACTAACAGGTTCATCATTGATATGTGCTTTTTTTCAAGCACTCAATCACATGGAGGTGAAGGAGGTGGCTCCACATTATATGCTATCTTTGCATTTAAATCAATTTTTTATGATCTCATTGTTAACTATTGTAAAAGTTCATTTCTGAAAAGAGTGATTTATATCATCAACTTGGATGTCCAAATTTAGTAGGTTTAGATGAACACAGACCAAACTTGGGCAAATAGGGTGAGTTTGGATGACTATCTTGGTTGACATGGACTAGTTGGACTAAAGGGCCTGTTTCCATAATGTATAACTCTATAATTCTGTACCTCTATATTTTTTACATGGTCATATTATCCATTGAACTACAAATTGTGGATAGCTTTAAATATTCTCTTAGTGCTTGTAAGAGAAATCTAGAATAGTGATATTCAAAATTCATATATAAAGGTCTTGTTATAAACATTGAGATACTTTGCTGGCATTTAGTGAAATTGACATATTTCAGAAATGGGATACAAATATTGAAATATTTCTAAAAGATACTGGTGAATTAAATTTTGGCCTCAAGATCACTTTCCTATTCTTTCATATCCCTTAATTCCATTGTTGCTCAAATGTCTATCAATCAATGAACCACAACTCTACAGTTCTTTCTCAATGCTAGAGATTTTCAAAGTGCCACAAATCTGAGGAAAAGTGTATATCTTAAACCCTCACTTAAACAGATTGCCACTTAATTAATTTGCCAAAAACAAAAAAAAAAATCCAGTGAGTGGCTGTTCTGTGAGCGAAAACATCTTGTTCAATCCACTCGCTGGATGTTTTTTTTTGTTTTTGGCACAATTCTTTGTAAACTCCAGGGTCCGTTGTGCGTAAAAATCCTGGGAGATCAGCAGTTTCTGAGATACTCAAATCACCCTGGCCGGCACCTAATTAATTAGCTTGTTTATTTCGGCTTTTTTCTTAAAGATGTGCCGGACGTGATCTGGTGCACTCTGGCTAGCACTGCACCACTGCTTCTCAGCATCTAACCTGTCAATCCCTGTCAGAATGGTATAAGTTCCAATAAGGTCTCCTCTCGTTATTTTACACTCCAGTAAGGATAGGCCCAGTCTGCTCAACCTATCCTCATATGTCAATGCCCTCATCCCAGGAATCCACTGAGTTCTCTGTGCTTGCACCAATGCATGCACATCCTTCCTCAACTATGAGAACAAAATATATGACATAGTCCAGCGGCTGTCTCAAAAGAGTGCTGAAAAGATGTGTCAAAATTTACCTAATTTTATATTCCATTTCTCTTGCAATAGAGCAATATTCCATTAGCATTCCTTGTATCCATACCATAATGTGTGTTTCATGCACTAGGACTCCCAGGTCCCTTTGAACTCAAACATCTTGTGGTCCATCTAAGTGATATAATATATTGTATTTTTCATTCTTCCTATCAAAATGGATAACCTCACATTTTCCCACATTATACTGCCAACACCTTACCCTCTGCTTTAAACTTCTTTTATCCTTTTGCAGGTTCTTGTGGTCTTCTTGCAACTTGCTAGCCCGCTTAATCTGTAACATCAGAAAATCCGGCAACCCTATGCTCAGATCTTTCATCCCATAATTAGATGGTAAGCAATTGAGCCCCAGCATTGATCCCTGTGAAACTCCATTCACTTGTCTATCTAAGGATGCCCCATTTATCCCAAATCTTTTTTCTTTTAATTAGCTACTCGTCAATCCATGCCAATGGATTGTCCCCAAACTCTGCATGGCCCTATCTTGTACAGTGATTTTTTTCTGAGTACCCATCTTATGGCTATCCAAATATACATCTACTGGTTTCCCTTTATCCATCCCGTTTGTTGCATCCCGAAAGAACTGTAGTAAATTTTACAAACAATACTTCCCTTTCATAAAATCTTATTGATTCTATTTGAAAATTTCCTGGGCATGTTCCAATATTGGAAGTGGAGTCCAGTGGCATATTTAGCTGGAAGATGCATTTGAAGACACTGTGGGTAGAGCAGATGCAGTGAGTTTTCCTTTATTGATTTTGACACAGGAGAACAGTTGTGATGCATGACGCTAGATCTTCGTATATTTAGATTTTACTTTAATTGTTTGAGTGGATTTAACTGATTTCCAGTATTAAAGTATTCATTATTTTATTTTCTCAAAAAGTTACTTATATTTCAATTTTTAATAGTTTGTCTAAATTTTAATAACCTGTGGAGATACTTAATGATTCAATATATCAGGAAAATCCAAAACAATTACATAGTTTGACAACAATGAACAATGTGCTGGAGGAACTCAGTGGATTGAACAGCATCTGTGGGATGAAAGGAATTATTGATGCACCAGGTGAAACCCAAGCATCGGGCTAAGTTATTTTGACAACTGGCTAAATAAGAAATAATTCCACTTGGCTAGGAACGTTTCTCCATCAGTTTCATTGGCTGGATATACTTTGATTACTCCACCCTTCAACCCACCCTGATATATATTCCAATTTATAAGTGGAATGATTTGATTCACTCAGGACTTCAATACTTAGATTGGAGCCGTATTCATCTTGCACAGGTCATTGTTGAGCACAGAAACCTCTCCGGTCACTACTGTACCACTCACATATTCCCAGACCTAGTGCAGTTATTGATGCGTTCCAGGGACCTGTAACACACATGGTCACACTCCAGAGATTGAATGCACATATTAAGTTATTTCACTTACCTGGAATGATATGATCAGTGATACAGTAGCTGCATGAACACACAATACTATTTATATATGTTATGCTTTGACACACTCATTGCCCTGATGCAAACATTAGAAAATCCACAGCTTCTGGAGCTATCTGGCAACGTGGAGCATTTATTGACACTTTCGACTTAACTGTCAAACTTAGGTTAGCTGGGATATATAAGTTTGTAAAACTACACTCAGATTCCTCGATGCCCATTCACTCGTTCACAGGGTCAGCCTGCATTGGCACATACCAACTTGCTGAAACATGCACTGACCTGAAGCGCTTATCTGAAGCATAAATTGTCGCATTCAGATTCCCTGAGGCATTTACAGACAAATTGCAGTTACCTGAAGCATGTATTGACAGATCACTCCAATGAAGCATGCATGAAAGTAGTTCAGTTATCTGAGGCACACATTGATCCTCCAGTTACATGTAGAATATATTGACAAATTCCAATTACCTGAAACATGTATTTCCACATTTCAGATACACAGAGCAAATAGTGGCACACTTCAGTGACCTCACACACTCATTGAGCATAAATCTCCATGCTTCAGTTATCCGCTACATATATTCAACAAATTCCCTGCAGCATGTATTGCCACAACCTGCAGCTCGGATACACATTTTGCACATTCCAGTTACCTGAATTATGCATTGATACACTCCATAAAATTAAAGCCTAATTTGCCAAATGCCAATCATCTGAACTATGCATTAACATATTTAGGTTACCTGAAACTGGTATTGACAACCAACAGAAATTCATAGCATGCACTCTAGTTGAAGCATAGATATCTACTATGTCAGTTACCTAATGCACTTATTCAACAGTATAGCTATATGCATTGATATACTCTGGCTAATTAAAACACCAATAGACAGAACAAACAAAAGCATATATTATCACATTCCAGTTGCCCAAAGTATTTGTTGACACATTGCAATTACCTGCGTCATCCATTGACATGCTACAATTACCTGTGGATTCCATTGACATGAAGTTATCCGGAACTTAAACTGAGGTTTCCACTTACCTGTAAACACAAATTGCTACATAGAAATTATCTGATGAAAACATCAGCTCATTCCAGTTACCTGGAGGAAACATGCAACCTATAGATGGAACTACATATTTTGACTATGTGAAGAATGTTTGGCCATTTACCTGCACTACAACCATCAGGTTCCTGAGCTAACGCGGTTAACTTCATTCAGCTCAAATCGGAACAGATTCCCCTAAAGACTCAATTTTAAGGATCCCACAGCTCAAATTCTCAACATTATTTATTTATTTGTTTGTTTGCATAATTTGTCTTCTTTTGCACATTGGTTGCTTGTCAGTCTTTATGTATAGTTTTTCATAAATTCTCTTGTATTTCTTCATTTTCCTGTAAGTACCTGCAAAAACAAAGAATCTCAAGGTCATATATGGTGACATATACATACTTCAATAATAAATTTACTTTGACTTCACCCTTCAAGTTACCTCCAGCATGCATGAATGCACTGGAGTTAGCTGAATCTTGCATTAATAGATTAGTGGCCTGAAGGATGCATTAATACACTAGCATTGCCTGAAGCATGGATTAATGCACAAGAATTACCTGAAACATGCATGAATGTACTAAAGTTACCTGACGAATTCATTAATGCACTTGAGTTACTGAAGCGCGCATTGACACACAAGAAGCTTGCATGAAGAGACTAAGGTTTCCAACGATATGCATTAATGTACCATTGGGTGCATTGCCACATTCCAGACACTCCAGGCAGCTGATCCTTTTAACGACTTCAGTTCTTCAGTTACTTGAAATTTACCTTGACATCTACCTGAAAAATGTGCTGCTTTTACCTGAAGCATTTACAATAACACAGAGGACTGATGCAGCATTGACACACTTCAGTTGCCTGAAGCAAACACTAAGACATTCTAAACACGAGAAGATATTGCATATGCTGGAAATCCAAAGCAACGCACTCAAAATGCAGGAGGAACTCAGCAGGCCAGGCAGCTTCTATGGAAAAGAGTGAAGAATCGACATTTCCAGCCGAGACCCTTCATCAGAACTGCTGTGCAGGCAGAAGACCAGAGCGGGGTGTCCAGGAAGAGGAGGAGGGTTGGGATGGGAGAAGGCTTCATCGATGCAGGCTGGAGAGCCCTTGACGGAGGCGATGGAAGAAGAGCTCAGCGCCATGGCTGGCACGGAACTTACTGAGGTGCGGGCACAGGGGGACAAAGGATTGAGGACAGAATGTCCTGCCTCAGAGAGGGGAAGGTGGGAGGAAATTGTGAAGACCCAGCATTGATGAGAGCTGGGATCCGAGGGGGGAAGAGGGTTGGTAGTGTCTGAGGAGGAAAGAGGGTTGGGGTGTTCAGGACAGGTGGTGTGAGAGGAAAATGAAGGCTCTGGGGACCCAAGAGCTGACAGTGGGGCCTGAGAGGTGTGGGATTGCAGAGTGGTGGGGGAAGGGGAGACTACATTTCCGGCAGCACCGCATAAAGTCTGGTCCTGGATCTGCTGTCAGTCAAGGTCCAAGCTGGAGCCGGAGTTAGCTGTAGTGCAATTAGCAGTTTGAAAGCATCCAGGGTTGAAGGAACCAGTGGTGGAATCCAAGTAAACATTCTAGTTACCCCATCCATCAATTGGCACATTCCAGTGACCAGCTGCAAGCATCAACTCTCTCTGTTACCTGAAGCATACATTAACATTCTTCAGAGATTTCTGCATATATATATATATATATATGTGTGTGTGTGTGTGTGTGTGTGTGTGTGTGTGTGTGTGTGTGTGTGTGTGTGTGTGTGTGTGTGTGTGTGTATATATGTATATGTATGTATGGTACTTATAGACCTGCGGCATTTATTAACACATTCCAGTTACCTGTTCCAAATATTGATACATTCCAAGGTTATAACGAATATATTGACACACTTCAGCTATCTGATGCAAACATTGACATACTTGTTATGTGTGGTATCAACTGTCACTCAAGGGAACCCATCATAAGCTTTGGCACACTCGATTACCAGATAAATGAATTAGCACACTATGGTCGTTTGACATACATATTCACATACTCTGTTTACTCGTTGAATATATTGAAATATTTTGGTGATACGGTGTTTGCTCGGCAGTCATTTGAAAGATAAGTATGTATAAACATATTCTAAGTCAGGGAAGGAAGTTTCAAGATATTGGAATTGTGCAATGGTAAAATATCATATCCACATATTGCTGCATTCTCAGTGATGAAAGCGAATTGAAATAAAATGATTTTTAAAGATTAACTTAGCTTGATTAGTCACAAGTACATTGAAACATCAAAACGCACGGTGAAATGCACCGTGATCGACAGAGTCCGAGGTTGTGCTGGGGCGGCCGGCCCATGCTTCAGCTGCCAGCATAGAATGCTCATACGTCTTTGCTCTTACCTGGAGACTTTCGAAGCACAAGTACTTTTCTCTGGTTCAAGGTGCTGATAATGTGTTGACATAGGTTTTCTGCTACACTGCTGTCAGGGGTTCCCAACCTTTTTATGCCCATGGACCAATACCATTAAGCAAGGGGTCCGTGGAGCACCTGATTTAAGTGGAGCAGGCTCAGCAAACAGAGCAAATCACCCCTTCAGCAGCATCTCACTAACTACCAAGTTATCAGGCCAAGTGTTCCTGTTTGTCCAGAAGGCCCATAACCTTCCTTCTCATAACCACCAGGTCTATTTAACCGCTTTCTTATCTCTTTATTAAGGCTTTCCTATTTTATGATCGAACACTTAGCATTTTACCTTGAAGTCATCACACAAGTAAGATTTAAACATTCGCTGCACAGCTGCCCATTTCTTGAAACCACCACCTTCCCATCTCCCCCCTCACCCTCTCCCAATCACCAGGCCTGGTGCAGGCTGCGGGATGGCTCACAGAAAGAAACAAACATGAGGAATCACTGTGCGCCTGTGATGCAGCTGCCAGTTTTCATTGCACTTGTGCTTACCCGCACATGACAAGTAAACTTGAATTTGACCTTGAATTTGACTTTGACCTTCTAGCTGCATGACAGTGGAAACATTTGGAGTTGATTGACTTTTGTGTGACCCTAAAAGATCTGCACACTCTTAAACCTATTTGGACCAAACTCTTAAAAAACTGATTAAGTTGATTATGCAGCTTGAGAAGTGGTAGAAGGAGGTTCAAATGATAGCATAGCAGCTAGTACATTGCTTTACTCTTTATTTTAAGTTTCCAGTATCTTCAGTTGTTTTTTCTTAATTTTCATTTACTGTAACATTCTGTAGCATAGCAACTGGCACAATGTTCTACAGTGATTGGGGTTCAATTCTTGCCGTTCTCTGTAAAGAGTCTGCCTGTTCTCCCCATGAACAGGTGGTTTCCTCCAACTGCTCTGGTTTCCTCCCACATTCCAAAGGTGTGTGAGTTAATAAGAGTTAGGAAGTTGGCAGCACACTAGCACAGCTTTAATGCTTTAAAGCACCTGTGATCAAGGTCCAATTCCTGCCACTGTCTGTAAGGTACTTCTATGTTCCCCGTGAGATCTCCAGGTGCTCCAGATGCCTCCCACATTCCAAAGGCATACGGGTTAGTAAGGATCGGTATGCTATGGGCGTGCTATGTTAGCGCTGGTAGCATGGCAACACTTGCAGACTGCCTATAGCACATCCTCGGCCTGTGTTGGGCATTGACACAAATGATAAATTTCACTGTGTATTTCGATGTTTCAATATACATGTGGCATGTTATTTTTATCTTTACTTTATCTTTCAGAAAGTAATTTTGCACACGTTTTGAAAGGGACCTTTTGCGGGTATAGGGAAGAAAGTACACGAGACAATGAATGTCTCACACAAGCATAATGTAGTGAACAACCTCTTTCTAATCTACATGACCACCAGATGGTAATTTTCCCTTGAATGTATCCCATTAATTGCAATAAATGGGCTATATCCTATCAGTAATACAGTGGGCTGCTCCTGAATATTACAGTGTCCTTGAACGTTACAAACAATGCAGGAAGCAGCCACCCATCAAGATTCAGTTGCCCACATTTTTTTTTAGCTATCTGGTGTTCCTAATAAGGGATTTACTTTTGTTGTTGGCTTAATGCTTAAATTTATTTGAAGCCAATTGTTAATTTGGTGACTGATTCTTTGCAGTATTATTTCTATTTACTAGTTCATTCTAGCTGCTTGCTTTCAGCTGTAAAGATAGTAGAAAATGATCAGAGCAGAATGCGGAAAAGGACAATACCCCATTGTAAATATGACTGAAGGTTTGCATGATGTGAAAGGATTCAATAAAACAATTTGCAGAACTCTGACGAAATTAAATGCAAGAAAGGCATGAAATAGGTGTGAGCATTAATCATGCTGTTCAAATGAACCACTGGTTCAGAAGAAAGACCAGTAATGGCATTGCATTTCATTAAGACAATACAAAAGCAAATCCATCACTGGGAACACTACCTAGTTACAAAAATAGTCAGAAGCTAGATTGTGGTGGATGGTAAAACATTTAGTTTGTGCATTATTCATAAAATTTGTGAAAAATATCCTTTAGATGTCTATGATGAGATGAGACCTCCGTCGGTCAGGGCTGAATATGGATGTTGCATCCTAGCTGTCTAGATACGTAAGCCAGGGCAGGACGTTATGAAAAGCAAGCTGTTGCCCATGTAGCAAGCTTCCCCTCTCCATGCAACTGATGAATCCGAAGGAACGGCAGAGACCAATACAATTTAGCACCAGAAGCATCGCAGGAGTCTCCAGTCTGCATTGAACTCAATGAAGGACTGTCTTAGGGACTCCAGCTCCAGATTTTTCCCTTTACTCCTGAAGCCTTCCCCATGAGTGGGTATAGCTGCAAGGCAGCGAAGGTTTGAGATCAAAGTTTTCCTTCTCCTGCATGAGCTACCAGCCATGGGTGTTGAGCCCCACCTGCACGAAGCAACTGGTTTTAAGGTGCCAGTAACCCCTTTGTCCCTTCTCTTGTCAGTAGAAATGTTTTTTCCGTGCTTGGTAGCTAAGCCACATGTGAAAGCCAAGAGCTGGACTTGGGTGTCAGAGTTTATTTGAGACACACGCCATTGGGAGCATTTAATAGGTAGGGGGATCTTGTCCCCATTACTACCCCTGGCAATAACAACACCTGATGACCATAAAGTGTGGATAACTTCTCTCACCTCAACACTGAACTGATTCCATAATCTATGAGCCAATTACAAGGACTCTCCAACTCTTGTTCTTTTTATTATGTATTTACTTACATATTTTTTATTATTTTTATTTGGGTTTTTTGTACTTTTTGTGTTTGTGTTTGTTTGTGTGTTATTTTTCATTGATTCTAATGTATTTCTTTGTTCTAGTGTGAATTCAATTAAGAAAATGAATCTCGGGGGGGTAGATGGTGACATATGCGTACTTTATTAATAAATTTATTTTTAATATTGAACCTTGAAATCTATATTTCTTGGAACTCCAAAGATCTAAGCTATATGATCTTGTCCCAGATTTATCTTTAATTGGCCAATATTGTGCAATTTAACCAAGCACTATACCGAAAATTGGGAAAATTTGTAATTAGGGTATTTACACTTTCATATCTTGCAGTCAGAACTGATATGTTTGATTGGTTTAAGAAGTGATACTCTATATCCCTTTGTCAACTTGTCGTCATTATACAAAGTATCCACAGGCACCATCTGATCATTATCTATGGAGTTAGCCAAGCCATTCTCCTTCTTGTTTCATTTTAGTTGTGTCTTTACTCCAAGGCTCCGGAAATGAAAACTTCTCAATCAGATTTTGGTTAAAATGAAAGGTGCCCCTTTGCACAACGCAATGGTAATAATAACAGTCAGACTCACAAAAGGTAGAGAAGATTTTGGCAAATTAAATAACGAGTTGGGGAATCTGAAGGTGGTGATTGAAATACTGGCCTGGATTTTCCTTGAGGAACAGAGTAATATTTTACACCGCATCTCACCTTGTTCACTTGCAGGGTCAATCCTGCAGAGACAGGGGAGTCAGGTAAAATCTTAAACAGCCAGAGATGACTTGGAGTTTTGGGAAGCTCTTACCTTCTCAGCCCTCAGCAAAAATAGATAGATAGATAGATAGATAGATAGATAGATAGATACTTTATTCATCCCCATGGGGAAATTCAACTTTTTTTTCCAATGTCCCATACACTTGTTGTAGCAAAACTAATTACATACAATACTTAACTCAGTAAAAAAAAATATGATATGCATCTAAATCACTATCTCAAAAAGCATTAATAATAGCTTTTAAAAAGTTCTTAAGTCCTGGCAGTTGAATTGTAAAGCCTAATGGCATTGGGGAGTATTGACCTCTTCATCCTGTCTGAGGAGCATTGCATCGATAGTAACCTGTCGCTGAAACTGCTTCTCTGTCTCTGGATGGTGCTATGTAGAGGATGTTCAGAGTTTTCCATAATTGACCGTAGCCTACTCAGCACCCTTCGCTCAGCTACCGATGTTAAACTCTCCAGTACTTTGCCCACGACAGAGCCCGCCTTCCTTACCAGCTTATTAAGACGTGAGGCGTCCCTCTTCTTAATGCTTCCTCCCCAACACGCCACCACGAAGAAGAGGGCACTCTCCACAACTGACCTATAAAACATCTTCAGCATCTCACTACAGACATTGAATGACGCCAACCTTCTAAGGAAGTACAGTCGACTCTGTGCCTTCCTGCACAAGGCATCTGTGTTGGCAGTCCAGTCTAGCTTCTCGTCTAACTGTACTCCCAGATACTTGTAGGTCTTAACCTGCTCCACACATTCTCCATTAATGATCACTGGCTCCATATGAGGCCTAGATCTCCTAAAGTCCACCACCATCTCCTTGGTCTTGGTGATATTGAGATGTATCTAGGAGAAAAATCAGGGAGGCAATGTGAAAGAAAAAGACTCGGGGCCTCCTACAAGATGCCTGTCACCTTTCCACACCTCCATCCACAAACAGAAAATAGAAGTACCTACCTCTATAGAAGTTCACGCTCACTTTTTCTCCCAATGGTCCCAGGAAGAACAGATAAATAAGATTGAAATTAAACACATTGAAATCGAATCACCATTTGCAGAGTCAACACAGTGTCAAAGTTCAGGACAAGTAGAAGACAGGAACCCTCATCACCAACTTTAATTTTGCCTCTGCTATTATTCTGGCCCATATGAAGCAACATACTGCAGGTAAAGCCAAGGTGCATAAGGCCCATGGCATATAGACAAATGCTTATTTGGTTCTACAACTGAGTGACTTTAATTATCAGAAATAAATTACTCATAACTGTCATGGCTCACTCAAGTAAAAATATACAAAAAAGGAAGCTATCTTTGCCTGGAGTTTGGAAGAGCAAAACAAGGAATAAATAAACATTCCTTTCTTTTGGAAACCAGGAACTATTATTTGATTGAAAGAAAACTTAGAAAGTAATAATTTCATCACGTCCTACTCAAATATTCATCAATCATTCATCAGATCCAACTATTCATCAGATGATTCAACAAATAGAAATTCAGTCACCAATTGCAACTGTATTTGATATGTATAAACACATTTTATGACAGAAATATATTTAAAGTCAAGAGCTGAACTTCAGTGATTGCATCTCTACATTGCCACTTAAGAGACTGCAAACCTTCCATGCATGTGAAACAAATTTTCATGCACTTTCAGTCAGCTGCTACAACATACACTCAATGTCCAATTTATTAGCTACACCTGTACATGAATGCAAATACAGTGGATTCCGGTTAATTGGGACACATTTTGGCTCAATGTGTCTGCCCCATTTAGCCGAACTTTCATGGAGATAGATAAAAAAGTATAAAAAAGCCAAACTACCATTGAACTGTGACAAAATAAGCATTTAAATGAAATACAGACCAAATTAGAACACTGCTAATACTACAACAGTACTATAAAAGTGAGCAATAGTTCTTCGAGTGTATATTGCCCTGTTCTGTTGAATGACAGCACAGATACCTAGCGCAGATGATGGACTGTCTTCAAACAAACTTTGACAAATCCTTATAGAGGTGTGGTGAGGAGTATAGTGACTGATAGTATCAGTGCCTTATATGGAAACACCAATGCCCTTGTACAGAAAAGCCCACAAAAGGTAATCAATTCGGCCCAGTCCATACACGGTAAAGCCCTCCCCATTACTGAGTACATCTACACGAAAGCAGCATCCATCATTAGGGACCCCCACCACCCAGGCCATGCCCTCTTCTCACTGCCGCCATCAGGAAGAAGGGATAGGAGCCTCAAGAACCTCAGCAACAGGTTCAGGAATAATTATCACCCTTCAACCATCCAGCTCTTGAACTAGCGGGGATAACTTCACTCACCCGATCGCTGAACTGTTCCTACTGAACTGCACTCACTTCCAAGGACATTTCATCACATATTATTGATATTTACTTATTATTATTATTATTTATTTTTCTCTCAATCGTCTTGTATCTGCAGTGTTTTCACATTGGTTGTTCTGTTTCACTCTGTTGGGTGTGGTTTTACATTAATTCTATTATTTTTCTTGTATTTATCATGATTGCCCGAAGGTAAAGGAATTTAATAGTTGTATATGGTGATATATATGTATTGTGATAATAAATTTACTTTGAACTCTGTGGTTCATACAAGGCTTTCGATGATTACATCCTCCAGATCTTTATTTTCATTGTAACTTTTAAGATAATTGTGAACACCTTCAAGTTCTTCATAGTGCCTAACTTGTTGAAGCAGTGAACCCACCTCCCTTTCATTTCCACAACACACACAAAATGCTGGTGGAACACAGCAGTCCAGGCAGCATCTATAGGGAGAGGTACTGTTGACGTCGACAGTGCTTCTCCCTATAGATGCTGCCTGGCCTGCTGTGTTCCACCAGCATTTTGTGTGTGTTGTTTGAATTTCCAGCATATGCAGATTTCCTTGTGTTTTCCCTTTCATTTCCAGCCATTTCTACCATCTCCAAGACCAAATGCTTGAAATCGCAGTGAGCAAAACAGATCTGAATTGTCCTACTGTTTATTTCTCCCCAATTATCACTGACAAAGTCACTGCTTTTTGAACACAAAGACACACAACTGACACTAATGAAAATCTGTTCACTCTAAACGTGGTGTGGTATCTAAAGGCCATAGAAATGCATGCACCTGATGCTAGTTGGAAACTCTTTGGAAACAGTCCTCTGACCCAATTAAGGAACATAGTATCCCAAATAAACAAAGGGAATCCCAGTTATTTTCTTGATTAACCTGATTAACAAATGGCAAAATTAACTGGAATCCTCTGTATCTAATCAGCCAATTATGTAGTAGCAACTCAATGCATAAAAGCATGCAGATATGATCAAGAGGTTTAATTGTTGTTCAGACCAAACATTAGAATGGGAAAGAAAATTCATCTAAGTGACTTTGACCGTGGAGTGATTGGTGGTTTGAGTATCTCAGAAACTGCTGATCTCCTGGTATTTTCATGCACAACAGTTTCCAGAGTTTCCAGAGAATGGTGCAAAAAAATTTTTTAAACATCCAGTGAATGGGAGTTCTGTTGGCAAAAATGCCTTGTTAAATGAGAGAGGTCCGAGCTGAAGTAGCCAGACGGATTCAAGCTCAGGAAGACAACAGTAACTCAAATAACCATGTTAGAACAGTGGTGTGCAGAAGAACATCTCTGAAGGCACAACATGTGAAACCTTGAAGTGGGTGAGCATCAGCCACAAAAGATCACAACAGGATGCAACAGGGAGAAGACATGCTTAAGCGTTAAAGAGAAGGCACTTGCTAGAGCAGTTGTGGGAATCTACCATGGAAGATTGCAATTTTCAATGCACCAGAAGACTAGACAATGGGAAGGTCTACTCTCATTGAGGTGTGCCGTGTCACTCTGACACTTGTCATGCTTGACACCTCCACCACCACAGGGAATCAAAGTGCTTAAATTCTGTGTCCACCCACAGCAGAATGAACTTTGACATTCTCACCATTTGCAGCATGACCTACTGAAACCATCACTTTTACTAATGGCAAGAAAGTTACAAGTAAGATTGTATTTTTCCAACAGCTCCTGAAGTAGTGCTGCTCCACCAATGAGCATAGAAGGGCTGAGATGGCTTGTTTCTGTCCTGTAACTGTAATATTGTTATATCTACATGAAGCATTGTCACAGGAAAGCAGCATCCATCATCAGAGACCCCCACCACCCAGGCCATATTCTTTGCTTGCTACTGCCAACAGGAAGAAGGTACAGGGGCCTCAGGCCTCACACTACCAGGCTCAGGAACAATTATTACCCCTCAACCATTAGGCTTTTGATCCAAAAGGCATAACTTTACTCAACTTCACTTGACCCATCACTGAAGTGTTCCCACACCTTATGGACTCACATTAAAGGACTCGTCATCTCTCCTTGATATTTATTGCTTTTTTATTATTATTACTTTCTTTTTGTATTTATACAGTTTGTTGTCTTTTTTACACTGATTGAAAGCCCAAGTTGGTGCAGTCTTTCATTGATTCTATTCAAAGTTCAAAGAACATTTATTATCAAAGTATGTACTGTATACTATATACTACCTTGAACTTCTTCTCCTTAAAGGAGAAACCACAAAAAGACCCCACTGCCTCGGTTTGGCTCGTACCTGCCACACCGCAACTGTCCTTCACCTCTGAGACTTCAATTCACACCACAAAAATGCCAAGACGTACAGGCAGCTCAAAAGTTCAACTCTGAAAAGAAAGTTGTTGGCTAATGATTTCAGTGATTGGATTCGAGAAAAAGTGTGATTAATAAAGTCATTAGTGAACATGAGGAAATCTGCAGATGCTGGAAATTCAAGCAACACACACAAAATGCTGGTGGAACACAGCAGGCCAGCCAGTGCCAATTTAAACTGGAAACCCGATCATTATAGTTATTATTCTATTATGGATTTAGTGAGTATGCCCACAAGAAAATGAATCTCAGGGTTGTACACGATGGTATATTTGAACTTTTATAATAAATTTACTTTGAACTTTGAAATTCTGGGTAATTCTTCTCTTTAAACATCACCAAGAGGATGACAAAGTGTATTTTTCACAGTTTTAAGTGTTGCGTCCACGTAGCTGTTTTCCCGAATGAGACTGGATCGCACCTTGATGCCAGGGATTGGTAAATGCCAGATGTTGTTGCCTGACTCAGTTAGTTAATATCCATAGGAGATCTATTGTCAGTCTGATGGTAAGACTGAAGATGCTCTCTGCAAATACATTAAACTTTGAATGCCAAAAAAGTTCATAAGATTATTGTTTTCTTTGGCCCAGAGGCGTCTTACCCCAATGACGAAACCAAAGAATTTGATGAACTCGGCTCCAGTTAGATCTTTAATTTTTGGAACCAGATGTTTATACTTGGCTGTTTTCTCCTACCATGCCTTTTTAATCAACTAGCAGTTGTCTTTGTATCTAATTGTTACACCTACTATGGCTGCTCTGTTGCTTTTTACAAAGATAATGTAAGACTTCCAGAGGGAATTCTCCTCCTCAGCTCATGTTTGAGGTTCAACATTTGATTCCCAGCCTTATTGTATCACCTTGCTCTTCAATGTGCCGGTGACCTTATTACATCTCCTTATTTGCATGCTTTTCTCTGTCAGGCACCTTCCTGAGATGTGTGCAAGGGTCTCACGAGTCAGTCCACACCTTCTACAGGTTTTGATGTGATTGGTCATTTGTTGACTACGTTCAGGACATATATGAGAAGCACTGCATACATAGTACCTCTGGCATTGTCAAAGACCTCTCCCATCCTTTGCCCTAAGTCTTCGACCTCCTACTATCAGGCAGAAGGTACCGCAGCACATGAACCAGTCTAGGCAACAGCTATTTAGTTGTATTCCTTGTTTTGTTAACCACCAGTAGGTAATCACTGGCTTTCAGTAGTGCTGTATTAAACTGGAAGGTCTATAGTGCCAGTAACATTATACCACCCTACATACACATGTATTTCACACTTCATGTCAACCTGTCAATCTCCAGGCTTTGCTACTCAGGAGCTTCAGCTAATATTATTTTGTTTAGCTCTATGTATGTGTATGTTTGCTTGACAATAAACTTGAACTTGAACTCCACTGCAGCAGAAGGAGCTAAGGTCCACTTTAGCATCCATATCTTGTGTGAAACATGCTTTGGCCCAGAATTTCGGAGAAGTACCAAACAAAGTGAAAGTGAAGAACTGATATTCTGTCTGGTAAACAAAGCATTTTACCATTTAACATTTCATTTTGCAACAACATTATATGTGGACTTCCAGTTGGCATGGAGATAACATTTTCAAATGCATTGGAAATTACATTTACAAATTAGCACACAATAAAGACTAAAAATCATTATTATTATATTAGTGAATAAACATTTACATGGCCCTTTGCCACTATTTGATATGTTAAAGTCATTAGGGTTTGTTTGATAATAACACAAATGCAATTTCCAGAAAGTAGAATACTGCAGATGCTGGAAGTCTGCACATACTGACCATTATCAGTGTGGCAAGCTCAGTGTCCCTATGTACACTCAATTGCTCAGAAAATATACAACAAAAGGTTATCAACTGGTATGCTTTATTTTGTTCCCTTTTCTACAAATACTCTAAGAGCTACTGAATTTTTTTCCCTTTATAAAAAGAACTGCTGACCACATTAATGGGTCCATAATATAGACCAGCCAACAGTCCTACGGATTTAGAGGAACAAATTTGTGAAGACTTCTACAGACATGAAGTCTACAGAAGTAAGGCAAAGCAGCATCAACTTCATGAAGCCTCTACTGATTGCAGAGGATGAGGTGTTTACCACCCTCAGGGTGGATAAATCCCCAGAGCCTGACAAGGTATTGCCTCGGACTCTACAAAGGCAAGTGCAGAAATTGCCGGGACCCTAGCAGAGATGATTAATTCATCCTTAGTAATAGGGGAGGAACTAGAGGATTGGATGATAGCCAATGGTGTTCAAAAGAAGCTTGAAATATAAACCGGGAAATTATAAGCCAGTGAATCTGACATCAGTTGTGGGAAAGCTATGGGAAGGTATGATAAGGGACCGGATATGATTAAGGATAGTTTGCATGTCTTTGTGTGTGGTAGGTTATGTCTAACCAATCTTCTAGAGTGTTTGGTGGAAGTTATCAGGAAAGAGAATGAAGGGAAGGCAGTGGATGCTGTCTACATGGACTTTAGTAAGACATTTGACAAGGTTCTGCATGGGAGGCTGGTCAAGAAGGTTAAGTCACTCCGCATTCAGGATGAGGTAGTAAATTGGATTAGACATTGGTTTTGTGTGAGAAGCCAGAGAGTGGTAGCAGAGGGTTGCCTCTCTGACTGGAGGTCTGTGGCTAGTGATGTGCCGTAGGAATCGGTGCTGGGTCCTCTGTTGTTTGTCATCTATATCAATGATCTGGATGACAATGTGTTTAGCTACATCAGCAATTTTGTGGATGACACCAGGATTGGGGGTGTAGTGGATAATGCAGAAGGATCTGCATCAACCGGAAAAATGAGCTGAAAATGACAGGTGGAATTTAATGCAGAGAAGTGTGATGTTTTGCACTTCGGTAAGCCGAACCATGGTAGGTCTTACACAGTGAACAGTAGGCACTGAGAGGTGTGATAGAGTAAAGAGATCTGGAAATACAGGTACATAAGTCATTGAAAGTGGCATCACAGGGAGACAGGATTATAAAGAAAGCCTTTGGCACATTCATAAATGTATTGAGTACAGGAGATGGGATGTTATGTTGAAGTTGTATATGACATTGGTGAGGCCTGATTTAGAGTACTGTGTGCAGTTTTTGTCACCTACCTGCAGGAAAGAGGTGAACAAGGTTGAAAATTTACTAGGATGTTGGTGGGTCTGGAGGACCTAAATTAAAAGGAAAGATTGAATAGGTTAGGACTGTGTTCTTTAGAGTGTAGAAGACTGAGGGGTATTGATAGGGTAAATGCAAGCAGGCTTTTTTCCACTGAGGTTGGGTGGGACTACAACCAGAGGTCATGGGTTCAGGTTGAAAGGTGAGAAGTTTAAGGGGAACATGAGGAGAAACGTCTTCACTCAGGGTCGTGAGAGTGTGGACTAAGCTACCAGCACAAGTGGTGCAAGCAAGCTCAGTTTCAACATTGAAGAGAAGTTTAGATAGGTACATGGATAGTCGCAATATGGAGGACCATGGTCCTCGTGCAGGTCAATGGGAGTAGGTTTTGGCATGGACTGGTTGGGCTGAGAGTCCGGTTTTAGTGCTGTACTTCTATATGACTCTAATACCAAATCACACAATGCCACTGTTACAAGAAGTACTTTCACCCATTCAGCTCCAGTGGCCTACTGCAACAGAGCAGAGTTTGTTCTGCCCTGCCCAGTAATGAACTCCATCCAAAACAAAGCCCTTCCACCACCTCTCCCATATTTTTGGAATGCAGTGTTTTTTAACTACATCAGCTCAACCGGCTGAATGGCATCCGACACTGGACATTGAAAGTTTACAACTCCAAAAGATCCCTACAGAAGAGAAAAGAACGTTCATATTCAGACCTCAACCAGCAATGAGCCCCAGCCAAGTATTCTCGGCCAAAATGAGAGAGGACAACTCTGCCATTCAACCATCCTATTTCATTTTTTGACACAAACATAATTTATTCTTCTATCTCCAGATTCAGCCGAGTACCTCCTGAGTGTTGCAGGCAAATGGCGGTTTAATTGGGGAAATAATATGACAAATAAAAGAGGACAATAACAAAATGGAAAAGAGAAATGTGGAGGAACAGTGAGTAATCCAAGTGGAAGCAGGAAGCTAAAAGTGACATTCTTAGAAAAAAGGAGTGGGTAAAACCATGTAAGCTGAGTCGGATGTGTAACAGAATGAGGTCAGTCACTTCGGAAAAACAAATCAAATCAAATTATTTCTTTAACCAAGAACAGCAAACATGGGGAAGTAAAGCAGCAAGCTGCCAATCACTAAAACTTGTGAGAGATACCTTTTAAAAGTACAATTGGGACATTGCCTATTATCTTACACAACTGAAATATAATAATGGCATACTTTAGTTGTTCGAAGCTAATATGGAGTTCTGAGGCACAGGTGCAGCAGTTCAAGGAGAAAAGTTTTCCCTTGGATGTTTATGACATAGATTGAAACAGAAGGACAACTGAGTACATTTCAGAAAGTTGGGTTGCATCCCTGAAGAATGAACCAACTGAGAAGTTATAAATTACTGAAGAACCTAGTTCTGATCACCCTAAAATATGCCCTGGAATGCAGTCAGCTATTTTTGATTATTGTCTCACAAATTAGCTTATTAGCAATGGACATCCCATTTCAAATAATCATGGAGCACAGTTATGATTACAAAACTATGCCTCCTGGTCCTCCTCTCCGCAGGCCAGGCATTAGAGCCAACAATGACATTGGATATACTGAGCAGTGTCCAACAGAGTAGAGTTAATAGTCCAGACATGCTCAGATTAGGGAAATCACGAAGACATCTGAGAGGTGGGGAAGGGGATATCTGCCCAGCAATTGGTAAGTGGGGAACTGGTGAGATCATAGAAACTTGAAATACTGTTTGAAGAATATACCACAGTTGGAAAGGGAGAAGTTGGGGATAGGTGTTCAATTCAAGATGGAGTGGAAAGGGTCAGCACTGGGGAGGTTA